>NC_092460.1:59163312-59846405 GCF_047495875.1 Pithys albifrons albifrons
TTCTGATAGAAGTTTAGTGATATCTTGGGCATACACAATACCAAACATTATATTTTAATAATGATATCATAAATGGAAAATAATGAAGAACATGTCTCAAGCTGTCTTTAAGTAATAGAGCTTGTAAAGACATTTCTTAAAAGAAAGTTCTCCGGGAGTTCATGTCTCTCTATCTACCAAGGCTGGAAATCCGGTGCAGCTAATTTAAGTTCAGGTTTCTTTGGGTTACTTGTCTTACTTTGATCTAAAGTAAGGTGAACTAATTTCATTAGTAAAATGAACTAATTTATAAATGCTCCTAATTTTGTAGATTCAAAACTGAGAATTTCCAACCCATGCTGGAATTTTTGGTCAATATAGCTATTTGAGCTATTTAGAGGCAGCTTTTGAATTATTTTACACTACAAAAAGTATCTTTCCACACAGTAAAACTTCACTGCACACTGCATTAAATTGTTCTCATATACAAATTATTTCTGTTAAGGTGGCCAATAGCTTGGAAGAAAGGAAAAAATATCATTGTATGCTTTTATTTTTATGTTTCTGTGGCATAAATTGTAACTACAGTAGAAAGCTCCTCTTACATGTAAAACTGACTAAGGTCTCTTTGGTAAAGGCAAAAAGAGAGTTAAGCCACTCTTAAATGCTGTTAATTGGAAACAGGGACATTACAAGAAAGATCAAATTAGGAATTCAAATGAATGAAAAAACCCAAACAATCCTATGCAGTTTTTGTTTATTCAACAATACTGTAAATAGGAATCTGACACCATCAGTGTTGCATTTCACCAGTTATCTGATAAACCAAAACAAGAGGCACATTGGCACACTGGGTAGTCCTGTCAGTCATCACTAACTAGTACACAAATAGCTCCACAGGATACCCAGACTATTCAGATATATGGTTAATCTGATGGGAAAGAAACATTTAAATTAATCTTTTAAATAAGTGTGTTTAAAGAAACATTTCAGTCCATTAAGCTAGGCCTCAAATTTATGGCTAATAGATCACTTCTAACCAAATTTTAATAATACACAGACACCCCCACAACTTTTATTTTGATTTAACTTTTGTAAGTGGCTTTCCAGGGATAAGAGGTCTGCAAAAACAAATCCTAGAAAGAATAACCCTTCTACCTATGCTTCTTGAGGAAAAAAAAGAAAAGAAAAAAGAAGGTAGGAAACTTGGTGAAGTGAGCAGATCTCAAATCCTCTTACTGAATGGAACTGTAGGGAAAAGGTGTTTCATGTAAGAGGACAGTGTGTCCATAGGGTTAGAAAAATAATTCATTTTGTAAAAGTCTTTTCTAAGTGAACCTTGAACTTTCATGGTTCCAATTTTCCTCTGTGTTGTAAACTACATTGGATGATTTCACAACTATTTTCCTTTATCTGCTAAACCTTTTTTTTAATGTTTAATCCCAAGAATTTGATAATTTAGGTTTTGCTCCCTAGTGTTTTTGGATATTAATAAACATATTTTAAAGGGATCTCTAGATGCAGATTGCATTTTTTCAAGGAAACATTGGAACTATTAGTAAGGAACTATTGGTTACTGTAAATTAAAAAACAGAATAAAACTTAATATTAACTGAATGGTCAAAATGTTTGACAGTCTAATTAAATAAATTCTAGAGAAGAAAATTACTAGACTAACTTCAAGACTACACATTTTATTTCCATGTGTCATATTTAGTCATCAAACTGAAAATAAGGCACTGCCCACTGAGATTAACACATTTTTCTTTCAAAACCTTCTGTTTGCAAAAATTTCCCATTGAGCAATAAGCACTGATATAATTAAAGTCACAGAAAGATGAACACAAACTAGCTTATGATGGATAGTTCAGCTTTTTTTTGGTAAATATGCTTATATATGTGTATGTATGTATGTATTCATACATTGTCATCTAACCTTTCAGAAAGCAGGTCTACATGACAAAAAACACCAGCAGAGGGTTGACATTGTCACATTTACCATTTTTATTGTCTATGCCTCTGTACCTCAGTGGGGGATTCTAACTGTGACTAACCAAATGAAGCTAAGTTATGACCTGAAGTAAAATTCATAATAAGCAGACCAGGATGATATGAACATTTCTGTGAGCTTATGCTATCCTGTTATTACCAATAAATTATGTAATTTATAAAGAGATACAGAATCAAAAATAACCCACCCTACAAACCCTTAAGAAAACAGAGTTTTACAACACTTTCACAAGTGATAAGCACTTTCTATAGGCCACATCTATGTTTCTGGCAGAGCACCACTTGGATAGAACAATTTTTAATTCTGTAGAAAGATCTGGTGAGGGTTTCTTTTTTACCACAATATAAGGAAAATCCTATCTATCAAGAGTACTTCCACTTTCTCAGAGCTGTTAAGCTGTATTTGAAACAGAGTGAATACTTCCTCTTCAATTCAGAATTCACTGAGTAGAATGAAAAGGATACAGTGCTTGGAAAATTCACATTATTTGTGAAATTTAACTAGATAGGAAAAGATATAACATAATGCATAAAAATGAAATCTGTTAAGAAATTTGTATAACATAAAATTCCACAAAATCTTATTTAAAACAGAATTGTATGAAATTTTTTATAAAAACTTTTAACCAGATTTCTATGAGCTCTGAAGATAGAGCATTTTGCAGCTATTAAGAAGTTTTGCTAGAGCAACTTTCCTTATCTTTTCTCTGAGTGTAATAAAGCTAATAAGTGTTTATTCATTGAGTATGCATGCTCTATTAAATTTAATTTTCTCTGAATGTTAAAAAATGTTAAAGAATTTACTCTGGTTTTACATATCTTGCCAATGAAATTTTAGAAATAATATTGTAATTTTAGTGATTTATATGTTCTGAATGCTATATATTTATACAATACTTAGTTTATTCCTTTACACTAAAAGTAATACAAATTTTAATTACCAAAACCTTACTCAGTTTTCTTTCAAATATAGGATATTGAGTTTACTGAGGATAATAAAATCTTCTTTAATTTGTGTTTCCAGTGCTTACTTTCCCCAGGTAAAACTAAATTATGTTTTAATGAAACAATAATATGTTTCTTTCTAAATAAATAGTTAGATAAATAGAAGTAATAAATAGAAGTAATTAAAGTCTCTATCTCTCCTCTGAACAAAATTTACTTTCTCAGATTATACTTTATCAGATTATAATACATTGAATCCTGTTATCCGTTGCTAATGCTCTTAATAGGAATAATAACACTAAAAGTCAGCTTGGAAATTCCAAAGGGCGTTAGCCATAGCATATGGTTTTGAGTTTGGGTAGACTATTCCTTCATTTAACTAAAGTGCTTATGGTGTACATTTAGAGCGAATATTGCTGCTTACAGTATAAAACATACCTATCATTTATAGCTCGAAATTGCATAAAGACCCTTTCCACAATATATTTTTTATTATTCCATAACAGTGAGTAGTAATTTCACAGTATAATAAAACAGCAATGTTATTCCTCACATATGTGTAACCCAGCAATGCTGAACATGTTCTTTTCCTGGCATCAGATGAAACTAATTTGAATTTCTTATTAACAAGCACACTAACATAAACCAAATCCACAATGTTAAAAACTGGGTTTCTAGCAACTAAATAAGATCTCTTGCCCAGTGTTAATATTAATAATCTCAGTATTTTTTTCTGCATCTGAATGAATTTAATAAGTAACCATTGCTCTGGAACTTATTGATTATGAGGTCTTTTCATACCCAAACTGCTAAAAAAAGCAACAAACACTGTTTTTAATCAAATCCACATTTTATCTCCTTTTCTATTCCTCAGATTTCAGTAACACATACATTGGAAAGGAATGTGGATGTTTAGTGAAAGAACAAGTTTTGTTGCTTTAGTATTTTCACTTTGAATCATCTTAATTATTTGTGTATTACAAGCTAAAGTAGGTCATCGTACAATGTTGGTTGCCCTGAGTGAACAAGAAAACAGAAAGACTGCACTTTAATCTAACTGGGTGATCACTGAGTTCACCGTCAGTGGCCCAGTGCTAGCCAGTGATTCTGCAGAGCATAGCATTTGTATTGTTTTCAGCTGGATCAGTTAAAAGTTATACATGCTGATATGTGAGAAAGTGTGAAGGTCAGCAGTGTTTTGCAAGTCAATGAGCTAGATAATAGCTCGGGAGAAAAAAAAAATCCTAGTTAAAATTTTACTGGGAAAGGCCAGAAGAGCTATAGCATAACCAGAGATAGTAAACCTTTTCGTGGATTTGTGTCATGTTATACCTACAATAATAATTACAGTTGACCCAGACAGCAACATGAGGTTGTCTGTGGCATCATATTAATGTTGGCTTGTCCTTGGTGTTAGTAGTGTTCTATATACTGTATAGAAATGGTATGCAAACAGTTCTGTATCTTTACAACTTACAATCTGTTACATCATAACTTATCTCCCCAACAATGTTCTTTTAAAAATAACTAGTCAGCTATTGGGGAGATGTACCCTAGATTTGCTTGAGGGGATGAGGGAGGAAAGTCAGGAAAGTGTATTATGAATTCTTGCAAAATAGTTGAAGGGAGGGAGTGCTGACATTTTGACAAAGATATCTTTTGTCCAGAGCCTTCAGAAGTTGGATAGCCATCAGCAGAAACAATGAACCTAACTGCTTTGTCACTCTCTGAATATTGAGATGACTTCATTACCATTCATTGGAATGGTAAAAAACCTTGTAAAAGCATTTTGTTCAGATTTTTCAGTGTAACAGTATAATTTGGGCAGAGACTAGTAACAACAACATGAGAAGAGTTTATCTCCTGTCTCCTCAAAACCGATGTTAAGGGGTATCTCTGGGACCTTGATTTGTCTGATTTGGATCTATTTTGACTATGCAAATCAGTAGAGACAGGCAGGAACACATGGGCCATATTCATTCCACGATGAAGTAGGAGCTTAGTCTAAAATAAGGCAAACCCTGTCTTAGGGGTTCTGATTTTAGTCTTTTAATTAGAGGAGGGACTTGATATCATTAACTCAGGTATAGAAGTGCCTGAAAGTTGGCAGAATTTCGACCTTACCATCAGCTTAGTATCCACAGCTACCAACATACTCTCTTTTAGGAGCCATAATACTTTTTGATGATGTGTATGTATACGAAGGAAATAATTCTGGATTCCTTTTCTTCTTTAGTCTGTAGTCTGTGCCAAAGGAAGGAGCAAGAGGGACACCAAGGATAATACCTTTTCTCAAAGCTAATAATAGGATAGAAATTCATGCCTTTTTTACCTGAATAGGTAAATCATATTCCCATATCAATTGCCAATATCCTGAATCTCTATCACTTTGCTGTAGTTTTAGTCTACCAGTAATTCTGTTTAAATGCTCATAGGAGAACATTTCTATCACTCTTCAAAGTGGTTTTGGGCTGAAATAGTCTCCCACCATACTCCTCCATAAATTGCAAAGGAATTTTTAATGCATCAATGATGCAGCAGTGAATATTTTGTTCCCTGTTAATTGCCCACATTTTCATAAATACCATATGGTTATTTGACAGATCATCTGTCTCACTGAGGGCTGAGAGGAAATGTGTTGTTTAATAACTTCACTGCACTCATTTCTGATGTGTAAAATTTGCTTATTACAAAAGAGAAAAACATGAACTGACAAGCAAGAAGTCTCATTCTTTAAGTCACATATTGTCTAATTCTGGAACCAATGCATGCTACCTTGAGTAGTTAAAATGTACTTAATGACACACAAATGTTTTAAAATCCTAAAGAATTGGGGTTTAAGACACACATTTGAAACATTGACAAACTTTAAATCAAAATGCTTGTTATTTATAAGGCAGCTTTACCTTAGCCTTACAAAAAAAAAAAAAAAATCCTTAATTCATTTAACTTGATAAACCAAATTCAAGCTATGAAGTTCTTTTGGACACTTGTGCTACTATATTACATTCTGATTTACTATATTAACTTGATGTCACATACTGTAAGACCAGTCTCAAGCTACTTTTTAATTAAAAGGAAAAATATGCAGGCATGAAATTGGTTGTATAGATCAGATCTGTTTAATTTAACTTCATGGCTTTGTCACATCATTTTCCTTCTTTGAAGCATGCTGGGTATGTGTAGTTTTCCTTCTATAACAGGGGTGATTCGTAATAATAGAGTGAGGGAGATGGTTTTTGGTCTGTTTCTTCCCTCAGCTCTGTCTGTCTTCACATCATCACATTTCCAGGAAGAAGAATTGGCTGAAAAATGACTCTGAGTAAGCCCTGCTTAGTGCTTTTTCAGTGTAAAACTTAAAAGTGACATTAAGGTATCAGGCAGCTGCCTCCTGGCCAGATGCAAGGGCAATGATATGAAACTGAAAGAAACCACAGCTCAGTCGTCTGCCTTCCACTTAATTTTTCATACAAATTTAAGGTCAGGTTGTGGCCTGGTAACCAGCGAGATGTATGTAACATTAGAACAGTAATTCTCTGAAACTGATTATGAAGAGAATCCAGGAAGAATGGACAGGAGCCTGCTCTTGGTTAAACTGAAACAAGATTAGCTCTATTATGTACTAGACTTCTTCAGATTTATATTATTAAGTAAATGCATAATCCATCAGTGAATTACAATCACACAGTTATGTTAGACTTTTAAGCAAATAATCTTTTCTGTTCATGTATGTGTTTTATTTAGTTTACATACTTATATATAAGTTGTGTGTGCAAAAGAAATATCTATAAGTATCAGAGCATGCCAATATCACATATGCTGCCACATGTTTCTGACTATATAATAAAACCATTGCTTATAATAGAAAATTTATCCTTTACATACAAAAAAAAAATATCCCATTTGTTTTTTACATTTTGGTAAATATAACACCTCCTTGTGCTTGTTCCTTTTGAAAACATTTACATCTCTCCTATTTAAGAAAATATATATGTGTCAGGGCAAAATATTCTTGTGCTGCTTTTTTTCAGACATTTCTCTATTGATAGAAAAATGTAACAGGGTCTATCTAAATCTACCTTCTGTCTAGTCTTATTGCAGTGATGCAATAAAGCAATTCTAAATCTACACTGTAGGGACATCTACAGGCTGGTGGGGACCCCTCAGCAGAAATATGAAGATTCATGATGCACATTTCAGTGTGAAATGAAATGCAGTGAAATTTCCCTTCCTTTCTTCTTTTTTTTTTTAATCTTTATCTTTTATCTTTGTATCACATGGGCCAAAAATTCTGCAAATGTGAGAACCATAATCCCATTTTCCAGAAGTCCAGCTGGTAAAATCATCCTTCCAATAGTAACCAATTCTTTGTTATTCTACTGCACAGAAACTAAAAGGGTCTTCCTATTCTGCACTGTTCTGACTGATTTTCAAGACTTAACTCTAAAGAAATTCTCAAGTTTCAGTGTAAGTATGAACTGTTTAATAATGATTCCTTATGTTATTCTTGAGACACTAATGGTCAGAGATCTGAATCCCTTTTTAAAATCATTAGATGGTTAAAAAATGGAAAAGTAAATCATATTACAGGACACATTTTTGATTTGTGTTTAACCAGGCAGTTCAAAAAAGTCTTCTGGTTAAAGCAGAGAAGATCCAAATAGAAGAAACTTCAATGCAATATTTCCTGAATTTTCCACACCTTCATTGACCATATCTGAATAAAATTTATTTTACTTTGCTGCCTGTTTACAACATTATTTAAGGGCAATGAAACACTAAAAGGTCAGGGAAGATCTCAGAAAAGTAACATTGATAATATGCAAGATAAATTTACTGCTTGTAATAAGAGTCTTGTATTTATTTTACTCAGTTACAGCAAAGTTCATTCAACAGACCAATTTTTACAACAAAATTAAAGACTGAAAAACAGACCTGGCTGACAAAGTGTCATAATTTTTTAGTGACTTCTCTGAATGAGTGCTCAGAAAGCAGAGAACCGACAGTCTTAGATAACAGTCATTCCTCTGTCAATGGCCATAGTGACGGTGGTTTTATTGCAACCATATTCCCAGCCTCACTAAGCAAAACCTCAGTGTTGCTGAAATAATTTTGAATTTTACCATTAATTTATGTGAGGCTTTCAGCTCCCCCTTTGGGCTTTCAGTACAGTGGGAATGTTGTTGACATTCATGAAAGGTGGAGTTATCAGTTAAAAAAAAATGCCCTTGCATTGCAGAAATTCAATAAAATAATGAATCACAGATGAACAGAATAGTGCAAAAAGAGCAAATAATTTCCTGTTTAGATATTAAAGTGAGACCTAACATTTCCAGCACATTAAACAATACTGCATATAAACTTTATAAAGGTATAGTACATTCAATTTGTGAAAGAAGTGTGTTTTATGGAAAAAATAAAAAAGTACTGACATTTAAAAGCTTACTAATATTTTCACGTAAATTCTTGCTGTTTCACACTTTGCTTCAGTTCTGCATAATAACTTTCTTGTCGATCACTGAATGTACAGGAATACAACCAAAAATTTACATCTGTTACTTGTAATTTTCTCAATCAAACTCTGAACTCTTTCCTTAACATTTTCAACAATTCTAGCATGTGGTACTTGAGATAATCCTGAACCCAGTATGTTTTCCTGATGGTTAGATTTGCCTGTCACTAGTGTTTGCTTACCAGCAGTATCATATGAATGAGGTGAATTTTCATTGGAAGAAGCATATTGAAAACGTGTGTGTATCCTGCTTTGTTACATCTGTGTGAGGTTCCCCCATCCCAATGCAATTGTTTTTACTTTCTTTTAATCTTACAAAGAAATGTAAAAGTGGAATAACTGACCCCACCTTCAAAGTCGTTTTCAGAGACAATGAAGTCATAGGCTTCTGTTTTTAATAATGTCCTGCAAAACACAAAGCATCATTAATCATATTCAGAGGATAAAAGACACACAGATTTCCTAGTCTCAAACTCTTCTGAAGCACTGAACTTTTCAGTGTTGTAGATTCACATAGATAACAACTCTGCACAGAAAGCTCAATCAGCAAAGGGGAAATGTGAAACAAAACCATTTTTACTCCAGTATATAAGACTGACTGGTTTTTATGCAAAGCAAAGTAGACTAGAATGGTTATTCCATAATAACTGTTCAAACCAGATGATGTCTGTAAATAGATTCTGTTATTCTCCCTTTGGAGTTGAATTCAGTTAAACTACACCTAGGAACATAAATAAGGACATCTAAGCAAGAAATAAGACAGACAAAAATCATGCTGCTGCAGTATTCACATTCTGACTTCCTTCCCACAAGCTTCCATGAACAATCTTGTATTTTATTGGTTTTAGATGAATGGCAGAAGCAGAATTGAACTACAAATTCATCTAAATATTATTCTCTTATGCAACTGTCCAGATTTTCATATCAGGACAAATTCTGCCATGTCTTTGACAGAATTTGAATCAATTTTGAATCAATTTTGTCTGGAAATACAATCTTAGTCAGTTCATTTCTGCATCAAGACCGCAGGAAAATAATTTTGCTCTAAAAGGCGGGAAATGTAACAGAACAGTTGAAATTTGGCCCTCTCGAACACAGAGCGTGCCAAGTTACATCCAAATTAAAAAATAGCCATGAGGATGTGTTTAAAGATGTTAGTTCACCAAAGTGTTTGAGAATTGGCTTTGTTCTGGCTTATGTTTAAACATGTGCTTAAAAAGCTATCATGTGCTAGGACTATGTTGTCAATATGCATGCAAACTGACAATAAGAAAGGAAATGTATAATATATGCTATGCCTATATTTGTCTGATAAGCAAGAAAGATAAGACTGTAACTTGCCTACAGTTGCCGATCATGTTGTTCCAGACAAAAAGAGGAACAATTAATCTCAGTGTAGTCTGCAGGGTGAAATTCAGTCTATATGAAGGCCATGTGAGACTTGACTCTTATTTCAGAACAACCAGGATTCCACTTTCAGAGTGATACCACTTTGCACTAGCATAAATATATCCAGTAAAAGGTTTTCCCACACTACAGGCAGTTTAGAGAACTGCAGTGCAATGTTTTGCATAGTAATTGGATGGTATGGAGAGAAGGGTCATTGGAAGTCATCAACAAAGCATTTAAATATTCAGTATGTGTTTTGAGAAAGTTGTGGAGAAAAGTCTTAGAGACTTTTCCACCAAATAAATTTTCCTGCCCCATCAGCCAGAAGCTGAGACCTCAACACTCTCAGCCCAGCACTTTGCAGACCCTATAGACACCAGGGCTCCACACATCCATTAGTTTTTCTCATTTATCCTCCAGTGACCTTCACAGCCTGATCCATCTTCAATGCTTTTTATAGCAGGAAAGTGGGTGGGTGGCAGAGACAGATAATTTAGGTTACAGCATCTTACCTGCATCTCTTCAGGAGAAGACAGACAATCTGTTCCAATCTGCAAGTTATCTGCTGATGATAGTACTGTCTTGAATCAATTCATGAGTACCTTTTCTCCATTTTCATGACAAAAATATCTCAATCATTTTTTACGGTTTGGAATGATTTTCACTTAGCTTTTGTAGAAAAGTACATTGCAAACCCTTGTGACTCTATTAATAACTTGGTTGAAATTTATAGGTAAAATAATATGTATATTCATGCCTATATATTTGTATGACTTTTGTACAATGTGCATATTCATATATTTGACAAAAAGAAAAAAATGCCTTCATTCTTCATAGAAGGAAAGTACCTACCATCTGCGATTTTATGCTACTGTTTCTTTGCAGTAACTGTTTTATTTAATAAATTATTTAATTTTACTGTTAAATGGCCCTTCCTCCTAACTGATATTTAGTAAGGTCATAGAGAATTACTGGGAATGGGAAAAACAGCTATTCCCTTCAATGTGAAGAACAACATTTATTCATTGAAATAAAGCTTACAGCCCAGAAGTACAGAGGTTAAGTGAGAAGATTCTACTTAGTTCCTCCAAAGACTGAATCTAAAAGAAATTTGATATATTTTGGTTTGGGTGTGTGTGGTCATGGTTTGTTTGGCTGAGTGTGCTTCTCCACATTTACAGCAACTTTTCGAAACATTGCAAACAGGTGTCATCAGAAGTTATAAAAATCTAGATAGTGGTTTTATAAATTGTTTATTCTAATAAATTAATTTTTCACAAGTATAGCATTCAGTGACTTCAGAATGCTAATGGGAAGAAAAAAATTTAGTTGTGACTGTTCTCACTAAAAATCCATTTTTGGGGATTGTCTTTATGCATTAAAGTAGTCAATGAACAGTGCAATCTATTACTAAGTCAAGGTACTTCTCAAGGTAATAGACAAGTTAGCAGATTGTAAGATACACAAGGACATATTTTAATAAACAGCCAATAATATGACATCAATAAGCTAGTTATATCTCTCCTAACTAGTGGGATGAAATGCAAAATAAAACCAGATAATTTTTCTATTTTAAAGTAACAATTTATTTTAACTAAAGTGTATACAGTTTTTGTCTCAAACTCTCCCTTCCTACTGAATGGATGAAGATAAAAACATATTGGAGGGTTGCAAAATCAAATTTACACTGATGAGAACTTTAGATGTGATCCAGATTCAACAGCAAACTGATTTTTCAATAAAAAATAAATCTATTTCTGAAAGCTGAGTTTCTGGGGAGCTCTGAATATTCATGGCTGTTCTGAGGAACTGATTAATTGGGGTGGCTAAAATGGATAGGAAATACTTGAAAGTGTCAGATTGCCACTTGGTCTTAAGCGTTTCTGGAATTTCATAATGTTCTTAAGGCACATATTACATTTTTTTGAAGTCTAAATATCCTTTTTTTTTGAAAATTAACTGGATTTTTTTGGAAGGAGGGAGTTGGAATGGTTTTGTTTTCATTTGAGTTTTGTTGATTTTGTCAAAAAAGCTCTGGAAAAATCTATTTCCATTTTATCTAAAGTAATATTTTTCTCTTCCTATATTTTTTAGGTTAATCCAGCACTCAGGAGGCCATTTCTTTGCATCTTGTATTTTTACCTATAAGTGTTTTTGTGATTTTATTTGCCTTGGCACAAAGTGTTCAACATCATTTTAAGGTCAAACACCAACTTATCTGAAATCATATGAGCTGCCATATCAAGACTGAAAATCATTCATCGCTATTGATTTGTCATAACATCCCTGTGGGCTGAGTAATGCACCACATTGTGCATGTAAACATGATGGTGTCTTGCATTTGTGTGTACACCTGCGTGTGAGGTGTAGCATAAACAAGCCCAAAGACTGATGCACGTTCTCATTGAACAGGTGAATATGAACCTGTTGCTATGATGTTATCCAGCTTTACTCTATGAAAAAATTTTGGTTCTTCGTGGATTTTCCTCAATCAGAGTCTCAATTCTCTTGGGATGTCTTTGAGTGTTTTAGCTGATGAAGATGACAAAAAGAGTTTCCTAGTCTCCTAATTGTATTTAACCCAAACTGAGTATTTATTGAGTATTATCAAAAACATAAATGAAGAAATCTTGGCAGATTTTTTTCTTGTTTATAATTAAATTGCAGTTTTCTTCATTTCACCATACATGAAATTTCCATTTATTTTGGATTTCAGTGTTGTTTCTTACTGAACAAAAACTGAAAACTCATATGTTGAAATTAATGAAGGGTACCTTTCCCATGCAAAATGCAGAATAGGAATAAGTAACTTGTGTTTAATAAAAAAATATTTCTAATCATAATAATGATGGCACTGGCAAAAAATTCAATTAAATAAATACTCTAAAAGAATTATTCACAAGTGAAAGAGTTGAAATAATGGACTGTAGGATGAAACAAACTAGTTGTAGTAGAGATCAGAGCTACAAAAACTTGATCTTCAAAAACTTATTTATTTCACATGACTAGGAAATAGTGCAGGCATGCTTTACTGGGGAGCACTGAGATATACTCCTTTTCTCATTAAGATTAAAGATCTACATTCTGAATTGATCTTTTGCACTCAATCAACTTTAATAAAGTTATAAGGAACCTCTGGCTGTAGCTGTCTTCAGTTTTATTTCAAAGTCCTTAATGCTGAAAGAAGTGCCCCACACAAGCTATCCCCATCCTCCTGTTCCCTGCCCCTTTGAATGGTAAATGCATTTGTGGCCAGCTGAACTGGGGAACTGGTCTGTGCTGACATTACTTTTCATTTTCCTCACAAACTGGATCCATTCTCTAGTCTGATTTATTGCTCAGCTACACCAGCCCTTGTGACACTGCAAAGGGCTAAGACAGTAAGGGAAGAAAATGCAGGTGTAAACAGAAGATGGGAATGCTCCCTTCACTAGCAGTAACTTTATGCCAGTTTAAAGTGTACACAGAACCACTCTTTCAGTCAAGGTTACGGAATGTCAAAATCAACTCTGTGAGGGTAAAGATGAGATCTGCTGCCACCTCTTGCTTTGCTCTGTTGTCAAATGCTACCCCTAAATATCAGGGAAACATTATAGAGGTGGTTTAATTCTTATTTGTGAAATGTTTCTTAAGGTTATATTGCAGCAGGTCCAAATACCAAGGATACCAGTATGATATGTTTGTGAACTTTTTTTCATCCAAATAAGTTTAAACACTAGCATCTGTACAATAAGAAAAACAAATTAAACATAACACCAAAGCAAACAAACAAAAGACCCACCAAAACAAACAGACTAAACCACTGCACACCTCACCTAGGAGGATGTAATCATGCATCTCTAGCCAAGACACTGAAACTACAGAGGTGACTTGGTGAGTGTGGAGCAACAGAGTTTTTATTTTTTTTTTTAATGAGGGATTTGAAAGGGATTAAGGGAACAGATCACAGTACTATCCTAAGCTGAATAATGATTTTCATTTCATTGTCCATTTCCCAAAGACTGAAAGAAACCAAGATGCAATTCATGACTAGCATGTCATATTATTTCCTAAAACTGACACAAAAAGCTAATAATCTATTCATTAGGGACAATACTGACTTTACTCAAGAGAGAGAGAAACCCAAGGGAGTGAATATTTCTTAAGTTTCAGAGACACTTATTTTCTTTTGAGGTTACCTGCACCTTTCTTTTCACATACAAAAAGAGCATGTTTCTAAACAACTTTTGTGCTGGTTTACTGGATATACTGCTTTTTTAACACATGGCGCAAAAGGTCAGCTGTAGCCCATTACCTTTTTCCTATGGATGTTTGATTACTACTTGCTGATTTCTTTAACCTTGAACCACATAAATCAGTAAATCCTTTCTGGGAACTGAACCATTTAGTAATGCAATGTTGAACATCTGTCTTTAGGAATACTGTAAATTTATTTTATAAAAAGGCAATTCAACATAGCTAATAAACATTTCATGCTTTTTACTTTTCAGCTGTTTCTAGATTCTAGAGCGTAATGAATTAAACTCTAGAAATCCATTGTAAGTGAATAAGCTACTAAATGCAAAAGAGAAAGTTTCTGAATAATAGACTTGTACTTTACAGAAGTTATTAGGGTGTACATTTCTCATGAGGACCGGAAATCTTTGAGGCTCTGAGTTGTGCTGTACATCATCCTGACATTTTTTCTTAGTTGGTGTAAATATAAATGCCCACAGTACCTACAGTGAGGTATGTTTGCACAGCTGATATTTAGCTCTACAGCTGTGTCTTGAATATCAGTTCTCTCTATACCCTTGTATCATTAATTACATACCAGATTTCCTAAAGGAACTGATAATAGATGAGAAATAAATAACAAGTGAGAGAGCACAACTGAAAGAGTTGCCCAGAGTTTTATAATCAATGGAGAGAAACAGCTTTTTCCAAAGTGTGAAACATCTCATCATTAGGGAGGTACTTGAAACAAGCTGATAAATTATGCTGTGAAAACCTTTATCATTCTTTAGATGGTTCAAGACAAGTACACGTAGTCCAGATCTACCCCAGGACCTGAAATATGGGCACCTAGAGTTAGATAATGGGGATTTCTCAGTCTGTGTTGAGAATGCACCACACTCAGCTCAGTATTGAAAAAGTGTTAGTCTTCAATGGAAGCAGCTAGAAGTAACAACAGAAATCACTTTTCCTCAATCCTCTGGCCTTAACATTCAGTTTTTTACTCAGGCTTCTTCCACAAAATGTATTTAATTTAATTTTACAAGTAAATACCCTTTAAACATGAGAAAAATAATTCCAAACATTATTCTTAGGCTTTTTTTCTGGAACTACGGGTAGATTATTTTTGATGCATGGGGGTATTTCTAAGGTATCTGGTAATTTCTCCTGATATTATTGTAGGTGTCAGTGTTTTGGGCTTGTCTGGTTTAATAATACTCCCAGTCTTCAGAAGCATTAACCTGAATTTGCTGTCTTTGTTTTCCCAGAGGTGAGACACCAATGAGATGTGTTCTAACCAGAATAAGAGGATGATTTAGGGCATTAACACTTCCTTTCCAAAATGGGAGCACCTGCTGAGTGCTCAGTGGTAAATGTGAAATGGAGAAAAATGTCAAAATATTTGCAGGGTGCATACTTTAGGTAACTACCTATCCTGGGCTGTCCATTAGGCTTAACTGTGATTAGAGTGTGAGTGGCTATCACTGTCCTTAATTCGCTAAGAAAACATGATTTCTAATTAGCTTCAGGCAAAGATAGAAGTCTCCCCAGAGGGGTTCTAGGTCCACGTGTAAGCTCCCAGTGGGATACAGCCTGAACATCCTCCTATCTCATAGCAGGAGATATTAAAGCCTTGTAAGCAGGCTAGAGGCAGAGCTTTATTAGAAACACCTCCTTTAACCCACTGCCTTTAGTACCACAAAATACAACACATGGTGTCCTTTTTTTTATAAATTCTGGTTTGGGTTTGTAAAAAATCCAAAGGATATTTTATGCTAATAGCAACATCATGGGCTCGTCTTCCCAATCTTTACTGAGGCCTGACACAGGCAAAATTCCCATAGACTTGGAATGGTGATCTGCCTTTGAATACTGGGCAAAGTTATTACTCAAATGACTAATCCAAATTTTAAGATTATCCATAAAAATCTTCTCACTACATTATTCCAAACAATGTCTTAACAAACAATTCTGAATTTGAGACTGGGTTTGCCTTTATCAAAGAATGCTGAGATCTGACACTGAGATTTTAGCTGTAGTGATTAGTAACTTAATGGTTCTTTAAATTTAATTATTCAACTAATATATTATTTATTCTTACTTTTGGAATTAAACTGTTTCCCCTGCTTCAGTAAGGTCTGGAACTCTTCCCTTAACTTTTAGTCTTGATGTATCAACATTTACCTCAGTGCTGGTGGATCCATAGTGGGCTCCATGCATGCATCCAAGCACTTAGGGAGACAGAGAGAACACAAAGCACATGCACTCCCCATCCCAGCTCACTTCTGCCCTAGAAGGACAAGAAGAAATCATGTCAGAGAGGTCACCATGTCAGTAGGACATTAGAAGCAAGCTAGAGTGAAGGAAAAGGTGGGACAAGCAGGGAGTTGTCAGGGAAAATGTCTTCTTTAAAGGACACTCTTTGTGCTATCACTACTCGATATTTATCATCCTCAAAAGAGGTTTTACACAAAATCTGTTTTCTTTAAAATGTCAGTTGCTGTAAGTTCAGCAAACAATTCAAATCTTCAGCTTCTCTTCTTATCTGTCCTATTAAACCATTCCTGCTCCTCAGTTTCTACCAAAAGCTGCCATCTCATGTATTCCTCCGTGTTTCACAGACATGGGAGGATGTGATGCTGGCATGGAGAGATAACCTGCTATATTTTCACAATTACTCTCATTCTAGTTAGATTCTTTGTTTTGGCTCTCTTCAAAACTCAGATGGAACAGTTCTATTAAAGAAATACATCTTTTAACCTAAGTCAATCACCCACATAATGATCAAAATTTTTGCTTTTCATGTAGCACCTCAGATGAAGTTGAACCTTTGTCTCTGGATCACTGAAGCTTTAGTCTCATTACATTACTTGGGAAGTATTCATGAATCCTGTGCCACTTTTGTATCATTATTCAGATAGGAAGAAAGGGAACAAGGAAACGTAAGAGAAGGTGAGGCAAGGCAAGACAAGGGATAGGAGATCTGTTCCAACATAATATCTGATATCAAACTGAACTTGGTATTGAAGAGCAAATACAAAGAGAAATCTAAGACTCAATTATCTGTAATCAATAATCTATAACTATTGTTGGTCTGTACCTTCTTATCCTAGTTCATGCAATATTTTTAAAAATATCTAGACCATGAAGACTGACAGTACTATAAAAATAGTTACAATAATAAAGCTAGAAAGCAATATAGAGAACATTGCAAGAAGGGATGAATCAGACAACCTATCAAGCCCGTGCCAGATCTAGTTTATTCTATCTGATTTCTTCATCTGGAACACAGAAAAATGAGTTTAAAAAACAAAATTTCAGGAAACTGGTCAAAAGTCTTTTAGGTAAATCAACTGTTCTATGAATTGTCTATCCAGACACTAAAAGAAGACTTTGCTCCTGCCCATTTCAAAGTTCACCAGCAACAGGTGTCAATATTTTTTAGGAATAGATTAATTTTATACCTGCTGAGGGGAAGGGAAAGATTAATCGTTTTCTTACTACTCCTTCTTTTCTTATTATTATTGATAGAGGCTTTGATGTAACTCAGTGTTTAGAATGCTTAAGGTAATCCAGGCAGAGACAGATGAATGAGGAAAGCAAGGGTACAACATATGTGGTACATACTTTAGGAACAGTCTGGCACTGTCCCAAGTATTTACTATTTATCAGTATATGTGCTGAATGTCTGTACTTTTATTTTCATTCTTCTCTTGGTAAAATTAGAGACTGGTCAAATCTGTAAGCAGTCTTCCAGGCTTCTCTATAATTTAACAATTGTGCTATGCAATGAAATCTTTTGCAGAATTCTTATGAATATTTATTCAAATAACTTTTTGACTTAGTCAACAATATCACTTGTTTCAAAACAAATAAAGAAAAACTCAGGTATGTTTTGCTGCTAGGTAGAAAGAACTGATAAAATTGTCTTGATCAAAATTCAGGGAAAAAAGAGCGTCATCTAACTCTGGGCCCCCTCTTTCCTGTTTCAACCATTTTCATTACTTATTTAGGATGCATAATAGCATGGCCTACACTTTGTGCAGGGTGAGCTTACTGTCAGGGACACAACTGGCTACAGAAGTTCTATGTTGATTTTCTGAGGAGCTACAGAACCCAAGGTAAAATGTACAGTAAGCTGTAAAGTGATTAGCATCATTTAAAGGCTGTGGGAAAACATCAGGATTATGTGCATGAACAACACCAGAAATTAGTTTTTCATGGATGGAAATTACTTTCCCAGAGGCAATAGAAAGTAAATAATATAAACCAAAATACAGTAATTCTGGAATAAGAGAGCATAACCAAATAGTTTCCTTTCATGTATTTTTGTTTGAACATAATTTATGTTTTGAAGGACTGCCAAAGTAGTCTAGCCTCTCTCTCCATAAAGTTCTGTGTGATTCTCTCTGGAGCGGGTGTGGGAAGGGGAGTCAAATGAGGCATGCTATCAGGTAACATAAATAGTTTACAGCATTTTGAAATCATGGTGCATTTATCTGACATGGGAAATTTTGCCAAGTATTGACATTAAAAGCAGAAGGAATTTAAATAAGATTGACTCCTCACCTGCTAGAAGATGATTCTTTAGGATTTCACCCCAAAGCTGCAGCCCCAGTATTTTTCTTGAAAACACATTTTGGATTCTCTCCATCTAAAACTTTTGCTGATCCACTGTACTTGGCACATAATTATTTTGTGATGATTTTGGCAGCCATTAGACTATGCCTTATCCTAGCATGGGGGGGGGGGGGGGGGGGGGAAAGGGGGAGGGAAGAGAAGAAAGAAACATGGTTATGCCTGACATAGGGTAATTTTTTCCCTTTTATTACATTATAAATTTTTTCTCTTTTATTATGGATAGCAAGTACCACTTCATTTACTATCTATAAGGTATAAGATAAATTAATAGAAGAGAGATTATAACTTTTTGGGGTTCAGGTTTGTTTTTGTTGTTTTGTTTTTTTTTTTAATGAAATCTGGCCTCCTACTTGGCTACTGGATGCTAAGAGCTGCTGTTCCAAGCTATAGTACTCACAACACTAATAGTTACTCAAACTTATAAAAATATATTTTACTAATCTGGTTAAAGAAAAATTTTCGTAAAGTCTAAGTGACTTCACTGTCTAGGAAATTCACTCTCTGTACTAAAAACTGAAGAACTTATTCATCATTTGATACAAAAAATCTAGAGTTATGATTGATAGAATGCTCTTCTTAGGGACTATCAGCTATCTCTGTGTGGTCTTTCACATATTTCTAATTCTTTTTCTCATAGCTATTTCTTTTCTCCTTGCAGTTGGTGGATAAATCTGTGACATAAGGTCCAAAGACATGAGAGATGAAAAGAGGCATCTTATTCATTAAAAATTTGGTTGCTATTGCAATGTATCCCAGAAGACAATGTTTTTCAAAAATCTCACATATTTTGTATGTCAAAAACAAACACTGAAAATTCTAGATCAAAGGAAAGAACAAATGAAAAGTGTTTTAATGGGGACATGAAGTTTATTTGTAGTGACTCAAAATGCAGTAAATCAAATGTAAAGCTCTTTAACATAATTTTAGATCAGAAGCATGAAACCCTAGCATGGGAGCAATGGGCCTGTGAGCACAGTGTATGTTTATTACATTCATCCATTTGTGAAGAAACATGGAAATTGATGTAACACACAGAAAGGAAAAGTAGAAATTGGAAAGGTAACTGGAGCATATCTTAAGTTCAACACTTGAATATCATCTCTGTTTGCTGTGTTGAGTTCTGTCTCCATTCTGAAACTCCAGATTGGATTCTGATCACTGTTGAAATATGCAAACACAGACGTTTTTTCTCAAGTATGTCTGAAGCTTCCCTGGCATTGAAAGGTGAACTTGAATCTGGAAGAGCACTCAGGAAAAGTGAGGATGTTTGGTTTTTGGTTTCCACATTTGTCTCACAGGAAGAGACCTCTCGTGGCAAGCACAGGAATCACCATGGAGCAGCAACCTTATCATGAGAAAAAAATGGATTTTAACCAAGACAAGTATGAAAGGAAATAAGTCCGAAGTTCCAAAACAAAGCACCACGGTTTTATAATATATTTTTTTGAAAATAAAATGCAGTGCAATAGAAATAAACCATAATTAGGTGAAAATTGGGGCAAGAGGGGAGTGGAGTGAAGTTTCAATTGAGAGAAATTAT
This sequence comes from Pithys albifrons albifrons, assembly GCF_047495875.1. Classification (NCBI taxonomy): domain Eukaryota; kingdom Metazoa; phylum Chordata; class Aves; order Passeriformes; family Thamnophilidae; genus Pithys; species Pithys albifrons. Next base: position 59,183,544 of record NC_092460.1, read on the forward strand.
CAAGGTGCCCCCTGGCAAGATTTAAGAATTTCATGTTACCTAGTCATTGCCAGGGCATTTGGGCTACAGTGCTGTAGTGAGTAAATTCTAAAAGAGGCATGTGCCAGAGCTGGGCTGGTAATCCCTCCACAGCAACCAGTCTGAATGTGTACAGCATAAGGCATCTCTTGTGTATCCTGATGATGATATGGAATACATAAACTAAGATAAGACCAAGCAAGAAAAACACGTTTAAACAAAACAATCTGTTACTTGTAGCGTTATTTTAAATTACCTTATTCAATTTAACAAAGAAATCACCTTTTTAATAACAATCAAATAAATCCTGAAACATGGGGAAAAATTAAATATAGTATAGCATGTGCAACTATTTTTGAAACCCATCATTTTCAGCTAGTAGAAGATTGACTATTGTGTATATGTATGTCTAAAATCAGTGTTGATGATACCGGTTTTATGTTATTCACTGAGGCAATAACTACCTTGGCCAATTTCTATTAAAACAAATTTCTCCATCTTTAAAGTAATAGTCTTGCCAACAGAAGTTCTGAGCACCTAGGAATTGCACCATTTAGCAAACTAAGAGCTTTTCTTAGAGAAACCGAGTCTTATAATGCATTTCTCAGCAATGTCATTTGTAAATTTAGACAGAAGCCAGAAAGCACAAATGAGATCTTAGAAGAGACAACATTCATCAAGGTTACAGAAATTTTCCTGAAGAGCCAAGTTCCTGAATTTTTTGAAATTTAATATTCTAGAGAAAAATGCACGCTGAGTGATGATTTTGATGTGAAACCTTTCCCTCTTCCTTAGTATATTATTTCACCCTGGCTTAGCAAGTTTCTTGGTCTTTAAAGTATTCCCTTTGAAACAATTTTGCTCTCACTAAATATTCATTAACTGGTTTCTGGAGAACTCCATGCCACATAGCAGACATATGCATTGCTCTGAACCACACAGTGTTAGACCATGAACATTAATGGATATGCTACAACTCAAGTGGGTGTTTACTGGCATTCTCTCCCTTTCCTTGTCTTGGAAATTACTTTTTAAGATGTCTTCAGGTAGAACAAAACAACAACAGCAACAAAACTATGAGTAAACCCTTGGAATATTTCTGTCACTCTTCCAGTCATCCACAGCAAATACAAACCAGTTCATTCTCTGTACTAGTGAAGCCGAGGGCGGGGGTGGCGGGGGGGGGGGCTGGGGGCAGGGATTATTTCATCTTTCTGATGATTTTTCACAGGTATATGTCATTCAAATTATTCTTAAAGCCAATAAGAAAATGCTGATTTATGCATAATAGTCAATCTTTTGCCTTTCCCATCATTTCAGTGTTACAGAAAGCTGCAGGGGTATTCTACATCTCTCAGAGGAGAATGGAGGAGGATGTTGCTTTCTAAGTCTTGGTTCTAGTCCATCTAGATTTGATAGGAATGCTTCTCTTGATAAATACTGGCTTCCAGAGCAGGCTCACCAGAACATATAGAAGGTAGAAACTCCTGGTGTACTTCTATGTGCATGATCACCTCTGTTTCAAAAAGACTGGGGAAGTTCTGTAACCAACCAGCAGAAAAATACAGGCAACCAAAGTCTACCAGGGCAACAAAATATCTGAGCTAAAGTACCTGAAATTTGGCTTTACAGACCTAAAATGTGACATTGGTGCCTTTCTTCTTTCATGGCTGTAGCCACTGCATTAGTTACTCCCTTTAGAAAATATTCCCCTGAATCTCCAATCAGGGCCTCCAGACATTACTGAAATATAAATAAACCACAATTATTTTGGTGTATAATTCTCAAAGAGTGTAGCCAAAATGCAGTCATTTTCATTAGTGCTCTGCCACTTGTGGAATTTTTTAGTGGTTTCTTCTCTCTCTTGTGGCTGACAAGTTTCATAAAAGCAGTAAGAAAAAAGTTATGTGACTATGATAAGCACTTCTCTACTCTTGACTGCGAACTAAGCAGTGTCTCTCACCACAACAAAAAGCAAAGAACTAGCCCTTTTAAAAAAGAGACATTAGAAGTTGTATCTTGCTCTGGGAAAACAAACCCTAAACAAAGGTTTTGGGGATATTTTCCATGAAGTTATTGTGGATAATTATCAGCACACTTAAGCGAGTCAAAATATAAAATTTTGTAAAGGTGCATATATTTTATATTACCACATGTACTTTGATGTTTCAGTAGGAAATACAATTAACATAACTCAACCCATGAATCATCTTTCAAGTTGTTTATACTTATTTCTTCCTACTCTTTTTTTCTCTTTAATTATTTATTCACTATTCCCATGGAGAAGTAGATGAGGGGAAAAGAATTATTTATATAATGGAAACCACATATTGTATAACAAAACATTTCATAAATAGCACGCTCACTCTTGTCCTTCATAAGTATTCACAAAGAATGGTTTTATCCTCCTCGAGGCAGGTTTATCCAAAGTAAACAATGTCCTTCCCAAGGAGTCCTATGTTGACATGTTGTGAAAAATGCATGCAGTATGCATGAGAGACATTGTCCTGGATTACCACTAAAAGCCAGTAAGGATGGATATTTTTACAAGGGATGGGGGAAATTGTTGCATTGAGGATATAATTCATGGTAAGCTTATTAAATGGAAATCTTTATCTGTAGGGACAAATGCAACATGTTGCTATTAATCTTCATTTAGAAGGGGATACTATAATAGCATTATGATAAGTGAACTGCTTGATTTCACTGTAGAACCACTTGGGAATTTTTCAAAGAAACATTTTTTCATCTCCCCGCTTCTCAATGAGAGCTAAAGAACGTAGTTCTGCACAGTGCTTCACTGTGTCACGCAGGTCAATATATAATGTCTCTTCATTTCACCTCTCTGATAACAACCTTTTCTTCCATACTGACTCATTTACCCAGCAGTTGTGGTCAGTGTGTTTGGAAGCAAAATCTTATTTAGGAGGTAATTTTGGTTAGGTATAATGACTACTCTGTAACTATTAATTGTGAAGACTTCGAGGAAAGTAGCAATTCTATCTGAAAAGCCATAATTTAGGAATTTATTGGATTTTTTTACATTAAAAAATGCATATTTGGAATGAAAATGATTCAGCGAATTGTGTTAATTTTGTAGAAAATGTGTATCAAACCCAAGCAAAACGTAAAAATAGTTTTGTCAAAATATTCTACACTGTTATTTCAGAAACTTTTTATTTTTCTGTTTGAGTGATCTTCATGTTGAAACTTTTCATGCTGTGATGGAACATGCAAGACAAATCCCAATGAAATGTTTTGACTGAACGAAACCAAAACTTATCCAATCTTAGCCATTGTGTTTGAGGAGCATATAGAATTGCAGGGAGTTTGCTATTACTCAGAACAGTCTCAAAACATCATTTACCAAGTGTTATTTTCATTCTCCTGCAAGATTTTGCTAAGATGCATATGTATTTTCATATGCATTTCTGTTATAGATATATATTAATAACCATTTAATTGTGGGGGCGTTTTCATAATTATTTTTTGTAACTTATAATAAGAAACTAGATAAGGCTACACTTGATTCTTCTCTCAGGTCTGAAAAGAAAGTTCATTAACAAGTTGTTATATTTTCATATTCAATTAACAATTGGAGGTAATCCCACTAAAAAAAAAAAACATATGAAGAAATTACTGAGTTTTGGTAAGCCCCATAAAAAGTAATTCACTGGTTTCAACTTTTTGATTCCTATACTCTTTTCTGGAAGGATTTACCTTTACACCACTTCCAAGATTATCTACTTTTGGATGGACAGAAGAATGTGAGGTACTCTTACTAGCAACCCAGGCAGAAGTTAGACATTTAAACATCCCCAGGATATAGTGGGACTTCACAAGTCTATACTTGGGTTTTCTGAAGTTACAGGTAGGCAATGGAAAAGCATTCACAATCTGTTGTTCTGGTGCAATCCTCAGCATACAGCAACAATTCATGCTGAGGCAAAAGTCCTCTTTAAAATTCCCCTGAAATGCCCTTTCTGGACTTACTGTCCATGAACTGTCACAGAGTACTCCAAAACATGAGTGATCTGGATAATAACCCATCATGGGATGTGATTTGTATGATTTGATTCTCTGTCTCTGCATGCTGCTCCTGTAAATTTATTTCTAGGCTAAACTTCTGGTCAGACAGTTCCTTAAAATTTGCATGCAAAAATTTTATCAGTTTATTATGTCACCAATTTTCTGTTCCTTAGCATGGTGTTTAGTCTATTATTTAAGAATTTTTCCCATCTTCAAGAAAATCTAGAATTTTGGAAAAGTTAAGCCTTATTAGCTACTATTTTGGTCCTATGTAGATTACCTTGTCTACTCTTTTTTCTGGAATGATGAATATTCAGAATGCTTCTGGAGGGAGATCCCTTGATACATCTAAACAATACACTTCATGAGCTGCATTAGCACAGTTCAAACGAAAAGAAACAAACGTCCCGAGGAGCAACTTCTGGAATGAGATCAGAAGCCAGCCACAGGTTCTTTGGAACAAACTCTTAACTACAATGGGATTTCTGATTTATCAAAATACAGATTATTATAAATTACTATCAGCGGAGCTAGAGTACAAACCTGAGTAAAACCAAGTAAAGATATGTAATTCTAAAACTAGAAAATATGATGCTGAACCTCAAAATGGACGGACTGAAAGAGCTGGATTTTTTTACCATAGTTTCTTCACTGCATGCAGCATCAAACTCGTTCCCCTGTGCATCTCACAATAAAAAGGAATTGCATAAAAAAGATCTTCACAATAATTTCTTCTTCTTTGTTTCTTACAACCCAACAAAGCTAAGATTTCTCTAAGGAATTAAAAGCATGAAGCCCATCTGTTAGGCAGAAATCCTTATGGTGTTTTCCACATGGGAATGAATCCCACTTGATACAAATAACCATAAAGCTGTTGCAATTAGTAAAATCTTTAGTCAGGTAAAATAAAAAATTAGAAAGTTCACTTACTAGATAATTTTTTTTCTAGCTGTAATTTGCAATAATTTTATGTGACATCGCAAAAGACTTTGACTTCAATAATGTTTCCAATTTTAACTCTTTGCATTGAAAACTAACATCACTAAGTTTATTTAAGAAAAAAAGTAGACTCAAATCACTCATTTTAATGTGAATTTGCTGGATTATTTTGGGGGTTAAAAACTTCTTCAACTATACTTTGGAAATATGTGATATAATGCTGAATATCCAATGAATTAACCTTCAAGAAATGATGACAGAGTGTGCCATGATGGATGTACCACTCCATGGACATCACTTTTCATATTTTTTTAATTCCAAAATCTAAGGGCTTTTATAAGAACCAACTCTTTTCTAAGACAAATGTGTCACCTTAAGACCTTTGTGCAGTGACCTGAGAAAGACAGACTCAAAGTTTAGCTTTAGTTCTCTTCTTTTTCAAATAGAAAATCTACCAAACCTTAAAAAAAAAATCAAAGTACTGTTTTGAAGTGTTGTCATAGTGGTTTTCATTTACAGCCAAATGCCCTTTCAAGCTTTGTTTATTACTTTTAAAATCTCTCAAATTGATTGTTTGCTTGTGTGTGTACAGAGGAATTTCTGTATATAGTTTGGAGGTGTTTTCTGCAGGGGAATGTTAAATGTTTCCAACATTTTTCTGAACTACCATCAGATGTCTTCCAGATACTACTGGTTCCCAGAGCACAGATTGAGGAATACTGCATTAAAGGAGATGTTTCCTTTTTCCATTGACTGGAGGAATTCTAAGGGGATTTGGCATCCCAGACTAAGGTCAAACTTTGTGAACACCATCTGTAGTTTAATTTTAGATGCACATTTCACGGGAGGGTGTTATGTGATCACAGATGATTAACATTCATTTTAGGCAGTATTTAAACCAACAGGTCTTCTACTAAGAAAGAAATGCAGCACAATGAGCCAGTAAAAGCTGCTATACAATACTTGCACCATTATTGAGGCCTCTGTGAGGTCTTTGAGAGACCACAGATAAAGTGGGTAGAGATGACTTACTGAGGCTGGGAAATTACTATAGTTTCTCCATGGGGATAAGAAACACCATTTGACCTGTGTACTTGAATCTCTTACACTTAGCTTCTGGGGACTCCTTGGACAGCCTCAGACCATTGAGAGGGGCTGTACCAGGGACCTTGGCTGTGATCAGGACATATTAGCAAATGAATTTTCATGGTCCTGATAAAAAAGTGGCATTATAATCACTATTTTGCAGCAGCATCCTTTGCTATTTGCTGCAGCTAGGGATGTGGTAAGGCTATAATTATGGTTTCTAGGAACTTATCATCATCTTCCAGAATGCCTCCATCTACTGTGGCAATGCTAGCTTTCAAACCAAAAGGATGAGGAACTAAACCAAATACAGCTGAATAAATGAAATCTACTAGCCCGAAGCTTCATGTTCTTTTCATGGGATGTGCTAGGACAGCTACAAAAGCCAAATACCAGTGCTGGAATTGCATTCAGCTCAATACAAATGTCACAGGCCACCAACAATTGTATGAAAATTCAATATCATTTAAACAGGAAAGGAAAAATTTTAAATTAAGTCTGGGAAGGGGTAAAATTTATTATTCACAGGGGACTTTACTCCACAAAATGGAAGGTTATACTCCTTTTACACATGGAGTGGGTTTATTGTCTAACCAAAAGAGAGAACCACAAAAAACACAGCATGATATGAATAAATGGTCAACAGTTGGCATGTATAACATATTTAATTTTTCTTTTGACAGTTCCCCCTTTCCCCCACCCTGGGTTTTCATGCTAAGCTCTGAAGTACTCAAACAGTCACTCTGCTGTTTCAAATTCTCACTTCATCTAGTCAGTAGCCAGAAAGCATATGAACTGCCAATATGAAAATTTCCAATAAAACGATGGGTTTAGGCTATGTTTCCATCTCTATTAGAGCCCTAGAGGTAAAAAGCATTTTTGTAAGTATTTGTGGCAGAGAAACTTGCATTTTCTTAGGCCATGAAGTCAGCCATGTGCAAAGATCTAAATATCACCTACAATACAAAGCATTTTTAAAAATTAATGCTTCCTGTGTGTGCATGTACAAAAGATACTAATTCTACTTGACAGACTATATGCATACGTGCATTGTGAGCATATAGCTCACATACAGCATAACATAGCAAAAAATGTATAGTACACAAATCAGACTATTTTTTATTAATAGGCTTGCCATTTTAAAAGTTGTTTATAACAGAAGGGAAGGGAGAAAGTTTTTATTACTTATAGGAGAACTCATCTTAAAGATATATCAGGGGGATAGGTATGAAGTGTCGAAGCAGCGTAAGTCTGCCTGAGCTGATCAGGGTTCAAGTTCAGAGCTACAAAAAGAGAAGGAAGAGACCAGCCCAAATGGGCTTCAAAATTCTTCACCAACACCACTTCACTGTTGAAGCTTAGGAAGACTGAGTCATCCTCTATAACTCACTAAGGAAATATCATGTTTGCTGTCATAATGGACATTAAAGCAGGTAAAAAGGAAAAAAAGATATGTTTGCTGCTGGGCTGCTGCTTCTTCTCATAATTATTCCTGTTTTAAAAGGCTGTCCCATCTCCCCTGTCCAGCTAACACGTCAGAGGCAAGACAGATGGGACAGGTTATCAGTGGCCAATATGGTCAAGCTAGCACTATAACATACTCCTTGTAGCTAGCTACATCATCTGACACTATATTTTTCGATTTCTCTGAAATCTGGACATGTGTTATAGTGTACTTTCAAGGCACATCCTGTGGGAAAAGTCAATAAATAACTAGAAACCAAATCACTATTATTTAAACTATTCCAGACTATCTGCAACTTGTAAAAATAAAATAAAATAAAATAAATTAAAAAAAAAAACCAAAACAAAACAAACAAACAAAAAAAACCCCCAAAACACAAAAATCCGACAGGGCAAATTGTAAAATATTCTCTAATGGGTATGTTGCAGTATAAGTACCAATGACATATCTGAATGGCTTCTGGGCAATTAAAAGAATGGAACATTTTATTGTGAGATGACAAGAAGGAAAATGCTATCATTCTGATTCAGCTTAGAGCTATTAAGGAGTCTGAGAACCCGAAACCAAAGGAAAAAAAGCAAGCCAGCCTGTAATATTGCTTCCATAATTGCTTTTATATGCACCACAGCCACATGCTGTTCCACTGACATTATATCATACTCAAAGGTGTTTCATTAGAGCATAAGAACTTCCATCTATGAGACACTATTTTCCTGGTTTTTAGCACAAGTGTAATGTTTACTTCCATGAGTAGGCTTACTAGTTTTATTGGTAAGATTCATACAGGCCAGGATGGAGTTCCAAGCAGTGATGTTTTCTCCTGCAGTTGCCTTTTAAGTGTATTTTATGCATGCCATAACAATTCCCATTTCCATGTCTTTTTCTTCTGGTATTTACAGGAAAGCGGCAAAGGCATGACTGTTTTTGCTAGGTTCAGGTAGGAGAAAAGATTTTATTTGAGTGATGGGGGGAAAAAAAAATCAGATTTCTACCCAAATTTTCATCAGTTAATGTCATTTTGGTTCATATGTGCATGTTTAAACTCTATCAATAAATAGATGAGGAAAAGCAATGATTAAGTATTTGTGAAACATAAAGCAGACACTTAAGGGAGAGTCATTAAAGACAAAGACAATTAGTCAGACTAAAAAAACAAAACACTGAGATATGTATGTCTAGCCCAGATACACACAGTAGCTGCAGTCTGGAAGCATTTATCCCTGGATTACTTTTTATCTATTAATAACATTTGAAAAATTATTCTTACCCCAAGTTAGTTTCATGAGGCAAGTAAAATGTAAAAAGTTTCACAGAGTCTCAAATAGGAGCTATGGATGGTACTTGAAGAACTCTCCATACGTTGTCATCTCTGGACTAAGGTAGTTCCTAACGTATATTGTTCTTTCAAATAAAGAAAAAAATCAAGTTGTCCATTTTAAAAAATAGAGAAACAGTGGATTTATTTTATTTTCTGTGTCTAACTTTATGTAGCTATGAAGGGCACCTAAAAAGATCAATTAGATCCATAAAATAACCTAAAATTATATGCCTTGAAAAGGCATTCATAGCCTGATCCAAAGCCCATGAAAGACAATTAGTGTCCTATCACTCATCTTATTGTATTTTGAATCGGAGCCCTAGCCAAAAAAGTACAAAATCATGCATAGTTGACTGCTAGCAGATTATTTTCTTTTCCCTGAATCATATGACACAGCATGATCAGATTGACAGTGAGAGTATAGTAATGAGTGGTGAGGGAGAAAATCCCAGAAGAGTATATAATGTGGCAAGGCACATTCATTAAAAGATCAAAACCAAAGGAAAGGGCATAAATCATGAGGCAGCCTTAGTTTCAGGTCTGGCTGTTAATGCAGGTTTTATTGCAACTCTTTTCTGTGACTTTCAATTTAAAAAAAATAAAAAAGCATTTGCTGAATTATCAGCAGTATTTGATACATACACTGGCTCCAAGATGCAGAGCACCTTCTGAAAGAAATGTGATCACCCTTGAGCAAGCTGAACTATTGAATCTTTTACTGCATTTTAAAAGAAAAATATGTCCTATGTAATTCAATCATTTCCCTATTTCTTTCTTTCCTTTTTTCCTTTTTTTTTTCCTCTTTTAATGTCAGAGTTTAAAATGTTACTGGTTCCTAAAACAAAAGCATACATATTGTTAATAGGACACAAAAGAGGAAACTTGCAGATGCTGAACAGTAGCAATATGAGATATATGGCTTTTGAATTAATACTGAGATTGTAGCTTCTTAGCTGTTGTCTCTGTAACCCTTATCTCATTACAATAATGGAAATGAAGTAGAGATGTGCACCTTTCAACATCTTTGAGGGAGAGAAAGTTTTCTGCTAATCCAAGTATGTTTCCCATTTATTTTTCTATTAAAGTATGTCTGTTCTGCTTTTCCATCTGGAGCTTTCATAGAAAGATACTTTCTTTTTCCTGTGTGAGCAACTTGAATAGAGAATATCATGGCCATGCAAAATCTTTGCTGCTTCTTGAGAAACAGAAAAGAGAAACATTTATCATAAATGGAGTTAATCTCCCAGCACTACAGTAGACACAGAAAAGCACTGTCAGTCCTCAAGTGGCCCTCAAGCTTTTTGCTACATGTGGTTAGCTGTCAACTTCTCAACAGTGTCCTGGTTGATAAACAATGCCAGCAGCAGCATGAATTTGGTGGCTAGCCCAGTGAAATGAAGAGTAAACATTTCTGTTCTCTTTGGACACCATTTGAGAAGTAACATTACTAAATTCTAAGGAAACAAGTACTTGTGTGCAATATTTGAGCAACCTGGTCTACTGGAAGGTGTCCCTGGATATGGCAGGGGGGTTGGAACTAGATGATCTTTAAGATCCCTTCCAACCGAAACATTTCTACGATTCTATGATTTGCAGATTGGCCTGTTAAATATACATAAGTAAATATCTCCAAATATACATAATAATCACAGTTCTCTACATCTCCAGCTGTAATCAATAACCATTAATCAATAAAACATTTTGAGAAGAGTTGCTCTTCTGGCAACTTTGAGCTTTTTGTGCGTAGATGAGCGTGTAAAAATAAAGGCTAGGATAGGTGAGAGAGTTAAGAGAGGGCTAAGAGCCAACAAGGCTGTTTAGCTCATCTATCAAGGGAATCATAGCAGCTAACAAGAACCAGCAGGAAAATAGATGCACAAAACAATTCAGTAGTGGAAGCTACCTCAGATGTAACTGTTTTTCTTCAATGAGCAGGATGGGTTTAATGCAACTTTTACAAACCATAAGGCTAGAGTTTACAGCTGTAGTAAATGACACTTTGAAATAATATGCATTGGTGAAACACACATGAGGTTGTCCAGTAACTCTGCTCTCACTACTACAACCCAAATTAAACCATGTTATTATTACAGGATGATTTAGCCTGCCTGATGGAGAGCTGTTACTTTAAATGAAATGGTTTTCATTTAAAGAAGTTGCTAAGGTAAAGACACAAGTGGAAGACTACCTAAGAGAAGTGAACAGTGTGAGCCAAGTGTTTTTAGCAGAAAATAGTCAGTGCACCCACTGTTTATGAGCTGGCGTTTGAATCTGAGTAGAAAGTCATAGCTATACACTCTAAAATAAAGACTGAAATAAAATGTTGCACAGATTAAATACCTGGCTTTTGGCTTGAAAAGGGACCTTAACAATAACTTTTTCTCAATAAGGGTGGTAGCTGAAAGATGTCAGCAGGAAAATCACCTGATTAGGCAGAACTCATTCTGTTTAGAAAAGCTGAATTTTTTTGATTTTTTTTTTGTTCGGCATTTTTGTTTGTTTGTTTTCTTTTTGGCTTTCTTAGGGATGATTGTTAATAGACAGAAAAAAAAAATCAAAGATAATTGACTGTGTGATTCCCATGTCTTCAGATGGAATAAAACATCAATTTTTGTAGTATTTTAATTTAGAAGGTAGAATAATATATGTATTATCCATAATATAAGTTATCCATATGCATTAACCATGTAGGTAGCAAACCTAACATACTGCAAACAAATTTTCAAGACTTACTTGCCATTAAGTGATAATAAAACTACTGATTAACACATCCTTAAACCATTGCATAATCCCAGTTTATTCAGAATTTGAGACGCCACATAAGGCATAGAAGTACTGCTGTTGTAACTGTGACAGTCACAAAACAAAGAAATGATTTGAGCCTGAAATGTCCAACTTTTTCAAAATTTATCACTTAATACTCTGTCTCACATTTATGTTTCATAATTACATTAAAAATAACTATACATAGAAAATGTGTCAGGATTTTTCTGACATCAGAGTATTACCAGAAAACCATTTTTAATCATGATATAAAACCTGAGATCATGTCATCACATCTATCCCTTTGTTATTCTTTCTTCTGATGGTTAAAATTGGATATTTAAAGCTTCTCTCTATTCCAGAAAATGCCTGAAAATTCCAGAAAATCCTACATATAGTTCTCAAATGCTTATCAGATAGAAGTCTGGAAACAAAGCAGGGACATTTCAGACAACTTTGAAATTAGTATGAAAGTGCTTTTGGCTTTGATGACATCAAGGTTTCATCTCATATATCTCCATTCAATTAATATACAAAATGTTTTGTTTTGTTTTAAAAACAGTTGGTGCAAAGCTATAGCTCTGACATTTCTTTCTTTTAACTTATTTGGATGCCAAAGTGTAAGTTGTCTTACTGCAATAAATGAAGCTCAATAATTGAATAATTGCAGTTCAAATTTAACAAACATGTTAGCTCATGCAATTACCTTGTAAAGCTCCTTTAAAATGCAATGCTGGCAAATAGCTAGCATTGCTGATGCCAACTTAGAGAAAAAAAGCATTCAAAATACAGTCTTGTCTAAATGCAAATAACTGTCTTCAACTTTTAAAGCAAGCAGAATTTTTTTGTAACATCAGTGAACTCATAAAAAGCTTTTGCAGTAAATGTAGTAGCTTACATTTGCTTAGGGATTCAAGTGAACTTAAGTTCCAGTTTCATTCCTTAATCAAAACCTGCTTTTTATGAGGTGATTATTTTTTCAGCACAGGATAAAACCATTACCTAACATACCTACCATACATAAAGTACTAAGAAAAACAGCATTTCATTTAACTGATATGTTCATTTCAGTCCAAAGACTTGAGTAATGAATAGCTACAAATTTATGACCAGCCTCCTACCACAATAAAAGAGGATACTGCACATTATTAAACTATTAATTAATTTCCTCTCAGTTTAGTTGCACACTCCTACAACACATATGGATGCACAACAAACTAGACAGTTTTTCCAGTACTTACAAATGGAAAAGCTTCAGCTTTTGTTGTTGCTGTTGTGTCTGAGATAAAACAAACATATTTCACACAATTAAAAATATTTAGTTCTGTTATTTCTCCCTGACATTTGAATTACTGGAGACATTCTGCTTTCCTCTTCTAATGAGGTGCATTAGTCAAAAGCTAAAGGACCTTTGACCCTAGGATCAAGTGCCTTTCCCTGCAGGGACTGAGCTCATATATGGGCTTACAGGTTGACAGGATGCAGCTGGAAGAAATACCTGAGAATTCACACTTAAAGTAATCCCTGAAAATTGAATGTAGGTATGTGGAAATAACAATTATGTTCTCTAGTGATGTTCTCTCGTGCAAAGCCTTATAAAAACTTAACTAGGGTTTTGGGACCCTGTCAGTGACTGTACTACTGAATGAAGTAGTCAAGCCTGTTTAACACTACACTCAACAGGGACTTAAATTTTGTGAATGAGCTTAATGTCCAGTTGATTCTATTGCTGGCTCTTTTCCTCTGCTAATGATGTCCTGTGCTGCATACTTGTAAAATGCCACAGGATTTACCCATTATCAAATGGAAAAAAGCCAAATGGTTTATTTGCAAAGTTGGGGTTTTTTTTAAGTGATGACAGATACTTATAAATCCTTAAGACACATGAATTGATGTAGAAGTGGCAGAATAAAAACATTACTCAAGTTTACTGTACTTAAGAGAGATAAATTATTAAAATCAAAATACTTGGTATACTGTATATTTAGTAATTTCAATTTAAAATAAAAAAATCTAGCTACTCTTTTGTAGTAGTTTCTGCCTTTTTTCACTCATTTCTACTTTTTGACAAGAAATGTACCGTTTAAAAACACTTAATATCATGTTAGACTACATTTCAGCAAAAGTTCAGTTCATAATGGATGGAGTCCATTCATATTGCAAGAAAATATTTTTGTGTCAAATTAAGAAATACTAAAGAAATCTTTGAAGAGTTTTAATTTTCTCAAGAATTTTATTAAAATGGGCATGTAATCTCAAAGTTTCAAGTAACAAGTTTTCTCTGGGGCAAGCAACTCTTAAGATCTCTAGGCTCTACATTACTTGAAACAAGATGCTTCTGTTTTCATCTTGAAACTATACTACAACCTTCCATAGACAATATTTTTTTCCACATCTTAAGGTTTGGACAAACCACTGAACATGGCACCTTTGTGTGTTTTCAGGGAACTAGTATGAGGTTTTTTTCCTCCACTTCTGACTTGAAAATTCTTATACTGATTCAGAATACACTAATTAATAAATGTATTGTGACGTGAAAAGTGTAACCAGGCCTGACACAAGGCAGGAACCTTTCTTTGCCATTACTCTGTTACACCAGAAAGACAGAGGCAAGCAGGATGCTGCTGTTTCTCTGCTCTGAGGAACTGTTCTGCACCGAGGTGTTTTCTCAGTAGTATTGTGCAATGTGCTGATGCTGCAGGATGAAACAACAGTAAATTTCACCTGAGCAACTAAAGAACTAACCACAAAATGAACATTATATATCAGTTCATTAAGCAGACTGTGTGTCTATTTGCGTTAATGGTACATTTAACTATAGGTTAACACAGATTTGAATCAGATTCTTAGAAAAATAAAATTACATTGCTGATATCCAAATACCATTAAGGGTCCTAGGAAGTTCTTTCAGACATTATAGGGCTTTAATCTTTCAGTTTTTAGGGAAAGAGGTGGTGCTAAACCAATCTGGCTGAGTAAAGGCAGCCAGAATTTAGAGGAGAAAATTTACTTTCTTTTCAGCACATTCTGGTCTTCTGTGTTCGATTTCTGTATGTCTGATGTGACCATGAGGTTATCCTGGTGACCTCACTAAGGGTTCAGACATGATCACCATGGACTAGTGCTGTTTCTCATGAAAGAATACATAATTTCTCATATATTTTATATACTTTGGATTTGCCATTTTAAAAATCCAACTGTTTTAAAAACACAATCAGGATTTTGCCATGAATAGTAACTTACTATCTAAAGATAAGTGAATTTGTTTTGTGATAATCCTTTAAGATCAATAGCTGCCTTGCCGTCTGCCTTACACTGGCTAAAGAAAACAAAGTAAAAACATATATTATCCATTATTATAATTGCAGGGAAAGGAAGCAAATCTGTACTTCTTTCTGGAAAACAAAATAAATTTGTGGCAAGGAGAAGATTTATTTACAATTGAAGCAATCACAAGGATAGTAATAAGATAAATCCTGTAAAAAGTGCAATTATTCTGTTTATTGTAAACTTGACATTGCATTTGGAATGAACTTCTGAGAAAGCTCCCTTCCCTTCCACAACTAGTAAGATGGATGTTTTTGCACATAAATGAAAACCTGTGTTGCTGTGTACAGTGTGTATGTTTAGTTGTGGGTGGGTGTACCTAAATTCCTAGGTCAGAAACCACTGGGTTAAAAGGCAATGAATTTAAAGTTAGTAAATAAAATGTTTCACAGAATAAACTCATCAAATTCATTCTGTAAAGTAAGACAATTTTAGGTAAATTTTTTACTAAAATTAAGCATCAAAGACATGGGATATTTAGAGCATTGACTGTATCAGTACTGAGGCAACCCACTTTTCTTTAGTGGCACCTATATAAATAGTAGCATGGGGAAAAATTACCCGAGTCAGAGTGACAGAAAGAGGAAATCATGATATTATTGACGTATTATCTTTATTGCCCTCTTGATTTGTGAGGCACTGAGGGACCAACTATGCACCAGAAACAATCAGAGTTTGTAAACATGAACATGCCGAAAAGAAAGGTAAACAGATGGCATTCTACACTGAGATATCAAATGGTATTCCTTGGGGTTTTTGAACCTGTACATGCAATTCCAACAATAATCAGTGGGAAGAGACTATAACTGCTCAATCATTTAATGGAAAAATAACCCAGGATTATTATGGATTTCTTTAGTCTAAAGTAGGCAACAGCAACCCAGAGGAATTCAGCATAAGCCAGTCTTGCTGTCACAAACCCAGTTCAACCCAGAAACAGAAGTGCATGAGCTTTTCTACAGCAATCCAATCTCTAGTAAGGGCCAAAACACTAATAATACAGGAAAATTGTGTGGGGAATACTGGGTTAATACTTTTTATTTGACTCTCAAAGTATCTTGGACAATTGGAAATATATATTAAAAAAAATGGTTTATTGATGGTACCAACACAATGACAAGAACCACTGGAGAAATTTAAAAAATATCAAAAGACTTTTTATTTTTCCTGATACCTTTGAAAGTTCTGCTTCCAAATATTTGTAAATACACACAAAGATATTAATGATTTAAACTCTGGAATTACCACTTCTCCCTTTGCTTCTACTTTTAGTAAACGAATATGTATATCTTAAAGTCAGATATCAGCTATGCTGATTACCATGATCACAAAAAGGAAAAAGGCAACAGAAACTCATCTACTACTTGACCTAAACCTCTAACCTCCATCTGAATTATAGCAGCTTTTAGGAGCACATCCAAGAATCTATCACATCCGCAGGAAAATTGTTCCAGTTGCTTTTGTGTTCCATTAAAAACATTTTTACTTCTAGCTAGTGAAATAGAATGTGTGAAATAGTGATGGCTACAACTTACAATTATACTAGAAGCAGTGAAGTTTTATGGGTGTCAGTTAGAAAAACCATGATATTTGAGATTGTGATACTATCCTCAGCAGCTAAATCTCTTTGCTTGTGTATTACCAGTTGTAAGATTGAGCTCTTTGAATGTAAAAGCTTTAGAGCAAGAACATTTCTCTTCTCTGTGGGACTGAGAAAAAAATAATCCTGATCCTAGTTTCACTGTTCCACAGAAATCCAAATAAGAAATACATTCACAACAGGAATAAGATAACAAGAAGGAGACATTGAAAGACTTCAACGATATTGCAGAAATAAAGAGGAACTTTAACTAACATGTACTTTACCTTAGTATTCTAGATGTGCTTGAAAATTGTTTCCTCAATAAATATAAATGGATTCCTTCTTCTTCAGTTTTTCATGATTTCTCCCCCCTTCATTTGCTTTTTAGAACTGATGTAAGTGCAGCTGTGGTTTTTTAAGAGGTGTTTACGCTATTTCTTGCACACAGCTCATCCATCATTTGCTGCTCAGATACAGCAAGAATTCAAAATTCAACTTGAGTGGCACAGCCGTTTGCCTTTCATGAAGTGGCTTGGCTGGATCTGGAGCATTGGTGTGTCACCAACAGCACATTCCTGGGATAAATGTTGTGGTTTCTCCCATCTTCCAGAATATGTCAAAGAGCAGAAATACTAATGTTGAATTATGCTCCAGCGAAACCAGAGACTCATGCTAGAATAACACCACTTCATACTCACCACAGGTCATACAGGGGCTCTGTTTCAGGTGTCATCCTTGATAAAAGATATTTTCTGTTGCTTCAGCTTACCATTGCTAACTGTTCCAAGCTGACAGTTTCTTCTAACCTGTTTTTCTTTAATATGTAAGATCATTTCACTGGTTAAATGTTAGATTCACACATTCCATAATAAAAATATATTATCAGTTATTTACATTTGCTGCTTGACAAGGCCAGCCAAGTCTGTCTAGAGTGATGTCTGCGATTGATTTACTTTTATCAGCTCCTGCTTTGTACTGATTGGGAGCTACAGTTTTAGTTTATATTTAAAATGGCAATTCACAAATACATCCCTTCAACTTAGTGAAGTTTTAAGTGTACATTTACATGTGGTACCAAATTCATACTATCAGTGTGAGGAGACAGAGGAAAATTCTTTCCACTTAAATTATTGAATATTAAAATGAACCTAGTAGCATCCGAGAATGAGCACTGCATTTCATACCTGCATGCTTCATACCAGAAGGAAGCCAGAATTTTACCTGTATTTTGTCCTCTCTTTCTAACTTAGATTTACATTTGTAGTGAGAAAAAAAAAAAAAGAAAAAAGAAAAAATCTAAAAAATCTAATCAGTTATAAGAATACAGAATTGGAAAATAAAATTTTCAACATTCATTTGAGATAATTGCCAATGATGGCATAAATTAAAAACAAGTACAACAATAACAAACCCCACAAAAACCTAAGGCTCCTGAGTTTCTTAAGAGTAATAAAGTCTTAAGTTACTTTATTATCTAATAACTAGTAGAAAGATTAATGGGTGTACCAAAACACAAGCCAAGGAACTGAAATCTCCAGCTTGTTTTTCTAGGGATGGGATTTCCTCTTTAGTTCAGTACTGGATGAGCTTTTTCTCACTTCTACTCACAAAGGCGATGATTTCATAAGCACTCCAGTTAACAGTTAGATTGTCAATGCATCCTGAGATTTTAAACTTTCATACCAAGTCTCCTGTACTCTCTCCAAAAAGGAAAATCAAGCACCACAATCTTAAATAGAAAAATATTTTTTTAAAAGTCATTACTTAGAGTAGGTAAGTGTAAATTAGAGATGAAAAAGTACAAGGTTGTCTGGTCTCTACAAAATGATTTGAGTCTATTTTAGCTCAGATAAAGAAGCCTGGACTTCTAAATCTAACCCTAAGGTCTCCAGCTTAATTCCAGAATACTAATAAATAAGCCTGCTGTCACACAGGAAGTGTCTGAACAAAATCTTCTATCTAGATAAGACTTATTACAAACAGTGACAATATTTATTATATAGTCACATAAATAAGTTGGGGGGAAAAATCCAGAATGTGGCTTTATGATATGTCATTTATCTTGTTGAGATCTTACCTCATAATAAATACGGGGTAGTGTTTTGAGCACAGGAGCCTGCATTGGCACAGACAAAGCTGGTATGCTTTACAATGCTGCTGTGAAGAATACATTCCAAAGTAACCTTAGCAGGTGCCTGTAACAAAAAAAAAAGTCAAAAAAACCTCTTTTTTTTTTTCTGCGTGTGTGACCATGCTGCTTTTTATCCAAGAACTCAGAAAGTTGGATTTATTATATCAGCAAACTCTACCGTGCCTCTTCACCAGCTGTTAGCTCGGAACTAAAACACTTCAAATATTGATAACTGTTTCACTGATGAGCAATAAATGTGTGGTCATACCTTGAAAAACCATTTGAATAGAGTATCATGGCAAGTGATTTGTGCACCATTTAAGTTAAGCAGTGAAATGCAAACAATGTTATGGTTGTTTTAAAGAAAAGTTAACGGGCTTTGAAAAATTTTCTAAAAAAAAAATAAAAAGAGGTAAAAGATATTTTATATTGTTTAAAGAAATCCCATCTATAAAAGAAAAAGCTACTAAAAAAGCTGTTTGAGCTATAAATCTGCAATTAACAACACCACAATTTGGGGCCTTGACAGAAAATCATTCTGACCTTTTGCATTTGGCCTGTGGAAAATGATATAAGCTATATTAGAATAGTAGAAGTGACACAAAACAAGAGTAAATATATTAGGATTTGGGGGAAGTTTTTCTTAGATTTCTTCTAAGTCAGGATTTAATCTTCTCTGTTATGAATACATCTTATAACCTTATCTCCATTAAGGAGCACTGAAAACTTCAAGGATACTCTATTCCATATTCTTGTGTTTAAGACTTCTAAAATTTGTTTCTACGGTGCAATAGCCGAATAGATCTGTGGACTACTGAATATCGGGCATTAGCCCATATAAGTACTCAGAAAATTTATTCTTGGAAAAAAAAGGTGACCACAAACTAGAAGATGCCAACATTTTCATACTTTACTCATAAATATGAGGCTTTAATTGCTCATCCCCAATGGCTTTATGTTAGTTTCTATGTAAAGTTTCAGAATATTTCTAAGTTTGGGGGAAGTTCTGAACTATATCCAAATCTTGGCTACTCTAGGATTTAAAATTTAACAGAAATGTGTGTGTTTGTCCTGTAGTATGGAAATGGTTCATCATGATATAAATATATATTGCCCTTGAATTTTTTAACCAGTAAAAACCTTCCTGTAGTCCCACTCATTTGCCAGCTTCCAGACAGTTTACCACCAGAGTTGGTTTTTTCATATTGTCAAATACATACTTTATATTTCTTCATAAATATATCTTTATATAAAGATATATCTTCATATATATATTGATAGATATATCTTCATATATATATATATAAATCCATGGGGTTTACCATAACAAGTACTACTGTATATTCTGTTGCATGTATCTGGGAAACACAAATATGAAATTACACAAAGATAATCACTAGAGAGTGAAGAATTAGAAGCCTTTTCTAGCACTGATAGCTGAGCATGTTGCTTGCCTTGGTTATGGGTCAGAAAGAGAGGAGCAGAATTACCTGGAGCTAAACTAGATAACACAATCTGAACCCTGAAAGTACAGATCTCAGCATTTCCCTTGATTCCGAGCAACTTCATAGACAACTAGACCTGGAGTGAACGGGTTTGCGTGATTTTGATTTACTGTCTGCCAAAGATATGTTTCTTTACGTGGACTTGATCCATATAGTCCTATATAGACTTTTTATAGTTCTATGGGACTTTTTTTCACTTTTGGTGTCACTTTCGAATTTGTAGGTTGTTTAATGAGAAGATATTGTATGAAGATAGAAGGAATCAAAAGACTCTTGCACCCTTCTCTGTTGTTCCCTTCTTTCCTTTCTACTTAATTTTCTTTATTGACCTTTTTTCTCCTAGTGGTTTTCTTATTCATTACCTAGATTTCTTGCTTTTAAATAAAGTATGTTTTTCAGAAAAAAATAGTAGGAAAATAAATCTTTGGGCAATGATTTACTGTCCAAGCCTATATCATCTCCTTTATCTCTCTTGACATAGATTGTTGATTTCACTCCATCAAATTACAAAAGTTACATTTGATTCCCTCTGCTCCATCTGAGTTGTACTTAACACAAAGATTTGAGAAAAAAGGTTGTTTCCAAATTATTACTGCTGCTTCTGATCCTCTGAGCACAGCGTGGGGCCTGCCTATGGCATAAATTAAAATAGTCTGAAGATCTGTGTGAAGCTGACAGTATTAACCTTAAATAACTTTCTCCACTGTTGTTGTAAAGAAGAGACAACCTGCTTGATCAAATTTGTGTTGTCTAGAGAGTCACCTTACTTCAAAGGCGAGGCACATTAAGATTCTAGTAAATCACTGGAGCAGTTGAAAGGAAATGTATGGAAAATAAAACTTGTAGTTTTTCTGAAGTTGTTCTTTCTATAATTATTGTTAAGCATGTATTCTTCTCAATATATTTGTCTGAATCACAGTTGCAGAGAGGAAAATCTTCCTAGTTTGCTAGCAAGGTCTAGATTCATTGGCCTGGATTCATGGTTTATGTTTTCCTCACGGCATATATCATCTACTGTATGACTGATACTCAATTGCAAGGAGAATATTTACTGCGTAGGTACATTTATTTTCCTTGAAGCAGACAGAGATCCTCTTTTTCCCACTTTTCTTGATTAAATTAAGTTTTTGAGCATAGAAAGCAGGGAGAAGAAAAGCACCAGAAGATCTAAGAGTATCTACAGTTTTGACATAAGGCAACGTTTCTTTCTGAAAACAACAAACTGGTTCCTGATCCAGTGCTGGAGCCCAAGCCTCTTGTCTCCTGTGTGTCTTCTAAACTTGGTTCTACTAGCATGTTTTTTAACCTTTGACTAGTTTTCCCTGGCTGGGAAACTGAAGATATGCAAACAAAGATAATCAAATGTATAGTTATAGTGCATAATCCTAGATATTTAGTCTACAGATGAAAGGTTATATTTCACCTGTTCTTAGGTGAGGTGGTAGTTTTTGTGAGGCACTTTCTTTTGTCTTCTGCAAGACACTGACGAAACAAGTGTATATTATTATTCATGGGGACTCTGTAAGGTAAGGAATCATAAAATTAATCCAACAAAATAATGGTGTCGTGTTCTTTATTGCAAGAGTCAAAGTCCAAGATCAAAGGCTCAGGAAAAAACAAAGTTTGACAAAAAAGAATCAGTTGGGAGTAAGGGTCACAGCCAAAGAGGAACAAAAGAATAAAGAGCAGAAGAAAACATCTGCAAGCCTTGCTTGTGGGGAGGCAGAAGGAAGTAGGAAGAGGGAGGAACCTTTCCACATACTTGCCCTCAGAGGTTTGCATACATTTGTGTAGTCCACATTGTCTGAACCTGATTTATAAAATAGTTAAAATAGTTGCATTTCAGAGATAATGAACATCACAGATGACCTCTCCAGAGGGGTTTCCCTTCCCCTTCAGGGACAGGAGGAAAAGAACTTTTTAGCCACAGAAGAGCATAAAGACTTTTAGGAGCTTTAACTATCTAACTCCCATAAATTTTGTGGGATATGTTATAAATGTGCAGACCTGTGCGAGCAATATTCTAAAAATGTAGTCTCCTTATTCTTTCCTGCTTCTCATCCCAATCTTTATGTGTGGCTCCACTAAACAGAGTGGGCAGGACTATAACAGATTCAGAGGTAGATTCATGTGGGTTGAACAGAACTAGACTTGCTCTGACTCCAGGCAGAGATTTGGAGTAATGAGCCCCAACCTGGACAATGACTGAGCACTCACACAGAGAGAGCACAGAATTCACCTTATATTCTTCCTTACTGCCATAATTATCTTGGGATGGGCTGCAATAACCAACTGGAAACCTCAGGAGGCTTTAATTTATACCAGTATTCATTCTTGCAATCGCTTTTCATTCCTGTACCTTCTGCCTAGTAAGTCAGTGGGAAGGCTTCAATTAAACCACTGCTTTCACAAAACTAGCTTCAGATTGGCAAGGCCAGCTTTCCTAGGCTTCCTCTACAGCCAGTCTTGATAAAAATGCCAGTTAGGAGTTTCCTTTAGAATCTGCCTTTGGTATCTGATGAGACTATCACTTCCCATTAATATGAAAGTTTCCTGAGCAGAAATATTTGTTATATCACTACAGAATATTGCTTCTTCCTTATCTTGCTCTGCTCATTTCCTGCAGAAGAGGTTAGCAGCAGTAGATTGGTACATCTCCATGGACTGAGCGTTAAGTAACTCACCTTTTACCCTTTGCACTCGGTAAGGGATTAAGAAAAAATTTTTATATGTATTCTCACACACGAAGAGTTAGGATATGCAGAAAATGTTTAGCAGGAAGAAATACAGTAGAAAATAGCATCCACAAAAGGGATATTTCTTCTTCCTCTTGCATGATTGATATGTTTTTGACAGTGCATGTTTTGCTACTTATATTATTTACTTGGTTATATTTTTGTTCAACTTCTTCTGAGGTAACTTCTATTAATGACTAGTGGGATGTATAAAATAGTGCAGATTGCTCATCAAAGACCTGATTCTGCAGTATTCTTACATCTTTAAATTTTTAGAGCAATTTAATTTCTCACTGTATGAGTCCTTTGCAATGTAAATACTCATAACTACTTTCAATGGTTTCCAGTGCACTGTGAAGAAAGATGAGACAGTAAAACTGAGAGATGATCTTTCCAAGATATGTCATTAAACTCAAAGCAAGAAAGGACTTTTCTCCACACTCTGACTCAGAATTATGAAACATCTTTTCCTCCAACACACTATAAGTGAGTATTAGATGTTGTCATCAAAGTAACCACGGAAGAGCAAACTCCCTTATCAAATCGGTGGGCATTTTTTTTTTTGCAAACTGGGACTGGTGAGCTTTTTTGAGAAACAATGCTGAAATATTTTGCAGTGTGAAAGAATGAAAGTGAAATAAATTTCTCATGTGCAGTGGCAGATTTTTAATCACTTCAAATCTTCAGTTTGATAACTGCATCTGAGTTAGACATAACTTGTTCAGAACAAGAACCAATTTGGTTTTAGTGGTGAATTAATGTTGGCTAAGGGCCATACTCCCATCCTGCTGCTCAGTCACTCTCCACCCCAGCATTAGGTGAGAAGAAACCAGGATTAGAAAGCTTGCACGTGGAGATAAAGACAGGGAGATCACTCACTGATTACTGTGATGGGCAAAACTGGCTCAATTTGGGGAATACTAATTTAAATTTAAAATGTTGGCAGTTAAAATAGAGTAGTGAAAAGTAAAAGCAAATATTAAAACAACTTTTCTCCCCTTTTTCTCAGGCTCAGCTTTGCTCCTTCATTCCCAACATATGCACCCCAACAGTGGCACAGGGTGGGTGAAGATGTGAGGATCAATAGGTAGTAGTTTCTCTCTTCTGCTCCTTCCCTGTCACACCTTCACCCTGCTCCAGCAGGAACTCTCTCCATGAGCTTCAGGTTTTTCTGTAACTTCATTGTGGATCCTGAACAGATTGCAGTGGATACTTGCTCTGGTGCCTAGAGAACCTTCACACCCACTCCCTCTTCCTTGGCTTCCTCTGATCTTGGTGTTTCCTCCACTGTTCCTCACTCTTTTCATTACCTCTGTCTCTCTCTGCCCAGCAATTTTGCCTTTTCCAGTTTGCTCAGAGGCACCACCAGTTTCACTGATGGGCTCAGCTGTGCCCTACAAGGGGTTCAGCACAAAGCAGACCCTGCCCTTACCCCACAGAAGTCTCCTCTGCAGCCCCCAACTGCCAGCACCCACATGTCGACACACAACACAGTTTTCAGTAAGAGGTGAAGGGGTAAAATCCAATGGCTGGTGCTTGAGTTTGAGAATCAGCATTACAACACTGAAATTTTGTCTTTATCGATAATAGACACCAAGTGCTCTCATCAAAGCAAGTTCCAGCTACCAGTGTCACTGCTTCCACACAGAACATGCAACTAGTTGCACCACTGATATGAAGCCTCTTCAGAACCTATAAAATAGAAACCATGTTTTTATGGAAGACAAAGTCAGAAATGGAGATTAGTTTCTGAAGTTGGGTAAAAATCCTACTTTAAGGCTTATAAATGTTGCAGATTCATGTGGTTTTGTCTGGTCAACACTTTACTGTAAATATCACCTATCTTGAAAAAACCACAGTTTCAATTTCTGCGTTTTAACATCTTTCATAAAGCATTCTGCAGAGAATTTGACAGCCTGTTTAAAATATATGTAGAGAAATTCAAACATAAACATTTTATGATAGTTAAAATATTTCCTTATATATTTAGAGTATATCAACAACATATTGTGTTATGCTGTCTTTGAATGCTGAAACGTAAAAGTGCAGCCTGGATCTTCTAATTATGGTAACATTGTTTTATAAATATGGTAATAAATATTAAATCCTGTGTAATGCACATATGGAAGACATAGGCTTTTTGAGACATGCAGGGTCATTTCTGCTTTGCAAATCATGAACCTTAAGAGAAACATCCCTTAGAAGAGACAAAAAGAGAAGAATTTCGGAGCAGAGTCAAGGATTTACGATAGTTCCATATAAGAATTCTCAAAGATTTTAGGCATCTAGCTGCCACTTTTTTGCAAGGTTACAGGTTAAATGTTACAACTTCAACACTCCATCTAAGATGATGCCTAACCAAAGAGGTACCTGTGCCTTCAACCTTAAAGTATTCAAGGTGAGGAGAACTCTGTTTCTGAGCATGTCCTTAAAGGCCATCTTCTCCCTAGGCTTCATCAACAGAAAGAATAACTCATAGCTAAAACTTTTAGGATTTTCAAACTCTTTAGCAAAAAGTGAATTTGAATTTTCAGAGAATGTGAAAGCCTCACACAGGTAGGATTATCACTAAACTCTGCTTTTTATGAGAGCAGGCTCAGCTTCTTCTTCTACTTTAAAAACTATAATAAATTTTACCTAAACAATATCTTTGCAACAAGCTATCAGATATTTTAGGGAGATGTGCCCTTTTGTTCCCTTCTGCTGAAGCTTAGGAAATCACCATGCAAAGGTAAAAGGAGAGCAAATATGAGTAAAAATTACTTTTATTATTTATTAAGCAGACTGTCATCTGACAAAATCCCCACCTGTTCCAACAATATTTTCCAGAGTCTTCCTTTAAGTACTCATGAGAACAAAAACTGGAGTCTTACCTGATAATATTTCATATAGGGCCCTTTGATGGCACTGAGCTAAATGATAGCTCTTTTATGTTTCCTAATGATGCATACAGTACTAAAGGAAGGTTCTTCTACTTCAGAGTCATTGCTGTGTTAGTAGTGGAAAGCCACTTCTCACCTCCTATGATCCAGGCAAAATAAAACTCATTGGGTAAATTTTCAAGTAAAAATCAATAAAAATAGGTCAAGTATAGGGAGAATGGTTTCTAGTACTA
The DNA here is from genome assembly GCF_047495875.1 of Pithys albifrons albifrons. Taxonomy (NCBI): domain Eukaryota; kingdom Metazoa; phylum Chordata; class Aves; order Passeriformes; family Thamnophilidae; genus Pithys; species Pithys albifrons. The sequence goes on from NC_092460.1 coordinate 59,209,557, forward strand.
CATTAGAAAACATTATTTATATTATTTATTTAGAAAGGTGGGCAGATAGTACAGCTTTATATATCTGTAGAGTAAGTCAAGATACGTGATGGTGAGGAACTTAAAATTAAAAAAATAAAAATGCTACATCATGACTGTTAAAACTAACAGAAAATCTGTTGTGCTGTGTAAAAAAATGCAAAATCAATGTGTTCTATATGAATAGTATACTTTTAAAAAATTAGCCACCTGATAGCATATATTTAATATAATTCTTTCCATCTTATGCAGTATATAAATTTGTCTTTCATGTGTTGGTCAGTCAAAGAAAAAGCTGCATATAAAGGACGTCCTCATGAGATACTTCTGCAACGGTGAAAGAATCAAGTATTGTTTCCTCATGCCCCCTGAACTTTGCTGAAAGGCAGCTGATAAACTAGGTCCAGACAGATGTCAATTGTTTCTCCTCAAGGATTCACAGGGAGAATTGGTTAATTTGTAGTTAATTCACTTCTACCATGATTTTCTCACTACCAATATATTTGCAACCAGTTTAGTGTTAGTAAAAGCTAGATGCTGACAGCACTTCTGTAGTAAACTCTGAACGGGAGAAGTCTTTGATTATGAATCACATATGAGACAGCATCAGCAACAAATAATGCACATATTTAAGTGGAAAAATATGTTGGCCAGTATATGAACACTGCATCAAGGCTGCAAGCAGAAAAAGGTGCTTGGCTGATGAAAAGAAGGATACAGTTGAGAAAGAAAATTAAATCACTATAATGTTAAGGAAGACTAGTTCATGACAACTGGGTAATTGAATAGACGGAAGATATCAAATGGGAAGTGAATACAGAAGTTTTGTTCAGAATGAGAACTAAAAGTGAGAAAATTGAGAGGAAGTCATAAATATCTTGACCTACAATAATGGCTTTACAAAGTTGATTATGCCAATCATTCTGCATAATGACATTCAGGAAAATGAATGACATGACCATTTTTGTACAAAACTAAGGAAGACCATTTAAAGAACTCATTTTTGAGTTAGCCAAATCATTGAATGGGAAGGCTTCTATACTCCATAAGGACTATGTAAAAGGAATGTTTAAATTGTCATGCAACAACTTTGTTAACATTGATGAAGCAGAGACAATAGTTGACAGCCAGTTTGCATATTAACAAAAGGAAAGCAGAAATGTTTAAAGCCCTGAAGAGTGAAAACAAACTTGATTTTGCTTTGATATACTACAGGAATGTAGCGGGACTATTTTATATAAAAACAAAGAGCTCTAAATTCAAACTGGAAAGTAGCAGACACACTTAAAATATGTATATTGGATGCCAAAGAGGAATGGAGGTGGAGAAATTAAAATAAATAAATTGTCTTCTGTAGTAACGTATTGCAGTTTATAAAATTCTTGCTTCTAACAACTTCCCAAGGACCCCTATCTGAATACTGATACATAGCCCTTTTTATCCTGGGCTCTGGTTTCCGACAGAATCAGTAAAGCTGAAGGATTACAGAAATGTGATGACCCCATTAATTCACAGGACCAAATTTAACAACAAAATGTCACCTCTGCAAATATCCTAAAGAATTTGCAGGCAGATCAAAACTGTGAGGTTTGATTTCTGAATGAATTAGTATTTTTGGAGAAATTTTGAGACACTGCAGAATACCTTTCACTAAATATCGCCCATCTTGGACGTTTACTGCCTGGTGCAAAAGTGGAGAGAGGGACAGATTTGTTTCTGTTTCATTTAAGGTAGATAATAAACCATGTTTTCCCCTTTTAAAAAGAGATAAATTTCTTTCCAAGGTAATAAAAATTCTCTGTGAACTTTGATCTTCCTCCTAAAGAGTGTAAACAGATGCATGCTTATAAAAAATGTGAGTCAAATAAAGTACACAGTAGGACTCAGTCACTGGTTCTTTGCTACAATCTTTTCCTTTTTCTGTAAATTATGTATTTTCGCTGTAAGTTTACTGGGTTCAGGGCCCAAGGTCCTTCCTTAGCCCTCTGTAAATCAGAGTGGAGAAGTGATTATAAAACTAGGGAAAATAACATCAAAATTAGGTCACTCTTTTCCATATTTGACTCAGAAACACTTAGCACAGAGAGAGAGAGAGAGGTGCATGAATAAGGAGTAATAGCTATAAGAAATAACCAAGAAGATTTTCCTCTTTTCTCAACCTAATAGCAGAAGACCATGAGAACTTGATCTAGTGAAGAATATGGCATAAATCTACTAGGCAGCTATGAATATATGTAATATAGTGCCTTTTAAGGACTTGGGAAATTCTTTTCATTTTTCTGACCTCAAGAGGGTCAGTATGGATATCTCCCAGCAGTGGAAGCAGAGACTGGCAAAGAAACAAGACTGCTGTCTTGATTTTTGAATACTAAAAAGAATTTCTACAATGAAGCAGGCAAGACTGGAATAGCATAGATTTCTCCTGAGCTAAAATATGTTCCAAGCTCTTGGCTATTCACTTAAGACTCATAAATGATGGAGGCTCCATGCTTGCTGAAAACTTTCAGAAATTTAAGGGCTTGAAGGACTCCACACATAGTCTATTAAATTTCTAAGTATGAGAAGAAAGATCTCCTTCTCACAGACATCAATGCTAACTATGAGTTCTGAAGCAGTATTAACAAAAAGTGCAATAATCCGTTATCACTTATGCAAGCTTATTGACAGTTAAATGCCTCCCTGACATCCGATCCCATCAGATCTCGGAAGCTACGTAGGGTCAGCCCCGGACTAGTACTTGGATGGGAGACCTCCTGGGAAATACCGGGTGCTGTAGGTTCTAGTCCTGAGGACTTCACTGGCACCGTCCAAGCTTGCTCGGCCGTGGTAGATGAACCGTAGGAGTTAAACGGTGGGGCCAGTTCTGCACACGCTGTGCCTCACCTAAAATCCACTGCGCAGGCTGGAAGGGCACACCCACGTGGGGACAGCCCTTCCCAAATCTTCGTTCGCAAAGCCGAGCAACACACACACACTTATGCAAGCTTATTAGTACAGACTTTGAGGAAGTAGTAGCTGCATCTCTTCTGTTTGGATAGATGCCATAGGAAGAGTGAGTCTAAACTGAATATTTTGGTTAGCTCTCTTTTGCAAATGTTTCAGGATTCTCTTGTGGAAGGCATAGAGAAGATTATGATACTCTCAGCTCTGCTGGCATGACCAAGATTGGTACAAGTGGAGAGGTTTTGATCACTGTAATGTAATAAAAACATTAAGCTATTAGACAGCATCCAAAGGAGGGCAATGAAGATGGTGAAGGTCCTTGAAGGGAAGCCATATGAGGAGCAGTGGAGATCTCTAGTGTGTTCAGCCTGGAGATGAGGAGACTGAGGGGAGACCTCATCGCAGTCTGCAATTTCTTCATAAGGGGAAGACGAGGGCACACACTGATCTCTTTTATGTGGTAGCCAGTGACAGGACAAGGGAATGCCCTGAAGTTGTGTCAGGGAAGGTTTAGGTTACATATTAGTGAAAGGTTCTTCACCCAGAGCATGCATGGGCCCTGGAACAGGCTTCTCAGGAAAATGGTCACAGTGTCGAGCCTGACAGAGTTCAATAAGTGTCTCTGGCACATGGTGTGACTCTTAGGGCTGTCCTGTTCAAGGCTAAGTTGGACTTGATGATGCTTGTGTTTTCCTTCCAACTCAGTGTATCTGTGATTCTGCGTGTCCTAAAAATCATAGTAAAAACTTAGCTTACACATCTCATGAGTCTTTCCTCCACTTTACCATACAACTCTTCCCACAGAACAAGATTGTCTTTGTACCACCGAATATCCTCATTTTTATGCCTTTCTTATGATCATTGGACAGAACAAAAAGGTGTGAGCCATTGTGCTTTTGTTACCACTGAAACTCTGGTGTCAGTTAAAAAGTATATGCGGCACAGACTTGGGAGAGGGAGTTAAACAGCAGCCCTACCTGCAGCTTAAGTATCCTATTAAAGGAAAAAAAGGTATTGGTAGGAGTATCAGCTGATCTAGACAACTTTGTAGGAAGCTATTGACTCTTAATATTCCTTTTTCAATACAGGAAATAAAATAAACACATGCTTTTGTTACTCTGCTAGTGTTCAGATAGATGACATTCAGTTTCATATTGGGCACTATCACCCATATGGGTGGTGCTTACACAAACAAACAACTATAATAATGGCAATTGAAGTATAAATAGATAGAATACATATTTTATACATATGCTAAATTTGAAATGGAGATTTAGTTCGGGTAGTGATCAGCAACTTTTGCCAAGAACAAGAAAGCAAGGTGGGCGTACATATTTCCGTATAGCCTCTAGGGAGGGAAGTAACCCCATGCTATCCCAGTGTTTCTAGGTACATCTGTGATATCTCTCAGCACTCTATATTTCAGGAAGTCAGCCTGTTTGTGAAGTTATTGTAAGGTAGCAGTGGGCATAAGTAAAACACTGCTAATATAGTACTTGGCCAAAAGTAGCCTCCCCTGTAGGAGTTTGTTTATAAATTGCTTTGGTCCACTTGACAAGGTCAAATCCATTCTCTTAATGATGAATCTCATCTGTTCTGGTGCAGAAAGAAATGTTTTCTTTCACTTCTACGTGTGGTAAGAGCTCATTCATCTCTGTATGTTCTAAAGGGAAATCTAGCTACATCAGAGAGAGAAGGAGTATTCAGAGGGCAACTGATGGCCAGGAAGATATATTGAATTCACTTTCCTGGGACAGACATTCAAATGGTAACAAGTGATAGAAAACAGCTCTATATTTCAGCATGATGTGTGTTCTCTCTCTTATGATTAAACCCCCTGTGGGCCATCTGCATTTAATGGGTTAGAACTACTTTGTAGCTGCAGTTTTTAACTTCCATGGCTCTTATTTATTTGAGAGGAGACCAAACTGCACTCTTAAAAGTGCAGCATGAAGGAAACACTGCCAAAAGAATGAGAATAAAAAGGCAAATTTATGGGCCAATGTTGTTTTAAGCATTTAACAGTATAAATAGAAAGTGTAGATAAATGTGGACATGTAAGTGACTCTGTTTATCTTAGTTATATTATTTGCCTAAATTCCAGAAGATAATTAGTCCAATTAGTTTATACAAGGGTTAATGCTCTGCTCTGGACTAGCAATTTAGCATATGCACAGAACTGTTTTCACACCAAAACTTACACTCCTCTTTAGAAAAGATCTCCCTAATAAGAAAAAGGATTGGTCAGTCCATCCTTGCCTCTCTAATTCTTTAAAAAGAATGTTTAAAAAAATCTGACACAAATACAGAAACTGTTGTGATAAAATAGTTATAATTTCTGATTTAATAAATTTCAATGTTTTAAACACAGGTAAATGGACTACCTTAGAAAAAAACATTCATATAAACTAAGTAATGTTGTTCCAGGATGATCTGACTTACCATAGTAAATCTATTATGTGTTTATTAGGGATCATATTCTACTCCCAAGTGAGGTCATTGGCAAGATTCCCATTAACTTCAATTAGGATTTGATCATAAGGAGATTTTTGAGTAGAGTTAAGAAAATTTCATCCCTCCTTGCCAACACTGGGTTTTCTGGCTCTAAATACTCAATAAACTCTAAGCCAATGAGTGTGTTTTTCTCTTTTCTCATTGTATATACTCCTTAAGCATTTGCTAAATAATACTCACTATGATGTCTATTCCAGACCATTTTCTAAACGGGCTCCAAAATCATTTAGTATTTTATTTACCCTATGTGTTCAAATGACATCTGACAGATTTTTCCATATATAAATATGCATTTCATTATAGATTAAAATGTTTATAACAAGTAATGAGAAAAATCATTCTTGGAACATTAGAAGCTGAGTTGTCCCCCTAATATCCCTTTGAAAGAAAAATGTAATTAGCAAGTTTTGCATTGTCATTTTCTGTTAAAGAGCTCCATTGTTTTCCATCTTTATGATTAAAAAAATCATTTGAGTAGATACACCTGAGTAAATACAGTCTTACAAAGATTCAGGTACTTCTGATTTTATGAATGCTATTTAACAGAGCTTTCATTTTAACCATACCCTTCTCTTCTCAGATGGGCAAAAATATTATGAAAGTGTTAGCTTGGACTTTATCCTACGTACAAGCAGTTTTTAAATCATAATTAGACCATATTTAACCAAAACCAAGTAAACTAAAGTTTTGGTTTTCAGCCAAAATAGGAAAGCTTTTAAGCAACTTACTCATCCCTCCCCATACTAATAAATTGCCCTTTCACAATAATAGTATCAAAAATTACTCTTTTGCAACTACTGGATTGTAGCAGAAGATTTTGCCCTGTTGGTACTCATATATGGATATTCCCACAGGAGTACAAAACAGGGAGGATCAATCCTTTTTAAGTTATTTTTCATAATTAAAGAATGCTTCAGCTTCTGAGAAATTAAGTAGCCAGTTGTTAGCTTATGGATGATTGCTATAGTTAGAACTAGAACACAGAAAAGCACTCCTGTGAAAGCATCTTGCAAGCCATTAAGTTCCAGTCTATAAGCCAGTCAGAATGTAATTTTTACCTCATCCTATAACCTACACTTTTTGATATTATGTTTTCCATCCTAACATCAATTCCTTTAACCAATATTACTTCCTATACATTGATGTATTTACTAGTCTCGTCTACTTTTACTCCTATGGGAATAATCACTATTATGACAGTGGGCAGCATGAGCTAAGCTGAAGTTCTGAGCTGTTGAGTGTAAGGCCTCACAAGTAAAAGGGCTTACAAGCCCTTATTCTTTGAGAAGGTAGTGAATTCTGAAGACTCCCCTATTTGTTTGGAGGACTTTTTTTTCTTAAATTTAAAAATCAATGGCATCTCTTGTGGACTGTGTTTGAAGACATTGGGTGAGGTACTGTGTAATTTTTATGTTGTTTAAAATAGAGTAACAATAAATATCAGAAACGGACCAATATCTCAAATATGTCTTAGGTGATAGTGTTATATGTTCCTTCATTTGCATGCCATAACCATATCAGGTTTAAGGAGTTTGTGGTGCAAAGGAGAATGTTCATGCTTCAGGAATTTGGTAGACTGCTCCTACTGCCTCTGTGTTTTAATGTCCTACCCTCATGCTGCCTTAAAAATGCAGAGGAAAACAAGTCTTGAAATTCATTATTAGAGATGCTTCCCCACAAAACCACTCTTTAATTTCCCAATATGTAGTTATTGCCAGTGACAGTCACACACTGACCAACCCTACCTTTTCAAGACTTACTATATGGTTCCTTTATATCCCTCTCTAAATGCATACTGGAAAGATAGCAATACAATAAATCTTATGTTGTCAAGTCCTGGTGAGCTTTAGATGGGGGAATTTAGGCAAGAGAGGGAAAGGAGGGTTTAATGAGGTTTAGGATTCCTCCTTACTCCAACACTGCACCCTGACTCTCATCCCAGATTATACTGATCTTCCCAGTCATCATGCTTCCATATTCACTGCACACTCCTTCATCATTCTGATGCCAGGCAAACCTAGAAAGATCACTGTAAAGGAATAAGAATGTATTCTGGAAATGAGCAGGCCTCTAGATATTTGGGTTATGAAGGTGCTGGGGGAATGTGCTGGTTTTGACTGGGGTAGAGCTAATTGCCTTCACAGTGGCTAGTACAGGGGGGCCATATTTTGGATTTGTGCTGAACATAGAGTTGATAATAGAGTTGGGGGATTTTATTGCTGAGTAGTGCTTACACAAAGCCAAGGACTTTTCTGGTTTTTGTACTGCCATGGTAGCAAGGAAGCTTGGAGTGCATGGGAAGTTAGCAAGAGACACAGGTGGGACAAGTGACCCAAACTGTCCAAAGGGATATTCCAGACCGTATGACATCATGCTTATTAAATAAAGCTGGGGGGAAGAAGAGGGAATGTTTGGAGCCAAGGTGTTTTTCTTCCCAAGTCATCATTAAGTGTGATGGGGCCCTGCTGTCCTGGAGGTGGCTGATCACCTGCCTCTCCATTGGAAGAAGGGAGTTATTCCTTGTTCTAATCTGCTTGTGTGTGTGGCTTTTGCTTTCTCTATCAGACTGTCTCTACCTCAACTCCTGAGTTTTCTAGATTTACCCTTCCAATTCTCACTCCGATCCTATTGGTAAGAGATTGACTGAATGGCTACATGAAACCTGGTGCTTGGCTGGGCTTAAACCATAACAGGAGAAAAAAATTAGTGCCTTGTCACAGAAAGAACTTTCCCTGAATACATTTTGAAACTACAGAAGTATAAATGTTTTCAATGACTTCAAACTCTGATCAGCTTAATTTAACTCTGAGTTCTAAATAGCTCTGATATTTTTAAAAATGTATCAATAAAACATTAATTAATCTGCATCATTTGGAAAAAATGTAATATTCTTTGCAAACAAAATAATTTGCCTCCATCGTGCTAAACAATCTCACTATTAAATGCACAATAGTGTTTAAGATTGTTAAATTATATAATTCGGAGCCTTACCATAATGGTCACAATCAAAATAAAATGCCTTTAACATTTTGAACTATATTTTTTCAACATTTCACAGTGTAAAATATTAAGACAGTAAAGAATTAAATTGGGAGATATTTTCAGCAACAAAAGATGCTTTCATTGACATGTTCCTGTGATATGTAACATCGCTGATTAAACTGTTGGTAGAAATAATTTTTGTAAAATTTTTCTGTCCATCTTTATTATAAGGAGATTGCATCTTTAGTTGCTAAATGCAATGTTGTCTATCACTTATGTGAGTCTCTAAAAACAATGTATAAATAAATTTACATTTCATAGATAAATTTACATTTGTTAAAAAATTTGTTCAATTGCAAGCTTAAGATTTTAAAATTATTGAGGAAAACCAGTGCAGTCCTATGCCATGAAAAATTGTTCACAGCAATAATTGCAACAATATTTCACTTCATCTTTTAACAGGATAGGGAGCCTTTGCCCGAAAGTTCTATAAATTTACTTCTCAACATAACGTGATGATCACATATCTCAAACATTAGTTAAAGTACTTGGTAGGAAGGCTATGTAAATCACCTCCTTTTGTTTTCAGTCCATTTCCCACATGTTCAAAAAGCAATGAAAATATTAGTTACTCATGTTATGAAACCCGTAAGTGGATAAAATCAAACACAAGAACATAAGTCCTGTAAAATGTGGGTGTATAGACCAGTAGAAAATAAAATCATTTACCTTGAATTGAAACTTGCTCAAATTATTTGTGTATACTGAAATGTCTCTTTTCTAGATTTTTTTTTAATTAAAAAAGAACACTACAAATAGCCCTGTTTGATCTATTTGCACTATCTGTAGAATAAGGAGCTACTCATCTCAGTTAAAAAATCTGAGTCTGGCCTTAAGCCAATGTGGGCTGGATTCTGCTATCCTTACCAGAGCTGAATAGTACCTTAATCTGGGCTTGATTATGAACCGATTACTCAAGTTATGCTGAGTGGCGCTTTTTTTATATATATATGAATGGGGCCATTGTGAATAAATATTTACAAGTGATTCACAATTTGGCCTATGTGAGTAGTCTCTCTTCCATCAATGCATCTACTCATGGAGTAAAGCACTACTAAATAAAAGTGGCAGAATGTGACCCTGTTGTAGTACTTGACATCTAACACGAAGACACTTTTTCATTAGCTAAATGAAACACTGCAAGCAACAGGCTATCATTCATTCTTTGAGACAAGGCTGATGCAAGAGCATGACAAGCTTAATGTAGGCCTGCAACTTATCACACCTCAGGTTTAATGAGGGGTTGAATACCTATTTATTTAATGCATAAAATTATGCTAGCAACATGTAACAAATAATTCCCATTGCTAGATTTGAGGATGAAGAATTATTAGAATTACATCTCTTTCACTTGTTTAAAATCAGCAGGAAGATGACATGGTCTCTTATTTTCCTCTTTGATTTTGAAGGCTTCAAGAATCTAATACTGTTGCAATATTTTGAATATTTGGATATTTTTTCTCCCCAAGTGATCTGTCAATGCAAAAAAAAATGCTTAGGAATTGTTATATTTTACTCTTAACACAAACCTTTTACAAATTATTTTGGGGGAGATTTCAGAAGACAACAAAAGCAAATTCGGCTATGAAAATAAATAAGTAAATTGAAAGACATAATAAAAGTGACTTGGAGTTTCTCAGCTAATCCTTTGCTTCTTTATCCACTGATGATGCTCTAAAAAATTATCTGGAAATCACTTTGGCATGTTTTAAATGCTATACCTTAAAAACGTAGAAACTGAATCAAATAAAAAAAAAAAAGGAAAAACACTTTTGAACAGGAAACATTTAGACCTGCTACAAAACCCCTTGTATTTTCACCACTTTCATCCTTCTGCATGTGGCACAAGTGGCTGTATAAAACTACTGTCTCTACCTCAACCAATAAAATTCTTTTTTCTTTTCCTTAAATTATAAGGCTGATTTTACTGAGGTCTAAACAGACTGTAAAAAAAGGGAAAAGATAACTTCTAGCCAGAATACTCTTTTCCAGTTCCTCTGGCCAAAGTTGAAGCTAATTTTTAGAAGGAGAATCAAATCAGGAAACCACAAATTGGAGTATATGTATATGTTAAACTTTGAGTTTATTACTAGCAGCAAATAAGACAACCTTCCTTTCAGCTGTGTAACAATCTGCTGTAAAAAATACTTTTTTTCAACTGATCCTGATGGTTTCAAAGTTAAGTTTGTTTATTTCTCTGTTAGGCTGCCAAATCTAACCATCTCCTATTTTTGCTTCAAGTTTAACCCCCTTGAGTAGGAGCAGAGCAAATTTGGGGGTTCCTGTGTGCTTGTGTTTGTAAGTACTGGTAGTTCTGAAATTGCTGTGAAGAAATGTGCTTCCCAAGTCTTCCATTCTTCCCTGATCTGCCCTCTGTTACTAACTAATGACCAGAGAGAAAAGCAAGAAGGAGAAGGGGGTGCCCAGAGAGTTGTATCCTGTTCTAATCACAGCCATGCAAGTCCTTCTTTATTTCAATTAATTTGCTTTGCCTTTATGAACCTGAGAGACTAACTGTTGCTTTCAAAGGGGCTGACATTTCACTCATCTGAAGGAGCTTGGAATGTGACAGGGGAAAGGGAGGAGAAGTAAATCAAAGCAGATAGCAGTACTCCAGATGTAAAGTATTTTTCTTCTCCTCTATTTTTTTTTCCACCAGAAATGTCAGAAAGTCTGCTGACATTTTAATTCCTTTGTGATAGCTTGGGACCTGAGAGCCAAATCCTCCTGCCACTGCAGTAGAAAAGATTTTTCCTGTCTACTTTAAGGGTAGCAAACCAGCTTTATACTCTGGAAAATATATATCAACAAACTGTAACTGAAACTAAATTAAATGTATTCTTATAATGTCTTAGGCTCTGTTACAAAATGAAACTGGCAAGCCTTGTTAGACTTTTTTCATTTCAATGTGACTACAGAGTAGCAAAGTCCAGTAAGACAGACTGTACTGGAAGTAAGGCTTCACTGTTGGAGGATGTTTCCCAAACCTGGATTCTGTTGAAAGTGGAGCAGTATTATTCCATGTTCTCTTTTAATGATCTAAGTTTCATGACACCCTATCTGCAACCTTAAAGATTTAATTTAAACACTGGTTGACTTACATAATTTGTGCACAACTTTCAAAACTCTATTGACTGCTGTGATCCTGCTTTTAGTTGTATATTTGGCCAAAACGCCCTCATTATCTTTAATAGGAATACACTCAGGTCCATAAGATAAAGGAGTGCCTTCTATTCTTATTACATTAGTTGTTCTTTGATGTAAGTTCAACGAGCTCAAAGTGCATTTAGCAAAACAGCAGAGCTGGCTTAGAGCAGTAGCACAGTGCTGAGAGAAGTCAGTCCACAAATTCCACCTACAATATGAAAGGTCATATATTTCCTTCTTTGCATGGTACGTGTAGAGATTTACATCAAGGGTTTAGTATAATAACCTTATTATCCTTTACAGAGTTTTTCCCTTATGAAGTAGTCATTTGGAAAGCATGAATTTTGTATACAGGACTGCTAAAAACCATGGAGTAGACATATATGCTTAGTTGCTTTATTCTTTTTTGCAGGTTCTATAATCATATTTCATCAACTGGTATAACAAAACATACTATATATAAAGACCAAACCAAAGAGGGCTTGCTTAGCTTGATGCATGGTAACTCTATTTGGTTTATTCTTGTTTTATTGTTAAATATTATATTGCATTTGTTTAAGCAGACATTGTGTATATGATGATTTCTAGCATTCCACACACAGCAGCTTATTTTTGGTTCCCTTTAAATATGGGAAATAAAAATGGTTTTAATTTGCTATTAAAAAAAAATGAAATTGAGAAAGGGTACTGCTATATTACATGGCCCAGGAAATATTGGCTGCATGCTCTTTGGCTTTCATCCGTAGAACCGCAATACTGGAGGACCTCCTTTCAAACTCTGGCTTGGTTTCAAAAGCATGTCCATTGGTTGCCCCAGAAAGTAATGAGTCAGTGAAAAAATTATTGAGGGGCATGTGGCTGAACTGATTCTGGTGGTTTGAAAAGCCTGTGTAGCCAGAATCTGTCCGGGGTGAATGGGAATAAGGTGTCATACAGGAAGACGTATCTCGTGGCAGCATGCAGGAGGTAACCACGGAACCGCTAGCTGCATTCCCTGCCCACAGGTTGTTCTGAATCTGGAACATATAAAAAGAATATTATTAAATTTAAATAGTTCATCTTTTGTTTTCTGCAATGTTTGATTTGCTTTACTTCACATATTCATTATTATTTCTCCTCCAAAACAAGCAACAAGTACTTAAATAGTTCTCTGCAATCATGTTAGAAAATAGCATGAAGAGATCACACAAGTCACAATACTAGGTTGTTTGCTTAAGACCAAGGGCTGATGAGTCATATTCCTTGCTCTGTCATCCGCTTGCTCCATGGCTCCATATATGCTGTTTACCATTGAACCTCAGGATGTCATCAGCCCAGTCAGTCAATAAAATTAGTGGAAGAACACAACTGACTTCAGAGAAAAGGTGTCAAAAGAATGTATGAGATCATAGCTGTTTATACAATAAAAGCTTCTCTTCATTAGAATTCTTACAGTAATGATAGGAAAGTGTTGAAAAGGACTTTTAAAAAAATGAAGCCATAAAACACAGGAATGCTTGATAATACATTCATTATTTTTCTTAAATTTGTTTCACTGATAGTTGTGAGATAAAATTACTTTTTTGTTGCTTTGGTGTGAAATTATACTTTGAGGGCATTTCTATTTCAGTACTCAACCATAACAGGCTGCACTGTGCATCCCTGGAAAACGTTGCATGGCAGACTAGGACACAAACTTTGTGGTTACCAGCAACGTCTGGAGTAACCATATATTCAAGCTTTGATGTGTAATCCTTTCTCTACTTGGCAGTCACTTAAAGCTTCATTCTGAGCCTCAGGCCTTCTATCATCTATGTATGGATTCTATTTATGGATAGGTGTTTTTCACTTATTTGGTACTAGATAGGAAGATTTTCAAGACCAAGCATAAGTCAACTTTTGTCATTATCTCAGACTGTGCGTTCATTTATTCCTGCTCTATTTGCTTTGATTTGAGCAAACTTCACACTCAACAGCTGCCCTTCTCTTTATTCAACTCCCTATCTATCAGTATTACATGGATATAATTTCTCACATACTCAAACTCCCTTGGTCGTTTCTCACTTGCACACACCATTATACCAATATACAGCTCTGTAAGTCCTCTACTTTTACTTATATCACTTTGCTGAATGCTGATTTTTTCCATATACAAATAACATCATGTAAAACATTTTTAGCCCTCAATCACAACACAGCACTTCTCAGCCAATCACTATATCCTTTCCTATATGTTTTCCTTCGCTGAATTTGTCTTCATCCCAAAAATCTGTTGTCTGTTCAGTATATCATTGCTCTGATGCACTGTGATTAAGCCCACATGTTTTTGTTCTCTGCTATGTTGGAGTAATTGCAGTTACTTTTCAGTTAGCACTGTAAAGTGAATTCCCACTTCAAACTTAATTTTACATTCACGTTCCAAATTCATAGACAAAGGAATTTTGACTTTAAGATATGAAGGTTATCTCTCTAGCTGAGTGATTTTTTTTTTCTGCCAAAGCAGAGGTCGGGGAAGTAATGAATTATGTCAGACACACACATACACACAGAGAATGAAAACATGTTTCTAATGCTGATGAGGTGGGTTTTTTTTCCCATTGCCCTATCACTTTGCAACAGCAGATACTCACCAAACAACCAACAAGCTAAAGCAATAAATTAAGGTTCACTGAACTCATCTAGCTGAGATCTAGTGCAGATAGCAATGGTGAAACAGTCTTATAATAAAAGTTTGTATTTAAAACAGTTATATTAGCAAGGTCATCAGGAACTTACAAAGTAATTTGGGCTCCTTAGGAATTTCAGCAGCTGAAAAGAACCAGTAAATGCTCCATTTTGGTTTCTTGCAGAAGCCTGGCAAAAAGCTATGGTGGCAACACATCTCCCCAAACTCTTGGTGTGCACAACTCCCTGTTTACACAGACATTCATAGGTACAGTCATACAATTCCACACACACTTGTGAATGGAACTTCTCTTTCCACACACATATATACACACTGCTAGTTGGGCACAGTTCAGGCATCTGCTCCTGCACATTTTAGGTGGTCTGTTGTGAGGCAATGGAGTGAGAAAGGTACTGGGGAAGGATATCAAGGACTGACTTCTTGCCAGTCTCCTGAAATCTACATGAGGTAAGAGAATCTCATCAGAGTTGCAGAACTTTCCAGTTCTCTCTACCCTTAATCAATTTTTAGAAGGTTAAAACATCAGCCCATGGGAGACCCCTCTTCAGCTTGGCATGATTACTCCTTAATTAACTTAACTGAGCCAGTTTTGACTTATAATCATACTAATTTTCCTGGGGAGGTTCTAGGTAATCTAATACTAGCAGCATCTAATACAGGAGCTATTTCTGAAGGAGTTTATAATCACCAAAGCTAACTCACATGCAACAAAGTCTCATTTATTTGACTTGCTAAAATTTCTTTCTAAGAAATGCTGTGCCAAGTGCTGCAATCACCCAGGCTACATAGATATAATTATGGGAAAAAGTTTCCCAAATCTGTTTGAATAGGAGCAAAGTGCACAAGTTTGCCTTTAATACAGTCACGATGGGAAGGTTTCAAAAGTTTCAGAGGCTTAGTTTGAAAGTGCCCAATGACCTATGCGGTCTGGAGGAATCACAAAAACACTACTTCCTTCCATATTTGTAGCAGTTCAGTTTGCAGTAAACAAAGTTTAGTGCAGCCGATTCTCCTGATATTTTTATCCGAGACAAATCTCTTTCAATATAGCTTCAGTGAGATTTCACAGGTGTAAATGAAAAGAGAATTCAGCTGGAAATCCTAAAATATACCAATGTCTTGTTAAAGAAATATGTGAAAAGATATTAATTCCTAAAATTTTCAAAGGGGTGCCATAAGTTTCCTCCTTAGAGAAAGGAATACAAATTAGAAAAATTAACTTCAGGAATGCCACAAGATGCTAGGAAAGTTTTATGTCTTCTTTCATGAGGCAGTTATGTTTTCCAAAAGAATTTTTCAGTCATATCCTTTTTCTATTCATTTTAGTTGGTTGAGTGACTTCACTTTTGATATTAGATTTTCATTTCTTAACAAGGAATTACAACATAAATATCTTGTAGTGAAAATTAGGTGCAGACGGTATTCCTGTATTAAAAATAAATACAGTAGTGTTTCACAATAAGTCAAAATTATCAAACCGTCTTCTGGTATGTTAGAAGGAAAAGGGACATTATGTACATAAATTTAAAGAAAATATTTTTCCTCTTAAAATCTTGTGTGATCCATGAACTGTATAAAAGGCAATTCAGAGACTGTGAATGAGGCTACACATACAACATATCTCTGGTTTCTGTTAAAATCACAAACAACTTGAGCTTTGCTCTTGTGGTTACCGTGAAATTACCAGAGCCCTTCAATATATTTACCTACTCTATGTTTTATACACACATACACATACACACAACCCCTTCCTGATAGAAAAAGAAATAGGTTTTCGTTACTGTGACAAAAACATAACAGGAGAGTTATGGTTGTTAACACGGCTATGATATCATTTCCTAAGCACATGACCTTCTGCTTGACACATCAGGGGAAAATGAGCTGAGGTAATTGGTCATCCCACTTGGTGTCATTGCTTTTTTTCTGTTAAATTTTCAAGCTCATAGAGCTTCAACCTTTTTACACAGTATGTGAAGAAATCACATAAACTCAAGTCTCAGCATTTTCTGAGGATTTTACTATCAAATTCTCTGAACACCAAATCTCTTGACTCATGTTATTTGAGTCACCTACTATCCAGACTGTAGTGTGTTTTCACACACAGATTGTATTTAAGTAGGTGTGTGTTTTAGTTCTTCACATGGGAAATAAAATTTTAATCTCTTTGAACATCTCTACATATTAAGTAAGAAATTATTATTGTTATTGTTATATTACATAATATATGTTATGTATGTTGAATGTTATTATAATTACTCTAATAAGTAATCGGGAACTACATATTTAATCTGTTTTCAGGGCATTCTTGGACACTGCAAGGAAAATAAGAGTGGCACTAACTGAACAGTTAAGAATTTACATAATTATAGAAAACTGGTATGTCAGACTGATTTGCTAAATTTTTGTCACTCCTTTTATGAAACAACAATCCTTTCACTGCCAGAAAACATCAATCCTGTGCTAGCCTAAGGAGCTAGTTTAGGTGAATTAAATGCAATAGCTGTTAAACTGCTCAAAACTGCTAGTTCAAAATTCATGATCTATTGGTTCCTCCTAGTCCATCAGCTCAGTTAATCTGGTGTGTCACTTCCCACTTTTTTTTTCTGAGATCCTCTTAAGAACACCCTAAATATGGGTATACTTTTGCTTTTACTTCCCAACTTTGTAGATTCATAGATTCTTGGAATAATTTAAACTGAAAAGAACCTCTGTTTCAAACCTTTGCTCACAGCTAACCTTGAATTTTGATAAGGTTGCTCAAATCCATGCAGCCATGATTTGAGTAGCTCCAGCTACAGGGTTTCATTAATTTCTATGGGCAACTTGTTCCAAAGCTTTACCCCTCTCATTGTATTTTGTTTATATCTGGACAGAATATTTCTCAAGTTAATTTGTGAATCATTTTGTAGGAGCCATTGGATCTAATGAACATGTAGATCACCTGTACTGTATTGAGTTCAGGTACATATGGGAGAACTACAGCACAACAACTTCAGATATATCCATAAAATGCTAGTTGGCCCATGGGATTGAGAGGCTTAGTGATACAGCTCTAAAATGTGTGATAGACTCATTCAGTCCACATTTAGGCTCACATTTGGTGAACAAAATAAAAATCTGATCACTGGATTCCACTCTTAAACAAGTTTGCTAAGCTGAAAAATAATATAAGCCTTCATTGTTGTGTGGGATGCTTTGCAAACTGTAAATTCTTCCTACTGCAATCTCAGGGCCAATTATGATAAGAATTAATTATATTTCACATCTATAATATAGTTAAAGGCAAAATTTCATACTTTGAAAAATACTATTAAAAAAGTTCTATCTCAGAAAAAAAAATCAATTTGCCTTATAATTAAACCCCAGTAAAGTCACTCACACATTTTAAAGAAATACATGTTTCACAAAAAACCTCATAGAGCAAAAAACTGAATGTTGACACTATGAGGAGGACCACATACAGTGGTGGTTTAGGACCAGGGAAAAATAAAAGTGCAGTGCACAAGTTACTTTGTGTGTAGAACAGACACCGCTCAAAATACTAGAAGTGTTACTCCTGTTGAAAGAGTAGCCATAGCAAGGCAAGTCAGCACCCATGCAGCAAGCCACATACTATCCAGGTGGTGGCTCAGCCTGAGCTGTCTGCTGTCACTGCAAGACAGTGTGAGTATATGGTAAAACCTCTTTGAAGCTAATTCAGATATGTCTACCATATCTACTTCTACTTAATCAGTGTACCTATAGCCTTAATGAGTTATTGTGATTAACTGTCATTTATATGTCTACTACAGTTAAAAGAAATTTTAAGTCTTAGAACATGTGGTGTCTAATAAATTCCATATGAACTTTTAATTGCAGCATGTAACTTTGATTATTGCTAATGAGGATTACCCATATGCACTAAGGCTAGGGCAAACTGTAATGATGATCGAAAGACTAAGTACTTAACACATGTATACTGAAATCACTTCTACGCTCTTTGATTGCCAACAAGTCACATGATGCCATGCTGTTCAACATATTCATTTGATTTATCAGTCCAGTGGATGGAATGAATACTTCAGCCTCTTCTGTTTCAGAGATTTCAACATCGTCCCTTCTTTCTACACTGTCTATATCACTCCAGTTGCCATACTTTTTAAATCCTTTTGTTTCCATAAGATTCACAGCAGACAAAACAAAAATTTAAGTTCAATTCTGTGTTACTCTTGCCTGCATTTTCAAGAAAAGGAAAAACTTCAAATAGTTTACGTGTCATACTTAGAAGGCAATTAAAATGGTGCAGCAAAATTAATTGTTTTAAAAGAACTTAGAAAAAAAATGTTGACAAATGAACATGATTCAGAGAACAAGCAAGAAGGAGGCAAGATGCAAAGTAAGGAAAGAGCCTAACTGGGAGAAAAATGTTCCCTGTTATATCTGCTTTTCAATTACACAATTTAATGTTTATTTTACATACTGCTGCACTCAATTATAAAGATAATATCTTTATAAATTTAACTCATATAGGGAAGGCTGGAAGTCTGTGTGACAACAGTGTAGGCTTTTGATCAAATTTCACTCTTTTGTGTGTAAATAAGGAGGGGGTAAAATGAAATTTTGTCTGAGTTTTTTGGTACCTTGCTACTTCTCATGCTTAGGCATTGAATCTGATGAGATGAAGTACCATTTGTAACAATAACCTTCCCACTAACACAAGATGGCAAAAGTAGTGAAATAACGGCCAATAAGGTAAGAGAATAATAAGGCTAAAGAAGCTTTTTATTGTTTCTCTCCCAACACATCATTTACAGGTCCATGTAAGATAACTACAGATGACTGCAGGTGAATCAGGCATCAGAATGAAAAACAAATTTTTAGAGATTGTCTTGCCTATTTTATACCTTATACTTTAGAGAGAAAAAAATTAATTGGCCGGATTTTTGCCAGCCTTAAAGGGAACCTGTCTCTGGGATAAAAGTCCCTTTGGTTAACTTTCCTAAGCATAAATGTCTAATTTTTATCTGACCACAGCTGCCTACCATGAAGGGTGTATCCTTCTTGTAAATCCTGTTCATGAGCACTCTAACAGTGTCTCAGTTATCCTGATACATCTTTAATAACACTAGAGACTGTATTTAGGTGACTTCCTTATTAAGTGAATCAGCATTCATTTCCCCACTGATGTTAAGATGCTCCCTCTTAACTTTCATATTATCACTAGAATATTGCTAATTAGTGAGGCTCAAACCATGGGATGTTTCGTTTAATCAGTAAATTATTTTCTGCTTGCACTTCAGATGTGTTGCATCTGCAAGAGAAGCTTGAAGTTCAACTATTGAACCTAATGAAGATGAAACCCTGTGGCACTGTTCATAACATTTTCCTAGAAAAATCTGTTTTTCAGAATAATATTGTTAAAGGATTGAAAAAAACCCATGTGAATAGTAGTCAATTTTGCTAGAATATTGTACTAACTGCCCTCCTCTCTAATCTGGTTGCTGCCATTATCATTAATGAAAGATGTATGCATGAAGAATTTGGGCAGTTCAGGAGATACTGAAATTCTTGGCAGACAGATGACCAATTATTTTACAAAATAAGCAACACCTAAAGTCAACATATTGTAAAAATAATGAGAGTGAAAGAGCAAAGTAAACAAATATGATTACACAAAAAAAATCCAACCTAGTTTATTATTGTTTTGAAGGTAAAGATGTGCAATTTAAAAGCAAAATTTGTCTGGATTATAGAAACAGGGGTTGGGCTAGACCACCTCCAGTGGTCTCTTCTAACCTCAATCTTTCTCTGATTCAGACCCAACCTTCTGTCTGAAATGAGCCAAAAGAATAATTTTCTTACATGACAAGTTTTTCAAGTGTATATAGTCACACAATGCATAGTAGCATCATGTTCTTAATTTATATTGGATGAAGATAAATAGTGAAGAGATTAAGCAGAAGTCTCCATGACACCCTTTGCTTACTGCAAGAGACTGATGCTTCTGTTGGAATGCAAATAGGATGTGTTTTGTCAACATATCCATGGTGAGACTCAAAGCAGAAAATTTTCAGGCTGCAAATCCCTATAATGCACACCAAAAAGTCACATTTGTTCCTGTTTCTTCTGCCACACAGGTGTAAACATCATGATTTCATCTCTTTTCAACATTCAACATATTTTTTTCCAGCAACACAGAATCTGTTTTTCTCTGTGTTAATAAAAGCTTCATAAATAAGCTCTAGTGATCTGTGTTCCACAATCCCCAAGAAAAGCTATTTACTCAAAAGTATGGCAAATCTTGTCTAATATTTGCTTATTTTATTGTCATAATAGGAGTGTTTGGACACAGGTGGTGGAGGGAAACAACAGTAAAGAGAAAAAAAATTTTTTTTCTTGCATTAACTACAATGACATTATGGAATTGTTTAGGAAATCAGTCTATAACACTAAAATCAAACATGCAGATAGCAATTTTAAATGCCTCTTTCTGCCTGAACTGTGGGATAAATTGATGACTTTACAGCAAGTGATGTACTGTATATTTATTTTCCATAAGTAAGGCACTTATAAATGGAAATCTAGTTCAAAAGATTTGAATGTAGTGATGTTAGTGGTCATTGTGTTTTTAAAACAGATTTCCATTGTCTCAAGTATTCTCACTGGAAATATTTATATTATACAGACACAGTTTTACTGAAGGTGAAAGTTTAAGAATGTGAAAACTATGAAGAATTATCACCAGGCTAGTAAGAACTTGATTTTTATTGAATATTATATCTGATAATTACCTGGATAGTTATTAATATTCCAGTATAGAGCAAAGTAACCACCTTATTCACTGAAGAGTAATTACTGTGTTTTCATCATGTAACCACACTATGCATGCAATTACTCAGCTTAAATAGCCAATGGAAAGTGGCCTCTCACCTTCAGTTAGCTCCTTGTTCCTGTTCTTGAAGTAGAGCACACTACAACACAACTTTCTCATGCAGATGACCAAGCTCAATTACATGTTTGAGCCTCTCTATTTACCTGCAGTGTGTTAGTCTATTTTTGTAGGTGAGCATGATATATCTGTGTTTATGAATCAGTATACGTTTTATATTACTATACATTTTGGAGATGCTTGATTTAAGATTATCAGACAAACATTGTCATTTCAATCTCCTGTTTTTAAGAACTTATAAGTTAATAATAGAAAGATTTACCAGGGTGAAACTTCATTATATCATCAGTCTAGGAGATATGTTTTTAACAAAATTGTAAAGAGAAATGCAGTGAGTTCCCTCATCTTTTTAACAATCAAAAAGTACAGAACAGATGTTTTATTTGGTTTAGAATTTTATGGATCATATTATCAAATAATTAAAATATGTGAGTTTTTTGAAAAACATTAATTTTAAGAAAATAATTTTGCCTGTTCACCAATGACTTGCAATATTCCATCATCATATGCTAATGAAACTTCTGTCAAATGGAAAAATTTGTAGATGAAGTCCCACTGAAAATATATGAGCTTGCAGACACAAAATTAATCCCAAAACTTACGTATGGCTCCTTGTATCATTTGTTGTGATGTTATAGATAAGTCAGAAGGCCTTCAAAAGAGATCTGAATGCATTGAGTGATATCTGTGAGTGATCATGCATCAATGTCTTTGTGAATCTACCAAGGAGTACTTAAGATTGTTTTGTACACCTTACCTAGTTAGGTTTCAAACAAATATTGTGTCCACCTACTTAAACATGGTGTGCAAGTGTCATGCAGTTGTTGTTGATGTAATTCGGGTTAATGCACTATTGTACTATAGCATAAAAACAGGCAGATTTATAAGTGCCACCAGAGCTAAATTGTTGTATCCATGTTCAGAGCTATTGGAAAACAAGCCAGCTCTGGCCCAGGCACCAAACCTAGTAAAGTGCAACCTCTTCAGAGGTAAAGCACGTAAAGCTGGGTAGGTGACACATGGGTCAAAGATCCCTGTTTCAAAGCTAATCACATTCATAGAATCATAGAATCATTAAGGTTGGAAAAGATCACCAGATACAACATTTGACCGAACACCAACATGTCAACTAAACTATAGCACTAAGTGCCACATCCTGTCGTTTCTTGAACATTTCCAGGGATGATGCCTCCACCTCTACAATGCTTAACTACTCTTTCAGTGAAAAATTCTTCCTGATGTCAGACCTGAACCCCCTCTGGTACACCTTGAGGCTATGTCCTCTTGTTACCTGGAAGAAGAGGCCAATCCCCATCTGGCTGCAACCTCCTTTCAGGCAGTTGTAGAGAGCAATAAGGTCATCCCTGAGAACCCTTTTCTCCAGACTAAACCCCAGCTCCCTCAGCTGCTGCCAATATGACTTGCCCTCTAGGCCCTTCACCAGCTTCATTGACATCCTCCGGACACACTCCAGCACCTCAATGTCTTTCCTGTAGTAAGGGATCCAGAACTGGACACAGCACTTGAGGTGTAGCCTCACCAGTGCCAAGTACAGAGTAATCACTGCCTTAGTCCTCGTGGCAACACTATTTTTGATACAGACCAGGATGCCACTGGCCTTCTGGGTGCACTGCTGGCTCATGTTCAGCCAGCTGCCAAAGAGCACCTCCTGGTCCTTTTCCACTGGGCCTCTTTCCAGCCACTCTGCACCCAGACTTGGGGAATGTAGAGCATGACCAAAGCAAACCTACACAGAATATGAATATATTCTTAAGGCTGGTAAAGATCTTGCAACCTGATGAAGTAGAAGAGCAACAGAACACCAGCAGTGAAAGGGACCTGTTCAAGGCTTTTTGTTTGTATGGTGGGTTTTTTTTAATTAATTAGGTGGTAAAAGCAATGGGAAGCTTTCACATGAAAAGCAATGGCTTCAGAATAAAAGTATTTAATGTGCTAAAATAACCAAGCAGAAAAACAATAGCAGAGAGTGAGGCTAGGCAATAAACCAAAAGACTGGAGAACATAGACAGAAGATTATTGTCAGTGTGTGTGTGTGTGTGTGTGTGTGCGTGTGTGTATATATATATATATATGTATATATGTGTATATATGTAAGTATATATATAATTTTTATATATATATATATATATTAGAATATAGTAAGGTGTACTACATGCAGTATACCTTACTATATTCTAATAGGGAAATGAAGAAGAATAAAAGGTACTAAACAAACTACAGCTGACTGAGGGAACAGTCTTGTGTCTCTGCCTCCCTCTTCTAGCCATATACATTCAATTCTGATTGTTCATGGCTATAATACGGTTTCATGCTAGTGGAAGACTTTTTCTATTTGATTATCTGCTGAGGTCCATAAAGAAATTGTGCATATTTAATATATCAGAAGAAAGTTGTGTAGAGATCACAGAGTTTATGCCTCATCTTAGCAGAGCATACAAGACCAGAGTCGCTACAACAGTTATCAAACATAGAACCAAAGTCTTTGCCATACCTGAGGGTAGCTGTCAGTCCTTGGAAGAACAGATATATCATAGGTGGCAGCAAAATGGCTCTTAGCTTGCTGGATCTGACCATAGCGTTCTCTTTTCCTCCATTTTGCTCTTCGATTCTGAAACCAAACCTACAGTATACAAGGAAACAATCATGTTAACTCAATTACATACTGCGCAAAAAAAATTTAGGAAAAAGTCAAAAGATTCTGGACAGTAGTTTTGAAAATCTCTGTTTATCTAAGAAAGAGGAGTTCACCTGAGAATTAATTTCTTGCTATTTCAATCTTGTCAATGTCAAACCTCCTTAAATTATTCCTGTTTTAAATGTCATTTTATTTTCTTCCCATTATTAAAAAGAACAGCAAAGCAAACCCCAATCAACAACCCAAAACAAAACAAAAAATAACCAACCTGAAGAAGATAAGTTTGTAGCAAGTTGAATTGTAACAAAACTTTGTCTTAATTTTCTATGCCCACTGACTTGCTATGACTACCCATAATCTGCCTCCTAGAGGTGTAAATAGTCTTTATTAAATGAAGTAATGAAAAAGCAGGGAAAACTGGCACCAGTACAGCACTCTGCACTGCAGAAAAAGTTTCTATAATGAAGGCTAAAAAGGCAGGAAGATAATAAAAATTCACCATATCACAGACAGTTTTTAAAACATCGTGACCTTTTTTTCATATTGTGATATCTGTTTCTGATAATGGAAAACTAAAGAATAGAACTTTATATTTAGACTATGAAATAATTTTGACCATAAATTAATTTAGAACTGAATGCTTTCTTGTCAACTAAAAGCTAATTTCTCTATACTTAAATTTCTTTATAGTCTTTGGACTGTTCTGTAAAATTTTGGGTGTCATGTGTTATATCAAAATCTATTATATGTTGATTTCTTTCTGTTATCTATCTCTGTCATTGTTTCATGGCTTTCTAAGTTTATTTT
Organism: Pithys albifrons albifrons; assembly: GCF_047495875.1. Lineage (NCBI taxonomy): Eukaryota > Metazoa > Chordata > Aves > Passeriformes > Thamnophilidae > Pithys > Pithys albifrons. The sequence goes on from NC_092460.1 coordinate 59,234,277, forward strand.
TTATTTCAGACTTTTTTTTTTTTGTGTGTGTGTGTGTGTGTGTGTGTGTGTGTGTGTGTGTGTGTACAATTCCTTTATTTTGAGGGATATATTCTGATCCCAGATTCTGGATTAGTTAAAATAATACTATTTGTTCCATAATTCCATTATTGCATTGATCTTTGGAGAACTCAACTGTCCTTTGATGCTACTTAAGCAACCAGGGCATAATGTTGCTCATTTTAATTCCCAAGGACAAGCTGCACATTTAGTATGTGCGATCTTTTAAAATATGCTTAGCAATCCAAGCAAGGCTCATGCATATAACTCCTGAGTATATATTGTTAAGGACCTCGCTGGTAAATTTGTGTTATTTTTGATGCCTGAAGTTCAACAAAAAGAAAAGAAAAGAAAAGGAAAAAAATCTCCTGTCTCCACAGGAGGCATCAGGGACAAGATAGGGGAATTTAGTCATGTGGCTCTTTCATTTCAAAAAGGCCTTGACAATCTCTTTAAAATGGGTAACAATTACTGTATTGACATGCAGCAGGAAAGAGAACAACTTAGATAAATTAGGTTCAGGTTGGCTCTCTCTGCATGTGTACAGGACAAATACTAAACCGATTTTTGATGAAATGGCAGTGAAGGGAACTGTGGGTAAGGTATCCAGCTGATCACGCTGCTAAACTAAATCAAACAATTTACTTGAATTTATAGTAACTAAAAAAAAAAAGCGCACATTTTTTTCCTTTGACAATCCCCCAAAATGTTTCTGTTTACACTGCTTTACTAGAAACTGACTCTTGGCAGAGATAAAGTAACCATTTGCCTCCACAAAGCAATGTAGAAATCTGCTGCTTGTTATCCTTGAATTGCCAGATGCTTGCCTCTAATGACGTAAGGCCTTTTAAATTGCTTAATCTTGTGATGGAATACTCTTATTACTCTGGATAGAAATAATCACCATGTCCTTTCATATTTAGTATATGAGAAATGCAAGGATGAGTTATCTTTTAAGAAAGGGAAGAACATGTTTAAATAAGATAGAAATAGAAATTTGTGAAAGTTGATGCAGACATGTATTTTTCTTTTACTCTCCTTTTTTAATACTCTTAGCATATGAAGCCTCTAAAACTTAGGGGAAAAAATGTGATAGACAGTTGGCACACTTTGGTACAATTCTCCTTCCTGTTCTGAATACTAACTTGTTTTGGAAGTAGTTCTCTTTATTCCAGTATGCTTTTGTTAGAATGTTTTAATTTTATGCAAATTTTTTGTTTTGTTTTGTTTTGTTGGGGTTTTTCTAAGTCAAGACTAAATCTCAAAGAATGGAAGTCATACGTAGAAAGCTGTACCAAATTCAGAGGGAGACAGATTGCACACAGTCTGAAGAGTTAAAAGCCACTGAAATAAATTGTCTCAATGTTGCTGATATCACATCAATGTAACAGTTTTGGACTCTATTTTCTGATGACAACAGTGAATATGATGTCTGGCTGAATAGACATGGAAAGAATACTTCTTTATAAAATTAATTAGCTGACTTTGTTTCTGAAAGTGATCCTGGTTTAATTTCAATTTGTATGCATGTGCACTGACGTCTGTTTCTTTATATGCATGTGTGAGTATGTGTTTAATTACAAGTTGTGAAGTTGTTATCATATTCAAGTCACTAAATTAAAAAAAAATTAATCCCAGTCTGTAAGAATCATTAGGATTGCTATTTCCTAAATTTAAATGGTGATCATTACAACAACAGGGAAGATATCTAAAATTAGGATAAACTTGAAAAATATGGCTCACATCCTTTTCTAATGGAAGATCTCTAAACAGGGGAGAGGCTGCATTTCCTGGGTACTTAGCTTCTTTTGTCACCATGACACATCCAAAGCCATAAATATTGTTGAGATTACTGTATGAGCACATACTGAATGAATCACATTTGTACACAGTTAAGATACTCAAATAATGCACTAAGTGATCAACAGTATGTTTCATTCCAAAAATTAGAATTACGTTTGGATACAAACAAGAAATTTGGTTACTTTTTAGACTCTACTTTTCATGCCATAACATACATAGAATCCTCTGTGTCTGAGTTCTGCATCATCATCAATCTGAAGTACATGCAACATGTCTCCTTAATGGGATTTTTACATGTAACACTTTACGTATTTACTGTCTGGAATTCTACGAGAGATCAAGACCGCTTTACTGTTGATGATGTTTTCTCATCCTTCAAATGAGTTTCTAGAACAACAACACATGCTATTTAAAAAAATAAGTTATTTTAGTACTGCAGCATAACAGCTCATATCCATAAAGGAATAAAGCAAAATCAGCTTTTTACTTTAGCTTTACAGGCTTTTGTACAATCCCCGAGAGTGTCATATACCAGTTCCTACAGTGTACAATTTGTCATGGAAATGCTGAAGCTTGGTTCCTACCTGGACTCTGGCCTCAGTGAGCTCTGTTCTCAGAGCTAGCTGTTCTCTTACATAGACATCAGGGTAGTGAGTTTTCTGGAACACTTTCTCTAGTTCCTCCAGCTGCAAACTGGTGAAAGTTGTTCTGTGTCTCCTCTTCTTACTGCTGGAGACATTGCTGTCACACTTATCACCAAGTTCATCCAGGTCCCCCTTCTCCTGCATCCCTTTCCCTGGAGACATCCTAAGATTGTTGCAATTGTCCATGGGCCTGCTCAGCTCTGTGTGAAGAGGCTGTCCTTCCACTTTATTAATCCCGTAGTTCACTGTGCAAAAGTTGGGTTAACAGCTAGTTAATAACGGGCTAAATAAGTGATTAAGGGGGTGGGGGGTGGGGGGTTGGGGGTGGGGGGGAGGGAGGGCACGGGAGGGCAGCCGGGGGGTATGGGGAAGGGGAGGTTTAGATTCAGGAGTTCATATGAAACAATTTCACAAGGAACACAATTCTAGGAGGTTGTGTTGTTTCTATACCAGATCACGGAAGAGGAATTTGTTATATTAACCACAGACAGAATAAATGTACAAATCACATTTAATTTTAACTGAGAATTGTATCTGAAAATATTATCTAAAAAGTTTCAGAATAAGGAGACTGCACGGGTGTACTTGGATATTTTCACTCTACCATTGTTGCCAATAAAGTAGTTAATAATCCATGAAATTGGCATCAACTAGAGTTGCACAGATAAAGGATCTTAGCCCAAAACATATTTTCATAGAAGTGGCACAGACTATTGACAAATGTACCTTTAAACTTGAAAGCAAAAGTTAAAACCTCTATTTCTATGAAAATACAAAGAAACAGTGAAGTAAACTAAATAGCTGTAAACTGACAAATCAAGAAGCAAATGAAACCGAAAATTAACTTCACTTTAGCAACTTAATAAATTCCATATACCTTGTCTTGGATTTGTAAAGTGGAATTGTTTCCAATTAGGTTTGTTATGGTTACAAAATGCAGAGCATTTCTGCAAAATGTTAACTTATTAAAAGAGACCATTTCATATACTTTGTATAAAGATTGCAGGAACTATTTGTCTTTAGGTAAAACCTGAGTGGGGGTGATAAGAAATATTCTGCAACAGGTTCTTAGGAGGAAATTTCCTACTTTTAAATATTTTTTACTTATCTCACATTACTGGAAATGTCATAAGTTACAAGATTCAAAAAAACCTTTTTATTCTTTTCCCCCAAAAAAGCAAAAAACAATGATAAAATGTTTAAAACTCAATAGAAATTAAAATCTAAGAAGATGGCATGTAACATACTCTAAGTAGCTTGCTTTGGAATTTTCCCACATTCTCAATAATTTATTTTTTTCAATCTGAGTTGATTGTAACAAAACACAGTTTTTAGATACTTACCATCAACACATACATAGATAGGAAATGCCTCAAAGCCCTCGAGGCACCTATTAAATGTTCTAATTAAGAAAAACTTAAATGCAAAAATTAATTTTTTGTAGGTTTTTTTTAAAGCTACACTTGGCAGAAGTCTGTCATTATTTCTTACATTTTTTTTAAATATACTTCAATGACCTTATGAAGTAAAAATGTACGATATTGTTAGTCTCCTTATTGCAGCTAATCTTAACCATGTTTTCCAATTCTGCTAGGAAACAGTTTTTTAAATTTCTTTTTTTCTATATGAGATTTCCATCATGTTGGAATTATGATGAAAATTTTAAACGTTTCAAAAATAATACATTCTATATTCTCCTTCACTATCATCTAGAGAAATATAATAATTGGTGGAATGTTTAACACCATTGTTGGGATGAACGATGTTGTTTTGGAAGAATCACCTTTACTCATTATTTGTAACAGGGCAGAGAGAACTCCGCTACCCTCGCAGGACGATGTTTGAAAGAAGCAAACATGACGAAGTGACCTTCTGTTCCCTCCCTTGGACGGCACCGGAGACTCGGCCCTGTTCGGAGTCTCTCCGACACCGACACCCGGGGATGCTTTTTCCCGGGAGTTTGCTGGGTGAAAAAGCCGCTGCACGCAGCGGGTGTGGGGATGGTCGGGGAGCTGTCGGAGGGTCACCGGGGCTCGGATGGGGGGTGGCGGGGCGCGACCGTGCCCTGCTGCACCCACCGGAACCCGCGGGCCCGTCGGTCCCCCGGGTGAGTGGCCTCGGAGGCAGGCGGGCTCTGTCGGCGTGGCCAGACCTGCGTTCCTCGGCAAGCCGGGGACCCGGGCAGAGGCCAGAAGGGAAGGCAGTAGCCGAAGGGTTACACCGAAAGGAAAAGAGCTCTTCAAAATAAACCGTTGCCTTCTTCCTATATTTTTATTATTATTATTTTATTATTTTTATGTATTGTTATTGTTTATTGTTATTAATATTTTACTACGACCTAACAGCCCCTTGCATGCCCGCACCCAAAGGCTGCACAGCTGACTTTGGTTTCCCCGGGCAGAAGAATCCTCGACCTCCCCTTTACATTTCCAGGAGGAAGAATAACGCTGAGACGACGACTCACCGTTGTTGTCCTGGCAGGGTGATGTCCTCTCCAGCCTCACATGATGCTCAGCCCTTTGCAGAGGATTGAAGGCCTGTACGCATTTGCTGCCTGACGTTTTGCTATAAAAGGAGTCATTGTCCAAAGTTTCCATAACGTGCTCCAAAGTGCCTCCTGCTCCCATGTAAAAGTCACTGTTCTTGCTCGGCTGGCTCTTCAGGGCAAACTTCTCGCTGAGAAAATCCATAATCATCTAAGGCTGCTTGAGAGCCTCTTCCCTAGACAGAGGCTGAACTGTGAGGGAGGGAGGGTGAGTGGATGGGAGGGAAAGAAAGAGGGAGGGAAAGGCGTTCAGAGCTCAGGGAGCTGTTTTGCCTCCCAGCCTTTGATTTGTCTTGTCTTGAAAGGGAGAACCCGAGGTTCCTCTTATATCTTGAGGCTCAGCAGGACTTCTTATGCAACCTCCCATTTCTAATGAATATGAAAATAAGCAAGCACTCTAACTCCACCCCAGGTCCCCCAAGACCTAATCCCAACACAGGAGGGAGTTCCAGGCCAATTTTCGACAGACAGATCTGTTTCAGACAGACAGACAGGCACGCACAAGCGTTCGGGGAGGGTGAGGGGAGATACAGAGGGGAGAAGGAGGGAGGGAGGACAGATTAAAAGGACATTTCCCTTCTGCAACCTCTTCACATTTCTCCAGGGATCTTTGAACAAGAGTAATCCCTCTCTTCTCTCCCTCTTCCCTCAGCTCCCAGAGAGGCTTAGAGCAATATAGGTTCAGGGGCACCTACCCTCAAATAAAGGATCTTCTTTAATCGATTTGACAGTAGCTGCAGTTCTGCTCTCTGAAGTTGTAAAATTAAGAACCGGTGTTCCTCCTTTATTAAACAGCTCAGAAATTTGGTCCTAGACTTAAAGAAAGAAATATTAGGAGCGGTTGCTTGTGTAGAGGGAATAGAATACAGAGAAACTTAAAACTAGAAATCTCTCACATCAGAAACCGGCCTAAAAGAGAATTTATCTGCCATGAAACAGATCTCATCCAGTCTGCCTCTCTGTCTGTGTTTGGGGTGTGGGGAATGTGTGCTCAAACCTGTTAAAACAGACCTTTATTTTAAATCTGAAATAACACTACCGAGTGGGGAAAAAACAATAACAAAACCAAAGAATCAAAACAAAAACAAAAACAAAAAACTCAGTTTCAAAATGAAAGTATTGCCACAAAGTCTTAAGTCATAAAATGAAAAATAAATTAACCATATATGCATGCATTCCTGTGGATATGGGGAAAGCGGGTAGTTACCCCTTAAAGTGTGAAACTTTGAAGTGTTGAACTCCATGGTCCCTTCACACATTGACAAGATTTAAAACACAGGTGAGAAAGATAGGGGACTATTTCGAAAAGACCCAAATTACGGGGAAGAACTGCTCCCTGGTTTCTCGTGTAAGGAGTACTCGGTGAACTAACATAAATCCTAAACTTCAATCATTTCACAGAAGTAGTTAAGCATCGTGGAGCCACGCTTATTTGTTCTACTGAGGCTATTTTAGAAACCAATTTAGTGGGCCCTTCCCTCGTTAGGGCGGGGAGGGGGAGAAGCAGCGAGGTTTTAATGGGCAGCTGAAGTACCGGTGCAGTATTGGGCGTGGGGGCTGTGGTGCGGCTTACAGACCTTTCCTATGAACCAGCCAAAGGTGAAGGGACTGCCAGTTCAGGTCCTGGCGAGCAAACTCCCTTCCTTCTTCAAATGGTCGCTAGTTTAATATATTCCCCGAGAAAGGGATAGCTGAGTGAGGGATGCTTTTTTCATCCACAGTCGACTAGCTGCGAGCAGCACCCGCCACACGCACAATCTGCCCTTCCCTGTCATCTGTCAGAATCAGGTTGCCAGCTCCACAACTCCGTCCCATTTCACAGCATTAACCTGCCCCGACCACCGAGCTGGTGCTCCGGGAAGCGCGAAGCCCTATGGGCACATAGCGCAGAGGTAGTGCTCGGGGACTTGGGGTGGGCCGGTGCGTTTTGTGGAGTAGGTGTGTCTCTTTGCTCGCATGTGGGGAGGGAGAGCTGGAAGCTGTTTTCGTAAGCCCCCGGTAGAAGCGAAGATGAAGGGGCGAGAAGGGCGAGCGGTGCCTGCGGTGCGCTGCCAGGTGCGGCGGGGGCCAGCTCGCTGCCTGTCCGGGAGAGGAGCTGGACCCGGCCCCGGGAGCCGCTCCAGGGGCAGTTCCCGTTCCTGGATTTCTCTTGAAAACGACGCATTTCCTCCCTGAACCTCCTGGAGCAACGCCTGCTCTGGACCCGGCGAAATAGATCCTCTCCCTGCCCCCGCATCTCCGTGTGCTGGCACTTCGGCAGCGTGTTTACAACTGTGCTTTAAGAGCACTAAATGCCTTGGGGGAGGAAAAAAAAAAGAGAGAGAGAGAGGAGAAAAAAAAAAGGAGCTCTCGATGTCTTTTAAATGAAAGACACATGCAACCTTGTTGCAGTTTGCAATCCACTTTTATCCCCATAAATGTTCCTCTTTAAAGATAGCTATTAAACTCCAGGAGGTCCGAGGACAAGGAGCATCTCAGCAGCAACAGGGCTATTTCTAGAGAGGTTGAAGGGAGCGCGGGTGCCCGCCCGGGGGGGACATGCGTGCCCCGCAGGCTGCGAGGAGCCGTCTCAGCGGCGGCGGCGCTCGCTCCCCGCAGGCTGGCCCGCACCCCGGCAGCTCCGCCGTTTCCCTTCCTACCGGGGCGATCTGACCACCCCCGCGGCGGCGGCAGCGGCTGACCCGGGGAGGTGGAAGCGCCGGCCTCATCTGGGGACCGAGCTGGGAACGGGCAGCCGCATCCTCTGTGCACTTTACCCCCGCTCGGCTCCGCTGAGAAAATGCGACCCTCCCCGCAGCATCTTCACCCCAGCGGGGACTCCGCTCGCTTATCGCCCCGTCTTTGCAAAGCGCTGTCCGCCAAGATCAGTGCCGACATTTACATAAATACGCTTATGATATGCGAATATTAGAGTGCGACACAAATTATAACCGGATCTTAAAACCCGTCGGTCCTCCACAGGAAATAAATAAATAAATAAATGCTAGAGTGGCTCCACATCACTGTTAGCTCCAGGGGCCAAATTCTGCTCTCATTTACCTCTGTACAACACAGCGGACTTCAAAGGGAAGGAGAGATGTAACCTAGTGGAGAGTTGGCGCCACGTATGGCAATCGTTCTCCTTAAAAGCTCGAAAACGGAAAGCTGACTTCAGCGGGCTAAAATCATTTGAGAGGGGTTGGACAGATCCCGAGGGAAAAGGCGGCAAAGGAAAAAAAAAATCTATGCTAAGGTGAGACAGCTTTGAAAAGCATCCTTCTTCAGGGACCGACTCCCTCCTCCAGGCAGCCCGGTTATTAAGAGCTGCATGCAGATGTGCCACTGTGTTTCCAGAGATGGAGTATCTCCTAAACCTTCTGTGAAAGGGTGTTATGTGTGATGGAGAGACGTTTCGTGGCCAGAGGTGGTGTGAAGGAGCTCGCCCCTGCAGTGTATAGGAACTCCTCGGGGGAAGTCCATCCACTGGGACGAGCAGGGCGCGCACACCGCGGGAGGCTTCCCGGCACCGCTGGGCTCTCCTGCGGGGACAGAGGGTTGCCCTCCCCCCGCCGCCCTCGCATTCCTTTCCTTCCTGAGATCAGAAGTTACAGACCAAGACTAGGAATGAGGATCCTGCATAAATTGCAAGCATCTTGATGTCGAAAAGTCAAGGAATTTAGGAGGAGAAATGTGCGAGTGCTGGTGCCGGACCTGCAAGGTCCGCTTCTGGGTCCTCACCCATTGTTGCTCTGCTGCTCGGCGTGGCAGCTTCCAGCCCAAACAGGGCTACTGCCTGTTTGAGGGATCTCGGCAGATCCTTGCGTTTGTTTAAAAAAAGTGAGAATGGCATCAACACTGGCGATGATCTCCTCTCCAAACGCCGAGGAATCTCAATCCCCTCCCGTTCCTTCTTCCCATTTCTAACACCGGTTTTTAACTACGGATCTCAGTACAGAAAGAAGATTTTTCTTTTTTTTTTTTTAATCTATTTTGCACCAACGCTTTTGTTCCCTCCAGAAAAGTTACAACGCGAAATGTATTTAAGAATTGAATGAGAAGAAATTCGTGCTACCTGGGACTGGGGTAAACGAATTTTTGGGTACTATTCACCTCCTTCCACATACACTCGCTCAAGTTAACAGGGGAAATTGAAAGTGAAGCTATGGAGATGAGAGCTGGCAGTTCCCTCGGGAGGGGTGGTCCCACAGTGAGGGGCGGCTGAGGGCTGGCTATAGAGGAAGAAAGGAAGCGATGCGTTTTCTTGAATGGGATCAAGGACCCCAATAGCCGCCGGGGGAAGTTTCGTGAAACACGAAGAGAACTGTCTATCGCGAAAAACAGGTGCTCAAATAGTTCAGTATTTCCTCAAGCTTTCTGTTTTCTTTGCTGAGGCTTTATCTAGCAGCTCATTTCATTTTTAGACCCGGCGACTTTATTGTATGAGGTGGATACAGGCTTCAGAGAGATGGCCTGGGAACAAGCTCCTCGGTCTCCGCCACTCGGTCCTAGGAATCGACCTGACTTGCGGAGGCGACAAAAAGTGTAAAAAGACACTCCGCAACTCGCTCCTTATCTCCCTCCCAGTGGAATGTGACAAACTGCAAATTACAAATTCAAAACCTAGCTTACCTGACTTCTCATTTTCCAGACATCCTGCTTGTGAGAAGGATAACGTGAAATATCATTACCGCCAGGAAAAAGAAGTATATTCTCTCTCAATGAACACTGAAAGAAGTTGAGTTTTGGGGACGGTTGGATTTCCTTTTTTTTATGTTTTAAAAATTTTTATTTTAAAGTATGCGAAGCATCACTATTTTAATCCTTGGAAATAAAGATTGTGTTTCGGATTTCCGCAGCTAGGCTGCAAAAATATCCCGATCCAAGCCCTTTTTAATGAACTTTCTTCCTAACAGGCAGGTTTGGTTCACCTGAGCAAACAAACACAAATCTGTTCTGGTATACGTGGGTAGCTTTAAGATTTTCCGTTTGGAGAGGAAGTGTTTAATTGACACTGTTTGGAATGACTTTACCAAAAACCTGGGATCTGAAGTTTCAGAGATGAGTGAAAGTGTAGGAGCAAATACACTACTCTTCTCCTCGGTAATTTAATGTTAATTCTGCGTGAGAAGCGGACGAATCTGTTGAGTCTCTCTCACCTCGCACAGAGAAAGCGACATGTCGCCTCTCATTACGTGGGCCTGAGCCTGGAACCTTTCTCATTTTTCCAGCCAGGCTCGAGGTTTAGACGCCCCCAAGTTTAGTCCACAAACCAGCCCAAAAGTAAGGACAGCAGTCATTTCATGGTTGCTGTAGTTTGGCGCTCTGACAGGACCTCAGCTGTTGGGAGGTTTCCTGTATGACACCTGCATAGACAAAATGAAGATTCCATGCCCCTAAAAGGCATATTTAGGAGGGAGACAAGAAGTTGATGAACAGGAAAGTTGCCCCGTTAGAAAAGCAGGATTGTTGCCAGGACTAGATGAAATTCGACAATTTTCTTCTTGCGACATGGAATGACTCTTTTTAAACCATCTAACATTTTTTTCAACACAAAATGGAACGAGATAATATTTAGTGTGTGGATTTACTCTTAGCCCCATAGGAAATCTCAGCAGAGATGTTCTATAAAAGTATTAATCTCTTATCTTGATCTAGTTCAAATTATAATGAATCCTACTTACATATGTGCTGTAAAAACAAATCATACAAGAATTTAATCTGTGCTTCATCGGACTGCTATTATAGCCCTTTATCAAGTTTAGAAAGAATTTGAAAGTTGGGCCGTGAAACTCAAAGCCCCGTGCAGTTTGGCACCATCAGGAAGTAAAGATCTGCTCCTAAAGGTACTTCGCGGATTCGACATATATATATTTACTTCCAGCTTCCCACCTTCCCTTTCCCCGCACTTCGAATAAGAGTAGAATCTGACTTCTCACGCGGAATATTTGGTAAGACAAACACAGACTTGCTCTGCCTGCAGCCCTGAAGGAGATGGCTATCCCCCGGCCCTCAACACAGCACAAACCTGCTGGCGGCGTCGGCCGAGCCGGGCTCCAGCAGCCAGAGCGGCTCTTCGAAAACCAAATCCTTCCCCCTCCCACTCCGCCGAGATTTCCAACAAATTATATTCTCAAGGCAAAAGACAAACACTGTTCTTCATATCACAGGAATAAACGTCTTAGAAGAAAAATCTAGACGTGAAAAAGCTCACCATTAGGTTTCGCTTCTCGCCCCAATCCCACTCCTGGAATTTATTTTCAAGGAGGGAGCGCTTCCCAAAGGACCTGATTGAGAGTTTTAAGTGAACAATTCTGACTAAATTACCCCTTCTCACTCTCCTGGCGCGACCCAGCTTAATGCTGGACTGTAGGGAATTGAGCATCAGCGCACCTCTGCAAAGGAGCAAATCAAAAGCAAAGCCTTCCTCGATGGCAGTTTGATTAGTACTGGGACAATTCTGAAAATATAAAGGCTACATTACCCGAGCAACCCGAGGCTCTGAATCTATCGAAGGGCCTGGAGACTGTGTGGGGGGCTGCCTTGTCATCTCAAATGAATTGATTTCTTCTAGGGTATGAAATATGTGTCGACATTCTGGTTTCTAAGCACGAAGCTAAAGGAAGGTGTGAGACAGAAAGGACAGGGGCTAAGAAATAGATCCCTGTTCAAGTTGGAGGCACCAACAAATGGATGCATTGAGCTGCTTTGACAGGGACTGCCGGTATTCAAGGCTACCTCGTTTGAAAGAACCCTTGCTTTTATGCGTTTCCTCTCCCCCCCCCCCCCCCCCGCCCCCCCCGGCTTTGCGATGTGTACTAGATCCGATTAAAAATGTGTAATTCACCGATGCAGAAAGCCACAGAGTAATTTTATTCTGGTCTTTCAGCAGCGTCTCTGTACAATTTCAGCCTTATTTTGTCATTTGCTGAGAGTTGCCTGTATCTTTTGAAACGCTAGCCTGCATTAAGCAGCATCTATTCCCGAGTCTTTAGACTCCTTGCCCTTCTTACCAGAAACAGCTAGATGAATACAAAAAAGAACTTAGTGGTTAACCGATATGCTGCTAATATTTAATCCACGGGCCTCCTACTCCTCCCCTCTTTTAAAACCTTCAGCTCTTGGAAAAACAACATATTTTAAGCTTTCCACACAAATATTGATATTGGCAAATAAAGCTAGCCCCCAGCCTATGGTTAGAGACAGTCTTCTTTTTGTTTCTACCCTGGGCAATCAAAATTAATCTACTGTATTACAAATTGCCTCAAATATTTCACTTTTCCTGACAAAACCCGTACCTGGCATATGTCACAGTGAGACACATTTTCCCAAACCCGTTTATGTGCTCGCTCTTTCTAGGGGGTGTCAAGCAGCAGTGGACAGTAAGGAGGTGACACGATCCAGCAGGCAAATCTCTTATTTGTGTTTGCGTTTGTGCTGCGGCAAAGCATAAAATGTTTCATGTTATCAAGTAATCAGGTAAAGCGTAACCGGGTAAGCATGAAACCCTACCACGTCTCCTGCTCGCAGGAGAAGTGCCCGCCAGGTGAATGCAGGTCCTTGAAACACTTGTCCACAACCAACGCATACTTCCAGAGCAGGGACAAGTTCTTCCCGCTCCGCCCTGGCCGAGGCTCAGAGCTTAACCCGGCACACGGCCAGGCTGCACATTGCATAAAGGCAACAACTTCCCGAGTCATTACCTGCAATTAAAAGCGAATGAAAACGGCGCAAACATGAAGGTGCTGCATAAAACGCAGCTCTTTGCTATTGTGTTTTGGTTTTGTGTGCTTGATGCTTCTTTTTTTAAAATTTGTTTTATTTTCAGTCGAAAGTCGTACAGAACGCAATGGGGCTGAACTCGCACTGAAGAATGAAGCTGTCGCTCGTGAAATGGAAGCCACTACCTGTGCCGGTTTCCCGGTCACAGCCCCTCGGTGCCGCTCCGGAGCGGGCTGGCACCAGCCGCAGCCACTCGGCGTGCCGCAGCTCTCAGGGGACCTGCAAATTGAGAGTAAACTGCGGGGGAAGAGAAAAAGCCACTAGAAATTGCTTGAGACTGCTTGGCCGATGTATTTTCTTCTCGCTTAGCTGTGCCTTTTTAATCCCGCAGCACGCCTTCTTTTCTCACATTAAGGACATCGTCGTTTAAAGGCAAATTGCGGTAGAACTGTATTCAATCGCACGAATGGCAACATATTAGGCAAATTAGACTCAAGCTTACGGATGACTTATGTTCTTGCAATGAATAACCTTTCGAACCACCCCTACGCGGTGATGGTAGCAGAAAACATGCCAAATGGGACGGGGAAGCTCTCATCTCATGGTCGGAATGTAGCAGGATGACAGAGCTCATCTTAGTTTTGTACGTTCCTTTTTTTTCAGAGCATGGCTCACAAGCACAGAAAATTAAGCCGACTTGATATAGAGGCATTTATCCTTTATTAGGATTCAACAAAACAGTTATAGTGATCTCTCCTAAAAAGCTGTCTTCTGTCTCAGGATATGTGTGAACCACATTGGCTGTGGCTTAGCTACTTGATGGTTCTTATTTGCATTCAGGATTGCCTTATCAAAGAAAAAAAAAAGAGAAAAGAAATTGCTAACATGTGGTTTCTTTGTAAAACCATAATTTAACAAATGAATAAGCTAGGAATAAAGAAAACCCGATCCTTAGCTATTAGCAAACCTGTTTTTAATCACTTCTTAACTTAGTGAAATCAGCATTGGTCGTTATCAACATAAAATGCTCTTACCTGCTTTATTGTTAAAGAGCTATCAACTGCATTTCAATCACAAGTAATTTTACATCTACCCAGGTATTTAGCTTATTTAACGTTTTAAGCAAAAACAAACAAACAAACAAACAAACAAATCAAGCTATATAAATAGCAATCAATCAACTAAGAAGAGGTCACTAACTCCAAAAATCTATCTAACATTCAAATGAAAACCAGACAGAGGTGGTATGTGCTAAGCTGTCCTGTGAGCATCTATACCAAAATAATGGAGGAAGCCCATCGGTGCTCATGAAGAACAATCTAATTTTCTAAATGCTCTGTAAACAACAGTGCAGTTCATAATACCCTTAATTTCACCTTCCAGTCTTTGTAAGAATGGTCAGTCTGGGACAGTTACACAATATTTCTACTAAAACCTCTTTGAAAACCCAGTTCTTATTCATTTGACATCATGAAACTTCATTAACATCTCTCCAATAGAAATTTCACTGCTAACAAACCCTGAGCACAACTTGGAGCCCAGAGAGTGCCGTCAGGATCTAGCCAAGGGCACGTGGTCAGCATTTTTCTGTCCATCATTTACTTTGAAAACCAGAAAAGCCGTTCTTCACAAAATCCAACAGATACTTTAGTCTATTTATGTTGTTACTTGCAGGCCACACCAGTCTTCTTCCTGACTCAGGCATACTGAGAAGAGCTGTTCCATCCCTACTTATCCACAGCTACATCCATGACCACTTGACATCCCACTTATATGAAAGTATACATGAAAGTATACATGAATGTATAGATATACATTCCTCATACAGGCTTTAGGAACTATTGCAGTGACTAACACAGACAAATATTCGAGGCCCCCGTGCTTTTCAAAATTTGTACAAAAATAAACTTAGGTAACTTGCTTTTCACTTATGACTGTAAAAAAACAAAACAAAACCCTAAGTTTGCTGGGTTTTTTTGTTTGTTTATTTGTTTTCCCCAACTAGTACAGTTAAGTACACATAATAGTAAGCTCAGATGTAATATCAGGCTACTCAATATTTATAATATAATTTGAGTTCTATTCCTGCCTTTTTTGGGACCATGTGGTAATAGCTGGTCAAAGATCAGTGTCTACAGAGCCATTGTTCTGTCTACTTTCTTATATGAGTCTGAATCCTGGGTCATCTATCGCCGGCTTCTCGAACACTTCCATCAGCGCTGCCTCCGTTTAATCCTAAACATCCACTGGTCTGATTACGTGACCAATGTGTCTGTTCTTGAACAGGCAGGGGTCAGCAGTATCAAGGCCATGCTGATGAGAACGCAGCTGCGCTGGGCAGGGCACGTCTCCAGGATGGAGGATCACCGCCTCCCGAAGATTGTGCTCTATGGTGAACTCGCCACCGGCTGCCGCAAGAGAGGAGCCCCGAAGAAGAGATACAAGGACTCCCTGAAACAACACCTCAGCCTTGGCCATATTGACTGCCACCAATGGTCCACTCTGGCCTCCAATTGGGATTCATGGAGACACACCATTCACGACGCTCCTGCTTCCTTTGAGAATGCACGGAGAGTCAGTCTTGAGGAGAAAAGACAACACAAAAAGAGCCGTTCCTCACCAATATCACCTAAAGAGACGTTCCGCTGTGCCTTTTGTGACCGGACCTGCCTATCCCGTATTGGCCTTTTTAGCCACCAGCACGCTTGCAGCAAGCGTGGGTAGTGCCCTTCTCAAATCTTCGTTCGTGAAGCCTAGCCATGATGATGATGATGGTAATAGCTACTTTTCATATGTGTTTTTCTGACTAAGAAAAAGCATAAAAAGATTGCTTATTAAATAATCTCAGTGTGCCTTCATAAACTGACATTGTTGTTATCATGATAATTTGAAATAAAAATCAAAGGGATATTACTTCAATGTATTCTTCAGAGTCTTTTTAACAGTTGTAACAGAAGACCAAGTGGCAGCTTTGTAGCTCTGTGTCAGAGGGGATATTTGGATTTCACTTGTGGCATGTTTCTGAAAAATGAATGCATGTTTGAATAATAGGTTTATTAATAAATAATTATAATGATTTACTAAGTCAAAATGTGACACTAACTCTGCTGTGTCAAGGCTATACATTGCTACAGCAATGTCTATGCTACATATTGTGTATTTACATATCTGCTAAAACAAGCAATTATATTTTGACTCAGCATGTTTATTGTTTCTGAACATTTAAGTAGGAAAATCTGCCTGTTTTTTTTGTCATTCAGGTGTGCGTGATCTGAGTACCATTAGCACCTCCTTATTATTCAGGAGAACTGGAGAGCCAGAGAGCTGGCAGAAAGCTTTCCAGTTTGGGGAATGACACCCATCAAGGGTTCAATGCATAAATGCGCCTTGGTTGTTTTCTTCTTAATTTCAAATGAATGCTCTTCCACATTTCTGAGTCCCAAGCTTCACACATCCAAGGAAGATTTTTTTAAAAGAACTTATTCACATAAAGTCCCTCCACTTAAAAGATCTACAGGGAAAAGAAAAAAGGGTCAGGTAGATGATACCAGCAAATCACGAATTCTGGAGCACCACAAAGGCAATAGTGCATTCAGAAATGGAATTTTGGGGATCTGTGGTGCAGGCTGTCATTGTGACTTGCAACCACTCCAACACCAGAACAGACTGCCAGAGAAACTCACTTTTAAGAATATGTCCTTATTCTAAGTGGGCATTGTTGTGTCAGGGAGTAGGTGAAAGAAAAGGAAAAAAAGAAAAAAACAAAAAGAAAGAAGGAAATGAAACCCCTCAAAAGAAATAAAAAATCATGAAACTTCCTGTAGAGGAGGGCTTGAAAAATTCATATCGTAAGTATCCACTTTGTGTATCGTTTGTGTTACCTCTGACTTTACACACTGCAAGAAGTGACTATAAACAGCAAGGCATGTTGGTTGCTTTACCTTATTCCTAAATGCAATAAGGGTCTGCTAGTGTGAACAGAAGTTGCACCTTGCATGTTTGTTGGTATTTGATGAGACACACTGTACTTTCAATACTGCAATTTTGAGAAAAATGTGTTGGATACAATAATAAGACCCCATCCTATTACACATTGCAATGTTATGTAATGAAAACAGCAATGTGTTTTGGCATGCTTTATAATTTCATTTGTACTGGTGTATTACTTAACCTATACATGAAAATACCAACTAATGGAATAGCAGACTAAGCATATTATGAACCCAAAAAGGCCTCTCGGTGAATATTGTCATTCCAATTTTTAATTTAGTAAATTGTATATTAAAAAGCTACCATTTATTTTTGCAAAATAAAACGCCTTTAAAAATTTTGCCAAAATATTTTATTTACAGTGAGAGGTGTTTCTCATTTAGAAACCATGGAAAGGAAAAGACATCAGGTATGGTAACTTTTATACAGCAGGTAGTTTTTAGATACAGAGATAGACACAGATACAGATGATACAGATATAGACAAATGCATGAAATCTGAAATATCTCTTATTTACAGCCTTAGTGATGTGCAGTGTATTCTGGGTACTCTAGACAAACAGAGGGGATAACCTGCAAGAAGTGTTAACCTGTAAACTGCTTGATTTTGTTTTTTGACAATCAGTTAACACTTGTAATAGTGGTTAGACACACTGCCATGTGTAGTAGAAAATACCAATTTGGAAATATCAATTTTTTTTCCTATAAAACTTATAAACCTGAAATCAAAATTGAAATCACAAAAGCTCCAGTCTTTGGGGGGTGACATTTAAAAGTCATTATACTGCAGATCCTGAAAACCAGTTTAACATCAACTACATACATTGGGAAACTAAATAGGTAACATAAGCAACTAGGGATAATTTATACACTGCTGACAAGTGTTGTATTTCTATAGTCAGATCAAGCAACTTTCACTGACCATAATTTCACAGAAAGGCAAAGAAGTCTTTTCTCAAGCAGGTTGCACTGACTTTTCAAGAGTAAAATGATAATAAAAATAGGATCATGATTGAAATATGCGAGGTTATTTACTGGAGATTTTCCATCAGATCAGCCATCTTTTTTACCTGAAAATGAATATAAGTATTCACAGAAATGGAGAAAACTGCTTTTAAGCCATAGTCATATGTGTATGTTAGCATAAAAAGCACCTCACAAAATGATGCTACAAAAATTTATGTACATTTTAAGAACTACCACAATGTAAGAATTTATGTTCTTTACTGACTAAAGTTTCAAGTCCCATTGCCTTCCTCACCTCTTGCTCTGTCTGTAGGGGGTTGAGGCTTCACAATATTGGACAAAAACAGACAAAGAAATACCAAAGACAGCCTTCTCTAGATTCAGGTAGCAACTTCTTCCCTCAAAGTGGAAAACATTAAAATAATGTTAGGCTTTGAAATCAAGGAACGTTTTCTGTCCTGTATGTTGATGGACAAAGCATTCACTAGAAGTAATCAGTTAGATAGCCGTGAATAGCTGAAATAGTATTTCTCCTCTCTTTTTCTAGACCTCTTTGCATCACAAAATGTTTACATATGAGTCTGAAGGAGCCTGGCTACACGAACAAATTAAGTTGGGTTAACAGTGTCATGTAGATCTAATTTTATGTTACCTCAGAACAAAATGGGAACCTTTAAATGATTGGTTTTTTCTTTAATCCTCTAGGAAACTGTTGAGACCATTTGAAAGTGGAAAACTATAACAGGTTGCTTTATCATATTATGACAATAATTTATGATGAAAGATCTAGAGAACTTCTCGTATTCCTAAAAGAGAAAAGTGCATTCCCTCCCACCATTTGGAGGTTGCTGTGATATTTTTCTTATTCAGTAAAGTATTCTAACCAGACTTCTCTAAAAATAGTGTTGCTGCATGCTATAGCTCACAACAGAGTTTGCAAGCATGTATTTTATTTTGTGAGAAAATAAGAATTCAGTGTTTCAATATGTGACATACATCACAGGAACATGAATCCTTATTACATTTGGACTTCTCATCCAGCTCTTACAAGCAAGCCTAAACTTAGTCATTGTACAGAAAAGCCTGTAGAGTTAATCAGTTCTGTATTCTATACCACATGAACATGTAAGCAATTGAAAACACAAACTATGATAACTTACTGACAGGTATAAAATACTTTGACCAAAAAAACACAAAATTCAAACCACTGTAACCATGTATAATAAAATAAGTCAAATGTTGTTAACTGAAACTTTTATTGGTACTAAACAAAAATCCAACAATTCATATTCACAGGCTTAAAAAGAAACAGGTCTCCATATGCTGCCCATTTTTGATTAAATCAATTATTTCAAGTACTTCTAATATTCAACTAATATTTTTAAGCTTTTGCCTTTTTTTGCCTGCTCCCCATCCTCCGCTGAGATGCACTGGATGGTCTCGAAATGATATCCGTTCTTTATGAGATGGACCCAAACATGATTTTTCTGGAGTTGACATATTCTTTTCTAAACAACAAACACACGTGCAATTAAAAACCAAACAACCAAAACTCCCCAAATTTCACTGTAGCATATATTTTTTTAAGACTATAATATTTTTATGTCTAATTTGACAGCACCCAACTTTTATAATTATGTATTGTTGACTTTTAAAAGTAATACGAGTATTTTCATAGAGTACTACTTTAAAAAACTAAACTCCTTTCTAAAAATACAGTAAAATTACCACACAAAAGTATTATATTTTTAAAAGCACCATTATCTTTGCATTTTGAAATTAAACACTTATAGAGATACTCAATGCTTTTGTCACTGAAACTAATCCTTCAAGTGAATGGAGAACTACTTCAAAAGATATATCTAATTAAGAAATTATTGTTTTACTATGTTAGACCAAATTAAAGAGAGATTTCTTTTGTTTAAAGTCTAAGTATACTTAAGCTTAGATGCTGGATGGCATCACAAGTTTAAGAAAA
Source organism: Pithys albifrons albifrons (assembly GCF_047495875.1). NCBI lineage: Eukaryota > Metazoa > Chordata > Aves > Passeriformes > Thamnophilidae > Pithys > Pithys albifrons. The sequence continues at coordinate 59,253,939 of NC_092460.1, forward strand.
CATAGAAATATGTGAAACAATCACTTTCATTGGAAAGCATACAGTTGCTTGAGTAATTTAGACAATGGTTTCTACAAAATACTTAAGACAATTGTTTAAATAAAATAACCAGTAGACTTCAACAAAGGTATAAATGAACACCTTATGCCTGGAAATACCTTTCTTTGGCATCAGTAAGAAAGAAAGCATCTGTGGAAGACAACTCACACTTTGCAAGAGAAGGATACGATGTTCACAGTACAGTAGTTAAGCAGTTTTTATATCTATATCTATATCCATATCTATATCCATATCATATAATATCTATCTATATAATCTATATCTATATCTATCTATATCTGTATGTATATCTATATCTATATCATCTATATATCTACCAAGAAGTTAGCTTATCAAATACAAATGTTATGAACATCTTTTTACCACTTCTCAAAGGAAAATATTACTCTATATATTTTTAGTAAGTATTTTTGATATTTTAACTTTTTTAGTATTTCTCAATAGCAAAATTAAATTTCTTATGATACATTATTGCAAAAAATTAGAACAAAGTTTAAATCATATGCCTGAATATCATTCTATGTACTAATATATGCAACATAGCTATAAATTTCAAAGAGTAACAGTTTCTTTGGTTCCTCATGGATGCTTTTCTGTAGCCTGATAGATCTAAATGTCACAAGCTTCTTTTGAGCCTATGATTCCCTTTCCCATGAATTCTTAAATCATTCAAATGTATCTTACTAAACAGTTCTCTTTTTTGGAAAACAAGAGCTTTTATCTCCATCTTCTTATGGCTCTACAAATGTAATCAATTGTTTTTTTCTTAAAATATATAATTTACTCTAGGTGTACCTCCTAAAGGTTTAAAATGCTGATGTCTTTCCTTTATATAATTCCCAGTTTTGTTGCCTTTGGATTATTTAACACCTCAAATAGTAGTAGACCTTTCTAGTGCAGAAACGTTTTTGTTAAAGAGCAAAAAAAATATTATTTAATCAAGCTGTGAACTTTCCATTAATTCTTTTGCCTGGGAACCATAACGTATTCACTGAAGGCTGAAACCCTCAAATTAGCAAATTAAGTGGTTAATTAGTGAAACTTCAAAATAAATCTAACATGGTAATAACATTTTTAAAAATTGCATGTCTTTAATTTAAGAAAATATTTTCTGAAATTGAAAACATTGCTAAACAACAAAAAGAATTAAGACTGGAATATGTTCTTTGTTAAAATAATACAAAAAGGGAAATAGCCATTGCACATTTAAAGTGGAAAAGAATTTTGGGGCTAACTTAAGCTTGTGACTGCTTTTCCTATGCATTTATCTTTAAGACTGTATCAATAATAACAGCTATTTTTTCCCTATATTTTGACAGAAAATACTTTTTATTACATTATTTTAAAAACAGAATAAATGCAAATGCTATAAAAAGTCTATCAATAATAAATTTGAAAACTAGTCTAGAAGTAAAACAGTCCATGTAGTGAGACAGTCAATCAACCTCATCCTAATTGCCTGATCTGGATTATTTCTGGACTAATGACCTCACTTGTTTATGAACCTTTGTGTACTGCTAAATATTAGTTTCATGACGGAATCTACATGTTGGTTTTATGGATTTCCACTCATAAGAATATGCAATTCATTGGAAATAATATATCGTCCTTACATTAGTATGAAATATATATTATTATTTCAGAGACCTGCTGTAATTTGATGCAAGAAACTTGTGAAAAGTTTTCATAAATTACTAATACATCCCATTTTGGCAGAATAACAGCCATATCTGTTATAGGATGAATTCTGCCTGTTTAAACCTCATTCAAAAGTTCACAATTTTTTTTTTATGTTTTATTGTAATTGATACATACATTGTTTAGAGGGTATCACAGTCAAACATTTTGCGCAAGAAATGTAATAAATTGTTAATCTTGAGTGCCTATAAGCTGTCTGGCAACATAACATTTTATATGTGTGTGAGAATCATTGCTTGGGATTTGCAGACCCTCAGTAATAGGGCAGAATAATTTCATCTGCCTGAAGGTATTTTCATAAAAATCCCAGATACTCTGCAGGTATAGACCCTCTGCTCCCTTGAATGTGGGTTTAACAAATTAGAGGCTCCCCCAAAGTCTGACAGTCACGGGACCCTTTATCTGGTCTCATTAGATTTCATAAGGTCTGCTTTAAACTTTACTATACACTTCTGACCTAGACAAAGTGAATTAAAGCATAGACTACTCTACATTCATTCTTTCTTTCCATCCTTCACACAGTTCTCGGCCCTTCTAGCCAAAGAAAATAAAAACACTGTAGAGAGTGATCAACTAATTTGGAATGAAGTATCTACAAGACAAGTTTGTTGTAAATCACTGTAAATTGTTCCCTTTGTATGTCCCATCTTTCCATCCTTGAATGACATAATTATGCTTGCACTTCTGATAAAGCACTTTCGATATCTCCTAAGAGATGGGTATTATTGTCAATGCTGCTGTTTCAGTTATCGGTCTAACTGGAGTGATGAAAGACAGAGCTGGCATGGAAATCCAACAACCTATTCCCTGGAGAAGAATTCTCAAGCACATATAAGAGTTATACCAGCACAGTGCAGTTTTTTTACTCCAATTCATATTATAAATATTTCTCAGACATTAAACTTACAGACTGTTAGTGATTTAAATGTTATTTATGTTTGAAAAATCATGTCATAAAACAAACCTCATTTGCATGAAGGTATTAGTCAAATATGCAGTTCTTTCTCATAGAGAAGACCAAACAGAAACTAAAATGAAAACATAGGAATAGAATCATAGAATCATAAAGGTTGGAAAGGACCTCTATGATCATCAAGTCCAACCACTAACCCAACACTGCCAAGTCCACCACTAAACAATGTCTCTAAGCACCATATCCACATGTTTTTTGAACATTTCCAGGGACAGTGATTCCATCATTTCCCTGATCAGTCTGTTCCAGTGCTTGACCATCCCTTCAAGGAAAAATATCTAGTCCAATAATGATAATCCAATAATGAATGGAATGCATTGTAAATATAGGGTTTACCTGATTCATCATACATGTGGCCACAAATGATTATGCTTACTTTTACTTCATTTCTTTTGCTATTCCAGGGAAAATCTAGGTTTGAGCATTTCACATGTCAAGTAAGAGCAGTTTTGTACTTAAGCATCTAGGTAGAATCTTGCAAGAAGTAAAAAAAAAAAGTCTATCAATTAAAAAAATTCTGGAGTTGACATGTCAATACTTGTGTTTACAACAGGTTTTCTGATTCTACAGTTTTCAAACAGGCAATTTTTTCCATCAGTAATCCATTAGCAAATAGTTAAAATTTTGTCAAGATTGAGGGAATGATGGAACACGAGAGCCTGGTAAGGGATGACAATACCACTGAATTAATAAACTAAACCTAGAAATGTTCCTTCAAAACACAATATTGTTTTTTCTAAAAAAAGATCCCAAACCAAAGCCCAAGCCCAACTCCCCAAAATATATCAAAATGAATAGGCAGCTGAATCTTTATTATGTTTGTTTCACTTATATTTGTTGGTTTTTTTCTTACAGAATTACTAAGGTCATGAACAGTTTTTACAGAAAGCTTGGAATTGCAATACCTCAATTTCCCCCTAAACTGCAATGTGTCCTGCAAATGAATGGTTCACATATTAAAATATATGAGTGAATAAAATTACTATTAGAATTTTTTGACTGATAAAATAAAAGCTGATATTTACTGTCGTATTTTTCTATAAATATAAGGAGGTCTGTAAAGAATATATTTCATTAATATGCATCCATACACATATAGGTATGTAGACGTGTATTTGTGACTTATGAATCATTGCAAGCATGGTCATAATACTTTTCTTTCATGTTATGTTCCTTATTTGTACTTGTAGTGGGGCTTACCCAGAGGCAACAAGAGAAAGATTTGCATGGCTTCAAAATATTATCTTTAGTACCTTCGCTATATAAAAATTAAATATATTTTATTAAATATAAGCAAAGTATCTTTACTAAACATGAAATATAAAAAACACATTGGGTTTACCATATACAGTATTGATATTTTTGACAACAACAACCATTATTAGTATTATTACCATTACTTATACTAGAATTAAGTAGAACCTGGCAAGTATGTTAAGTATAATTTAACATGATACATAGTCATTCCAATACCAACTGATATCGTAACAAATCTTAGCCAAGAAAAGCAATTTCATTTCTCCTATCCCAAATCAGTCTTTGGAAGACAGGCTGTAACAGTTATTTACTGTACATTCACTTACTTGTAGCAATTTACAATATGAAGCTTCAGTATAGTCTGAGAGACTTTCAGGTGCCTATATATATCAAATAACCAGATCTTTTGAGTATGTGCTGAAACCTTCTCTTGGGGAACTTCACATGCTTTTATTTCTAAGCAGTCACTTTTTGGTTGTTTAATCTGTTTTCTGCTATTGATTTGTTCTGGTCTCTTTTTTGTTAAAGGCTGGGTCTTTTAACAAATGTCAAGGCTAACATATCCTCTGTTTTGATAAGTAATGCAATATGTAAAGTGCTTTGAATCAATTCTTGGTGTCCAAGAAGAAAAGCTTTGTTAAACAGCTTATGATAGAAATTTTATGATGCATAGTAGACGTCATAAGGCATTTATCGATCCCCCTAACATCATATGTCTGGAGATATAATTCATGTCAAAGTCTTTACCATATTGTATTACTTAAAAGCAAACACAACATAAGAAGGCATGGAGAAAAACTTCAACATTTTAATGAAAGTGACCAGAACGAATCCTTAGCAGCAAAGCATTTACAACAATTTAAGCTCTGGAAAGAAGGTAGGTTCAGCAGGTCTGTGAAAAATGTAAATGTTAAATATCAGAAAAGTTAACGTTATATATCCGAAAAGGTATTTTTTAATAATGTTAAATTGAAGTCAAATCAAAATTTTTTTTTTAGTTGAACTATTTACATAAAAAAATTGCATTGCAATTTTAAATTATATTTTTCTATTTCAAAATTATATTTAAATAGCATTAAAAAGCCTCATGAGCAATTTATATGAAGCCCCATATGATATGTAAAGATACATTTTCTTTCGGTATGGAGATTTGAATACAGAATATACTAATGATTAACATTCTTTTTGTGTAAGTAAATTAGGAATTTTGTCTATAAATCTCCTTGAGTTCAAGTTGGTAGGACTAGAGACTAGTTTTAAAATTTTGTAGAAACAGTGAACTTAAATTTATCAAACATTGATGCTGTTTTAACTAGATCCTGCTGACAATTACATACTTGAATAATCTGCACTCTAAAATGTGACTCAGTCACCCGAAGGAGTTCAGAGAGATAAGCATTTACAAGAATGATTGATAAACATTTATTAATTTCCATTTCACACACTTAAAATAAACATAATCAAAATAGTGCTCCAAATACATTCCTGTAAAATATAACATTTTTTCTAAATATAAACATGACTTTCAGCACTGTTGGTTATTAAAGCTGAATATTAATCTTGTGTTTCAGCTTCGTATGTATTTCCCCAATTCTGACCATTTGGGATGAAATTTTGCATACTGAGGACATGCCTTTGGCTGAAGTTTTTTGAAATGCTGGTCAATTCTAAGAAAATATGTAAAATATTTATGTTACCCTTTGCAGAGGGGACTTGAAATCTGCCAAGTTAACAGAGCCTTCCTTTTAGGATATGTCCAAATTTGGATCAAGTATATACAAATGGAAGTTTTCCCATGATCAGAGAAGTTCTTGATTTTTTGGTCTATATTCACTAAAATATCAGTTAGCATGGAAACATGCTTTACCATGACATTATACGAAGCTAAGCAAGACTATTCCTGAAGATAACGTTGAAGATCATGTTAAGTCAGGGAACTTAAAAGCCTGCTTATTCCATGCTGTCTGTGGCAGATGGAACATAGGTACAGGAACCATGGAGAGAGGTAAGAATCAACGCTCCTATAGGAAGGAGACAGAAAGGAAGCAGAGAGCTGGAACTAAAATTCAACAGAGAAATGAGACTGAATTGGAATCCATGTAGCAGAAACTAAAGCTAACTTGGCAAACAATACCCTAGCACAGCTGGCACAAAAGACTAGAATGACTTTACAAATTGACACAGAGCAGAGAGAAAAATATGAGGAAGAAGAAAGTTGAGAATCGGTAAAGGGGAGTTGAATAAGAATAAAGAAGACGGATTATGGGGCACTAGGGTGATCCCTTAATAATTCTCAGAATTTACATAATCAAAATAAGTGAAAAGAAAGATGATTAGGAAAGATACAAAGAATAGGTATATTATGAGTTTAGACACAAAATCTGCCTAACCAGGACACCAAACCAGGCCAGATTTGGAGGAGGTCTAAACTAGGAGATGAATGTGAGGAATACTGTCAGGAATAATATGGATACAAGCAGGGCCAGAGTGTGAGAGGAAAAAGGTAATCAGACTGGAATGTGTAGAAACAAACAAAAGACTTGGTGGCATATGTGGGAAGAAAGACTAAGAGTGGATGAGAGAGGAAGCTTATGCTGTAATAAGAAGTTGGAGGAGCAGAAACATGAATTGTTCATAGTAAAAGAAAGGATTACACAACACAGATGTAGAAAAGACAGCAGTGGACAAGAGAAAAAATAGAAGGGAAGAAAACAAGGCAAGAAAGACTGACTTGGGGAAGAAGACCTTATAGACACATCTTTACCATCCAGTGTAACAACCTGAAGTAGCCCAACATTCATTACTGGACCTTTCAGTGCATTGACTTGAGAAATAGTTTTGAATCTACTTGAAAAATATCCCATAGCAAAGGAAACCTAAAATTGTTATTATTGACTCATATCATATGACAAAAATCCTTGTCATTGGTCTAAAGGTTACATGGGTAACCATGTACAAGTTGCCAGTGGGTACCTAAGTGAACGATAAGCCAATATCTCAGAATGGTTTTTAATATTTTTCTTTTTTTTAAAAAAAACTTGGTTTCTCTTTAAAAAAACCTAACAACACACCCACAACAAAGAAATCCAAAGCCTTAGCAGAGAGACTATCAGCCTGTAAAATTAAGCACTTAAAGTTTAGGAAATGTCTTTGTATATCTGTTCTTGAATTATGTTCATAATTGAAAACACAGATGATGAAATTACGTGAGATCATATATCATTTTTCTCCCTAGCCTGTTAAATTCAATGAAAGGAAGTTCTAACTGCTTTTTAAAATCTGCATTTAGGTAATTTTTTTAATATGCAACCTCAAAGTGAATTAAGCAGCATCTTGTAAAATATCATTCCGTAGTCTGTTCAAAAAGATTAGGTATATGTTGTTTGATAGTTTAATACATATATAATACATATAAGAAAAATACGTATGTATCTCTATTAAAAAAAAAAAGATAAAAAAGAAAAGGAATATGCACAAGAGACCCCTGGGTAAAATATAAATAATGATATGGAGAGCTTAAACATGAGATGTTTACTACACACAGAGAGTTCACAAATCCTAAATGAAAGACAGCAGTCCTTGAACTAGAATATACAGACAATAGTGATGCTAAGAAGAAAGGAACAGCAAAGGAAGGACTTTTTAAAGTGAAGATGTACCACACACTGCCCCAAACAAAATTTAAAACTTTCTAAGGACTTTCATTATCAAAAAAAGGAAGGCCAAAGAAATCAAGGTGGGAGTTATGTCGATAGCAAAAAGAATTAAGGAAGATACAAAAAGAAAGAAAAGTTACCATGTTCTTTTTTCTCTTTGAAGATTTTCCACTGTAAGAAATGCATAATGAAGCTTCATTAACTTAATTTCACTGACTAACAAAATAGTAAGATTTTAATTTATATAGGAAATTAAAGTGATAACGTTTTCCAGTGACTCCATTTTTTAACTAAGAGTGATGAAGAAGTGACAAGGTTCAGGTCCTAATTTATTTAATTTTCTTTCCCTGGAAAGCAGTGTTTTACTGATATCACAGACTCTCTGAAAAGCTAGAATTCAGGGAAAAGAAGAATTAAGAATTTTGGGCAATATGTGAAATAACAGTTAGATGCACAACCATCATAGCATTCCACTACAAAATTCTGGTGCTTCTGAAAATCCCTGTCTAAAGATTGCAGTTTCCAAGGCAAGTGCAAGGAAAATAAATTCGCAGAGAAACCACAAAATTGTGAAGACAGTTAGACAACATAAATATGTAGGAGATTCATCTAAAGGTCCAACAGATTAGAATGATAGAAGGTAGTTGATGACTGTCATAACCTATTCACAAATTGTACATTAGTATAATAAAAAAATTGTCCTATCTAGTCAGGTATTAAAAAATCCTTAACTTCTAATTCTTGCAAAATATTTTCATGTCCAACTTGCAACTTAGTGATGACTACACTACTGGTGTTCAGGAAAATACTAAAACAAAAAATACAACCAGAAATTCACAACAATGTTGATGGAGTTAATAAAATACCAGTGATGACAGGACGGATATTTGTATCTTACATAACTGTGACTGGAAGCCATTAACTATCGTGCCTTATGTATGTGTATCACAGAAAAACTATTCATCAGGGAAAAAGATTTTTTCCTGTCCTTTTTTAAACAAAAGCAAGGTAAATTTATGTGAAAATGAAAGGCAGAAAATATAATTAGCAAAAGGTCATACTAACACAACTACTTTTGCAATTCACTGGGACTAGGTACCACAGAGATTAGGATTTTAGCAGTGGTCAGACAAAAATGGACAAAAATACTCCCTAACTGACCCCATCCGAAAAAATCATCTCACAAAACAGAAAAGAAAAAATAGGTACTAGGGATCAGAGAGCAGTAACTATGATTTCTAGAACAAACCTAATGTACTATGTTCTTAGATCATAATGTATTGGCCAACAACAGAAGCAAGGTCCTAAGTTACACAGATAACTAATTAGTCCAACTGAACAATGGCTACTCTTTCTTTAGGTACTTATATTTTTTTTAAGCTTTATTTTCTTAATACTGGGTCAATTTAATTAACAGTCAGTTTTCCCTTTGAAAGTATAACAGGGAACCAAATAAACTACTTTAAAGTAAAAAAAAGCTTTACTTAAACTGAGATATACTATGTTAAAAGTATCTTTTATTACTTAAAAAATTTAACTTTGTCAAAGAACAGAATTAAATTTAGGATTACTCTATCCCATCCAACTTTTTCAGAAAAAAATATTAAATTTTTGTTATAAAAGACTTCAAAATTTTTAACCCAGAATTCAAAGAACCCACCTTTGGAATATATATAAAGTATATACAAGTCAGGAAGTTCCCCAAAATCTTTCTGAAACTCTTGACTTAGCCTTTCTAAAAACCCCTGTGAACTAAAGGATAATAACTGTGAAGTGTTACATGTTTTGTCTTTAAAAAGACATGATAATTCATACTACATTTACCTGGAATACATATAAAAAGCATTTTATTTCAGTATCACATACATTTGGGATTTTTTTAGTAAGTATACTTCAGGATAATTTATCTTGCACTTTTAGACCTCAATTTCCAACCTGAAAGATCTCAAGAATTTATTGATACAATTTTTAAATTACAAGTTATATACATCAGGAACATGATCTAACAATTTATTCAAATGACGGCACCTCTAAGGTCACAGAATCTTTATAATAATCTGTAATACAACTGCAGGTTAATTCAAAAGGTATATACGTAATAAATGAATTAAATAGTTTTTAGAAATCTTCATTTAATATTTTAGAAAGCAAAATCAAGAGAGAACATACAACAGGAAAGCATTTTACAACAAATAGATTCTAAGTACAGGCAAATTTATAGTGGTTTTAGATTAAGGATCCCACAGGACTAATTATTTTTGATCATTGAAAAAGCAACAGTCTTTGGCAAACAGAACTAATGGAACAAGCACATTGATACACTGCATGTGAAATGTACAAAGGCAATAGTTATGTTTGTTTTTTATATAATATGCATTACCATTGAATGTATCATCACTGTTTAATTTCTCAAATCCATAATAATAACATTTATATAGGCACACATGACGAAACATATGTAAAAAAGGCATAAGACCAGGGCCTTTTTTAGCTTAGCTCTTGGACTACTGAAAGGAGAATGAATATGCAGTTATGGTGTAGTAGATGTGTATTTTATGGAAGTATATTTATATTACTGCAAACTGTATCTCTCTGCCCCCCGCCTACTGCATCTGCTCTCTCTCTCACACACTTAAAATTCTGCCAGTTGATTGTTCCTGCTCCTTTCCTAGTCACTACTTATTGAAAGTGTACTACAATGACACTCTTTTTCTTTCGCTCCCCAAAAATCCTGTTCCCAAGCTCCTAACAGAGGCAAGTTCTACTTGCCTATATTTGTCGAAAGAGCTTACTTGCATTTATCTTTCTGGATGGAGTTACAGTGTAGGTTACAATCTAGACAGCAGTTATACTTTAATATGAATGCAGTGTATAATATTTAACTCAATTATTCAAGATAGGAATGCATTCTATTCTGCATATATGAATATAATTATAATTTTGCCATTGACATCAGTTATCTAAATTCAGGATCTTAGCAGTTAGGAATCTCATCTAATTTAAATGGTCTGGCTTCATCACTAACTGGTGGAGAGAAGCAAGAAAACTCAAGACAAAATTTGTTCTTTTCTCAGATGGCAGGCACAGAGAAAGAATCACATTCTTTCTCCATAGATACAATTAACTTAAAGTATGATGATAAATTTAATCTAATCTAATTTTAGGAATGTAAATCAAGTGAATAAGTACAAACAAATTGTACTTACTGTTATTTTTTGCCTGTGATGAATTAATATAATGTAAATAAATCTTTATTCCAAAGTCTTCACAAAGTATGTAAGAAAATATAGATATCAAATATTTTTGCATGTTTTTCTTGAATTTTAATTTGTTTCTCATTGAAAGCAAAAAGTCAACATATAGGAAAGCATAATCAAAAAGCCAATCAAGTAATTACATATAATTTATAGAACAATCCAATTCCTATTTTGACATAAAACATTTCAAGAAAATTCACTACTTAAAAAGTTTTAGGAATTTTGATAATTTTGCCAGAAATTCAAAACATCTTATATTTTCTATAATGTATATTTTTGGAGGTTTAGAGTTTTAGTTACTTGAAAATGATATTGTACACAAATGACAAAGTATGTCATTCTCAGAAATATATTAACATTATATTACACAAAATAAGACATGAAATTTAAAATTCTAAAATTTTATGACTTTCAAGCATTTTTTTAATATAAATATATTTTTTGTTAAGTTCTATGCCATTGGAGTGGCAAAAATATAAGGTTTTAATGGGATCCTCTGCTACTGAGCTATAGTAAGCTGATTGGAATCATATATTACAGCATAACTGGTAATCAACATGACAGAAATCTGTGCCTTGATTTAACATGTGTTGTGGTATTCAGCTAACAAAAGCTTCATTTTAAAAAGCTCTTTAGCAAAAAAATTCAGGTGAAGATTAAAGAAACAAATTGTATTATAATTTAGGGAAAAGAAAATCTTTTAAGAACTCACACATCAGAAAACCTTGAATACAGCACTGGGAACTTCTGATTAAAATCACAAAAGGAATACCTATTGGTATTAAAGATGTAGTTTCTGAACAGAACTGTAGAAAATGTATGAAAAGGCTTTAGGTAAAAAAGAAATAGAAAGATAAATTGCATGTGTTATTAAGGATACCAAGCATACTTAGATCCACCTATCATTTTAAAGTGATCTTTAATACTGATATTGAAAAAAAACATCACTTACTCGAAGATCTTGTTGAGTGTCTGTGTGGCAGCTTGTTTTTTTCTCTGTTCTCAGTCAAAGCACTTCCACTGGCCATGGAAACAAGTTCTAAATCCATGTCTTCTCTGCTTACAGGGCTTGCCTGGAAGCAGTGGGAGAGAATGTACACAATCATGAAACAAAATATAACATTTTCTGAATGTAGCTCACATTACTCCAAATAAACAAACAGGGTCTGTCAAACAACCTTCTTCAAAATGATACCACAATCCTTTTTTGTTGCCTAGGCTGAACAAATGCACTATGTCAAAGCATTTTTGTAAATAAGAGCCGATCTTAAAATTGTGGTTTGTCATCTGAGTCAACGCAACAACAAAAGAAAACATTTTAGTACAGTAATTTTGAAGAAAATCAATCTTGCAGATGGCTGATGAAACCTTAAACAGCTTAAGATCATTTACTGACCAGTCTATAATTTAAGTTATAGTTGAATGTCAGAGATGTCATATTGGATTATTTCCTGCAATATTTATGCTTTATCCAGGACACATATCACTTCAATCAGTCAAAGGCCCAGTAAGTAATTTAATCTTTTAGGTTTTTGCTAATTAGCCATAACTATCAGACAGCATTTTAATTATACTTTAGAAAAGAGTATTATATTAATTATAAACTTCTAACATCCAGTGATGGCATGTTTTGGCATGAGGTATGTTACCTGCACACAAAGATGACAAAATAGAAATGAAAATTGTATTTTTCATTTTAGCACTGGTATTTTGGGAACATGTAGGGCAAAGTTTAAAAACTCTGACCTGGAAGATACCACACACTGTAAACTGTAGACTGTTAGTTTTGCAGAAAAAACTTTGCTCTTAGTCCAGAAGGAAATGAAAACTTATGCAATACCAAATACAGCCATCTAATACTGTTGACTAGATAGTTAAGGGCCAGTAACAACCATGGGGAAAAATAAGACACTGCAGAAGAACAATCTACAAAATCCCCAGTGTAGAGTCAGTCAGTTGAAAGTACTGAACATTAAAATATAATTTTCTAGTCTCTGGACCTTTAGAAGTGGAATCCAGAAAAGCAGGTTTTCCTTTGTTTCTAGGCTGAAAAGCTAAGTGTCTTTCAGAAGATAGGTGCCTAACTGAGTAGAATGCTTTTTTATTTTTTTTAAAGTATTAAACCAAACAAACTACAGAAAAGGAAAGACTATGCTAGTGGTAATGTCACCATATTTCGTATAACATCGTAGTAGCATGACAGCTCAATCAAGTATCGAGAGACTGGGTCTCAACTCCTTCCTCAGAGGGTTAAAGCCTGCAGCTCCCATTTTCTCAGGAAAATGCTATTACTGTGAAGTTGTAGTCTATTCTGGAGGAGACAATCTCCAGACTTCCTGTTCAAACTAGCTCACTGTACCAAGAGCAGCACTACACCAATGCAGACAGGCTTTGTAGTCCAGTCTAACTTAGAGAACTCAGATGAAATGGAGACCTGTTTCATTTCCTTGTCTTTACTCAGTCACTGTTTAATGTAAAATTCATTATAAGTCCATGCATTTTCAAACCCAAAACTCCAAAGATACAGGGATTTTACACTCTTCCTTAGTGACTGCATACCCTTTGTGTTCACACAGAAAGTTTATTCCCTGTTTTCTTATGTGGGCCTCTTATTTAATGACTAGGATTTTAAAGTTTTGCTTTGCATGGGTAGCAAACATCAATAACATCAATATTTTATTTTCTCTTCTATAGCAGTGTCAAGAAATTTTGAAAAGAGTAATGGTTTATCCTGTCAATTCATTATATTTTTTGGACTTAATATTTACAGTTGCTTTAAGCTTCTGGGAACCTCCTATATTCAAAATCTTTATATAGAAAGCTTTTAGAAGTAGAAGTAATGCAATCATTGTGATGCTCAAAGAGATTGAAACCAAGAGAACTGATCATTCTTATTTCTATCTAACCTGTTTCAACACACAGTAAAAGTTTTCTACTGTGCCAATTCCCAAAGACCCAGGAGGCCGTGGTATTTTAAACAGCTAACCTTTCCATGGTATTGTTATTCATTCTCTACCATCATAGAAAGTGAGGCTTCATTCTGTAGACAACAATACTGAGGGTTATATGCTAGATTTTGATAGGGCTATCTGTCTCTCTGATACAAAATACTTGTTATTTTATTTCAAATAAAGATAAGTGTTTTCACCCAATTACAGACAGAGTAATATTTAAGGTTGTATTAATCACTGGAGCAAACTTAACTTCAGGTTTGTAAAGAAGCTGTTTGAAAGTCCTCTGCAACTAATTAAAACCTTCCCTTTTACATTTATAGCTTAGAGCCAAAATTTGGAAGAAATTTAAGATACTGGTACAGTTTTTTTTCAGAGTGGAGTATTGGACTGCCATCTGTAGTGATCTCCACAGTCAACTCTTCAGACTTTATGCCCTTCATTTCATTACTACAAACCTTTATTTCCAATTAATTATAAGTTAAGTTCAGACAGGAGGAATCTTTGCCTTGAACACAGCTCTGCATCTGTAGATTTGTCTATTCCTATGTAAAATTATCAAGATATTCTGTAACATGCAGATATAAAAAGTACTTTTAAATTCAAATTATATCTAAATGATTTGGAGATACAGATCAACAGTGAAATGGTTAACTCAGTCGGTAACTTCATACAAAAAAGAATCAGGAAGTATATCCTACTTGTTATTCAACAAAATCATATGAATTTAAAGTAAGAAGTTTAAACTGCAAATCAGCATGCCCTCCTAAGCACTTCTATGGTAGTATTAGTAAGAAAAAAATCATCAAAATGACCAAGATTAGGATAATAAGGTCTTAGATTTATTGCAGGTTACTACATAGGAATAGTCCCCTGAGAGAAGAGCTAGGATTTTACTGGCAATTTGCAACCGTTGAAATACCATTTTGCCTCAAAAAAAGAGAAAGCTTTAAATTACTGGAATATGCAAAAATAGCAGTTCTAAAATGATATTAACTTAGTACTTCCAGAATGCAGGCTTATGGAATGCATAAACATCAGGGATCCCTTTACACATCAGGCAACTTCACGATCGGACATATGACTTATGACCAAACTACTGGAAATGCCCAGGAATGCTTTCCTCTTCTAATTCTCCCTCTCTCTCTCATTCTTTTTTTCTGTTATTTTAATGTATATTTTCAACTTTCTTTCAGTTTACCAGAAATTTTTGATACTGACTGAAGCTAAGTGTTAACCTCATTTTTATCATGATTTCATAGCTTTTAACTGACCTACTGTGCAAAAGCAGTAAGAGTTGTTTACATTTCAACCTTTAAAAAAGAACTAATAAATTTTAAAACCAAAATTCTCCAGCCATCTGTGTGTACAAACCACATCATTATTTCATTGCCGATATAGTACTGTTTTCTGCATTAGAGATACATTTTATTGCATTTGCTATTTTTTGAACCCTCATTGCAATTTTCTCTGTATTTCATTCATGTGGAACAGCTATGTAATTATGTGGCACAGGCTGTGATAATTCCATAACTTTGCCAGTTATGTGGACACACCACATAATACTACTGTGGGATTATCTTGTGGATAGAACTGCTTATTGAAAATAACATACAATCTACCTATGTGCACATATGCTTACCAATAATTACATGATATGTAATTTAGATAACATTATTAGATTATGATTTTCTCAAATTAGATCAATTACTGTTTTAGGCTCGACCTAACAAATAACTGTTGGTGCTGCTGCAATCAAAACCTACCATAATGGTCACTTGCTTCATGATTTCAGCACCTAAATTTTAAAGGAACCTAAGAACTGGACACATCCCATGCCAGAGAAAAATATTTGACAAAATCTGTCTTGAAGAAAACAGTAATAGTAACACCTATTACTTTTTTCAAAGGCAAATTTTAGAAGAATTTGTGGAATTATTTCCAAAACATGCAAATTCCATAGGTGGTGAAGGTAAAGAAGACAGAGATTAGAAAGGGCAAGATTGCTCAGAGAACAAAATGAGCCCTATGACATATCATCTAACTGGGAAAAACTTTTTATACAATATTTTACATCATGTATATGGGTATAAAACACTAATTCTGTATAATTTCTAAGTTTTTACCCCATTTTTTTAAATCTCACATAATAATATAAGAATATTGCTAATTTGACAATAAAATGTAAAGTGTATATATAAAGAAATGGAGCAAGTATAAATTGACTTGTAGGCATCATCAATGCTTGCTATTAAAGGAACTTTTGGTATCTCTGACACTGAGTCTTTTAGTTTGGCAAACCTTCAGACTGTTAAATTGCTCATATTCTACCTCCTGCCAAGCTACACAAATACTCATTTTAGAAAATATTTTTTTTTAAAAATTCTGCAAAAAGAGTGAATCATGAAAAGAGTAAGGAGCATTTGATGATGTAAAAAAATATAGAAAATGCTGTAATAGGTCTAATTTTATGCAATGTTTTTCATAATGTTACCACATTAATATACAATTCCAAATTACTATATTTCAATAAATGATAATGAAGGCATATTAAAGTGATTTAGTTATGTAACAGAGAGAGATTGAGAATATTTAAAATTCAATTGACAAGAATACCGGTTTTCAGTAAAACATGTAATAGGAACAGAAAAACATTTAAATTGTTTTCATTTTTTTTAAATGTTAATTTAGAAGCTTTTAAAAGCATTCAGTATCCTTTGATGTCTCAAAAACAAACTCAGTGTCAGATCATAAAACTAGAACTCTATGCACAAACATGCGTTTTTATGCTAAAATACTTTCTTCGGATCTCCATCAATGGGTAACTTGATTGCCAAACGAGACAATGGTAAAGAATTACATTAATCAAAAAATTCTCCTTTTTTACACAAAGTATGGATTGGAAATATCTGAATTCTGCAAAATCCCACAAAGAAACAAGTTCTTACCACAAGTTGTACTCGTCTACTGTCACATATTGCAGGATCTAAATCAGGCAAAAAACGATAGCTGGAAAACATAGAATAGAAATTTAGGTATGTCCCACTGTACTGGATTCACTAAAATACCTGCACAGAATCTATTCCTGGAAAGAAACCAGTTTAATTTTTAAAAAGAATTCCATTATTAAGATATATCAGATAAATTAACTGATAAAGTATTGGAGTAATTAGTACTAAATTTTATGTACTTAAGATTAAAATCAATAAATAATTTACAATTGTTTATTCAAAAGATAGAAAACTAAGTTAAAATATAAATGTCAATAAATGTGAGCATGCATGAATTTTTGCATGTGTTGACATATATTGTAGGCAAACCAGTTGTCATAATACTCTATGTAGGAATAAGATTGTTCTCAGTAACCTAAATATATCAGCTGTTATAAACAGTCCATCAGTGAAGTTCCAATGGAGATCAGTTGGACTTTTGCCACACTAAAAAATGATATAACGACTTTTAAAAATGTCAGTACAAATACTAGTGCATAGCACAGACCTGCAGAGGTAGCATAATAATATTTAAGAAAATTCTTTTATAAATTTCAGTGCCTTCTTACTTTTAAACACCATTACATATTCTGTTCCAGCATTTTCATTCAAATTAAAAGTCATGGAAGTTATTTTAAACACTTGCGAGCATTTCACTACTATGGAACATGACTGACAGATAAATACTTTTGCAAAGTCAAATAAATTTTTCCTAAGGAACATATTCTTCATATACTTTCGACAGTCATAGATACAAACAAGATAGTTGAAATATTTTTCCCCACAAGACAGAACAATATGCAGCCCATTTAACTACAAATTAGATACATTTTAAATGAAAATAATGACAAAAGGCATACACTAAATCCACTGTTTGCCTACTGACACTTTGATTGGTTTTATTAGAGGTGCTTGGCATTGTATCTACTAATGACTTCGTTAAGATATCAATGGTTTATATTGAATTTATGACCAAAGTATTCTTCCTATGTCTTCGTTTTAGTTTAGGGAATATTAACCTTTCCCTTAATTGTGTTGATATCTTACCTGTTTAATAACCAAAAGTGAATATAGAAGAAGCATGTTTACAACATTCTAATACAGTATACTCTGAAGATGTAGAAGTTGGGCTTACATTTTGAAGACAAAATGGAAATACACTCTATCTAGTGGAAAAAATACTTTTTTCTTCCTTAATAAAATCTAACAATATATCTAATGTTACAGTTGATCTAATTACATAAATTCATAATATATATCTATAATTTTATAAAATATATGATGAATAAGAACTTTTTCCTACACTTTTTACAGTCTAAAAAGCACTGCATTGCTAACATAAAACTATGTAATTATTTATCATGAGATTCTGCACTGTTTATCATTTAATTTTCACTGTGGAAATGGTATCTATACAATGACTGCTAAACCAGTTTCAAAGGGTGACATGTTTGGGACCTGGAAATATGGTGTACTGTCTGCTAGCTGAAAAGTCATGTTTGTTTTAGAACTATTAACCTAGGTTTCACTTTACAAGAAAAATTTAAAATAAAAAAAATCTAATTTAAAGGCGATGACCTCACCACTTCGTATTTCTGGAACTTGCTGCTTCATAATCCAAAAGCTGTGCATGGAGCCATCGGTCTGTGAAGTCTTTTCTCCTTTGTAATTTCTCATCTAAAGCAGTATCCAGCTGAGAACATTCTTCTTTTTTACCTGGGGAGGAAAAGAGATACTTATGTCTCTCATAATTATTTTAAAGTATATTTTCTTTAAGATTCCTTAGATAAACTTGGAGCCCATTGCCTTTTACAAAAGAAAAAAGGCAATTAGTTTATTTTTATACAAAGAGTCTGACTATTCTAATTTCCTTTGATATGTTTAAAAAATAATTTAAAACTATTTTTAATTTTATTTTTTATCTTCTTTGTTAGGATGTAATATTTGGCTTTTGAATAAATTTATTTAATTGGGAAATAAAATCATCCTTCATTATGAAATTCATATAGAGATATATGTTATACATAAATTGCTTGTCACAGCTGCCATGAATGTTGCTTATTGTGCTATTTCTATAATTAAAAATATACACTCTACACTTATAATTCTATTTACCAGTCTATAAGGTTAAAAAAATGATCACCATTATATGCAAGAGTGGACACATGGCAACCTTGTTACTCTGATCTGCCTTTTACTGATACGATCTATTAAGGCATTTTAATGGCAATTCCTGATACTGGATTCCAAAGCAATTGCATATATGATACTATTTTTCACAAATTACTACCTGCTTTTGGGTCATAAAAGGTATCTAAAGACAAAGAATAAAATAGTGACATCATGGGGAAAAAAAAAGTGCACAATTCTGTAGATCTTTCAGTTTTTTAGGACCATTCTGCTTTATAATGGATATGTTTTGAAACATAAAGAAGAGGATACCAGAACTGGAAGAGCCTGCAGAGGAAGCATAACTGTTGCATGGGGACATTCAAATTTTTATTTTCTACCCTTATACATCAACTTTACTTTTTGGTATCAAGTCAGGGTTTTTAAGAGACATCAAAAAACTTTTTTTTTTTTTGGTACAAAAGCCTTTTGCTTTTGTCTTTAATGTCATTTCAGATAACATTGAATTGATAATGCCTGTTGCTAATTACTCTTTTTTTTTTTTTAGTGTCAAAGATTTTTCTTTCCTCAGTGACAGATGAATTCAGCAGCTGCTAGAAGTTGGTTGGTAAACTGCAGGACCACTTGAACCAGTAAGGAGCATAGGTGGCCTCACTTAACGTCATTCTATTTGCCCACTGTGAATGCTTTAACTACAAATAACTGTAAAGGGCTGGTGGAGGGAGATTTCAGAACTGCCATAGTTTCCATTCATGTTTTGACAACACAAACTGAAGTTACAGGCTATTCACCAACACACCTTTAAAGACATTTGGTATATTACCTGTAGTATTATTTTAATTTACCTGTAAAAATTGCAATTTGCTTCGCATAAACTGAAAAATATAATTCCTCACTTGCATTTTACCTGGCTTTGCAGTGAGCTCATTCCTTTCAACTTTTAGCTCTAAGGGAATACTATTAAAGTATCATAACTGCTTATTTCATAATCTGAAATACATTGTCTTTTGGTAGCGCTCTCCATTTGTCTTGGCATAGAGAATGACTATTCAAACCAAATCCATTCCTTGGCCGAATGTGTTCAGTTGTCAAGGACATAGTTACCCTATTAAAATTAGGCAAAGTCCTGGTCCAGCATATGAAGCCATACATGTCCTCCTAGTCACTTCTGGACTAGAATTTAGGCAGAAGAATTTATCCTTAGTTGATGTAAAGAGCTCTCAATTACCTCCTTAGGAAGACAGAAAATGAACAGCTTGGATGGACAGTCACTGTATTTACACAAATGAGGTAAGGGCTACTAAAAAGGTCAAACAGTGAATTGCTTAATCAGAGCCAAATATTACAGAATTCTAATTGCACTGTTCATCATCTTCCTTTATTAAAGTGGGAACTATTTCTTCTTCTCTAACTTTATAAACAATTTTCTAGCCTTTGCATTTTGAAAATTTATAGGTTCCAAGTCCACAACTACATTGGTACTTTTGCAACTCTCCATTTAACAAAGATGCTGATTTATAAGAGGAGTAGGAGACATTCTGTGTGACTTCATAAGAGCAGTCCTGGAGATTGAGTCTTCTACATATGTTCTCCAATGAGGAATAATGTCCCAAGAAGTTATATTTAATTTTCTCCTTATCTGTATGTACAGAAAAGTTGGTTCAGTGTGACCATCTTTCACACAATAATTATTTCTTCCTATTAACAGAATCAGTATTATTTATGCATTTATTAAAGTGTTTGTTATCTTTTTATCCATTAAAAGGGAAATCAATATGGGAATTTAAAACCAATATTCGAAGTTCCAGTCTGAGAAGATGAACACACCATAATCTATGACAAAACTTAAAAAACCCCCAAAAACAAAACCCAAAAAACTTTTAACTTGACAAGTTAGATTCAAAAATGATTTTCAACATTTTTCCGTAGTTGAAGTTTCATTTTTTGATTGAACTATGTTTGAAACACAACTGGTTTTATTTAATAAAATGTTATTTTAATTTTTTTGTATTTATTTTTGCATGTTAATTATTGAAATACCATTGAAACAAGAAAGCAACCAAGATCAAAGTGCTCACAATAGGGTTTTCTTCCTTAAAATTATATACACTATTAGACAGATTATTCTTGTTCCATATTAGTGCTAATAGTGGCTTTTTACCGCAAATGGGCAGACAATTTTCAATAATTTCTTTATAATGTTGTAGAAAACTGTATTCTATTCTCTTATTTGTAACATATTCATATTCTTATTTTTCAATAGTAACATCTCTCTCTTTAATTCTTATTTTAAAAAAATCTACGTTATGAATTATAGCACTGCATTATCACTTTTCTATTCCACTTATGAACATCATGTGTTTGAGAATCTGGTGTATCAGTATCATTAACATGCATTTGCTTGATAGATTTCTTAAATTAGGGCTAAGGGTTTTTTAAAAACCTGGACCTAATTTTGGAGAAGTAGTAACACTCACAGAAGTTCCAAAGAGCTATAAGCATCTGCATCTTTGAAATGGATCAGACCCATAATCTTTAATTGTTAAATAGGGACAACTCTTAGACTATCAAAGAAAAAAGAAATACATCAAAGAAGGCACAACTTCATCAAGAACCAAATTAATTTCAGAGGTATTTAAAGTATCATACCCTCTTTAGATTATTGCTTCTAAGCATTCAATCTTTTCGACCTTTTTTTTTTCTCATGAAACGCACATTAATAATTTAAGATTGGAATTGTCTTACATTTGGCATTAATACAGTAATGATTTTTAGGTGTTGCCAATTAATCGTCCACACACATACTGTGCACTCGGGCCAGATACAGTGAAGCATTCATGGCCACCTACTGGCAATTTCCTACAAAATTTTGGCATCTAAATAAAGAACTCAGAAAAGCATGGGCATCTGAAAGATCCTTGGAACTTAGTATTACAGGAAAGTAACATTCTTTTCTAGGTCACCAAACTCACATGCAAACCCATAGGAACCTGAACTTTGGGATCCAGAAAAATCTCATCCTTCATCTGTCAAATCTGTTTGCTGGGCATGCTCTGAGACACTATAGCTACACCAATTCTGATTGTTGTAAATCCCAGTTAGCTACTTCACTCTTCATCAATTTACATGCAAAAGGATGCTGACGACTCTGATTCAACGCAGCAATTTTTTTCTTCAAATCTATTGTTGATGATGGGTAGATAAAAGGCCTAACTATAATACGTCATAGGTTTCTTGATGCAGAGAAAGGTGTGGAGAAGTATGCACTGTATCCAATCTTTCAGATTTTATGTTTAGAGGGTGATTTAATTAATTTCAAAACTTGCTTCATACAGAGTAAAATACAAATAATGTAAGAGGCTAAGAAACCTAAGATCTACAATGTGAAAGCAGGGCTTGGAAATTCTTGACCACTCTAATTTTTCCTCCCTTAATAAAAAAAATCTGTGACCATAGTTAATTTTCTCAATATGTATTCTGGAAATGGTGTTCTTAATATAGGGCTTAAGTAGCTGAGCTTAGGTATAAAATTATTGTCTCTGGTATTAATACATTACATTTTTCCTCTCTGTTAGTATTCTGGCATAAATTATAGGTCAGGAATATATATTGTAAGGGTGTGTGTGCAAGTCTGTGTTTGAATGTACAAACTCCAAAGAAAATTTATTCCTAGTGAAAATTAAAATTACATAAGTATCATATGATTATATAATAATATATAATAAATATCTATATATTGTCTTAGATAATAAAATGTATATATTATATAAAATAATATATACTCTTTATATGTTTATATAGTATTTATATTTTCTCCCGTCTTCTATTCAGTTATGTGCATAAGACATATTTTTAAATTATCTTGAAATCCCAAATCTAAAATCCAACTTTTTGTCTCATTTTTCCACGTTAGCCAACCAAAAAAAATGGTGTTACTTCTGTCACAGTCTGTATAATACAAAACAGAAAGTAAGAATGACATGATTTGTTCCTGCTCTCAAGGCAAAAAAGTGAAATATGTGGGGACAAGAAAACAAGAATAATAAAATAACCTATGTTCCCTCCCACCCCCATCCACTCCCAAACCCACCCAGAAACTTAGAAAAGAATATAAGAGAAATGAGAAGAATTTCTTCTTTTCCACAAAAAGCTTGACACATTTATCAGAAGTCTACTTGGTCACTAAACACATCTAAGTATTACACAGCAATCACTACAGGTCCCAAATTGTTTTGGAAAAAGAAAGTTTTTTAGAGTGGTCTTTAGCATGCTTACAGGCATGCAGTGAACACATTTATAGTAGCAATATCTATGTGATTTCTAGACAGCTGGTAGTATCATGTGGCAGAAAAATCACAGCATCTCCAGATAATGTTTATCTACAACTCATGTCTGGAATTTTCAGACAGTAGGACACATATTTTTACCTTAAAACCACAGAAACATGTTTATGACACAGGTATCCTGTATGGATTTGTTAGTTTTAGAAGCTACTTTTTAATGAGTGACTTTTGACTACATTGACTGCCATCTCTAGGACCAGAATGAATGAAATAAAAATATTTATAGTGGTGTCTGAGTCAGTTCATAGCCTAATAAAGATGAAATAGAATTTCACCACAAGACTATCACATCAGGTTTTGACCAACATTTTTTGATGTTTAAACATGCTTTCTTACTTACTTCATAATGAGTTTTGAACCTGAGAGGATGGATCAATGTACAAGTGAATGTCTTTCAAAAATTATTAAAGTAAATAATGAAAGTAAAAACAAATTGTAGGGTTTTTTTCTAAAACTTGTAACTTTTTCTGTTTTTACCAGGTGTTTAATATTTTTCTCAGACTACAAATAAGATGTACTGTAATTATTGCTCCATCTGCAAACCTCCTTCTCTTATCTCTTCATCTACTAGGTCCCTCTGCTTCAGTGGTTATCATATTTCAGCCTGTGCTTTCTGTGTTCTCTCTTTGATGTCTTATTCTAATCGAACATATTAGATTATGCAAAAGCTGAACCCCTTCACTGAGATTCCTAAACCATTGAAACAGTACAAATTTCAGCTTCTAAATTCAAGGAAAACATGATTTCATACTTGGAGATTCTCACACATTATTTTCTATTTTGCTACTTGTTTCTGCCTCTGTGGAATGCACCACTACTACTATTTATCTGCAGTAGTTGGTATTTATTCCTAGCTTACTGTTTATGCTCAATTTGCTCCTTTCCACACACTGAGGCAAATCTAACTCTTATCTTCAACAGTGTACTTTTAAAACACTTTATTTAAAGATATTTCTCTTTATTCTTATCAAAATAGTGTCAAGGAAGTTCTCCCAGTATCTCCTGATTACTTAACCTCTTTCACTGCAACCCTCTCATCACACAAATACTTTGCAAACTACTGCTCCATATTAAAACTTACGTCTTTTGCTCTTCTTGTGAACATGGTACATTTCCATTTGAATTGCTTCATAAGCTTCAATTTCCTAGCACTGACATCATGGCAGCATTAAATACTGTTTCTTCTAATTTATCCAACTTTCGGTCATTGTTTTCTGTACTCTGTGATTTATGTTAAATACAATTTCTCATTTATTTTCTATTACTTCCTTCATAACTATAGCAGTTTCACACTGTAGTATTTCCTGAGACATATGACACCTCACTGAGTTGATGTACAGACCTAAAATACTATTTCACCTGGTCTGTACAGAAAGCTGCCACACAGGCAATTGCAGACTTCATTTTTTTGCTTATTTGACTGCGTGAACCTGATTTAGAAAGTGAATGTGAGGATAAAAACTTGAGAGTCTGTTTGGGGAAAGACAGGGATTGAATAATGGACGGCTAAGAATAAAAATGTAGGAATAGGTTGCTTGGACCAATTAAAACTAAGTCATAGAAATGGAAAAAAAAAGTATTACACTTGTTTAATACAGGTGTACACTCTAACAGATTGTATGAGATTACCTTTATTAGCAAATTAAGAATTATTTCTTTGGAAAAAAATGAGCCAGAAGACAAAACAATATTCTACCATTTGATTAAACTGATTAATTTAATTAAAGCATATAAACAATTACATTCAGAGTTATGTAGATGACTGTTTCAACATATTCATATCAAGGAAATAGAAAAAAATGGTTTATTTCTCCAGAATGCTATTGCAGTCATTCAACACTGGAATTAAATATTCAGTTATGGCTACTTATATTAATCTCCATGAATAACAAAGTCATTGTGAATTTTTTGCCCTAGAAAAGCAGAAGAATAGCAGGAGCATAAACTGCACAAACATCTTGAAATATTAAGATACTAATTTCTCTTCAACCTTCCAAGTTTGGAAATGCTGTTTACTGACTCTATGATTTTTTATTTTACTGAATTATTGATTAAATGCTATATACTAATTGACTCCACTTAGATGAAAATTATCAGCCCCTCTGTATCATTTTCTTTGTACTAAGATGAGTATTGAAGGCATCCAAGCATCCAACTCTTCAGTATCAGTACACTGGACTCATATTTTGGCAATATTATAATAAAAAACAATTGTGGTGAAAGTGAAGATAGGTTGTATTTTATTAAGAAATAAATGTAAATAAATAAACACAGATAGCAAAAAGAGTACATATAAAGAAAATTTACTATCTCAGCATCCACCTCCACACACAGACGCATGACTTCCTCAGGTTCCCATGACAAACAAACAGAAGTTGCAATACAACTAAAAAGAACGAACTAACATTTCTCAGTTGAGACACCAAGGGCAGACTTCTCTTATATATAGGTTGAGAAACAACACAGAATTTCTTCATGTTTGAAAAACTAAGTTGGTTCTTTCTTAATAAAACCCAAAACACAACCCTGCCAAAACCAAACCTTAACTACAAAAATGAAGAAACTTAAGAGGTGATATTCTAAGCACATGCACAGAGAGAGAAGAGTTCCTGATGTAAACTACTTTTACTTGCAATCAGCATGTTTCAGGACCCACTGAGATGTTCAAAAATTCAAAAAATACATAAAAAACTTTACACTGCTATTCCTGTACTCTGCACATCTATACTTTCACATTATTCTTTTGTGCAGTCTTCTATGAACAGGGAGTTTTGTAGTCTATATAGTACCCACTTCAGCCAGTCAGCATGGGCAAATCTCATCAACAGCACTGATGTAAAGTAAATTTGGAGAACAGCCAAGAGTTGCCCAGAGATTTTTGTATAGTCAAGACCCTTGAAGGATCAAAGAAATCAAGACGAGTAAAAAAATATTTTGAAATAGTATGTTCAGCATTTTCATGCTTAGTTATCCATCAGTAAATGTAAGGTGGAAATAAGATGGAAGTTTATTGAACCTATTTTATTTATCCTTACTGCCTGCACTCTTACATAATTTCTGACTCAACTCCCAAATCCATCTAGTACAGGCCCTATCTCTTGTTTTTCTCACATCCTTTAGGAATTAATAAACACCCTAATGATGGATGTTCTCTACTGAGAAGAGAATTTTATACTGTTCTGGAGAAAATTAAGATATGCATAAAAGAAAAAACCCCTTTTTTTTCCATGATATCTTGACAGATTTTATTTCTATCCAGTCCAACTTCTTAAAACTAAATGACAGAAACAATCAAGAACTTCAGCAGAAGTGTTTAGTTGTTCAATAATGAAACAGTATTCCCAAGCAAGAAAAGATTTATCACTTTTTATGTAGTCCAAGCCAGAGTAATACCTTTCCCTAAATTCAATAAACCAAGCAAAATTATTTAAGACATAGGATCTTCAAAAGGAATGCTCAAAATAACAAATACAAAGGAACACTTCGTAGGAGTGCAGGAGTCCTAACTACTAGGTTGTACCCTATAAAGAGGGCAAAAATTACAAAATACAATCACTTTTTATTGAGTGTGACAACCATTAAAGTAGGTTGTGTTTGTACTGAAGGACTGAAATGTACAAGAAAGGCACTAAAGAATCTAAACCCAGCAAAATATTTGTTCAAAATAAAAAATTGAAGCTTCCATGTGATAAGAAGATACATATGCCAACTATTAAAAAGAAAAAATATTATTACTCAGGAGCAGTATGAACTTAATCAGTAAAGCTGACTTAGACCACATTAACAACTGTCAATTGTCTCACTCTTTTTTTTTTTTTTAATGAACAAGTGATTAAAATATCACAGACTAGCAGAGTTGGAAGGAAACCCCAAGGATCATGGAGTCCAACTCTTAACCCTGCACAGGACCATGTTTGGGAATTTACATTTTTAAAAAAAGTACTATGTTTACTCTTGAGAATAAACATTTTTTCTAGATACTTATCTGAATAATACAAGAACTTGTTTAAAGAACTCAAGTTTATCCACACACATGATGTGCACAAGCACCACACATGATTGGTACTTTTCAATGCAAAGTAACACTGAAAGTGAAATAATGAAGTTATTTTACTAATGTCAATATGCAATTCAATTATGAACACCTATGAATTGTTTATCTATCTATATCATTGCATATGCTATATATGATATATCAAAATATTGTACATTTTTCAGTTTAAAAGGGTTTTACTTTATTTGAGTGAAACTATTTCTGGCTTACTTTCTGATGTTGACTTGAAATACCTGTGTATTTGATGAACATACTCTGACAGCAATTCACAGCTTTGTCAGTGCAGAAAAGGGTAATAGCAGAACTACTCTGTCAAATACACACACAAAATCTACAGAGACTAAGTGCAATGCTGCTGTTTATTTATTTTATAACAAAACCAAGAGATACCACTGAAGATCAGGCCTGCCATTATGCCAAACATTGCATAAACAAGGCTTGATTTAATGCTTATTCAATTAAATGGAAAAAAGTCTCTTTCCTAAGACTCTACATCTAAAGAGAGTTAATCCCCAATTGTATGCAATTCTTATTTATTTATATCCAGCTTAAAAATAACCATAAACACTAAACTTCTGAGTGTATATAAATAAATATAGACATAAAAGTACTAAATCTTCTTATTAAGTTATATTCAATTGGTTGATACATCATGGAAGAAATTAAACGATACAAAATTCCAATGTCTTACAGAGCTAATGGAAAAAAAAAAGGAATTTCCATTGGTAAAAAAGCAAAACAAACCCACAATTTGTCTAAAAGTTGCCCCAGGTTAATTCTCAATACCTATGTCTCAAAGACCTTAGTATTTTTGGTAGATTTCTGATTAATTGGATTGAAATTTTGAGCTTGTAAACACATGAAAAAGAGCAAGAATTGAAACACAGAGTATCATTTTAGAGAAATCAACAAAATATCCAGCCCCACAGCTATGGAACTGACTTAATTATATTGGGTTTGGATCAATTATAGTTACAACGGTACAGGTTTTTTCTAACCATGCAGAAAGGTTTGAAAGATTCACCTCACTCAGTGAAGAAATCAGAGTTGAAAAAGAAATAAACCCGTCCTGATTCCTCCTGTTTTTTTATAGAATTTTGTTTAGAGATGTATTCAAACTATTTTTTAAAGAGCAAATTAACACAAAACCCCAAGTTAAAATTTTTGAACATAATTTAACTATCTTTAATCTTGAGTGTAAACATTTTTATTCTTACATTAGATGTATTTAAATTACTTACCTTTACCAAACGTTTTAGTTAAACTTACTACCAAACTCTCCAACTCACTATTTGCATATATATTCATAGTTATATATATATATATGTATATATATATGCATACATATATATGTACAATTTGTTTGAAAAAGAGGGAAAATATTATATACCCTGATGATTCTAAATAGGTGAATTGAGTCATGTGCATTCTGTTTGTATTTTCAATAGCTTTTAATGCAGTCAAAACTTAAAGTGTAATTTGTTTTACCTGTTGCATAACAACAGGTAAAAACAGTTGTTCACTTGTTTGCAGCTGATGATCTAAGCTCCTGTAAATGGGAATTTAGAGAGCATTAAGGTCTGATAGAGAAAGGAATGAAATCCCATAAATTTCAATTAGTAAGCAAACTCCCACCTGAGATTAAGGAACTAAGTAGCTAATCTTATACTGTTTACTACAGAAGGAGGAAACAGATGGTTATATTATGAGTTTTAAAACCTTACAGACTAAATAAAGTTATTAAAATTGTAAAATTGTACAGGGGAATTTGTCTTAAAAAAATTAACTGCCCAAACTAAGATTTTACTTCCACTTTAACAGTCACTGTCATGAAAAATTAATAGCATTTCATAGCCAAGTTTGAGTGTAACAAGTAAATATCCACTTTCTCCCTGATACAGAACCTGTGTTACAAGAAAAATTCTAATATAGTTTACTTTTCATACAAGATACAGTCATTTTAATATGATGTAATCTGATTGAAAAGCTGAATTCTATAAAGTAGCTAAAGAAATAGAGAAATACTAAATGGCAATATTAACAGAAAATGTTTTAATTTTACTGGAAAAGTGAGCACTAAACATTATATTCTTCAGCAAGATTTTTCTGCTTTTCTGAAAAGTTAAATAAATTGATTAGAAGCACTATGTTAGAGGTACTGACAGAGTGGCTAGAAAAATGTAGACATATCTGAAATGAGAAAACAGAAAATTCAAGTAAGTAAATGCAGAAACTTGTCTGTAACTTGTACCACAGTTCTTCAAACTCTTTTTCAAATCTTTGAACTTCTCCATATTCTGGTTCAGTGAATGCATCAAGGGATACTAAAACTGGAGAAATATCTGAATAGCATCACCACCCTCAAGGCATCCAGGTCTCAGAACAGACTCTTCTTCAGCATTCTGGCTAGAAGAGGAGGAAAACAGGATAAAAGAATGCAATGATGTAGCAAAATCATCATGAAAACAAAGATATCTTATTTTCAGTGGCATTTAAAAAGTCTTAATTCTACTCACCTTCTCCCAGATTCCAAACAGATTCTTCAGCTTTCACCTGATTGGTCCTGGATAACTACATCTTACAGTGTTCTGGGTCCTCATCAATACGGTCTCATTGTGTAACAGTATTAATTACGCAATGAGAAAAAGGGATTTGCCCCTACTATTTCTTTAATGAACAAATATACTGTTGATGGGAAGTCATAGAAATAAGTAACACTCTCATAGGGAAAATTAAACAAAATTCAAAGCAGGAAATTAGTATAACGCATGGATAAAACACATGCATAGTAATATAGTGAAACAATAGTAACTATTTGTACAAAGGTGTAAAACCCAAAAATCCCAAGCAGCCATAAATGTGAAATAAGCAACTTCTAAAATTTATTCCAAGACAGATTTTATAAACCTTTCCATTTGCAATAAATGAAAGATGTTTGAAAGAGAATTTTGAATAGAGTGCACACAACTCACATAGTATGATGAGAGGCTATGCAGTGTTTTAGTATATGTAGACCAGACTACAAGCAGACTCTGACAAAACCTAGAGAAGGCAGACCTGGCTAAGAGTCAGGAGTCATGCTTATTAAATTGAACTCTCAGGGGTATCATGCAATCAGAGGTCACAATCGAGGCAACAGAAGCAATGACACGATATCAGAGAAAGGGGCAATTCAGACCTGCTCCCTGACAGGCAGTGAGGTCACAGCTTGCGGCAAATAACTGTATTAAAAAGGAATACTCTCCGCACACTTTTAGAACTGTCATCTGAACAAACAAAGCCAGGTCATTGGTAGGTTAAATCAGAACTTTCTGGCTTAGAAGCACATAGCTTCCTTTCTTTTTACATTCACTGCTAATTTCTCAATTACAAAATATACATCAGGTACTAAAGCAAATATTCAGTAAACGTAACTTAAAAATACAGAGTAGAGTTTAAATTATTTCTTTTCAAAAGTCAGATTCTATTCTTGACAAGGGATATCCTAAATCTCTTCATAAACTGCTGAGCTTGCTCTGTGTTAGAAAACAAAAAGCATGCATGTGGCTTAGGGAAATGTCTTTCCATAGTCAGGGTCCTAATAAGCCTGATACTCAGATTGCATTTAGAAAGCATTAAAAAAAATCAGTTTTCCCTAGTATACTTGTATAATGACACTTGTGAAAATGAAGTGAAGTTCTTTTGCCTGGGTACTTGGATTTCTTTATCTCATTGTCTGAACTGGGTTATCTACAAGATTCTACAAATGTGCTAATTTATGAAACTACAACTATGTTGGATTGGTAACATGACAATGAACCTGCAAAGAAAGAACAATTCTGGAATGTCGTGTAAACAAAATTTTATTCAAAAATATTATATCTGCATGCAGACTTACTTAGGATTATGAGAAAAAGACCCATATATATGGGTATATTTATTGCATATACATATATATTTACATATACAAGGATGTATAACTGAAAAATTCAGTATTTTATACTTTTTATACTCACAATCTAAATAAAATATCTGCAGTGCATACATCAAATCAGCAGAAAGTTATGAATTTCAAGCAATTGCTAACACATTTTAATAAAAATTGAACTGCAAAGTTATCAAGTTGGAAAATGTACATTATAGAATTAGCATAGCATAAAAGTCACACAGATATCACTGCATGGTTGTGCATTTTCATTAAAACATTTGAGTAACTTGCAATGGCTTGTAAAATCATCTATGTCAACCACACATTCAGTATTATAGACTACAAGAAATTTGTAAAAGGTATAGAACTTTGCTGTATTGAACAGCATAAAGTTTTGAATACCTATATTTCAATTTTAAGTCAATATTTTCCCTGAAAAATGTTGGATGCTACCAAAATATATGATATACCTGAACAATAACATTATTAGTAATAAAACCAGAAAGATACTTCAATGTGTGTTTGACATTACACTCATGAAAATGGCTTTTTTGGAATGCTGTAGATCTCTGACCTCATTGACAGTATCTTCATAATACCATAGTTCCCATTAGAGAATAGGAAAAAAATTCCTTTAAAGCAAAATTTAATCAATTACATTTTAAAATTAATTAAAAGGTCTGGTGTGAAGGCCTTCCTTTAATTAATCTCTGAAAGTGCTTAGAATAATAAAGCGTTATTGCTATTAAAATCTATGGCTACAGGGGACATTTCTTTGTGACTTAAAATGTGTCATGGATTCCAGATGAAGCAAGATTTGGGCCTATGCAATATTTCTAAGGATCCATAATATTCCTTATTCATAGCATCATACCAAATGGAAATTCTTTTGCAAGAGGAACATTTGTTCAATGTAACATTCGTGACACTTTTATGGACACAGAGTCTGTCCTTTCTGTGGCCTAGCTTAAAATACTATTTGCATAGCAATATGATTTTAATTCTTGAAATACTCACTTTGGAAAACACTTTGAAAATATCTGAAAATGCACTTTTAATGACCTTTTCATTAGCAACTGGTTTTTTGAAGTGTAAAGAAGAGTATTGGGTACTGTTCAGTAAAAGCAAAGCAAATAAACAAACCTACTAATAGTGTCCACAGTCCCCAGGAATCTAAATAGACAGCAACAAATTCAACAATTACCTTTAAGTAGACACGTTAAATCCAAGTGCTGTAACACTTTATTTTAAAGGAATTTAGCCAAACCTATTCTCCCTTACCCCCTCCAAGCAAATCCTTTTGGATTTAACTTGTTGCTAAAATTATCTGTGTTTTGCACTCTAAGACCTGGGTCACGACCTTACTTAGGGACAGGAAATAGTTATCAGGTCACTGAATGGTCAAATGAAAAAGGATTTGAAATGCTTCGGTACTCCAGGATCTATTCATCTAAAATGATTGCCCTGTGCAGTATTAAAAGCTGTGGATCTGAATGTGAAGTCAACTTGTTTATATATACATTGGCTGAGATGCAGATAATCTACACTACATAGATTTTTGGACATAAGATATAAAGGAAAGGAGAAAAAAGAAATGTAGAATCTCAGGAGATGAAAATAAAACTATCTGAACTATTATCTTATTGTACAGTATGAAAAGGTAGTTTTCAACCTGTGATGACATTTTGGGTGAAATCTCATTCGTACTGAAGTCATCACTGGGTAGTTAATAACAAAAGAGCAGTAAGATTTTTTTCTTATGTGTACAGGTAATTCCCTATATATTGAATAAAATTCTCATTTTGAAAGTTTGTTGGAAAAAACATGCTCTCTAGCTTAGAGACCACATTTAAATATGATGCACTAAGAAAACCCTTATAACACCACAAGTTACAACAGTCTGCAAAATAGCAGTCAGGAACAAAAAGGCACAGGCAGGTGAAACCTTTATCATATG
This sequence comes from Pithys albifrons albifrons, assembly GCF_047495875.1. NCBI lineage: Eukaryota > Metazoa > Chordata > Aves > Passeriformes > Thamnophilidae > Pithys > Pithys albifrons. The sequence goes on from NC_092460.1 coordinate 59,287,172, forward strand.
AATACAGGAACCTTGAACACTAGAACCACAGTGAAAATTCATTATATTAAGTTAGTATATATACATGGCAAGTACCTCCTGTTCAGGAACTTCAAGTAAATGGAAAATTCTGTTTTGGGTTTTTTTTTTTTTTTTTTGGTAATTGAATGTGAAAAACAAGAATATTAATGAAAATGTCAAATGTCTAGATCATTTTTACATATTCAGACACTGAAGTGCACTGCATAAAAGCACATAAGTGCATTTTATGAAATTATGTTTTTAACATGATTTCAGGATTGCTTCATTCCAAGAATACTGAAAAAATCCTACACTATCATTGATGGACAGGCGGCTAGAAAATTAGGCACAGATTTTATTTTTCAGTTTTATTTTATAATAAGAAACTGGGCCACTAGAAGTATGTAACCGAAGCTTGAGTGCGTGCACTGTAAGGCCCCTGCAGTCTTTTACAACTTTTCGGCGTACCGCTGTTGTGAACTGGGTTTGCACTCTGCCAGCAGAGCAGCTCTGACCCATGGAGAGCAGTCCTTCAGATCAACACTGCCTCAGGCTTTGCTGCTTTCTCCAAGAAGTCTTACATTTCAGGCATCAAGTTGAATTTCTTCTGGAGATGATTAACCCAAACCCATGACAGATTTTTTCCAAGATATCCAACTCCTTATGTTTATTTTATCCTGGCTCTTTTTGGATGTACTGGACACAAGTAACCTACTCATTTTACATGTTTAAGGGCTGGTGGAGAGCCATTAATTCCTTAAAATGAGAAAATATTTCAATGCGAGAGTTCTGTTGTGTGAACTCAAACTAAATAATAAGAAACAAAGCCACAGAAATCTGATTTTAGAAGATAGATCCCCTTCCACAATACAGGTTTTATAATGCATTTTCATCACATTTCAGGACAGATCTTATATTCTCTGAAACTGCCTTATTCTGCCATTTTTTTCAGTGCTGTATGGTTCAGAAACTGCTTCCCTCATGCGGCATACAAATTTAAAATCTGGGAGATAAGTAGTAATTACATTTTACTGTAAACATGGCAATTCAACTCACAGAATTGCAGCAAGCCACACTTTAAATGTGGGTATTAATCCTTTACAGACCACAGTTCAATAAAAGATGACTTACAAACAATATTTGTAAGTTTACAACTGTTTACAAACAATGTTATTCCTAGGAGTGGATGCCATCTATATTTCTTAATTGAAAATAGATAATTTCTAAAAGGTGAAAACAGCTAACACAAATAATTATAGTTGAATGTCTTTTTAAATGCTCTTAATTAAAACCAATAAAACAATTAAAGCCCGTAAAAAGATGAATACTACCATCCCAGTCTCAGTACTTCTCTTAAGTGTCATGCAGATATTTAAAAGCATCAGTGATTTGAATCAATATAAATTCTATTAATTACCATATATACTTTTTCTTCAATGTATTCATAATTTGTAACACAGAAAATCTAAGGAACTATGTTGATCATTATGCAACAATATTTTAATGAAGTCTCAAAATTAACTAAAAGGTAATGTTAAGTTACCACATTCTGAAGTCTCGCATTCGCATTTTTAATTGTCACTATAATAATATATACGAATGTTTTTGAATATTTTCCACTTTAGACTACAAGAAGTTTCATAGTTATGAACTATCAGAAAGCTGGAAAAAGTACTAAATAGATTCCTTGATATTTATCTTCCAATCATATGATATAATCACAAGCTCATTTTACCTCTTATTCTTGAAAACTAAATGTTATTTCTACTGAGAATTTAAACAAATGAATAAATACTGCCGTAATTAAAAGCCATCTGAGAAAGCATTATCTATTATTTATCAAATTTGTGTTGGTGAAATCTGTCTTAACATTATACCTATGACATTTTCTTTAGTTAACAATGAGCATAAAATGACAGGAAATACAGTACTTCCAATTAGAATTACAGATTCCCAAACTACAGCAAACATATCTTGACAACATAGTCCAATGCATTTTTAAAATAGTTAAACTTCCAGGAATAAAGCATTGTGCACAATTCTGGGTAAAGTCACATTGCATTGTTTCCACTTTGAAGTGTATGGTATACATGAGTCACTCACGGATATGGATATGACTAAAAATAAATATACTATATATGCCAATAAATCACCAAACCTACAAAATTAAGTAGAGCACATTCTATGAAATCCTGTGAAATGAAGTGAATCACAGCCAAATAAGAATTGGATAGTTTGATTAGACTCTCAGCTGATCTATTGCATTCTTCCAACTTACTCCACAGATTCGGATCCAGCTTCCCATTCCACTGAACAAAAATTATTTGGATAACCCATCAAAACTGTTGAGGCAGCTGGATCAAAGAGGGCCCAGAAAGACATATACTATTCCCAAGGCTTGTAGAAAAACAATGTGTTAGGCCTTAGGGCTCTGTCTTTAGTTTTAAGCTTTACTGGGACTAAGCATTCACACTTGACTGGAAAAGTAAGTATTCTTCCTCTGTGTAAATGAAATTACAGATCCTGTAACTAAAGATCCACAGATGGCAGAGATGCTCTGTTACATGTTCAGCCAGGATTAATTGGATCTATCCAAGAGAAGAAGTCAAGGATAGATTCTTCCTTCAGTTCCCGATCTACTTTATCCAAAACAGTCAAAACTATTTTATGTTAAATTAAGAACTGAAATAGCCTCCAGACAAAAAGAAGGGAAGCAGTCATAAAGCTTTCTTAAAAAATATGTTTTGATACAAAATAGGAAATTATGACAATTATCTGAGTTCCTAATAAGGTTACAGATTTTTGAGATCTTCAAACCACAAAAAAATCTCCAAGAATATTCATTAAAACAGAATATTCATTAAAGCAGGCATATTTTGTTTGTCAGCTACCTGGCACTACTGAAACTCAACAACCATGGCAGAAACATGGCCTTACCATACCAAACAAAGCAGTGTAACATGCATAATCCCAGGAAAGGTTCAGCAAATTGTCAGAAGTGAAAGTATATCAAGTCAGGCTTTCATCTGGCTTCAGATTTTTGATCAGGGTATAAGTTTGTTATGGGAAACAGTAAATACATGTTTACACTTGCTTATTATGAGGCTTACTTATAATATACTCAAGTTAATGTCACTATATAAATCATTACTCAAACATATTATTTATTTAAATAATAGCTTTAATGAATCTGTATTATACAATGATCACATGCATTAAATTGATTTAAAAAAACCTGAAACAGCATCTGATAGAAATTGTTAGAATTACAAAATGCATGTTGATACGAGTAATTACAGAGAGAATAATTGTTCATAACTTACTTTCAAAGTATACAAATAAAAAAGGTGTAAGTGCTACGCTTATTGAATCATTACACCTACTTATGGTATATACTTATATATTTGTGTGAGCATGGATACACATATTGTATGTATATGTATTGACACATACACATGTATACACATGTACATATACACCAATATGCAGTGAATTACACTCCCATGGTTTGTGTCTTCACATGTTTCTCATATTTTTAAATGGAAAGCTCTTGTCTGCCAGAACAATGGTTCCTCACGCTGTTGATGAAGTGTGTAGCACAAAAGGGTTTGTCTTTGAGTAACTGCTGTGTGCTATTGTGACACAAATGTGAAATAGTGGTTCCTTGTGAGGCTTTTTCTAATATCAGTGAGTAAATGATGACAACTCTTCTAAAATTTTATAAAAATATATGATGTCGCTCAAATTTTGAAAATGTATTTTCCTTCAATCTGTATGGCAAATTAGAGAAGTGTGAATTACCCTGTGGGATTAGTTATGCACAAGTTTTCAAAATTTGTTACCAACATTTTGCATATCAGTTTATCAAAACTTTTGTAACAGGAAAATAAGAAGGTAAATTATGACAGAATAATAATCTCAGAAACACACAAGCATCAGATATTAAACTCATTCCTTTTCACTCTTTAGTTGTATACCTCGTATATTTTTATTCCTTTTTGTCTTGTTCATAATTTTCCACACAAACTAAAGACACAATGAAGACAAAAGACATTCATTGTACATTTTAACTAGATTACTTCTTAAATATTCATTACCATGATGTGTTCCAGTTTTAAAATCTAAAACTGTTCTAATTGTTTCACTTCCTAGGGCATCCCCTTTCAAAAGCAGTGATTCTGTTATTTAACAGATAACACATGTGTACTTGCTGTTTTGCTGCTGATGCTATGACTTCTCCCCTCTATTTCCCAATTTAAAGAAGGAATATATAGAATGTGGCTTTTTAAATTTTCTTTTGGTTGTTGGTTTTTTTGTTTTGTTTTGGTTTGGTTTGGTTTTTTTTTAATGTAGTTGTTTATGAAGAAGATGGGTTGGAGTTCAAATTTTCTACCCAAGGACTCACTACCAGTCTGTGAAGGTTAAAGGGATTGAATGGAGGAAGTTTACTTCCACCATGCAAACGACAGATCTGTGTTCTCTCATGAGTTAATGTATGGTATACACGAGATTTATCGACACAGAGCGAAAACATTCCACCTTGTTACAGAAAGAACTCCCATTGCACAACACACCCAAAGAAATCTCTTCCAGGCAAAAGAGGAAGAAACGCTCAAAAGGTGAGAGAGGGGAAATGGGAACCAAGGGAAGAAATTATCTGTGAAATTATCATGCAGGTGCTTTGCTTTCTACTAGATAACCCAATTCTAAATTTAGAAGCTCTTAGTTCTGTCTGATGGCATCTCACATACGTATAAATAAATGTTCTGTATTGTACCATGCTTCTAATTCACAACTTAGTATTTACTGCACATACCATTCGAAGTAGCAGTACTTCTGGCAGAAGGACAATTTTATACTCTGGTCAAGCAGAATAGTATTGCTTGCCTTCTTCAAGGCTCAGTAAATTGCATGTGAGCACTCATGACTGGTGAAAAAAAACCTGTTTATTAGGTGGCCAAAGGAGTACAATGGTCCTTGAAACGAAGCATAATCAGGAGCACCACTACTGTGCTTACTTCTTTATATCTAATCTGCCTCGTTACCTATGATTCAAGAAGTAATGTCAGTAATATTTAGAATGCATACACTGGCTTTCCAAAATGAAGGGAAACATCTCCAGGAAGGAAAGCTAGCCTAAACCTACACTGACTTCAGGGTACTGAACTTGTAATCAAGCTTATCTCTGACATGGTTTTGAACATTCACACTACTGTTTGTAGTCTTGGGCATCCACTGCTTTGCAGGCAGTCTGCATGTTCTGTTTCCTCAGCTTGTGATGCATTTTGACATATGTAAGCATGTGCCACAGGAACATACATGAGACACAGGGAATGCTCAATCAGGCACAGTATATATAGACTCTCTATAGTCAAATTTATGCTTGGATCCAAGGCAAATAAGAATGAAAAAATATTTCCTCTTAAGAATTCAGAAAGAATTGTTTCCAAACAAATTTGAGCATGGGCTCATGAATGTTAAGCAAATCTGGGCTTTCATACAGCTAAGTTAATGGATTGAATCACAGTTCAGGTATACTGACTTCACACCTGTCTCAGAAATATCCTAATTTTTATCCTCATACAGTGAATGTTAGTTCACCATAATTTGTAATTATACTTCGTGGAATTGGGAATAGATCAGATAGTGTATGTCTTTGAAAAAGATAAAAAGAGAGAGGTGAGAATTTCATGAGAACACTATTGAGTTACAAAAGAAATCAAAATAGTATAAAAACAATGTATCTGTAGATGATCATCTTCTTATTAGAAGGGCATTTTAAATAGAACTGGCCTTATTCTAATTGTACAGAAACCAAAGAGAGTTTGAACATGAATTTCAACAGTGAAAAAGCTGCATCAGTATTTAAATTTTTTTAAAAATTAATTTTATATTTACATGCTGAAACTTCTTTTCTTGTCTTCTGCCAAATGTTGCTTTTTTAGGGAATATTTATGAAAGTAGCTTCCTAAAAAAATGTTAAGGATTGTCAGGAATTAATGGCTAGCTTGAGAAAAGGTGACAATGAAATGAAAAATTTGAAGTGATATTTAATTTATAAAATTTTGTTCTAGAGCTTTGTATTTTATACCTCTGCTTCAACATTTTTTATGATGAAGATTTAATAATAAAAGCAATAAATGAATAAGTTAGGCTCCAAATCCATATGAATTAAGCTCTAGGAGCACCCTGACCCTCCAAGGAATTGAAATGGAAATGTTTTGCTGCTGTAACTTGAGATATCCAGGAACAGATAAGAACATTGAACTTCTGCCGCCTTCTATTTGTGCATATTATTTTACATTTCAAGTAGGCTTGCTTAAAAGACATGCAAGATATATATGCATAGGGATAAAGTGAAATACTTGGTCATACCTTCAAAGTATCCAGCATTTATAGGCTGTATCTTCCTTGGTGGTTTCATAGGGAGATGTTTATTTTCATTGTTTTTGAACAACGCCAGGCGCACAGCTGGGTCTAGATGACAAGAACAAGTTAAAATCAAAGGTCAGACCTGGCTCATTCATTCCTTTAAGCAGTTTTTCACCTTTTAGCCACTTAATAAATGAAAATACTTTTAAAAGTAGGGTTTATATTCACAAAGGATTACATTTTCTAAATAAAGCAATCTAAATACACACGCAACTGAGAATCAAAGTCACTATTTTTCAGGATTTTAACACAGTCAAGCTTTTAGTTTGCTTATCTCCAAATTAAAAATAAACTCTAAAGCATGTATTTGCAGCAAATATTTTTTAAAAATGTGGTATTAAAGCTTGAAATGAAAGCATAAATATTAACAGGATACATGCAAAGCACTATTTCCAAAAAGCTTTGGTCCAGAATTATTCAACAGTCTAAATCAAGACATTTACACCTAAAAAATGTTAGCAGGAGGCAGTTTATTTTTGAGTCTTAACTTGTAGATAATAATTAGTCTTCCTCCATGTCGCATCCTACTTGAAATAAAAAAATACCCCAGAAGTCTATAGTCTCATCTATATGCCGTGGTATGAAATCTTAATTATTGACTGTTACTTTGAAAACTTTGCAAAAAAGCAAAGATGTGCATAGAATTGTATATACACCCAGATATGGTCCTACACTAGGAAAAAAAAAGTAAAGCTTAACTAACAAACGATAAAGTGATGCAAAACCCACATAAGTCAGGAGAAGTGATTTTCATGCATTATTTCTGATGTGAATAAAAAATTGTTTGCTTGGCATAGGAGGAAAGTAGGAATTTAAGGGAAACAATGCGTTAGAAGAAATGTGAAAATTCTGGATACAGCATAAAATAAATCAACCAGCTATTAAAAAAACCCCAAACAACCGAGAGAGGCACTGAAGAGAATACAGAAACAAAAGTACATACACAGTGATGAGCAGAGGTATACAGGGTTATGTAGGTATGCCACTGGGAATGATAACATGAGTAACAGAAAGCCAAAGAAAAAAATAAAAGAAATATGTTTGATGTGGTTAAAAGAAGAAAACAGCCCAATCAGATATATCCTCTCAGGAGTATCTGAGAAATAATGATGCAAAAGAAGTTTGTCTAAAAAGGTGACTACAAACTGTCTAAAAAGGGACGAAATTAATAACGAGGAGAAAAAAAAGTAGTGGAGTTTATCACAAAAGTGGATATGGCAAGAGAAGGATCTAAATTTTCACAAAGAATACAAGTGTAGCAAAAATGAATATGTGAGACACTGCCAGAACAGACAGAGCAGGGAAACAGAGGTTATGGAAAGACCATTTTGAGCCTGTTACATGACCTTTTTAATATTTATTGAGAGAGTTCATGAGAGCATCTACAATACTGCAGCAAAGTAGCTTTTTCATTTGTTTGTTTTCTTATTTCTAGAAATAAAGGATCCAAATGTCCTGTTAAGTCAGTAGGCAACTTATGAATTTTAACAACAATTTGTAAAGTTGGTTTTGATTAGACCTCTTTATTTGTAGTAGATGGTGTAATTACAAACTAATGAAACATAAGGAGATCCTAGGAGCTCAAATTTTTCTCAGAGAATGCTGTCTTGACACAAGCAGATATACTGTAAGTTTGCCTTGTAAGTGTGGAGAAGATCTCTAATGGGGTATGGCACTTTAGGAGACAATTCATTGATAAAATCATCCAAAGGTTATTGTGGTCTTGGTCAGCCCACATTGTAGAAGCATATGGTTGATACCATGTTCTTAAGGGTGGTAACCTCTCACAAAGCAGCAAACTTGACTAACGAAGGAATGATGGCAAGTGGGGAGGGAAATAATTTAGGTCATGTCTTGTTCCCAAGGCAGAATCAGTGAACCCTTACACTTTATCACAAATCATCTATAAAGTGCCTCTCCCATCTTCCTGTAGGATGATTATTGCTTTCAGATGAACTCAAAGGATGTCACATTTAAAGTAACCTTAACTTACTTTTACTAGCTAAATTCAATTAAATGATCCAAGAAGCACAATAAATAATGATTAGCTCCATTAGTTTTAAAGGTAGATTACAAGAATGATTCTGATAATGAAATCACTTCATTCACAAACTGAATGACCAGACTTGTAGATATTTTCACTTTGTATGACTGGATAAAGTAGCTTACTTTGGCATGCCTTCCACCTAAAAAAAAAATAAAAACTTGTAGCAGATTAGTGTTCTTCAGGGTAATAAATATGTGCTACAGTGCATCACAATAAGATTTGCAATAAAACACCTTGAAATACTAATGCATTATATTTTAGAAGTTCTTTCTGAAATTTTAGATAATAGAAGTTATAAAAAATATTTAAAGTATGACTTACTATAGTATTTTCTATAGTTGTAGGATACATTGCCATACAAGTCCTACACATGGGTAAAAATGCACAGGATAAAATTTTTTATAATTTTAATTTTCCAACATTCAGCATACATTGTTGATAAAAAGACTTCTGATTTCTTCCAGCTTTATGCCAGTTACAAAAAAGTGTCTTTCTTCAACAGAAGACCAAAGGCAAAGTGAAAAATCAATTAAAACCTCTTAAGACAAAATGCAATTGAGGATTTCCAAAGTATTTTTGATTAATTAAAAATAATTCCTGAAATGACATATTTTTTTCTTATGTGTATCTATTGACATGTTCCAAAAGGTTTTAAAAATGACATCTTTCCTTAATCCAACCTCTCACCCACTCCTACGAAAACACTAACCAGTCCAAAGTTAAACTATATCAAGGATTTTGTGTGAAGTCACACAAAGTTATTAGTGCCAAGCTAGATTTTTCAGACATTTTTTTGTGCACAAAGATGCCAGCAGTAAAGAAGGTCTGTGAACTGGGATGAAAGAGGGGTAAATAATGGAAATTGTTCTTCTAAGAGATCTGTATCAGAAGCTTTATCTTTGAATCTTTGCAAAATTACTTAAATAATCTACAGGGATTTAACACAGTGCCAGACTACTTGAATTTATACCTATCTGGATCACCTCAACCATTGCCTACAGCTCATTTTTTATTAAAAATGAGTTCTTTTCTTTATCTGGTCTCAAATGTAGGCAATATTACATAGATTACTTCATAATACTAGTGCTTTTGAGTCTCTGAGTGAGCTAGGGAAATGAACTTCATGTATGCTTTGATGACAAGCAATCAAATGTTTTAGATTTCACACAGAGAACTGTTAAAAAGTCCAGTAGTTCAAAATCATACAAATATCTTACTGGATTCTGGCATACTCATTTAAATGTGACTTATTAGATGGTGATCTTTGTCGGCAACCTACAAACCAGGGAGGTAATTTACTGCACATTGCTTGGCTGCCTCCAAATATAGATGTTAAGTTGAACAAATACAAGAAATGTTATGGAAACAATATGGAAGAAATAGTTACTGTCTGATGTGGCACCATATTTCTGAACAACTTCTAGATAATATTGAAACTAAAAAAAATTAATGTCTATCATTCATTTTTGTTGTGCAATATCTGTAATTAGGAAAACATAAGCATAACTGTGACCACTTTAAGGAGTTGATAATTCAAAGTAGCACACAGTTACAAATTCTTGCCTATAAAATAAAACAATTTGTAAATTCATTTGGAAGAAAGACCATATTTTGTTCCATAATTGAACAACTTGAACTCCTACTAATCCATGGCTGGAGTTCCGAGATGATACTGCTACATGGAATAGACAGTCACAACAAAAGTAGATTTCTTTCTGCTCCTAAGAAAATATAGACCAAGGGTCATTTATGTAATGTGTAACATGAATTAATAATATCCCCTATATTTTTATTCTGACTGTGAGAATGAAAATCTGTTTTGTCAGCTGTTTTGAGGTTGTGGATTTTGAGGGAGGTGGGTTAAGTTTTTTTTTTTTTGTTTATCTTTATTTCATTTTTTAGTTAGCATTGCCTTGCTGTCTGAAATTCTAAACACAAAATAAAAAATATTTGCTGACCTCTATGACATACCTTTTTCATTGTGCTCTGGTTCTAGTGATGAAGGCCCACTTCAGCTGCTTTTTACCTTTCCCCCCCTATCCCCACTTATGTGGCATCAAGAATTACCATAGAATCATAGAATCATTAAGGTTGGAAAAGACATCCAAAAAAATCAAGGCCAACCATTGACTGAACACCAACATGCCAATTAAGCATAACACTAATTGCCACATCCAGTTATTTCTTGAACACTTCGAGGGATGTTGACTCCACCACTTCCCTGCACAGCCCATTCCAATGCTTAACTACTCCTTCAGTGAAAAAACTTTTCCTGATGTCCAGTCTGAACCTCTCTGGCACAGCTTGAGGACATTTCTTGTCTGTCCCTTGTTGCCTGCAAGAAGAGGCCAACTCCCACCTGGTTACAACCTCCTTTCAGGTAGTTGTAGAGAGGAGTAAGGTCTCCCCTGAGCCTCCTTTTCTCCAAGCTGAACAACCTCTCAGTGACTCCTCATAGGACTCACTCTCAAGACCCTTCACCAGCTTTGTTGCCCTTCTCTGGACACACTTCAGCACCTCAACGTCTTTCCTGTAGAGAGGGTTCCAGAACTGGATTCAGTACTTGAAGTGTGGCCTCACCAGTGCCAAGTACAGAGGGACAATTACTGCCCTGGTTCTGCTGGCTACACTATTTCTGACACAGGCCAGTGTGCCATTGGCTTTTTTTGGCCACTTGGACACACTGCTGGCTCATGTTCAGTCAGTTGCCAAGCAGCACCTCCAAGTCCTTTTCCACTAGGCCACTTTCCAGACACTCTTTCCCCAGCCTGTAGCTCTGCACAATGTTGTTGTAATCAAAGTGCAGGACCTGGCATTTTGCCTTACCAAACCTTGTTAACCACTGGCCTCAGTCCATCAATCCAGCCTGTCCAAATCTCTCTGCAGAGAGATCTACCCTTCAGCAGATCAACACTTCCACTCAACTTAGTGTCATTTGTGAACTTATTGAGGGTGCTTTTGACCCCCTCATCTAGATAATCGATAAAGATATTAAACATGGCTGGCCCCAACACTGAGCCCTGGAGGACACAGCTGGTGACCATCTGCCAACTGGATTCAGCATCATTCATCTGCACTCTCAGGGCCCGGCCATTCAGTCAGTTTTTAATCCAGCAAAGGGTACACTTGTCCAAGCTATGGGCTGCCAGCTTTTTCAAGAGAATGCTATAGGAGAAAGTATCAAAGGCATTACTGAACTCTAGGTAGACTGCATCCACAGTCTTTCCCTCATCCACAGGTGGGTCACCTGGTCATAGAAGGAGATTGGGTTGGTCAAGCAGGACCTGCTAAACCTGTGCTGGGTGGGCCTGATGCATAGACAAGAGACTTTTTTGGAGAAGAAGAGGTTAAACAAGAAGTACTACAACAGTGTAAGAGAGACAGGCTGAAAGTAAGACAAGGCTTTCAAACATTTTAAAAGAAAAAGAAGTTAACTTTCAGAGGCTAATATAAAATCCACAGAAACAAGGAAATTCCAAGGTAAGCAAGAAATTCTGTACTGCTGTGCCAAGACATCTTTAGGAAGCAAGGATTGTTATGAGTCACAGACAATGTTAAAGCACAGTGAGGTGCATTAATTTCTGCTGTATTTAGATTTTTAATTAGAATTTATATAGAATTTTATGCATTCATGATAAACAGAATTATTTCTGACATTATGCCAGTTTTACTTGGCTGAAAATTTTCTCGTTTCTTGCCCACACTTTTTGTATTATCTTACTGTATAGTAAAAACAGTTGAAGCAGGCACAGCATACATTTGGTATTGTTAAAATACAGGTCCCAGCTTCATTTAACAACATAAACAAGCATACATAACTGTAGGGGATAAGGACATAACAGACCTTAAGGCCATTAGTTGGTGGGACTGGTCTACTGCAATATAAGCCTTGCCTGAATCACTCCCTATTATAAGGTTATGCTACTTTAGGCTCTTCCTTGTAATACAAACCACAGGATTAAGTGCACTTCCTAGTATTTTCCATATACTTTTTCTCTATTGAGAGGGTATGTGGCCAGACACATGAGGTTAGATACTTCTTAGTTACTTCTACATATCTACAGTTTAACTCTGTACTTCAGCAAGTCACTCCAGGTTTTGTGCCTAGGCAAATAAGTGCTTTTACAGTGAGACTAAAGTAGCCTGTTTTTGAATTATGTTTAAGAGGAAATTTTTTTCCATAAAACAATGCAGATGACTAGCCCAGATGTGGACTTCTATAATTATCAAATGAATCCCATCGCTGTTTCACTAGGAGAAGACAAATGTTTTAAATGGAAAATGAAAAGGAATAAATTTCCACACCTGACTATGTTAAGAATCAAAGCAGTTCATGGCTGTCCAACTCAAGTTCCAATCCAGCAGACATCTTGACAATATTAAAGAGAAACTGTAAAACTCTCTGAATGAAAGCTGATTTAACACTTTGCATTTGTATATGGAAGCAGACAACATATTCTGACAGCTAATTTGTTCCTAGAAAATCCATCAGTATCTTATCATTACTCACAAGTAATCAGATCCTTACCACAGAATGATCAATAGCACATAAAAGATGTTTGGAATTATGCTGAAAACTCAGCATAAAAGCTATCAGTTTATTTGTTAATAGCTTGTAATTTATTTATATCTAGAACCTTTAGAGTTATTCCTTTGCTTTTTCTCAGAACTTAAAAGTTTTGCTTCTAAGAGAGATGTGTAACAGTAAATGGATATAACATATAAAACTCCTTCTTTATATCTTTTAAGTGGATGCTGGTTACTTACTTTCTAGTCCGTATGAAATTTTATCACTAACAAAATTATGTTATCACAGTTAGCATAGCCTCAATTATTCTAAATCAGAAAGCTAAAAAGGAAATAGTTGTAACTATAGTACTGAAGACCTGGATATTCAAAAGAAAGAACAGAAATAATAAAGTTAAAACTAAATCCTACAACCTTTCATATGCAGTTTCAGTAAATACAAGATAAATGAACTTCATTTCAGTGGAGATGAAGGCAATAGGATGGTGATTTCTATGGAAACAGTAAAAGACAATGTTGATATATACTTATTTAGATCAATTTCAATCTTCTTTTAAATATTAGAAAGAAGAGAGTCTCCTATGGAGAGTTCACTACAGTTAAACTCACAGAAATTGCCTAAGATTGTGAACTCTCTCCCCAGCTATACTGGACTTCTTACAAGCTGTACTATGGAGATCCAAGAGAGATACTGGCAACCTAATGGGTCTGGTTAGAGCTTCCTGCTCTGGAGCTGGCTAGGTTCAGGATAAGGTACACCTACTCTAATTTAAATTCTGTAAAGCTCCTCTGTTCAACCAGACCCTCAAAAAGGCCCTGACTTACCACTTCAGAGGCTGTAGCTGATGTAAAACGTAATTATGTTTGTGGAGATTCTTGTCACATGGGGAGTATTTGATCAGGATCATTATTTTAGTGCAACATCTGAGTTTTAAAAGCAGTTTAATACAAAACTCCTTGTTTCAATTGACAATATCCATTTGGTCCTTATTGACCAAGGAAGGACCAACTTTTCAGTGTGCTGTATGAGAAAGAATAGTTGGCTTGATATTGTTTGTACTGAAAAGGGATGGATTGCAATATTTTCAGTCATATTTTTTTGTTTCTAAAAACTATGCTTTCAGTTTATCTGAAAAAATTTCTCTAATTTTAATGACTGACAGAGAACTCCACACAGGCAAATTACATATACAGGTTAATTTTGCGCTTGACATAATAGTCAGAAAGACAAAAAAATTCTATATGAGTTAGTGTCAATAAGAGAAAATTTGAAACTATAAAAACATTGGGCAAAAGTTATTTTAATTTTTTTTGAACTACTGATATACCTTGAGAATATTCCCAGTGATACATTAAAAAGATCACCCATACAGTGTATTGAATAATCTGAACAAAGTGAATATAAACATATCCAAAAAAATCCATTAGGACTACAACAAAAATAGGATAGCAAATTTGATATGCTCAATCAGACATTTATGACTGGATTAATTACTAGTAACATAAAGCAGAGAGCATATGGAGAAAAGATGATATAACCTAATAAGCTCTATTCATTGAAAAGTTACGCAGAGGCCACAAAATGGAATATACGTAAAAAAACCTCATCTGCACACCAGACACTTACTACTTTTTCTTTTTTCAATAAGGTAACATGGTAGAGCATCATGGAAAGCTACCAAGATTTCAACATAATAACTTCTTATCCATATATTCTTATTTGCAAAAAGCATGCTTTGCTGATGGCATGTTGGTTTTTTTTTCCTCTGCCTTCCCTTTTTTTATTTGCATTCTTATTGACTAGAGACCTTTTTTGTCATATTAAGTCTTAGTCTTGGTATTTAAAGTAGAAAAAATTACTCACTTTGCTTAACTATATTTGTGGGCTAAATTTTTTTCTTTTGAAAAGCAAAATGTCTTTCAGTGTTTTCAACAATTAATACAGAAGAGTTTTGCAATGTTATGCAAAAGAAGAAAATTAACTCTAGCTTGTGATATAAAATATATGTAAATCAGGGTACATTTTCCAAAGACCTTTTAGTGTTAGGCCCTATTGTCAAACAGGCTCTTACATATTTAAATGTTTCTTATACTAGCAGTATTTGACTAATATTTTTATTAACATATTCCAGTAAAATTTGTATTAACATATCCTATTAACAATTAATGATTCTAAGAAAGATTCATTAGCATAAGAAGTATCTGAGAAGAACCAGAACAGTGAAGCTAGACAAGCTTTACCTATTTCCACATTGAATATTTAATTAAAAATATGATTTAATTTCATATGTGTTGAACTGTCATGTTCAATAATAGTTCTTGCATAAGTCAATAATTTTAACCCAAGATTTCCCCAAGAGGAAAATACAAGAAGCAATAAATGCAGAAATATAAATTACACATTTAGAGAAAGAGATACATGGGCAGGAAGAAACAAGATTTGTTTAGCATAGCTGCCAAATATTCAACTTCAAAATTCAGCAGAATATTTTTTAAAATCTGAATATTTTATAACCGAAACAAATTGATATAAATTGTTTTTACTGAATCACTCTCCAGCTTTATTCAAATTAATGTGTACAAGTGAACTTTTAAAAATAAGACATTACATCAATATAACCATTATTTTAACTGTTGACTTACCTAAACTTTTATTACTATATTTTTTAGGCTTCATCTTGTGGGCTCTCTTCAGCATTAGCTGTGCAGTAGAAATATTCTTGAAACCCCTAGGGGAAGAAAATAACTTACTAAATATTTCTAATGTATTGTGTTACACCAGCTGCATATTATTGTATAATATACTTTTCAAAAAGAATACTGATGTGTAGTACTCATGCATGGTATGAAACTTTCTGAATTACAGAAATAGCTGCAATTCTTATTTTATCATTACATTATTGCAAAATATTAAGATGGTTTCACAGGCAATTGTAAAAGTGATTCTTGAAGGTGGAACTTAGAAAAAGCAAGCAAAACCAGCCAACTATACTATACCTGTTGCTTGAAATCACTAGGTAAGGAAAAATAGCTTAACATACCATTCCTCTGTAATTTTCTCCTCTTTTTCAGACATAAATAAAATTTTCTCATTTTCTTTCCAGTCAGAAAGCTGTGACATTGTTTCCTTCCGTGACCTGAAAACAAAGTATAAGAGCAGTATTGAAAGCAGGTAAATAAGGAAGGGTCTCTGATGCCTATTTTGCAGTCTTCATTATTCTGCAACTGGTTTGTGCCTTTTAAAGGCAATTTTGAAGCTTGGAAATGATTAAAAAAAATAAAAATTCTTTTAATACGCCATGAAGTTTTTATCTTGGAGAGTAATAAAATCTGCCATTAATTTGAAATGTTTACATTTCAATTACTTGAAGCATATTTCAGTCCTTTCACAGAATGCAGCTGTATAAGAAATCTCCTAAATTTTATCTACTCTTAAAAACCTCAATTTCAACATCTATCTTGTGATATAGGGGAAAAAAGGGGAAGTTTTACAGTTTCTAGTCAAACCTAGATAAATAAACTACATATATATATTCTTATTTTCTTAATCCTGGCGCTCAATGAAAAGTGAAAACTGAATTTAATATATTTGGTTCTAGCAAACAAGTACATTTTAATACCAGCAATATCACAATAACCAAAAGTAGCAAAAGCATCAGAAAATTGCCTCTTCTTCTTATTTTTTGTCAAATCCAAATATATTAAATATAATTCAAAAAATACATTATTTAACTTACCTAGTACGAAAGTGGATATTTCCTGTTGAGTACGACTGTGGCCTGTTAGCACACTGCCAAACTTCTTGTGGTGACAATGGCAAACTATTTGAATGTTCACTGCAATCTGAAGGCCTAGAAACCTTCTAAGTAAGACAAAGAAAAAGAATGCAGCTGATGGCCTCTGTAAGTTTGAGTCTAAAATATGCAGGAAAACCTGCACTGGGGTTTGCAGAGACTACTACGATAACTAAAATGATTCTTAATGGTGATATGCCCATTACAGACCTTATTTTCAACTAACTAGGACAAAAAGGGGACTTTAGTAACACTTAACATTCCCAAATATAATGAATTATGCATTTATGAGACTTCTTGTCTTAGCTGCAGGAAATAAAACACTAGTAATACTGTGCTTGTAACAGAATAGAAAACGCTACCAAAACAAAAAGTTAAAACTTCAAAGTTTATCAAATAACTAGCAGACATTACAGTTCGATGACCTTTAGCTGTTCTGAAAACATTCAGCTGTTGTCATATAATGCAGATCTTAGTATTTTTAAAGTAGTTTGTCTACTAGCAATTTTTAATCTGTTGCCAAATGTGCAGATGAAGCACATCATCTTTTTTTCTGCTACTGTGAAGTAAAGTGTTGAAATAAATCCAAAATAAAGAAAAACTAAGCAAATGAAACAAAATCTAAAAGAAAAATTGCATCTGGAGATGAGGAGGAAGTCTGAGACTTCTAAAAGTAATTGTGTTTTTCAAGTCACTAGATTGTCATATTAATCACCCCAGAATAGCATATCCTTAAGGAATGAATAAAGACTGAAGACTAAGATGTTTCTGTGACATGTTACCTTTGGCCAGTGCAGTTGGTTTGAGACCAGGAGTGTTTTTGAAGGGAAACGGGTGGAATCTAGAGTTAGCCATTCCTTCTCTAATGCAGCCTGCATGAATGAGCAAAGTCAAATAGTGCACTGATAAAATCAGTTTACTTTTGATAACTTTTGCAAAGTCTCTTTTAAATAGTCCTACATACTGTGTCAGTGTTTTCAAGTTGTATATCAGAACTGCCACCTGCAGAGCGATCACACTCAAAACACCTTTGGAGATGCTGTGTTGCACTGTTTTATTTTAAACAAATCAGATCAACCCTATTTGTGGGTTGTGGGGGGGTTTGGGGGGTTTTGATTTTGTTCTGTAAATATGACACATCCCTTCCTTCTCAAATTACTGTAATTTTATTCCAACATTGTTAACAGAACCTAGTTATTATAAAAGACTGCCAAACTTTGAAAAAATACAGACCTAAGGTACTTAAGCTATAAAGAACATGAACAGCTTTGTGTGCTGTTTTAAACTGAGTATTTTATGTCCAGATGTAGGTGCCTGATTCTGTCAAACTTGCTTTCGTTGAGTTGAACTGAATAGATAAATAGTTTTCATTGAAATATGGGATTCAAAAAGGTGGTTGAGTTTTCATTTTTTTGTTTTTGTTTTTGGGGTTTTTATATAATAGAATAATTTGAAAACTAAAATAGTGGTTGGAATGAAGATGGGTGACACAATTAGTTGCTAACTGGTGTCTCTAGCCCCTCAAGGCAGAATTCAGGTTTTTTTTCATAAAAACAAAATTTAGACTTTTTTTCAAACTCAACTTGTATACAATTAATTTTTCTTATAGGTCTTTGACTTTTTTTACCACATGGTCTTTCAATACATTCTGATAGGTGAGAGAAGCAAATCACTCCCACAGAGTAAGTAAATACTGCTGAAGAATTTGGCTGGACTTAGAGGGCTCAGTCACTCAGGTTCTTCTTAGTTAAGAAGTAAGGAGCCTGGGGTTCATTCTTTAGAAAATGTCTAATTTATAAAACTGGACTACCTTTCTCCCATTTATAAAATATTACAGATTTTACTGATTTCTGACCCTGACAAATTATCCTAACTTTGGATACCTTACTGTGTAGTTTGTGCAAACAGGACTTTGTACAGCCTTAGATGGGTGAACAAGGCCTTTCAAGCCCTTCGAAATCCTGAGAGACAAAAGGATCATATTCCAGCTATTTTGAAAAGTTACTTCAGGTATTGGTCACATAATTTGGTAGCTTGAAAATTCATCTTTCTGCTTCCTTTCTCACCAAGCTTTTAAAAATAATAAATTTGGATGTTATTTTCATATCTTTAAAGGGATCTTTGATTTCCTCCTTTTGAAGTTTACTATTATTTGGGATATATATATATTTGATATATATTTTATGTATATTTTGGGTTTAATTCATTTATTTAATAAATCTGGGTGAATTCTATGCCTTCATTATTAACAGGTAATATCTCTTTACCATTCTTCCCCTCCTTATGATTTCAATTAATGATAAGTATACAATATTATCCTTTTTACCACACCTCCTTTCTCAGGTGGCTATATATGTTAGAAAATCTATATAAATAAACAGCAGAGGCATGCAACAAATAAAATATATCATATTCTTTAACTATAATAATTACCTACAACCTACAATTTAACTCTTCTCAGTAATTACTCTTATGCTGATAACCACTGAGTGGTTGATTCAAACAACTTCCATTAAAAAAAAATCTATTCCAGAAGCAGACTGTAGCAAATCAAATCCCAAAGATGATAATTTAATTATATGAAATTGGTACAATTTGGACACAGAAGACTGACAAGTCTCAGTAGCTACAACATATTCAAGTTTTACAATTGCCTGAGGTCTATGGGCAGAATGGTCAAAATGAAATGCCATGACAAAGGGAGAAAATCTGACTAAACCCAGTGAAAATAGATATTATTCCTTCCTGTCCTCTTTAAATTTACTCTTCAATTGCACTATGCAAATCATATATTTAGCTTTTCAGATTAGACTTTTTTACTTATTTTTCAAGTCTGGGCATACAATTCAGTCATAAGTGAACTCTGTATTTGTAAAAGATGTGTGTTCAACTTAGCTGGTTAATAAAGGTATGTAAAAAGCAAATTTCAGAAGTATGTTTTTCTTTTCTATTTGCAAAGAATCAATACAAGTAGGAGAGAGATAGATTTCCAATTCTTGTACAATTTAAATATCAATTAACTTCAGTGGTGTGTACCTGAGTACCTAAATGTCTTATGTGAGAAGGGAATATGATCCAAGCTCTAATGTCAGATTTCAGGCCAAGCCTGCATCCTAGCTATTTGAAATTTCACCTCTTTCATTAAATAGTTTGTGACAGAAATAACAAAAAAAGAAACATGATAGATAACACTCAGGAGTGTAGTAAATTTTCGGAACAAGTATCACTTAATAGTATACTGATTGAATCCTTTTGCTTTATAGTTGTACCATAGCCCAGTTAAAGTTATTTCCTTTTAATATTGATGTTGAAGCTTTTCTGACAAATATTTTCCTAGCCCAGCATTTGCCATTTATTAATGTAATATTAATAGTGTTTTTATTTCTTTCACAGTTTAAAAATGTACTTCAGTGCTCTAAGTGTTGAAAAGCAGTATCAATGACAATGTAAAAGCATGATTCAAAGGCATAAATATGCAAGAAAAAAAGATAACTGATGTATCATAAGCATATCTCCTATGAATGTGTAGCACATTACAAAAATATACCACACTGATATTTGCTTTGCCCAACAAAAATAAAGACATAATTGATTTTCAAATATATGCTCTTCCACTCTGTTTTCCCCTAAGCTCAAGAAAGTTCCATCCATGTCTTTCCATAAACAGTCGCAAATTAAAACTAAAGCAAAGTTTATGACAGATTTATCAACACCTTAAGTGAAAAACTAGATCTGCCTCCAGTGATATTTTCCACTAAAAGAAAAGAACAGTCTGAGATGAATTACATAGTAAATAAAATGTTAGTATTTGATTGTCTGGTCTACATAAACAGCTACAGGCATGCTATATTTATATTTATTTCTGAAGTCAAATAAGGAATTGATTTTATAAATATTGAGGTATACAATGCAGCTTCACATATGGGTAAATCACATACATAGTTGATTTAATACACATTATTTTATCTGAAGATATTTTTTATTTCCAGTGTTTGTGTCAAAAAGACTGTAATAATTACTTTAGGTTTCAAGTTTCACAATCACACAAAATGTACATATAAGTTTCTATTTTTCTGCTACATCTCACAGAAATAAATTCATTTTAACCTCCTGTCTGAAACAAATTTTTAAATTTTTAAACCCAATACAATTATCCCTGATACCATTCTTCAACAAGAAGGAGGTGTGAATATATTTGGGTTAGGAGTTTTCTTTCTGAATTTTAATCATAAAACTTTCATATTATTAACTATTTCCATGTACCCATTAGGATCAAGAACTTTTTATTCTGATTCACAATGCATTTTTTTATCCTTTGAGAGACTACTCTTATAGGGGGTTTTCTTTCCCTCCCCACCCTTTCCTTTTCATGACGTGTTATATATAGCCTTTTTCATTCTGTTATCCCTTCATTTTTCAAGTATTTACTCTATTACTTCCTTTGCAAAATGTAATGACTATTTACATCAAACACTAAACTTCTGTGGTCTCAGAAACGGAATTCAATCCAACAACCACCAAAGTCAGTAAGAATGGTTCTTCTAACTTTAATAGGACCTGAATGAGTTGCTGAAAAGTAGAGTTTTAGTGCAAGTGTTATTTATATGATCTAATCCTAGGCATCTTTTATATGCTCTTGATTACATTCTGGATATAAATAACCTTTTATAATGACTATACATGTAATTTGGGTTGTTCTGAGTCATATTTAAACCACGAATGAAAAATAATTGAGAGTCAAACCTATACTCAGGTTTGAAGCACTTCTACAAGTAACTGTCCAAACTGTGAATAATGCCATCACATAATGCCTTTCATCTCTTTGAGATCAAGGAGGATCAGAAGAGTATAACAGGGTCCAAACCAATCCCTGAAACTGTACTATGGTTTGAAGCACAGGATGCAAGAAGGCATTAACAATTCAGGCTGAAACGCAAGGCCACTGTTTGACATCTCACAACTCTGTCCTGGTCAGACCAAACAGCTACCTACATCAGCATTCTGCTTCCAGAAGAGTTCAGCAGCAGATCCTTATGCAAAGAATGCAAAAAGTCGGACATGTTGAGGACAATCCTTTCTCTGGTATATTCTTTCAGACCTTGGAAAATGGTGGTTTAAGAACTTTCTGCCAAAATCTAGGGAAATATACCTCACCTTAAAACAGTAATCTAATTTCTAGGGACAAATATAACTATTTAATCAGTGTGTTTGCCTGGTCACCTCTATATCAATCCAGAAAGAATGTAAATCATGTACATTGCTCAGGAGATACAACTGCTGAAACAGTGTAGACTAATTTCAAAAGACTGACATGTTGGATGCCATGGGAGCTGAAGCTACCACACGTTTTCAAACATGGTCGAACGCAGAATCACCACCTAGCAAAACTGTGAAACTATCATTGAAAATTAGGGAAAACCAACTCCTTATACCTCTTTTCAATTCTTCTTTTATTTCCTTATTGACTCTTTCACTGTTTTCAGGACAGCAATGTTTTAGCCAGAAAAAAACTGTTTATAGATATTTATATAGTGCTTTTATTTAAATGGCATTTTAAGATAAAAACTGGAAAATTATTTAACAGAATATAGGCAAGCAGAACAAAATTAGCATCCAAAATGCTCTGTGAACTCAGAGTTATGATTGGCTCCTGATCATTACAGGGGAACAGGAAGAACGGCAGGGGGAAAAAAAAGAGGATCTTCTGTACAAGTTTTTCTGGACTTCTGCTCCCCTCCATGAGGCAGGTTGTTAGTGTCATTCTCAGGAAGAATGGATTTTTTTCAATAAGATTTTACAAAGCATCTGCCCTCTCCACATTCAAATTAATTTTTAACAAGAATAATATGCAATGAGTGAATAAATAAATACATCAGAATGAACCTTTCCACATTCCACTTTCTCTACAGATTACAAAGCTTTCTCTACAGAATACAAATTTGAATAAAGTTCTTCAGGGTGGTGATGTCCTTGGTTTCTACTTTCCTAGTTTTCAGTGAGTATATCTGAATAGTGCAGTTAAACTTTTGTTCTCTCCAAGACAATAAAACAGTTAAAAGAGAAGGCAGAACTTTCAACAGCCTTCTATGACTATTTCAAATAAGGTAACAAAATTTTTTCTGGGGCAATACAAACCACATGAGGATCTACTTTTCCTGGTGTTAGACATCTTGTAGGTTAAATAATTGCTTAGACTGGGAGAGGGAGTGGTCAGGCAGAAGGATCAGATGCTGAAGGTTAAGCCTGTGAATACTCACAGCCAGCCTACTCTACTGTCTTTCATCTGGCAGAAAGCTGTACCTTTCTCTCTTGGTTCCTGGCAAACATACTTCATTCTGTGGGATATTTCATTCAAACATCATGCTAGTCCAGGACAACATCTTTCATTTCTTTTTACACTAAATTCCATTTCTGCCAAGGCCTTAGTATTTGCTACGAATTTCTTCTCTGAAATCCTAAGTTTTGACAAATTTCTTAAGAAATCACAAATTTTTAGCTCTTATAGATGAAACAGAAGGACCAGATCACTTATCTGTGCTCTTTTGCATATTGCTGATAGATTGTGATTGAAAATTTCCTTTGAAATTAAAGATCTGAATATATTTGTATATTTAGGCTTTTCTTTCATTCAGTCTTTTTGGGAATCAGATTACTGTATGGACTCCTTTTTTTCTGGGAAACTAAGGTTCACATGTAAAGCTTAGTTCAATGTTAGGAAGTTGAGCATCAATTCAGACCCAGATGTTCTAAAAAAACTTCCAAAGCTAAGAAAATACCAGATATAAACATCCTTAACTCAACACCTATTAGTTGCATTATTATTCCATGTCCAATTCTACAAAAACTCAGTCTAAATTCTGCCATTTGAAATCTATATGTAAGCACATTAAACAATTTTATAAAAAAATAATTATAAAATCTTTTTAGACTGTGTAGCAGATACACATTTTACAGAAAATATGTCTCTGAACTGCAAGCAGTAGGAAAAATAAGCCTTTTTTCTGAGTTTGTCTTTCACTCTTTTTCACATATTTTATATGTTGAAGATAAATAGGTTAGCACCCTAATAAAGGTTATTTTAACCTTTGGCAATGCTTCTTTTTCAACCCTGTCTTTATATAAGACAATATATATACATTAGCAAAGAAAGCTGGGTACAGCTGCATTTTTATGACTGCTGAAACTAAACAAAGTTTCAAGCCAAAAAAAGTAGTGAGTATCATACGAATTCCAGAGAAACATTGCAATGATTAACTGACCCCAAGAGATTTTATAGACTTACAAAAGCTGGTTAATTATTAGGGTACATTCTTGTAGGAAAATTAGAGGACAAGGATATTTGTAGAGTTGTCCATTTATAAGAAGGACATATTGAGGATTACTGGAAAAAATCGTAACATTCTGTTGATAAAAACATTTAATAAAATTTTATTGGAGAATGTCTTCTACAAATATAATTTTTCCTAACTTTTTAGGAAGCTTAGGAAACTAGCTGTTCTCTCAAATTCTAATGCATATATATGTATATATATATATATATTTATGTATACAGATATCTATGTGATTTCTTAAAATAAAACCAAATAAAAGTATGAAAAGAATTTATTTTGGAAAAGTAAATGAACAATAAAAATTTCAAGGACCATGAAAGTTTTTGTTCAAATAAAAGCTTGAATGTGTACATACATAATTAACTCTACAAAAGTCTGAATCTTATTATAGTTCATGTCAGTCATTCATGACCTATATGACCTAAACTTTTCTAAAAATACAGTTTTGTCTTAAGCCTGACAGTGTTTAAAGGAAGCTCTGTGTCCTTTCTTTGAATACAGAAATAAAATATACCGATGGGTAAATGGTAACCTCAACTACAGAGGTTAAACATGGTTCAAGCAAGCATCAGAAATGTATGCTTCAAAAACCTTTTGATATGTATAGACCCAACCATCTCAATAAACATCAAGCTCCTGGAACCTTCAGACCACTCCTCAAAATAGGTCTAAGACCCAGATATAGTCTTCTCCATTAAAATGACAAGAAACTTCAGGTCTTCCCCTCTATGACTCTGCCACATGACAGAAATTTTATCTGTCCTTTTCCAGTTTTTTCTACTTTGTGAAAACAAACAAACAAAACTTTCACGGGGCAATGAATTAAAAACTTAAAAAAACCCAAACCAAACAAACAAAAAACAAAAGCCAAGGAACCCCTCATCCATACCCCTTAAATACTGTGAATTCAAAGAATTTACAATTTCAAAGGAACATAACTGAAAATGTTCTATCAAGTTTGGGTAATGAACACTTAAAAACATAGAAAAGAAAGCTGAACTCCAGCTTGCAGTCAAAAGAAGGGAAGTCAGGCAGAAGCACAGGGTAATAAAAAATAGACTAGTCACAAGTTTATAGTAATTTAACCTTTAACATATTTCAAAGTTCAGGTCACATGAGAGATTGTATTCAATTTCAAGACAACTTTTCCTTTTTGCTTAAAAGTCCCTATTTCATAAACAAGAACAAAAAAGCATTTGGAAGACAAAGAAGGAATAAATTATAAGCACACATTTCTTTAGAAACTCATGTTAACAAATCTCTTATTACCCTACAAAATTCTTAATTCTAAAAAAGGTGTGTCTCACTCATCTCTCAGCTTCACTTAGATTATCCTCCATGTAAGTCCCTAGCACTGCCTCTTCTATTTGAAATAAATTATGCACAAATGAATCTGCACAATCGCTGAGATTGCATTCTGTTCCATCAAACAGGATGTTAATTAAAATTTTAACTATTTTGGTCTCCCTATCATCCATGATGGACTCCATTAATTACTGCCCACAAGTTGGCCTTGTACCACAGAGTACAACTATTTATTTGAGCCTGGTAGTGTCATCAGTTTTCCAGTGACCTTTATTGTCTCCTTGTCCAACCCACACCTCAAGATATTTTGAGAATAAGACTGTGGGAGACAGTCAATGTCCTTGCTAAAATAAAGGCACGCAATATGCACTGCAATCCCCTTATTCACAGTGCCAGTTACCTTGTGACAGAAAACAATGAGCTGACTAGTAAACCCTTGGTAAACCCATGCTGGTTTTTCCATGGGTTTAGGACTGGCTTCTGAATGTATTTGCTCCAAACCTTCCCAAGAAGTGAGATAATGCTGATGGGCATCTAGTTCTCTGGATCTTTCTTCTTGACTTTTCTGAATATGAATGGGTGTGATGACTGGCCTTTTCCAGTCACTAGTAACCTCCGTCAGTTGTGGTGGTCTTTCAAAAACGACAGAGAGTGACCTTAAAATTACAGGAGCCAACTTGTTCAATTCCCTTGGATGCATCCTACCTGTTCGTTTGGACTTGTATATGCACAGGGGAGGTGAGCTGTGCTGCAATTGTATAACATCTGCTATGTTCTAAAAGGATTACAAGCTCCAGGCAATGAGACATTACAGATTTGACAGTAGAGAACAGAAGGTGACATCTCATGTTCCTCTTTGGTTCCTCCATAAGTGTGGTAATTTAACTCAATTACAATATCCACTGCATCAATGGAATTTTCTCAAAAAGTACAGATCCATCATTTAGGATAGCTCCTGAAATTTGTAAACGGGGATTACTAAAAGTCTTTTTTAATGGAAATCAATATATGTGGACATGCTAAATATCATTTAACTACATACTTTAAACATAATCTGTACCTGTACTAAAGCATCGATTTTGACATTACAGAAAAATTAAAGAACATAGGGAAGATAGATTCAACAATTTGGGATCCTTTGTTCAGCTTTCAAAAGACTCCAGATGCAGATGTACTCACTGAGAAGAACTGATGACTGTATTATTGTTTCCATATATGCCCTGATGCATTTGGCTTGGAACAATTTTCCTTTGAGATTACAATAATGAAACTAAAAATTCAAAGAACTAAATCTTTTTTCACTTTGATACATTTTCCCATTGCTTGACCTGTTTATTCAATTCTGATGCTTGACTTCGTATTTAGAGAAATAAGACTAGGAAGTATCATTAATTACATCACTACACTGATACATCATAGAAGCCAAACGTCATTTACAAAAATACTATACCAATGATTACATAGAGGTTCCAAATTATATCTGTACTGCCATGCATCATTAGTGGGATTTCCTTTGGGAGGTATTTATTTTGAATCTGGCTATGTAACCACGAACTGGGTAGAGACAAGCCATGAAGATAGGTTCTGTTTAAAAATTAACATAATTTCAGATGGTATGAAGAACTGAGATCTCATGGTGGAAGGCCAAAAAGCAATCAAAACACGCTCTGCATGAGCTGTGAAGCTGGAGTGTTAGTGATGGCCACAACTTCTAGTAGCTATGTTTATGTTTACTTTATCAGCCACTGACTGCAACAACCTACTTCTAAGACCAGAATATCTATCAGATAACTAGAAAACAAGATTTCAGCATGTTAGATAAGCAGAATTCCTCAAAGAGGCAGAAGTTTATGCATCTGCTGATATCGCAGACTGAGAATGGCACACAATTCGCTAACACAGAAGGTGAAAAAAGAGGAAAATATCAAGGGATCATTGATAAACACTCATGGAAAAAAGACATCATCCAATATACTACTTAGGACCAAGTTTTTTCCCTCCTTTTTAAGAGAAAGGGATATGAAATTTTCATCAGACACATTTTTGCTTTTCTAAAACACTGTAACTTTATATGAAATTTGATGAAAAATGGATCACATTCTTTGCAGCACGCAATATAGAAAAGCTGGATCCTGATCTGGCATTTACAAGCAATTACAAGAGCTCAACATATATAAGAGCGTCAAGATACAAGAAATGTTATGGGGACCTTCTAATCCATAGGCTACACTTATTTCCTGGCACTAGCTGGAAAAGAGCAGTCACTGTCATAAGCTTACAATCACACACTCCCAGTCTGAGACAAACCACATCATGAAGAATTATAGGAAAAGAAAACAAAATATATTGTACGGGTCTAGTTTGGATATGTAATAAGAATACTAAAGATGGGAGATATAAAGAAATTGTACTAATTACTGTTTAATTTTTAAGGGTTAGTACACATGAGGCAGTTTTCATTCTTCCCACCTCCCAAAAAAATAAAAAACAAAAAAAAATAGAAAAAGTAAAAGAAAACTGCTACTGAGATGTTGTGAAAGGCAAGAAAAAAATTAGGAATGACTATGTGTCCAAGTGTGGATACACAAAAAGAATGTAAAGGAAACTCCTGGTCAGTAGTTTCAAAAGCTGTTAAAAACCCTGGTATTTTAAAAATCTGCATAATCAAGCTCAGAAGGAGAACAACACTTTCTCTCAGGGCAAGAGTTATTCCCTTTGATGAACAAAGGAGTGATAGATTTCTTTTTAGCTTGGTTGTAACTTACAAAGTGACTTTCTTTTTGAAAAAGTATGACTAGACTGAATTAAATTTAAAGTTTGAAAAATAGAGTATTTATTTTCTGTGCCATGTAATCATCAATATTGATATGATACTCATCTTGATGAGAACAGGACATGTCCACATGCTCATTCAGTGTAGAAAACCAGCAATTTATTCAGTGATCACTGCTCAGGGTAAATATTATATTATATTTGTTCAGCTTTCTGACACATTGGCAAGTTCAGCCATTTTGCATTTGGCTCACATCATGTTCACATCAAGAAAACAACACTTCTGATATTGAGATAGTACAGAAAGCAACAGCTGTGCCAAGCAAATGTGTTATCACATTTTGTCCACCAGAGGTAAAGTGAGCTCTGCCTTATAGATCATTTGCTACATGTACGGACTGCTGATGAAAGCTTGCCTTAAGATCAGCCTTCTGGAGCGTGTAGGCTGGAATTCTCCAAAGTCCACATGAAAGACATGAAAATATCACTAAATACCAGGCTTATACTTTCTGAGACATCTGTTGGCCAGATCTTTCATCTCATCTGGGATAGCCTGTCTGACACTACACAATAAAACAGACACAAAACACTACTGCCTCTGAATGTCTTGGGCAATGTATGGGAGTTCATACGAATACAAGAAGGTATCAGTAATTTTTCAGGTGGAATATTCATGCTGTTGTGAACAAGATAAAGGTCATTCCTCCAGCCCAATCACATGCAATCCATTTTTCATGATATACAGTGTCAAACCTGTACTAAAAATATACCATTTCTCAACAGCATAAATCAAGTAAAGTGAAGACTTTTGGAAAAGACTGGGGTTTCCTTATTCTGTTCCACAGTCTCACCTTCCATGGAGCACTGGGTACACTATGATCACAATGCAGATACTAAACAGTTACTTAATGCAAACTGATGCTTAATGACCTCTTGCATTATGATATTTGCAAATAGTTTAAATAGGTGCTTGTACAGTAGCAATTTTGTAGAATGTTAGATAATACTGAATAAAATCATTATGACTGAAATCTACATAACATTATGAGAAAACCCCAGACAACAACCACAACACAAAATTGTGAACTATTAAAAATATTTGGGACAAGTTTTAATACATTTGTATCAGTTTGCAGTAGAGAAAGGTTTTTCTGCCCTTCTCTCTCATTTCACTCATTCTGTACAACAATGAATTCTGCAGTGCAAAATGGTGACCAAATATTTTTCTCTTCCTTCACACTCTAGCATATGGGATCTCTTAGCCCAGCAATATGTACTCCTCCCTACACACTTGTCTGAGACACAACAGATAGCCACTGATATCGTGTGTCATTTTTTGGCTCTGCTTCAGCATTTTGCTGTAAAACACTGAGGCCAGAAAGGAAGGAATAGGAAGTACTGACTATTCCAAGTTTCTGTGGCTTTTTTCTGCAGAAGTAGAAAGTCCATGTGATCTGGTATTACCCAACTACAGAGAATGAAACAGCTAAACACACATGAAAACAGGCAACCTAGTATTGAGTAGCTAGTCTCGGCTAGGCAGTGCACAGTGTATGCCCATCATAGTTAATCCACAGATTTCTCACAATCAAAATCTTCAGCACAGACACTTGAAAAAAAAACACCAAAAAACCAAAAAGCAAAAATATTACAAATGTTGCAGGTTACAATTCTAATTACAGTCACCAATCTTAAACATTGAAATGTTCACTCATTGAATAAAGGATATTCTTCACAGACATGTACATTGTAAATTTATCACATACACTGCTCTGTAGAAAATAGATTATATTTTTCATCACAAGAAACTAAGGGCTTGAGTAACTTATTTGACCTCAGTTCCTAGTTTAGCCTTTGGGGATGTTGTGCAAATTAAAATGTCAGTTCATGGTTCACCTGTCATCATCTGAACCTAAACACTTCCTGAGAATTTCTCCCTAAACCCATGTTTTATTTCTTATAAACTCAAAACGAATTTGAAAAAAAAAAGGAAAAAAGAAGAAATGTGAGGCAACGCTAGAGGGTGGCATAGTACAGATTTCTCTGAAATCAGCTGGACTTCTTTTTCTTGCCTTCTCCGCCCCTTCCTTTTCTCCCTGGCCTTATGAGCACCTGCCCAAATGTGATTTTCTTGCTGATAGACAGATGGAACAAAATTGTCTATGTAGTTTTCAGTTTAGTAAATGAAAAAAAAAAGAAAACCAAAGAACCATGACAGGATTACTTGGGCCAAACCAAGTGAAACAAGAATGGCTCAACTGAATTAGAGTGTGTAAGACTTCAGCCTACTGGCTGAATAATTCAAAACAGGATATTTTCCTTCTTTAATATATGAACAGATACTTCCTTCCTCTGTGAAGAAATAAAACCTTCAATGTTCTGCTTTTTATTATTCTAGAAAGAAGTCAGGGATCAGAGAACATCAACTAATGAAACTGTTTTGTATATATATTTCAAATTAAAATGAAAAAAATCCTAAAATTTAAGCCAGATCTCTATGTTTACACACACACATTTCCTGTCTACCAAATGATTCTTGGGACTCCTGCCTCAACCATTTTGCATGCTGTTAAAAAAGGCAGCAATACTGAAAATGTATCTTAAAATAGTTGCTGAAAGGGAGGATTAAAAATAAAATTACCCTCAGTCATCAAGTAATTGGTAACAATTTCATACAAAGCCCAGCTATTTTGTATGGCTAGGGGTTGGCAAAAGAAAGTTGATTCTCAGATGACCAAAGACTGATCAACTGTAAACTGCACCACACCAGCCAACAACATATTTGATTTCATAATTCTCTATGATCTGTACAAACGTGATTATAAATGGGACCCAGTCCTGTCAGTATAGGCAGTAGCAGGGCTATCGCATCAATCTCCTCTGGAAAATTACGGTGGAATATTGACAAATGGCTCATGCAAAGGCACAGCAGCTGAATAAGCACGTTCAGAGACAAGAGTTCACAAAAAAAACCTCAGTCATATCCTCTTAGGCCTCAAATGGCCACAGTGCTGTCAGTTTTCTTTGCTTTACCTGAAAGCATTTAGAAAAAAAGAAGGCAGCCAATGAATGTGAACAATTAGAGAAAGCAGTGCTCCAGACAAACCCATAGGTAAGTCATCAGCAGCTGCCTTACTACTTACTATGCAAACTGGGTCTAGAATTTCCCATGTAGACTGTGTTTTGAGGCTATAAAATATAAAATTCCTTTAACGTTTCCTTTCCTTGTTTACTGAATGACAATATTGAACCTGTAGACATTTTTATTGAAGTACAGATAAATTCAGTTTTGAAAGTGACAGTATTCCTCACATTCCTTTTAAGCCTGCTTTTATTTCTTAGAATGGAAACTTCTGATCCTATTTCAATCCTTTTGGAATTAAAATATCATTATTAACTTTATGTAACTTATAAAATTATTAGTAATAATTTCTGGATTTTGTGCATTACAGAGCTTTTAAGTGTGATGTTTGGGATTTTTTTCTGATTTAACTATACTTCTCATATAATTTACTTCTGTATTTATACCTGTGATCTTTTTAGCACATTACATATAAGATAAAAGAAGAGATAAGCCAGTTTAATCTCTGGTTTTGGGGATGTGTTCTTTACACTGGAATATTGCAACACTATAGGTATATTATTGTTCTCATTCCATCATGAAAATGAACAAAATACACACTAAAATATTGTTGACATTATAATCTGTTACTAAAATATTAAAAACACAAAAATTTTGGAAAAAAAGAAGTTTTTTCCTTATTGCCATTTGATTGCATTTTAACTGTAGAAATATATGGGGTTCTGTGGTGGATGTGACATTAATAGCGCTGTAACTATCAGAGCAGCTCAAAGAGCAGAAGGCAATTAAATCATGACAAATACATTTAAATTAGCTATATATAATAAATGCTTCTTTATTTCTGGACATCCAACACATTAATTCTAGCTTTGGTAGTCCTTTCAATTTCTTTCATTTCAAACACCTACATGATTGCTTAAGAAGAACAATGAACATTTTATCCTAATGACAATTCTTACTTCAGAAAAGGTGAAAGCATCCACATTTATTTCTTCATATTCATCCTCCACTTCATCACTTTTAACAGCTGCAAGAGCACTGGTCAGTTTCTTTCGCAAAAGAAAACCCTTCCAAAATGCCTAAACAAAAAATTTAAAGCATGTTATACAAAGCCATAGATCAACCCCAAATCCAGATTCTCTATGTTATCCCATTAGGAAGATAAAACATCTTGGGCCTTTGTTTAATAGCTCAATGATCTGTTTTTTGAACTTTATGTGACATTTAAAACTACAAGACAAATTAAATGCCAGCATATGTCTAATGCTTAGAGTACTCAAGAGGCTCTCCACAAGTAAGCAGAAAGGAATCCTGCAACTCCCTCAACTACAAACCTGGGTCAACTAATTAATTATTTGACAATTCCTTCAGGGACTATTATAAACTGAAAGAAAAGGCTACATAAGAAAAACCTGAGTGTCAACTTTCAAATTACTAAGAATAAAAATACAGTTGTACTAAATGTCTTACAGTTTACGGGTAGCAATTCTTGAAGCCATCTCATTCAATTGACCTAGGTCAGTTACTCTTTCTTAACTGTCTACGATCTTTATTTTTTAAAAAATATTACCAGTAGGCACAATCATCTCTGAGAAAAAGGAGTACATTAAGAATTAAAGTGTAGAAAACAAGGAAGGGTGTTAAGAACACGTGCCAAGCATAGAATGAGATCCAGGAAAAACACTTCAGAGATCACAATTACATAGATGGAGTTAAAAAAAAAACTAAATTCAAGACAGAAATTTGCTCCAAAATCTGTGTTTGACATCATAAGAATTGAAGATACCTTGAGTGTTTAAAATACCACAAAAAAATATTTTCACTGTCATGAAAGAAGTGGTGTTGTTTACATTTAATGGCTTTGCAATAAAGGCATGAAAACAGGAAGGGTAGATCTTATATTCTGGCTTAACATTTACCTTATTAATTTTTAGAAAATGATTGTCTCATCATGTAAATTAATGAAAATTTTACTGGTTTTATACACATAATTCCTGATTATTATTAAATTATTAAATGTATTAGAACTGCTTTATTTGTTATTTTTCTACAGATCTTTATAAGCATCCAGATAAAATACCCTGATATTACTGAATGATCAAACAACAAATATATTTCATTCAAAATATAGAATTAGTTTTTACAAATGCAAAGGGACAAAGCAGTCCTAACGATAGATGCAGAAGGCAGCTGCTACCACAGATCTATGAAAGCACCAGGTCAGTGCTGTCATGACCAAAAATTAAAATTACATGTTAGCAGTTTCTAAGAAACAAGAGGAAAACTGTCTTACTGTACAAATTCATTTTATATCTATCTGACAATGGAATTCAGTTCAAGTTGCTTCTTGACTGTAACAGATTGTGGCAAAGGTTCAGAGAGGGACAAAAAGATAGAAAGAATTATAAAGTAATATGAAAAGAGACTAAACAGACAAATTTTATTTACAAAAAACTGTATGTAAGGATGGATATAAGAGATCTAAAAATACATAACATGCACAGAAGATAAATAATGAAAGACTTTATTTTCATACTCACTTTGAAAACTGTCATGTTTGAAACAAAAGAAGCAGATATTCATTATACAAATTTTTGAAACTCATCAATTGAATATCTGAATATTTAATATGTTGCAGAGGTCAAATATATAAGTTCAAAAATGGCTTAAATAAATTTATGGAGATCAATTGTTAATATGCTAGCAACAAATTTTTGCTCCTAAATCAATTTGTCACTTTTGATATTTTTATAAAAGACTTACAGTATGGAATATTTCTAAGTCAACTTGAAATATGAAATCAACACAGGGTTCATTTCCTTCAAAATGCGGGAAAAAAATATTAACCCTGGAAACCTGGCAGGCAGATACTATATCTGGTTACCAAATTAAACAGAATCAAGGCATGGACTTCAGCTCCTGCACATAGTAATCCATGCTGTTTAACTGTTATCAGCTCAGAATCTACCGTAGGACAGCCGAGGCTGTGGTCTGTTCCCAAGGGCAATATGGATGAAGCAATACTGGTTTTTGGAGATGGATAGAGAAGAAAAGAGATGGATAGAGAGGATAGAAGAGACAGGAAGAGTAGTCAATTGTATCAGACACGATATATTAGTTTTGTAGCATCTATCACTTTAATAGCACAGAAATACCTCAGTAAGAATGTGGGCATAGTATCTCTTAGGCATAGTATTAGAATTAAATCAAGCAAAAATAATTCAGGAAAATATTTGGTGAGAAATAGGAAAATATTTTTATCTTTCTATAAAACATTTTGTAAAGAAGTCTCTCTCTTAGAAACATCAAGCTTATATTGTAAAACACAAAATGTTTCATTATGAAATTATTAATAAAATCACAACCAAAAATAGATAGATGACAAGTGCACAAAATGAGTAAGATCTTTTTCTTTTTAAATTTGTAAAATAAGCAAAGAGAATACCATAAACCAACCTGGATTACTGTGGCAGCTTCATGCTTCTGTCTTAAAGCAGTCATAAACTGATGATTATCTGTTTTGTTGCAGTCATTTTTTCTCCGAGCATGGTACTTCCGCCAAAGGGACTGGATCACTGATGCTGCCATATGTAGCCTCATACTAAAATATATACCTTTATGAATGACATAGCCTCACCAGTACAACTGGATTATCATATCTGCCCAACTACAACCATAAAACATAGCACTGTGCTTTGAGACAAAAGAAAAGCTCTGCCATTAAACAAAAACTTACAATCCATATGTGACATATATGCTCAGAAACACTGGAGGATATTCACATCACCTAACTTCTGAAATCCAGTTATCTAAGGACTAATCTCTGCTGGGCTCTGTTCCGTTTACAATCACTGTAAAAGAAGAGTCTTCAAAAGGAAGGATTAGGAGGAGAAGTGGTTTAACAATGACTGAGTAAATTATTGGAAGGGTCCACTTATTCTCACTGCCTGTATGAAAACAAACAAACAAAAAAACAACAAAAAACCCCCAAAGAAACAAACATCAAGCACTAAAGAGAGATAAATACTGAAAACTGCATGACACAGATATTTGCAATGAAACTGACAGGAAAAACTGAGAAAGTGTAATTTCATCTTTTGCCTGCTTTTACCTGTTAATTTAAGACTACCAGCCACTGGTTATTGGTTTAAATTTTCTAATTTGCTCATTTTTTAACAATCATTAATTACAGGGTATTTAGATTTGTTCCATGATTGAGATTCCTAAATATATGTTCAATGAATTTTTACTGATCGAGAAAAAGTTTATTGTCAGCTCTGCATCATGGTTTTACTATCTTTACTATCTTGGAATCCTTTTCTCCACAATACTCATTTTAATTGGACAGTGGGTTAAAGAAAAGCATCTAAGCTGCCCCCAATCTTTACATAATTTCTTTCCTTAAGCAGTGCATCTGTTTAAACAGATGAGTATTCTGAAAAAAAAAAAGGCCAGAGGTCGAAAGATTTCTTTTCTCCTAAAATGTGTTTATTAAGTTTACCATCCCCCAAAAATGACTTCTTTATAAGCTTTGCATGTGTAAGAAGCAGTAGCTGAATTGAAAAAGCAAACACAAAAATTGGTTACATTCTGTTTTGAAGAGACATCTCCAGAAACAGACTTACAGAATGCACTAACTAAAAGGTAAATGAATTCAAAAAAAATTTTAAGCATTCATCTTCTGCAACAGACTACTGTAATCTTGCTTTCAACTTGCTGAGAGGTAATGATGACTTGCATGGTCTTCCTGAATAATAAATTTTATGACAAATTATTAGTGTCTTAAGTGCCTACTAAGCACTACAGTCTATTTACCATAAGTCTAAACAGCATGAAGAAGCACACCTGCCATTATGACTTTTCATAGTGTTCTCAAGACACCTATTTTTTCATTGAATTCTTATGAAATTGTAACTGCATTCTTGTCCCTTTAGGGCAAAAAATCAGCTTCTGTTTCCCCTGACTGTACATCCAAGGCCATACAAATCAGCAGCAAACACATTCCAAAGAGGTAATTTACCAGTCTGTTTCATGTGGGAGAAAATTTGGGGGCACAGAACAAGTTGAACTGGCCTCTCACCCCTGTCTCTACTTTTAAAAAGCAGGTTGAGGCATGTTGGAGGAGTACTGAAAGCAGGGCAGGCCACTAGCTCTTCACTCATCACAACAGCAGGAGACTGGCCTAGGGTCAAGGGTGTAGGTAGATTTAAGGAACTTTTACCTCTTGCCTTCTAAACGGTACTGACTGTAAAGACTACACAGATGAATCTTGGATATCTAATGAATAGTATAGAAAAAGAAGCTTTACAGTAGTTTGTAGTTAAACTGATCCAAAGTTCCTGCAAAACATCCTAACACTGCCATTGAATGGGTGTCATAACATTATTGCAAAAAAAGTAGGAAAATGTAGGAGACCAAGAGAAAGTTTTCAAATTCTCTTATGATACAGTAATTTTAAATTATTTGAAGTACTTTCATATCTATACTCTAATATATCAACTGACAGAATACCACAAAGGATTCTTGTTAATCTGAAAGCCTAGTGTGCAACACCTTAATATAAATTTATTGTTGATAAGCTTAGAAATATTACAAGTTCTGTGCCTCTGTTTTTAAGTAATACATTCTTCCTCCTCTTTTCTCTCTGTATAAGCTATTTGAAAGCAATCTGACACCCGTCTTACCTTTCTGTATCATTCTCAAAATGCTGAAGATTTCTTCCCATATTACTTGTTACTATCACTGACTGTTGCGATGTGAGTTGGGCTGACATGTTATTGTTGCCTTTGCTCTCCTCTCTGTAATTAATACAAGATTCAGTGCTCTTCTGCTTCACTCTCTGATCTTCTTTATTTTCCTTTTGGTGCACAGGTATGGAGGAGTTAATGAATGTGGCCTGAATATCACCAGTAGTAATCCATCTTTTAGAAGGATTCAATGAGACCTGTTTATTTTCTGTCACACCCATGATAAAGAGGTTATTTTCCTGTAGGCAGCCAGTGAATGTTTGCTCTAAATGATTTTGAAGTGCTTCTGGTCCATCTCTGTCACTAATGTTTAGTTCGCCATACTCATGTGCATAACGATGTTTAATACTAAGTTTCATCAGCTGATTAAAATACCAGCATTGTCTCTGTGCAGAATCAATAGAAGAGGCAATTCTGAAAAAAAAGACAAAAATGTTTTTACATATGTTTCTGACCATAAGAATGCTTTACAAAAATGTATTCTCTCTATTATTTTCTAAAATACGTTGTATTTCAACTATCCTTACATGTTTCCATGTTCTTAAGGAAATAACAACTACTCTGACTGGAAACTCATTTTCAGTACTAATAAATCTTCATAGCATTTGGCTTTTTTTTTGGACATATTTAAAATATACTCACATAGATTTGTTATTTTACTTTGCCTTTTTACAGAAAAGTTTTCAGTCTTTCTAAAATAGACACTAGGGCAGGCATTTCCCTATTAATTTTCTGTGTAGTCAGAGGCACGTGAACCCAAAAATTTTAGAGCATTTGAGG
Organism: Pithys albifrons albifrons; assembly: GCF_047495875.1. Classification (NCBI taxonomy): domain Eukaryota; kingdom Metazoa; phylum Chordata; class Aves; order Passeriformes; family Thamnophilidae; genus Pithys; species Pithys albifrons. The sequence continues at coordinate 59,324,989 of NC_092460.1, forward strand.
CAATTCTGCTATAAATCCTATTGGTGTCTTAATAATCCAATTTTATCAGGGAACTAAAGAAACAAACATAAAAAAACCAACAATTTTAAAAATTAGATAAGATAGAGCAACAGAACCCAAACGGATTCAAACCAAGAAAACATAATGTTTAGAGAGAATTGAGGAACACAGAAACTTTTAAATATAGATATTTTTATCAATACAAAGGAAAGTTCTAGACTGAAACACCGATCTGTGAAGTCTGGCTCTCACTAGTTCTTTGTGATACACTCTGTATATGATGAGCAAGAGTAAATATGAATTAATTGTTACAGATTCAGATGGCACTCTGTACTTTGGATGGTGTTTGTCCATTGTATTGGGTAGCAGGTACTTCTGAAATCAAGAAAACATTTTTCTTCAATAGCATAGTTAGATGCAGGGATCTGTAATGTAGTGCTGCTTTCAGAGGAACATAAACTTAAAAAAAATCAATTTTTTTGTGAGTCTGGAAAAATCAGGCTCTAAAACTACAGTTATAAACAAAATTTTCCTTCTTGTTCATCACTCTTGAAAGGTGAAACTTTTTTAAGGTTTAACTGTGAAAACTCATTACCATTATAATTATATACTCCAATGAAGTTCAGCAAAGAACATAATTATCCAGATCTTAGAAGGTCTTACTGTTAGTGCAACTTCAGTGCTATAGGATAAAATCTGAATGGCTAAATTGGAAGCCAAATCCACACAGCTCAGGACAAAAGTCCTTGTGCAATAGCTGCACATTTGCTTAAGGATCTAACACACTATATAGTAAGAATCACAATTCCTTCAACAGAAAATACTTAAAGCATTAGCTAAATACTTTAGTTAAATACATTGAATCAGTTAAAGTATTAAAAAAGCTAAATTTTGGTACAAGATCATTACCAAATTTCTACAAAACGTGTGACAGTGAGAAGACAGAAAAAAAGAAAAAAAATGAAAAAAAGAAGTCTGTGCCCAACTGTCTTTTTCTTTTGCTTTGCCCTATTTTCTTGTTTATTTGAAATTAAAATATTGAAAAAACCCTGGAATGTTTTACATATTGGGCAAAATAAACTTTTGCATGAACAGCATATCCCGAGTACCCATGTTCATTCTCAAAAAACCACCAAAAAAACCAAAAAGACAAACAAACCATCCTAACAGGGAATCAAGTAGGATAGTTGTGCATTCTCTTCTTTGACAGGTGCAGGGGTATATCAAGCAGCTGTTTTCATCCTTCCAGTGGCTACAAAAATGCCAAGCAGAAATGGGAGGGGAGGTAGACGGCAATTGAAAATTCAGGCAGGGAGTAATTCTGTGGTCACCAGGGATCATTAGTTACTTTTTTTCACAGAGGCTGCTCTTTGGGCAGTTTTTCCAAGCAGTAGCTGCAAAATACAGTCTTGTCACTTGGGCATGTACCTTCTCCCAGCTGATACATTCCTTGGCAATTTGCATCTATACATTGATCTTGAAGGACTTTTAGGCTGCTCTCTGTATCAGTGGCCTTCCTTTTAGGCAGTCAGATCAGCTTAAGTTTCAATAAATTAAAGGGGAAGCTGAAGTGACATTCCAGAGAGTTATGAACAATGAAGTCGCTTGAAAGCTGCATTTGGTGTTCTGGAGAGGTGAAGCTCCAACGCACAGACAACAAGTATTATGATGGTGCCTGATTACTAGGCAGCAGTCAGCTTGTGGTTCCCTTAGGAGAACAGGGATTTAAGGTATCCTGTTAATGCAGTGCAACTTTCTCAGTGCCTCAATAGCCCTGCATTCTTGATACCACAGGCCTGCTCCTGACAATTGCTTGTTCAAACCACAGAAAGGAGGCTGCTGTAATTGAAAATACACAGGACTGGTTTACTTCTTTCACAGAAAAAACATATACAAGGAAAGAGAGAAGACAAAGTAAGTAATATGACAGTATTAAGACATTTGATACCATAGTATTGCCTCAAGTTAATGTAAATTTGCTGCTTGCCTTTCAGACCTTTACCTATATTATATATAGGTGAATGGGTCTGGTCATAATAAATCTGGAATTGCTTCTTGGTTATGATACAACCACGGTTTTAAGCATAAATTGGCATCTAGGGAAAACAAGAAATGGAAGCACCAGCATCCATAGTGTCTGCCTGTTTAATGTGTAATGAAATGGAGATGAATATGGTGGTCCTGCTACAGCAACATTTTTATGGCTTCTAGTGCATTCCTTTATGGTCAATGGATGCCTGGCTACCCATGAGCTTTATTTTGATCCTAACAAGTGAAAGTAATTTATGCCACGTGCAAATTTTAACATAACCACAAAGGATGCACTGCTTTTGCAGTGGGAGAAAGGGGTAATAAGCAAAAGAGGAAGGAATGGGTGTTTTGTCACAATGTATACATGCACTATGTTAGTAGCCTTTATATTACCTAAAGACCAAGATATTATTTTCACAAAGAAATGCTAATAGCAGAAAGCTACCTGTAGCTTTTTATATAAAACAGATACCTCTCTATTTTTTTCTAGCATTTTCCAGCGACTTGGAGGAAAGATAAAAGCATTAGAATCAGATTTTAATCTATTTGGAAATGTAAGTCAGGCATTTATTAATGACTGTTGCAACTTCCATCCTCACATCAATCCACTAAGAGTATCCATCACTGCCTTGGTTAATTTAGACCATGCAGGAAGGGAGAAGTAGAGGTGGAGAGGACTAAAAGCCCACTGGCAGTGCCTAGGATGCATTAGGGTCCATGCACAGGCTCACTTAACAGATATGGAAAACAACAAGTTACTAATTCTTAAAGGCCTTTCAGTGCAGTTTAAACTAGCCAAAGTATTGCTTTTTAGAAAGCTTAAAGTGGCAGCAGAAGCTTGCTTATAGAGCTGACACACTTTGTATAGAATTTCCTACTGCAGTCACATCTGCAATGACTGCCAGGTTATTCAAAGAGCATAATTTTGTCAGAATGAGACAGTAAGTCTAGAAAAGTCAGCAGAACAAATCTCTCAGAGGCAAAAGGGACAGTGGAAAAACAAGCCAGTTCTAATCAGGAACAGCAGTTTTCTCATGGCCATTGCAGCTAAATTATCACAAACCTCTTCATGTGCTAATTTGTGTGCTAGTTAAAACTTTGCTTAATATCATGTTTTTCCCTTTGTGGTTCTATGGTGATTTTCATAATTATGATACATGGAAAAGTCAAATAATACACCCCAATTTATGTGAGCTTTTGTTTGCAATAGTGTGGTAAAACCTAATTTGTCTTCAGAGAAGCTTCTATAAGCATCATTACTGATGTTCAACTGCAGCCTAAAAAAGTCCCTTACAAACATATGAAAGAGGTCACTATTTACATGTTCTGTCTTTGCAAAACACTTTATGAAATTCCTGTCATTTTTACTGTATTATACATACAGTATTTAGGAAGTTCAAGTTCCACTAGCCAGACATCTGCATATCTCATGACTGAAAGGAAATTGTTGTGACCAAGGTGTCCTATTATTTTTGATATTATTACTTAGTACAAGTCATCTAAAGAATATGTCACAGCAAACATTTATTAGAATAGAGAAATTCAATTTTAAAATAAGTTTTATTATTAGTCATGGCAAAACCAGAGAAGTTTAAAAAAAATAGCACCGAGAATTTAACTGGGCAGCAGTGGTGCATGAAACATGGATTAGGGAAGCAAGCAGTGATTACTTTTGGCAGTTTACATACTTGAGGTCGCACCTACAGGGGCTTATAACTTAGCAAGATGGGAAACAGACAGAACTTCACTCTATTGTTGGCCTGTTCTTTAGCAATGTCAAATTAATTCAGTCAAAGTATTGCAATATGTACTATAATAGCTATGCTGTTAAGGCTTATATACAAACAAGTTGTTTAGAGTTCCTTTTCTAAACTGCAGTTTTCAATGGTTTTCAAGTCATCCATAAATTTTACTTCAGTCAAAATAAAATATAGAGGGCTTTAAAACACAAGAAATTCATTTTAAGACTAAATTTTATATAAGATGTTTCAATCATGTCAAAATTGCCAATTTAAAAGATTGTGAATGAATTTTCAAAATCTCAAAAATATCACAACCCTCTCTCCTCTCTGCCCTCCCCTTCTCCACCCAAACCATATATTCAGGAAAGAAGATATGTTTACATAATCTCCTCTTTCCACTGCTGTTCTTCTCAAACATCTGCAGGCTCTTTCCAACAAAACTTACACAGAATCATATAAAAATTCTCAATTGAAGGAACCTCAGCAGGTCTCTAGTCCAACTTTCTGCTCTAAAGCATGTTTAGCTCTCAGATCAGACCAGGTTGCTTAGGGCTTTATCCAGTCAGGTTTTGAAAATCTCCAAGAATGAGACAGCACAACCTCTCTGGGCAGCCTGTTACATTTCCTCACTGTCCCAACAGTGATAAGGTTTTTCCTTTATGTCTAGTGGCACTGACTCTGACTGGGATGAATTAATTCTCATTACAGGTGTCCATATGGTGCTGTGTTTTAGTTTTGTGACCAAAACTGTATTGATAAAAGATTAATGCTTTGCTAAACAGTGCTTGGACTGTCAAGACCTTCTCTCTTCCACTGAGCAAGTGCCTGGGAGAGGGCAAAAGGCCTCATTTCTTTACCTCTTTCCTAGGTAAAGAACTTTGCACCTGTCCTTGTTGAATTTACAAGGCCCTGTTGACCTGTCTCCCCAGCTTGTCTGTGTCCTGGTAGCTCTCCTTTCAGGAATGCAAACAATTGCCTCCAAATATTTGGGATCTGCAAGCATCTCCTGCTCCTGGTCTTTGATAAAAGATGTTAGAAGTACAAGTCAGCCCGTAGAAAGTAGCATGAGCCTTTTAACTATTAATAATTAATGGATGGTCTGAGTCTGACTACCCATTAAGTTTCTTATTTATCTTTCTTATTTATATCTATTCCTGCAGACCAGGGTTAAAAAAACCCATTAAATTTTATGAATATCATCTTTCTCTCCCATTTTTTACCATTTTGCAGAAAGGCATGGGGAATATAGGTCCTTAGACTCTACTACTGTTCTGTCACAAGTCATATCCTAATTATAGACTAGCATTTTTTTTGCATTGGATAATGATGAAAATAGTCCTATAAATCAAACAAGGTAAGATTTTCTCAAACATAAAGGAGAGTTTTATTTGATTTTTTTTCCTCTTCTTTTTTCCCTTTAAGAAAAAGAAAGAAAAGTACACCATGTCAAGGTGGTAAATAGATTAGGAAGCATCAGCTCCCAGTCTGCAAAATGGAAGCCAAAAATCACAGAAGTGGAGATGACATATCTTGGTGGTTTAAAGGAGAAATATATGAGTTTTATGAGATATCTATACATTACATGTGTCATAGAAAACTGCACTATGTAATTCTCCCAAATTAATTTCAATCTAATTCTTAATACAAACCTTGTTTCAAATTAATCTGGTTCTGAGCTATGACGATTTTATTGCAACTTAGTAAAAGCCAACAATACACCACAGTAATAAACTTTTAGGTAGCAACAAGACAGCACAGTATACAGGCACAGTATACAAAACAACTGGATTCTGAAAAAAATGTACATAGTTTTCCTGAACCAACAGAGTATGCAAAGCCAAGTGCACACTAAAATACTGTCAAATATCACATACTTCACTTGCTCTGGGATAATGTTCGGTACCTGGCAGAATCAAGAAAACTATCTTTCGAAATAGACAAATTGGATATTAAAAGGACTATAAGGATATTGTGAACCTGATAGGAAAATAAAAGCAACTATGAAAGAAAGAAACATGCAATATTATCAAGTGCAGAAACATGAGAAGCTTGAGCTATTTGGAAAGCTTGAACTATTTGGATATTACAAAACAATTAAAAGATAGCAGGTATTAGTGATAAATTACTCCTTGCATGGTCTAAGCTGAAGTCACTGGACAACTAATGGTAATAAAGGTAGTAAGTATGACAAAATCAAAGACCAGCAAACAGATCCATTTGATGCACTACCTTAAGAGAGGTCAAAATTTTTGCAAGGATTTAGAATGTGAATAATATACATATGGAAACCAAACTCAGAAAGAAAAATAGAGCATATTGCACCAATAGCAAAACTAGATTTGATTAACAGTGGAAATCATGTCAATAAAATTATAAAACTTTCAGGATTTAAGCTAGTAATCCTGCATAGCACCATGCTATGTTGAGTGCACAGATTCATTCAGCTACTACCAACAGCAGGTTTTGAACCAAACTTAAGGAAACAAAACTCAAGGCCCAAATACCCTAATATCTGTTGAAAATAGAGTTTTCTCTGAAGTCAATGATTCTCTTTCTTTTGATAATATATTTCCAGGAAAAAGTACTAAGTAAAATTCATAAGACACCAAGAACTTCACTAAGAATACATCAAAACATATTTCTGAATGCAATTTATATTCTCATGAATACATACTCCAATTCAGCAGCCTGTTTTTTCAGTTGAATATTTTCTTCAATTTGAACTTGACAAAGTTCCAGGAAAGTTCTTAATTCTGATTCTTTAATTCTTTCAGTCATGGGTAAAGTATAAGTTAGGGCTTCACCATCAAGAGACTGTAAACTAGGAAGGACCTTAAACAAAGAAGACCTTAGGAAAAAAAAAGTCATAATTAGTTCTACAAAAAAATTCTTATGCAATAAAACCTATTCTATTGATACAATCACATAAAAAGACAGAACATGAAGATAGCCTCTAAGGATTTGTACATATTTCTCCTTACTTCATATGTTAACATACTAACTAAAACTTTACATTTAAAAAACTACAGAACTCAAACACAGAACATGGCAAGACTTCTTAATATTTTGTTGGCATAAAAAGCACTGCTCAAATACTGACACCAGAAAAGTCAATGACAATGTTCTCAATTCAAAAGAGCTAGAATTTTACCTACACAAAACTTAACAGGAAAATTTGATGCACATGTGCATAGGTACCTGTAATGGGTTTGATTGGCAGGCAACATAGAAAACTAAATCACAGGATTAAGCACAGAAATGATTTTGTTGACACATTAAAAAGTCTAATTTTTAAAACTACACAAAATACTGAATCTTGTCAGTTCTGCTGCCTTTATCATTTGCATATACCACATACAGTGGCATGATATACAATATGACTGGCAGGAAAAAGAATCCACTTTTGAAATACTGAATTTGGGCCAGTGACAGCAATGAGAGTAGAGATGACCCTTCCTTGCTATAAAAAGGAGAGTTGGGGCCACTGATGTAGGAGAAACTTACCTACCCAAACAAAAAAAAAGAAAAAAAAAGTGGCTGCTTTAGGTTTTTGTGAAATGTAATCAAATACTAGAACCTTGTTTTACATATTTCTTGTACCAGATCAAATTTTTTTAAAGTTTGGAGATAGCAAATTTATTTAAATCAATACATTAAAACTGAATATTTTCATTAAGTCATTTTAAAGTAACATTTAAGGACTCTTGAAAGAATACTTATTGTGGGCTGTAAATCCCCCTACTGCTAAAAAAGATAATACGGTTTTCAAAATTTCAAAACTCCCTGGCTATTTCCTCTGAAGGTAAAGAACTACTACTCAGCTCAGACAACATACACTAAGTTTTAAACTAGATAAATTTTCTATGACTGAGTTATAATATTCCAAATAACTCAATGGAATAAAATATTAGTTTTCTATGACTGAGTTATAATATTACAAATAACTCATTAGAATAGAATACTAGTTTTCTTGCAAATAGAAAACTTCTCTACTGCCCATTAATGAGGGCTAAGACTGTCTGAAGTACATTGGGAAAATAATAATGGGTTTAGATCAACAGTTCCTGAACATATACAGAGAAATTACCAAAATTGGTTAGAAATTACCAAAAAAGTGCCATATCAAAGTTGATTGATGTTGAAAGTATTGTGTCTTAGAGCTATGGGATCTCATCACTAGTTTTTCCAGATGGGTTTCTCCTGGTGAAGGGCTGAGTAAACATTACATTTAGTGAAAACGTCCTGGTGAATATTCTGTCACTTAAGAGGTTCTATTAATCATTACAGCATTGAAACATATTCCCCTAAGAGTGCTCAAACTGATCCTAGGGTTTAATTTTTAAAAAGAAATTTCTTACTACTTCACTTTTGTTGGTGTTATCACTGGGTGGACATGAAAGTACAAAACTGATTGTGAAATTTTACAACTAATTCCTTTGCTGGTATCAAGAGGTTATGTAAAGTTCACTGGAACATATTGCCTGAAGTTACAGTCAATGGTGTATTCAGCAAATCCATATTCTAAGTATTCCATACTTCAAATCCTTTAGACAAATGAATCTTGTCTAATCATAAAAGCTCTATTTGGTTAAGTGTCAGTTCTTACAGTTAAAATGAAATTCAGAAAGCTTTTCCCTCCAGGTTACAAGTGAAGTAAGATTTAGTTCTGTAAAATAGTGGGAATTAAAACAATGCAAATGGGAATTTAAAACATTGTCAGAGTCATGGAATTTTATTAATGAAGTTACCTGCAGGAACCATGGGAGTGCAAATAAGTCTCTTAATTAAAAAACAAACAAATCAATCAAGAATGTACTTATACAGGTATCTTTTAAACTACTCAAACATTTACAACTGAAAGTTTTAAATAGTTGTTTTTCTACTAGAATACTAATCATAAATTTGTATGGAAATCTTCAAATGGAAAAAATATAAGGGTAGTTTCATTTTCTTTTTTTTCTCTTAATGCAACACACACTCCAAAACACACACATATCACAAACTTTGTACTCATTACACTAAGCAATCTAATACAGCAAATGTGAAGAGAATTTATCTAAACACATTTTTGTGTAACATTGCAGTGTAAAGACTTACCTTTAACTGACTTATACAACTAACAATTTTGGTGATTCTTCAAAATTACTAAGCTTAAAAAAGATTCATATTTTTCTAATAAAATATCTGTCACTTGTTTTAATTACACCAAAAATGAAAGTCCAACTGTTGTGTCTCATTTCATTTCCTCAGACATTCTATTATGTTAACACTTTCCTAGGCAAACACTTGATTTCCTTAGCTGAAAGCATTGGCAATTATTTAAATTCTTACTTATTAAATGCTTCTTTCTACATTTAATGTTAAGTATAGTAAGAGTTCACTAATAGATACTCTACCTTTTCAACACATGTATTCTGGAACATCACCTAAAAATCTAAAATCTAATTTCCAACTTGTCAGTCTGCTCTTGAAGTCATGTCGACTATGAAGTATTAATTCCAAACAAGATGAAAGAACACCTTAAATTAAAAAACATTACTGCACTTTTGCTGAGCAATTCTCTCAGACAGCTTTAAGTCTTCATGGCACTGGCCCATGAATGGGTTTTCAGATCATGTAATTATCAAGAAACCAGGAGACATCAACTGGCAAATAGTGCTAAAGCCAGTTGGCAGCCCGTCCCTAGTGGGGTTTCCCAAGGCTCAGTATTGGCCCAGTCCTGTTTAATATCTTTACCGATGGACTAGATGAGGGGATCAAGTACACCCTCACTAAGTTCTCAGACAACATCACATGGGACAGATGTAATGATCTGCTGGAGGGTATGAAGGCTCTGCAGAGGGATCTGGACAGGCTGGATTGATGGGCTGAGGTCAATGGAATGAGGTTCAATAAGGCAAAGTGCTGGTCCTGCACTTGAGTCACAACAACCCTAAGCAGTGCTACAGCTTTGGGCAAATATGGTTGGAAGGTTGCAGTGGAAAAGGGCCTGTGGGTGCTGGTCAGCAGCTGGCTGAACATGAGCCAGCAGTGTGCCCAGGTGGCAAAGGACAGTGGCATCCTGGCCTGTGTCAGAAACAGTGTGGCCAGCTGGACCAAGGCAATGATCCTTCCCTGTGCTCAGCACTGATGAGACCAAACCTTGGTTACTGTGTCCAATATACAAAAAGCAACAAAAAACCCCAAACTTATTCATGTACCATTTTATTCCTAGGGTTAACAATCCTATCATAACTACTCATTTCAGGGATTCTACTAACTGCATATCTTTTCATATGTCAAGTTTCTTTTCTACCCTATCCATTTTTCCACATAGATATATTACATACTCTAGGATGAGCATGTTGATTTTTCAGATCATTATTTCAGTATTATACACCACTGAGGGGCAAAGGACAGCATTATTTTCACATCTCTTTCTTAATTATAAGAGCTATTAATTTCTGATGTAAAGATAGGGGATTCTAAGAACGACAAAACAGGCTAAGCCTCAACTACTAAGGAAAAATCAACCATTCATTCTGACCATTCACTTTCTTCTGCTAATAAACATGACCCCTTCTCTAGCTACTGTTACAGGGATTATTCTCTAACTGCTGTAAAACCTGTCACATCAGCAAGATTGTTCATACTCTGTGGTAGTATTTCTATGATTTAACTAACATACATACACCATTTTTTTGTCTGATTTTGATTTTTTTAATTTCTCACATTAATTTATTTTCCTACCTCCAGTTCCTTTCTTGGAGAAGAGGATTTCCACTGAATGACAACTCCTTCAGTTTATGACAGCCACTTAACCATGTAAGGACATCTTTAAGATCTGTGTTATAGTAGGAAACAGAACCAAATATAAATTTGAATGCAAAACTATATAATTTCTCACAAAATCTTAGATGAAAGTAAAATGTACCCAACAATACTGTTACCTGTACAATACAGTTATAATTACTATCTATAACATTTGTGTTTGGAAAATATGTATATATTTTCGGTATAAATGTATCTTATAAATACATGGGAACAATCCCATTCAAAATAGTTCATAATTTAACTAGAAATAGTTTATAAATTAACAAGAAATTCTTTGGATAGCGCTTTATGGTATTTTTACACAACTCACCTGACAAGCAGTTATTTTTGATATCCAGCTTTTCCAAAGATACAAATGAATTTAAAGGCACGAGCTCAGTTAATCTGAGAACAAAACAGAAAAAGATTTTTTAAAATTAAATAAAACAGCAGTTCATAAACAGGAAGGCACCAGAATCTTTTATAGTTATGACAATTTATTTATTTACAGAAGAAAATGCTCATTTTGCTATCCAAGGTGCTAGAACCAATTACTCAAATTTTAATTTGGAAGTAGTTCTTAGTCTTCTCAGTAGCAAATTTTTTAATATTTTCTCCTTAATGTTTTGTTTTATCTGGTACATATTTAATTTTCTTTCTGGCATTTAGTGATGAAGATCTGAAATCTTTTAAAATTTATACAATTCAACTGGCTTTTCTTGAGGCTCCATAACTAGAAGGCAATTGACAGAAGGTCCTGATTATGGAGAAATAAAAGCTGCTTGTCCTCCTTTCCCTTCCTTTATTTCTCATTGTTAAAACTTCTTTTCAGTTCCTTTCTCTTCTCCACTCAGTACATTACTTCTGGGATCCTAAAACTAACAAAATTGTTGTCACAGTTGTATTGTTTTCAACAGGTCAAGGTTGCACTGTCCTGTAATACATTTTTAGTGCATCCTCTGTCTTACTTCTTCTGTAAGATGGTGTCAAACAGATGCTAGTTATAAAGACAGCTATGGAATTGCTCTTCTTGCATTATCAGAGCTTTTCTTGTGTAATAAAGCAGCAAAGCAGTACTAGAGATAGGAAAAAATTCTTATTTGTAATATTGAAGAGTAAATGTAAAGAAACTGGCTGACATTTAGCTATATAAAAGATTTGGAACTGTAAGATATGCTATTACTAAAGAAGGAATGCCCAGTGTTACTCAAGTTTCTTTACTAACAAACTTTTTTTCGTGCAAGAATGTTGAATGGTTCACTCAGTTGCCAGACTATTGCCAAATATTACCACTTAGATTAAAGTTTATTTTTATTTATGAAAGCAACAGGAAAAGTTAAAGTCAAGATGCAAGAAACCCCAATCATCAACTAAACCATGAATATTTATGTATGAGCACACACTACATCAACTGCACCTTTTTAAAAGATATACAGGTTTAGGTAACATATTTCATCCGTGTAAGGACAAGACTCCAGCATAAAGAAAGGTAACAGAAATAGCAATGCATGTGGTCCGTTTGTGAATGCTAATTTTCACAGAAAGTAGTATTTTCTGAGGGTGTAGTGCCTTTGAAAGGTATGTTGGAATTCTTTTTGTCAGAAACATGACCCTCCAAAAAAATGAAACCCACTCACTCCATAAACTTAAAATTGTTCTGAGCCAAAAGTACTTATTAGTTGCTAAACTGTGTGACCATGTTGTGTTTCCAGCACAGGCTTCATAGCTGAAAGGCAGAGCTGAATTTCACTCTGGTAGACTGATTATGGACCAATGTTGGTTGCAGACTCTTTAATTTTACTGAAAACATAACCAAATGCAAAACAGAAAAAAAATAATTTCCACATTCGCTTGACAACTATTTCTATACATCACCATAACATTTTAAGAGTAAATTCAGAGAAATTGATATGAAGACCATTGAGTACATGTCACTATACTTGCATTTCTTTCTCAAACTACATTGTAAAGTTGTTCTGGTTCTAACCCTACTTAGTTCTGCTACCTTCCTGCCATGGAAGTTTGCCATGGAATCAAATAAATATGAAGAAGGATTAACAACACTAAAAAAGCATAAAGCCTTACAAGTAGATCTGTACGCAGTGCTACAAATTTTCATGATCAGTGAATAGTACATAAATATATTTAATATTTGACACAAACATCATCATATATATTACTGGTTTAGCAGTATGGCTGCAAAACCTGAAACTGACTGACTCAGACTATAGATTCACATATTCAGAAATATCTAAGGAAATAAATGTCATATCTTGCATAAGGGACAAAAGATAATGCCGGGGGGTTTTATTTATACTGAGTGAGTGCTCTGGATCTTTATCAGTATACGCTGTTGTGAATTAGAAATTGTCTACTGGACTGTCCTTGTCTGACAGTGGCATTAGGAGAGTTAAAACATTTCCCCGTCATTCTATAGCTTTCCCTTTACTGACATTCTTTGTTAATTTTTTTCGTAAGTAAATTCAAACCAGAAAGACAAAGGACATTACTGAAAACTCAATACTACTTGACCTTGTCACATTAGCCTTGGGCATAAGAGAGATATAAATTACAAAGAAGACACAAAAGTAAAAGATATTCACAAAGAAGCAAGCTATAGCTTCCTCTTTCTGCTCCCATTTAAGGCTCCAGTAGAACAGGTCACAGTCACATAAACTAGATAAACTCTATGTCAGAAAACAATATTTAAGAATAGTTGCAAGTATGCATCAGAGAAAATAAAGATTTCTAAACACAAATAGGAGTTACTGTGCAAGGTGGTCTAAATCCTGCTGTGCATCTGCTTTTCCCCAGAAAAATTATCATTTATGTTAACAAGCAGTTAGCAGGAAGGAAGGTAAAATAAATAAATTTATCTTAATCTAGACCTTTAGGTTAAGCCCATATTTCTTTTTCATTGTTTAAATTAAAAATAGTTTGGGTTGCAATATTCACCATATTTATGTCTAGCAATCACATAGAATATAGGAAACCTGTCAGCCACTTGCTTCTTGAATACTCCAGAAGGCAGTACATCAGGTATATTACCCAAGATGCCACATACTTAGAGATAAATTTATCACCAGCAAAGAATTACTGAAAAATACATATAAAAAAATCCCTAGAATGATATCCTAGCTTCTTCATGACTGTTTATTTTAACATCCAATGACATTTCATTTATTCTGATAACTATGGAAAAGTGGTCAAATCTAAAAACATTGTTGCTTGCAATCACAGTGAGCTCATCTCTTACATCTGAGAAATTAGGTTAAAAACAGAATTCCCCACATATTTAGTTAGAGAGAAAAATATGTGCTAATAATGAACTGAACTGACTTTTTAGCATTTATAACATAAGTATTTTAGAAACAGTATGTATTTAGTTGCAAAAACATGGAAGCAACAAGTCTACAGCAAATTTGATTCTGGCTGAACCAGTTTCCCCAAAAAAAGAGGAATTTTTGCAGATCACTGCAATTTTTAAACATTAAAGTTTTATTTATCTCACTTATCTTAATGAAAAGCCAAAGATAACAAAAAAAAAAAGAACTTTGTTCCATTAATCCCATACCAAAACAGAAATGTTAAGGGATTTTGACTATTTTGAAGTTGAAAAGAAATGGCTACCTGAATAGCACATTGATTTAATGTCTCACTGTCAAACTTTTAAATGAAAAAGACATTAACAAGCAAGCTACATAACTGAGTGTATTACATGAAAATATAAGTGCTACATGAAGTTTTAACACTTATTAATTATTCATCAATTTTAGTTGCAAGGACAAGGTTTTTTCTCTCCTACACTTAAATCATTATCCACAACAGAAGAATAAAGAAATGTACCTTTTTAAAACTAAATTTAACAGTTGTGTTCTCCAGTTGCTATAAAATAGAGCAAGGATCTTCACAGTCCCAGTTCTGCAGTAACCATATCAAAAGAATATTCATTGTTGACTTTGGCCAATTACACATTGATCAAGAATATGTTTTGTATGTGAAAGCAGAGGTGGTGAAATAGGTTTCATTTTCATATTTAAAGGAGTTAATCACTACCTGTTATTAATTCCTTATTAGATGGTAGGTTTAAAAACAATTAATATTTGGAGTTTTATCTTTGGCAATTTCTGGTTTGTGATGCAGATAGAGCATCTCAGGAATAAAAAAGTCCTGCAAACTAGTGTAAGAATTTTCACAGTACTTCACTTTTAGAAAGAATACAGAGTGTTACCATTACATGGGCTTCCTGCGAACAGTAAAAAGGAAATGGCACTCACTGCACACTTGGAAAAAATTCACAAAACTCCACTAACTGTAGGATAAAAGAAAAGAAACAGCTTTTATGTCAACAGCTTATTCCATTACACTCACTGTTTCTACAGAACATCAAGTTACTTACGGTATAGCGCACACATATGGACCTGCTTATAAGTGTACATAAAATTAGTGTACCAGAGCAGGCTACTGAAATGCCAGGAATTTTGAGGCTTTTAATATGAATTTCAGGCTATCTTGTCCTGTCTGTCACAAAGATTTGAGGTAAGGTATAGATACATCAAGGGAAGAAAGGGAACTGGTTGGGGAGGAGATGTATGTTTATTTTCAGTACATCCAGCCAGTTGATGCAAAAATATGTGCTTACTCCCAGTCCAGCAGAAGAAACTCAGTGGATCAAACACTGCATCTTGGCTTGGCAAATGGAAAACTGAGGAAGCATTATAAGGGACATTAAAAACTGTAAGAATATGGGACAGGCAAGTGAGTTAAGGCACATCTACATGGCCAGTCAAGCACAACCTAGATCCAGGGCAGCATTCAAGCTAAGCTTGAGATTGTGCTCTTTGGTCCCTAGTAGGTCCATGAGGTCTCCAAGGAGTTTTGCAAACACTTTATTACAGGACAGCTACACTGGAGGAAGAAGAGAAAACTACAGGAATACAGAGCCATATTATGGTGTGTTCCACAGAAAACCTAAAGAGGACAAGGGAAAAAAAAATTAAACAAGATGAATTAAATCAATAAGTGTGATTCAAAATTTAACATTTAACAAATAATGCTCTTGTTAATCACAGGCAGGAGGCACCTTCTCCAAACTCTAAAAGAATTACTAAGAGAAAAAAAAAATCACAAACCCTAAAAGCCCAGGCAGAAATTTGAATATTACATTCTATAGGTATTATATTTACATATGAGAATCTACATAAATACATAAGTACTTCACTATAGATGATATGAAAATGATTGAAGAGTTATATAAAAATATTGGTTTTATATACTTAAATAATACTAATTTTTCATGAAGGACATTCCTTATAGGAACAGGATTCATTCTTACAGATCTTTTCTCCCACAGGCTTCCAGATGCAATTGGCTCTGCTGAATCCTGATGTCAGGAATATGTCATATATGTCATTTGGACAGGATTCATCAGTTTAAATGCATACACCTACATATGAGCTGGTCATTTTGTCTCTGTTAATAGCCAAGAAAAATGAACGGCACTTGTAGGGCATGATTAGTCTTAAAGCAAACAGCTAAAAATGGCAGATGAAACAACCTTTAATAACATCTCTTCACTAACAGGAGAGTAAAGTGACTTGTTTAGAGTGTATATTCTGCATATGGTATGTAACAGAGTATATTCTATTTGTTTAGCTGAGATCAGTCTTGTTCAGAACAAAATGATTACAGTATAGAAAAATAATGAATATTAATTAAAAATTAATTTTCCTTCTAACCCATTGTAAATGATAATAAATATTTCATAATATTTTTAGCAGAATTTAAATTGAGAAAAGGGGATGGGGAAAATTATAAATTTTGACTTCAAGATATCTGGTCACTCTAAAGATGTACAGAATAGCTTAGAAAACAAACAGAAAGCTAATTAGAGAGTACTTCAGTGCAAGACCTAGTTTTATGCCTCTTGCCTTGATCCTTTTTATTTTTATACCTTTCAAACTGAACCATAAGAGTGAAAAATTAAAGCAAATAAACTTGTTTTAGAGGGCATAGACATACGTATGTAAAGAACATGGTTATTTGTCCTTTCTCACTCTAGTACTTGCACTTAGCCTTCAAAGTCTGTTTTGAATAAGCCAGCTGTGAAATAGAAGTTTGACATATATATTCTAGAAACAATTGCTAAAGAAAGAAAAGAACAACCGTCCATGGTTTTAACAGGGCCACAGTGCTCAAAAATTATTTTCACATAACATCTGAAAGAAAAAAATTAGTTTCATAGTTAATGTTGTTTCAAGTTCTTTCAGCTAGAGGTAGCCAATGTAAGTACAGGCCAACCACTTATTTTCAAAGAATATCTCAAAGATAGAGAAATTTCAGCCATACTGAGAATAATAATTTTCAGACAAGTGTTATGTTAGTAAATTCCTTTTTGTCAGTTTTGTGAGTAGAAGGTTTCTTGCTTACCTATTTTGAGATAGAAAAAGAATCTGCAATAGAGGCAACCAGTATGAAGAAAGCATTCTCACAGCAGTAATGCTATTGTCATCCAAATATAGTTCTCTTAGGAGAACATGATTTTCCAGTCTTGGAAGCTAAACAGAAAAGAGATTATTATTTAGAAATAATATAAATCTGAGAAACAACAATGGAATGCTTACCAGATGCCTTTCAGAAATCATTACTGAATACAAGCAAAACTCACAATCTGGACATATGCGTTATATCCTTACTATGTATGAACCAGTTGTCACACATGATCTCTACATATCAGGTGATAAGTATTTTTTAACGTCTTCTACCAAGTTTGAATAGTCATTATAAATTAATTAAAAAAAATCAAGAGCTCAAGAGGCACAGTCTTACTATTTCATTAATGCAGTTATTTGCTACCTACTGACAATGCTTTTCCTCTTTTGAATTCGTAAGAGTATAATTGTCAGTAACTATGATTGAGCGTACAGTTAGGAAACAATTTTCCTATTTTAAATGCTTCAAAAAGAATTTTGAGTTTTGGAGAATTAGCATATATCAAAGCAGCCTGATTATTATCAGGCTGATAATAATATTATTATCATTACATATAAATAATGATAATAAGTAATTACCTACATGTAATGAAAATTACATCATTATTATCAGACTGATACAATGATTTTATCACATTATGTATCAGTAAGGATAATAATATTTTTGTTACATTTTAAAGAAAAATCAGAATCATACAATAAAAACTGAAGACGAGATGCTATACATGAAGGAGGAACCACAATTACTGAGGGGCTCATTTTTCAAGTACTTAGGAGTAAGAAAATATTTGACTGTTAGCCATTTGTGTATCTGAAAAATTTCCCACTAAGAAGGGAAGAAAAAAGGTTACCTAAGAGCATGAAAAATCCCACACCAATCAAAGAATACATGATAGGAATGCTGAAAAATATGGCTGTTAACAAAGATGTATGTACAAGAACCACTAAATTTTACCACTCTTTTACCTCCTGGAGATTATTGCCTTGCAACTTCAGAACTTGAAGTAAGCCACAATTCTCAATGTCTTCAACTTGTGTGAGATGATTAAAAGAGCAGTCTAGGTAAATGAGAGTAGGCACCTCACAAAGACCCTTTGTGCTGATTAACTGATTATGGTCCACAATTAGTTGCTGAAGATTTTTCAGTGACTCCAGACCACCTGAAAATTAAAGATTTAGAATCATAGAATCGATTGGGTTGGAAAAGAACTCTGAGATCATCGAGTCCAACCAAAGCCACAAAGAAACTACAACCTGGTTTTTCGTTTTTCAAGTCCTAAAAAAACCTTTGAACTTTCTGTATATTGCCTGTAGTAACAATCAATATTAGTTCTCTATAAGGTTTAAAAAGAATTACTGTATTTTGACCCTATGAAATATACAATGCATGCAGTTCACAAATTTCTGATCCTGTTAATCAATCAATAATAACAGGTCATAACCACTTTTGTACTTCTGTTGGATGAGAACATTCTTTTGGTGATAAACTGTATTTACTACGCTTTAACCACTTTATAATTGCTCTGAACTCTGTGAATACTATTAGCCCTCTTAAAATCATCCTTCAGAATGAAAACGCTATGTTTAAAAGTTAATGTTCATTATTTCTTTTTTTAAAGGTGGTTTTTTTCAATGTATCACCAAGGTTAGGAAAAAAAATACGTTAAAACTTAGGACAACACTGCCTCTATTATTAAAGTTCATCTTGGTTTAGGAATTATGTCATAAAATATTTTTAATTAAGAAATTTTAAAAGAAAATTTAGTGCCTTTAGGAATTAAGCTGTACTACTATAGCCATTACATTCTCAACAATTTTACTCCTGCCAGTTAGTCTAAAGAGCAAAAATGTGTGTGATCTCCATCCAAAAGGAAAGGGTTCCTATCAGCATGTTTCTTTCACAGAATGTTACCCAAATCATCCTCCTGCAACAGCAAAATCACTCTGTCTTTCCCTGGTCTCACAGGTGCCAGATGTTCTGCAATGGCACTGATGCATCTTAGTTGCTAGAGATCCAAGAAGCTTTTCACTATCTCTGTAGTAAAATTGCTTTGAAGGGACACGTTTTACAAAACGTATCTAAAATTAGAAATTTCTGGTATTACTTTTCTTTCATGTATTTTTCACAGGATTATTTGAGGAAATTGTCTGATCTTTATCTCACCCAAAACTTCCCAAGTTCCCAAAATGAAGCTGGGAGAGCTTTACAGCAGCAAATTTCTTCGTGATTGCCCTCTGAAAACAAACTGGATCATGAAACCAGAGATTAGTTTGCACCACAGAGTATTGAAAATACAGAAGAGGACTCCAAAATGAAAACAAAAATGACAAGGAAAAAACTGAAGTAAAAAATAAATAGCAAAACTAGTAGTACATTTTATAAATCTCAAACATAGGCCTTCAAATCATTTTAGTTTAAAAATGGATAGCACCTAGTAAAAAGAATACAATTGTCTAAATGATATCATCCTAAATCCTAACAAAAATGTCCTATAATGTAACTACAAAACTGTGCTTTAGGAAATAAATATACAAACCTTTAATTATTCTGAAAGAATTTCAAACATGCCCATGACATACTATCCTAACTGCAAGATCCTATCCAGTATTTTACTTTTATACTTGGAGAAAAATAAAGAAGCAGCACCATCTAGTGGTTTCAAAACACTTTTGTTACAGAGTATGTTAACAGCTCCCAAGATTTCCTCATAGGAGCAAGGCCTTCAATCTCCACTTTTCAGTTACAGCACAGCAGTACTGGAAATCGTAAAAGCACTGCTTGAGTCTGGAGTGGAACAGAGAGGAGAGACTGCACAGACAGCAAGAAAAGGCAAGGAGGTAACACAGTATCTGGAAATTTCCTATTCTGCATGAGGCACAAAGCATCCATTTTACATCTTCTCCTCATCCAGGTGTCATTCAGAACAGACATGCCAATGCTACATACAACATTGGAATGTTGTATTCTGGAATTATCAAACGTACTCCAATAGAAAAACGTAGAAGAGAGAATAATGTAATACAAACAGATGGTATTTTAAAGTGGGTTTTTTTGCCCACATGCAAAGTTAAATATAAGCATGAAGGTCCTTTGCAAATTTCCAGAAGATGTTTTACATATGATACAACAAAGAACAGCTATAGCAGTGTATGGGAAAACCATTTTGTTGACAAACATACGGTTTCAGCAAGATTTGAGGGGAGCCTTTATATAAGGAGCTCTTAACAATTTGCAAAGTGCATCTGGAGTCTGTTAGCTACTGATGCAGTTCTGAAGTCACTTCTATGCGTGAAGAGGTGAACGATCTAAGTAAAAGCTGATAGTGGATATAAATATGAAAAAAACACATAATAAACCTTAAAGAACAAAATCAAAACTGAAAGGTGTTTAGCAAAAAAAAAATCCTCTTTGTGCTGCTGTAAAAAGAGTAGATCTAAAGCAGCATTTACAATTATCCGTGGTTATGCATCGCTATTCTTCCAGCTGCCAGATTTTAGGCAACATGCCATGTCAATATAGACACCCTACAGAAGCATATTCAACAATTCCAGTCAAAATGCTACTTTTCATGTAAGAAGATTTTTAAATAAAGCATTCATCTTCCAAATATAAACATATGTACTGAACTTCAGTGCATAACTGTCACAATTACTTAATTTGTGATCATGCATTCTTTAGTGCCATTTTTAAGGGGTTTCTGGCAACTCTAATTTTCCCCCTACTGATGCTATATTTCAATGAGGGGAAAAAAAAAGAGAATACAAAGAATCATATTATGCTAGAAGTTTCCTACTGTAAGTTCTTAAAACTTAAGTATTACAAACCTAAACAAGACTTACTGCATTGTACTGCAGCTTCCAAAATTTCTAGGGGACATTCTGCAAGATTTACAGATGGGAGGGATATGCTCAATTCTTAAAACCCATAAATCCATTTTTGTGTATTCTATGCAACTACTCACAACTAATAAGTTATTGTATGAAATAAATCCTGTATTATACATCTGTTTTAACCAAACATCCTCAAAGCAATTCTGGAGAGGAGAAAAACAGGTTCCAAGATGATTTTTGCAAACATTTATTTACCCACTTAAGTTTGTCAGAGGCTCAGTAACTGTAGCAGTGCACTGCATAAAAGACAACATCAGTACAAGAGGATTTTACTCCACTTGGCCTGTACAAAGATACTACACTCCACACAGGTGCCATATTCTTAAATGTCACCCACTAATACTATGTCATTCTTACAGTACACTTACAGACGTTTTTATCAAATGAGATAAATCTGAATTAGAATCTTATCAAGCAATATATGCCACAAGGATACAGATGAAGATTTTTAAGCATTTTATTTTTACCTCATTAGGGTACTGATATGCTTTTACAGTAAATATTGATATCCTAGCACTTTTATTCTTAGCTATCTTCATGAATACTAACATTTGTGCATATTAGCAAAAATATTGAAAATATCAACATTACAGCCTCTACATCTATAACATTATCCATGTTCACAGTGTTTCAGTCTTATTTTTTTTTAACAGTGGACACTATTTCTTTATATAAATGCCTTATCAGCTTAATAATTGTTTTAAATTATTTTCCTGCTGTCCAGCAGACTGACAGGCAATATGATGTCTATGTAAGTACTTATTGTGTCACTTGAGAACACACTGAAATTCTCTGCAATCACAACGTTAGGCTTTACATTCATTATGTCTGTAGATAAACTGAACTTGGACTTCTCACATATTCCAGCTAAGTTAGTGCACATAATTAGTGGCTTTTCCAGAAAGATTTTAATACTTTTTGGCTGACAATAGTTACATGACCCAGTAGATGGAATACATGGCAAAAGGTAGGCCATGCTAGAAATAAAGGTGCAGTTTAGTATGCTTTAAAATACAGGTTTTTTCTGTCTCCTTGCTCTCCCTGAACTTAGCAGCTGACTAGCTCTGAATCCAAGGGGAACATAATTTTGAATATAAACTGCATAAATATTGTTATACAGTATGTTACTGTTATGTTATACATAAATATTGTTATTGAATCACTTCCTTACCAATTCGAGTGATTCTGTTGTTGGAAAGTTCAAGATTTTGAAGATTTTTGCAGCCATCTAAGCCATAAACTGATGGAAGATGGTTTTTATTCAGAATGAGAATGCGGAGATTTTCTAGATTTTCACAGTCAATTATCTGAATGTTGTTCTCCTGCAATGAAAGAAAATGAACATATTAAATAGCATCTGAAGTGAAATAGCAGTAAAAATATGGCAGTCTGACATCATTGCTTATCTTTGTCCTAAACTTCTACCTAGGAGTAAGGGCATCCTTTTTATCTATTAGGAAAACAAAATGATGAGTCATAGAAACTGCCTTTTGTGTTCTGCTGGAATAGCACAAAAATACATCTTGAACTTCATTCTGGTTCTGAAAATGTCCAGAAGTTAAACCAAAAAAGTTAAGGACAGAGTAGTCTTTTCTATATATGGTTTCCTAGCTTCCCAAATCATGGGAGACTGAACTGAAAACTGCAAGGAAGCCACCAAATTTACTAGACACTAATGAAGACCATTGTAATTTTGCTGGAATCCTATTTACTAATAGTGAATGTCTGCATTTAGAGATATTTTGTTCACAAACATTAACACTGTTCTAAGCTAATATTCTTCCCTCAAGAGATCTTAATGTTTTAACATCCCCTTCCCCAGGCCATTTTAATCATGCTTTGTCAAATTTCTATTTCACTAGTTACTTTGCCTGGTCTTTTCTTCTTGTTGTGAATTAAGTGTTGTTAAAACGTGAAATTAAAAATTTGTACATAGCTGTTTCACATAAATTGTCAGGTCTGGAATGAAGATGAATCACAGGGAAAAAGTTTTCTTTAGGCATGACACAAGGCTATGTAAGACACTATGCAGTACTGAATACCTAGATATTATGCCTCTAGTGTAACTCACTGTGCTGTTCCTTGAGCATATATGTAATATGCAATAATATATGCAATTTTAATTAATATTCAAGGTTTGTATTGCAAAGAACTCTTCCTTCTACCTATTCCTGTTCAAGCTGAGCACCTGGTGTGGTGAACAGCATCTGCACACTCATGAATCAGAGAGACCGAGGTAAAGGAGATCTATCACTGTGCCATACTAATGCTCATCCTAGACTGATATTTTCCTAGTACAGGTTGATTAATTTGCAGCATGTAGGTTCATGTAGGTTTTTGTTATACACATGATAAATCTGCTGGTATAACTTTGTTCACATTTGGGAGTATTTGGTTGATATTCCTATGCTTTTAAGGCACTAAAAAGTTATATATTCAGTTGGATACAACTACATAAACAACTAAAGCACACCAGGCAGTTATCCCCATGTTACAATAAAGAATCAAATATCCCTGGTACCTCCACATTGATATACTTTAGGTCTCTGCAGCTACTTAGTCCTTCCAGTGTAACTAGTCCACAGCGCCTCAGGGTCAAAACTTGAAGATTTGAACACTCAGATAACGTTGAGAGGCTACAAGCTGGCAAATCTTCAAGCGTAAGTATTGTGACCTAGATGCATTTATTAAAAAGTAAAATTATTTTTTATATTGAACATTCATTGTACAATGTCACATGATCATAATTTTCTTTAAGATAAAAAAAGAGACCAAAACTGCAATCTACTAATGCTTTAGAAAATGCAAGCAACTAATGGCAATCTTTGCATAGAGAAAAGGATAGAAGTGGTGGGTTTGATCTGTTGAATGGGAGAAGGTAGTAGGAAAACAATTATCACAGTATCATAAATAATAAATAATAAGCGTAAAAGAACAGCAAAAAATAGTTCAGATTAAAAGTGTGTATAGTCCAGTATGTCATCTCAGAGTGGACAGGAAGATGAGAGCAGAGACCAAGCATACAGTGATGAGTTAGCAAGTGGTAAGAAAAATAAGTCCTGGGAACACCACCTATACACTGATCAGTAATGTCTTGCTTCTAGAAGAGACTAGCCCTCTCAAACCTTTGAAGGGGCTAGCAGAGTAGGAGTTGAAATGTGGGCCTTCATACAAAACCTTGTAAATTTAGCAGACAATAGGAGCTCTTGACTTTCACAGGCTTAAAATACTATCAATCATCTGAAGACTAATACCACGCCAGTCTGCTCCTCGGCACTTAGAGGAATTCAAGTCATTGTCATTGCCCTTATTCTGCGCTTGGGCACAGGAAGTCTCACCAGATCTATATTCTGATCAACAACCTCATTCTCTTCCAAAATAGCCTTCTGTTGACATACCAAATTAAAAAGAAAAAAAAGTGGTAGTATGGCTTCCCAGTCCGTTCCAAATCTTCCGTATAGTTACCTGCTGCAAGGTACTCCAAGGGCCACCATGAATTATCTTTTCTATACTTAATGGAGGCATCTTGCTAACTGAACTTTTCCTTGGTCGTTTTTTTACAGTTGCTTGCTTTCTTTGATTTTCTTCATATATTTTAGACCAAGATTTACATGTGTTCATCCAGTCTATTCTCTTCTTTTCAATATCATCAGCAAAAATCAGTTTACTGGAAGACTCTGTTACATCTTTAATTCTGTCCCGGGTGTCTCTGCCTTCCTCATTAGTATTTTCCATTAGAAACACAGTTTTCTTCACTGTTTCACACCGACAATACTGATCTTTAACATCTATATTACTAGCAATTGGTTGGACATTTAGTGGACTGCTGCATATGCCTCTTGCCTCATTTTCTACCATGTCATTAGCTCCAAAGTAAAGAGATTCATCCTTTGAAGTATGACTATTTGGAGATTCATTAAGATATCTAGTTTGTGAGCAAATTTCTTCTACTTGTGTTCCTGAATTCATGTATGTGTTCTCATTATTTGCTTGAGAAGAGTGTTCCTTCTCAGAGCCTAACATACTTGGTGTTGGTGTCACATTTCTTTCTGCTGGAATCATCCAATTATTAGCCTCATCCATCATTTCAACATGTTTTTGTTCCTCTCCTTGCTCATTTAGTTCTTTCTTCTGTTCTTCTATTATTTTTGCATTTTCTGTCTGATTATCATTTCTTATTTTTTCCTTTTCATTTTCTCCATTTTCACTCATCACAACTTTTGCATTTTTTTCTCCTAGCTTTCTTTGTTCTTCTTTTTTTATTTGCAGTTGTTTTTCTCTTTCCAGCCTCAGGCTTTCTTTCTTTTTCTCATATTCTTTATGCCTCCTCACCTGTTCCAAATATTCTTGTCTTTCAAGTTCTTGTCTCTTTTTTGCCTCTTGTCTTTTTAGCCTATTTTCTTCCATTTGCCTCTTCAGTTTTTCCTCTCTTTCTTTCACTTCTCTCTCTATTTCTTCTAGTATTTTCTGCTTCTTTTTCATTTCATATTTCCATTCTTTTAAAATGGGAGCATATTTTTTTTGGACTAAAAATGATCTAAACCTAGCTTGAATTTTCACAGCGGCTATATTCTGTTTTTCAGCCAGTTGTTGTCTTTCTTTTGCTTTCTGCTCTTCCAAGGCCTTTTTCTCCTCTTCCATTTGCAACTGTAGCTTCATGATCAGTTCCTAGGCCAAAACAATTAGGATAGACTTTAACTTCTTGTAAAATGGGACAGGTGTTGGTACATATTTATCATTAGTAAACAGAATCTGGTATATTAACTGATCCAGGATAACATTTATTCTCAAACATATGACAGCAATCTCACAGTCTTTTGACCAAAGCTCATTGTTACCTTACCTCATGTTGCATCATTTTGTCTTGCCAAGCTTTTTTTTCTTTCCGTAGCTCATCTTCTATCGCAGCTTGCTGTTTCTGCACAAGTGAACATATGAATATTGTACAAAACCAGGAACAACACAAAACACCCACTCTCCAATCTCGCCTATCTTTTGACTTTCCAATAATCCACTTTTGTGAATGTTTAAATTTAAATGAGAAACTCAGCAGTGTGTGGATAAAAATAAATGACAGGACACTTGCATCAGTAATGCAGATTCGGTCATGTACTGAGCCATGCATACCTTCAGAGTCAGCATCTTGGTACTGACCCAAAAACTGCCACCTTTCTCTCCAAATTCTGTACTACTATTAAAGATGAAAACTACACTTCAGAAACCATTCAAAGTGCAGGTAGATAACAGAAACATATCTGAACAGTAGCATGAACAGTCTCCCTTTAATTGCACTGGTATATACTGATAATATCAAAATCTTTTGAATGGCAATTTTTTTCAGGAAAGCTAAAGAAATTTTTTTCATGAAAAATGAAAGTTCAAGTCTACTGTCTCACTATTTGCAAATAAATAGCACGTCCCTCTTTGCCCAGTATAGTCTCAAACAGAAAAAAGAAATCCACACTATTTGGAATTACATGTGAAACGTTAGCAGACAGTAATTAACTAAAAAAAAGAGGCTGATCTAGAACCACATAATTCCTGGTGGAACCAAGGTATGTATCAGTTTCAGCCAAATCAAATATAGAGAAGGATATGAAGAAGGAATAAGCAAACTAGCACTTCCAGTTTGGAGCATTAAATGTCCCAGGTTTCTAAGCACTGTTTTTCATAGATATTCAGAAGCATGCTGTTCAGACAACAGGAAACTAGACATCTAGGTCCTATCTTGTCTCTATCTCTCATCTCCAAAAAGAGTGCTGTAGCAACAGCAATACTGAAGTGTCTAAATGCAGCCATGCCCAACTTGGTCTAGAGAAAAAAAGCTATTCTACATCCAAAAATTATTTGTGACGTCAAAGAGCCAAGAGGGCCTATCAATTCTGTGGCCTGTTGAAAAGAGCTATAGTGGATACTGAACTGGTCTTCAAAGACCAAAGGTCTTCCCACTCACTAAGCCCTTCCCTAATTTTGGTGACTTGAATTACCTTGCTGGGATAAAGGTGCCTACCTCTTCAGAAAGCCACAAATTAGTTACCTGAAAATATAGTGTTAATGCGTCTCTCAAAACACAATTATTTAGACTAAATAATAAAATACTGTGGCCTCACATGTATAATATCTGAGAATTACATTTTTTCATATTCCTATGCACTTTTGTGGAGAGCTATCAAATTTTACCCTTCAGTATACATCACACACTATAGCAAAACATGACTAGATATTCTGAGAATGTAACCAGTTAATATGTGGAGTCATGTTTTGCTGTGGCAGAACTCAGTAGATAAAGCCTGAGTCAGTTTCCCGGATAAAGACAAGAAAAGGAAGTATTGTAACTTTTTCCTAGATGAAGCACTGCACCAGCATTGCTGAACTGAATGATTTTGGTTCTGATTACTTAAGATTTTACATCTAAATGTGAAACTGGGGCTGGAGATCCAAAGTAGGTAAGTATTTTCTATTAAAGCACATTGACCATTTTTCATTTTTTATTAATTCAACACAACTCTTATTTCCAATACTTTGGCTGTTGTCATAATAAAAAAACTTTGTAAGGGCAGAACTTAAAGCATACTTTCACATTTACCATAAAAATTCATTTGTTGTTGATCAAAGCAGTAAACACATAAAAAACAATGGACTATACTTAAATATGTCTTACAAATCACTTTGCTTACACAAGTAAACAGAATTTAGAACAGTCACACAGTTTAAGATAGTACTCTTTTTCAGATTAGATGTTGAATTCAAATAATCTAGATGGGAACAAATTGGCTTCAATATCATTAATTACCTTATGAAGAAGGTGTAACTTTATCCTTTCAGCCTCAAATTGCTCCAGATGCCGCACCCTTCCTGCATGTTCCTCTTCACTTTGTTTTTCCCGTAATTCTCTCTCAGCCTTCCCCCTTTTTCTCTTCTCATCTTCAGGCTCAAGTTCTTGTCTACATTTTACTTCTACTTCATGACGAGTAAGGCTTATGCTCATTTCAAGACCAGCTATGAATTTGTAATCAGCCAAGCAAATGTTTTATTTATTTTTCTAATAAGCATTAGGGGACATTGAAGAGTCTTACAGTATTTCACAAGGAAAGGATTCAGCCAGCAATATAGAGCCCCGAGGAAATCAGAACTACAGTGTGAGTCCTTTGAGTAAGAGATGTCTTATTATTTTGTACACTTACTAACTCTGCCACTATTATGTTTATTTTAACAATGTATACTACTGGATTAAAGATGTCTTCTGTGTATATTAGTGAGGGTTTTAAAACTCATGCACTCCAGCTCAACTCATCCAATCTGACATACAATTTTTATTAATAACTATTTAAATTGGTTTTTGGGTGGTATTTTTTATACAAATTCCTATGATGATTTTGTGATTTCGAAATGAGGTAAAAGCACAGGTGTTTATTCATGCCCAATCCATCAAGTACCAAGCCCTGCTGTATACTGTAATGTGCAACTCTTTAAAAAGAATGTTATGATACTTATGAAAACAGAAAATCAGGAAATAGTGATATGATACTAAAGATCAACTCAACCAAATGACTGATATGTTTGCTTACCTGTAAGGAAGTGGTCATCAGTGGCCAGTTTGTCACTGGTGGACTGACTATAACTAGGTGTTGTAGTGATCTGCAAGTCTTCACTTTCAATCTCAAACAGTATCTAAAACAGTTTAATATTGTTATTAAAAACAAGAAAAATATTTAAAAGCAGAACATTATAAAAATCTTTCAGAACAAGGATAAGCTTTTTTATCACATGACAAGTAAAACAATATGAAACTTGCTACTGACTGGAATCTTCACACATGGAATAAAGCAAAAACACAGTGAAAATATTGTCATCTAGAGCAATAAATATTACAATATTTCACAAAGTACCTAATATTTCTATATGCTTTTTAAAATATATTTTATATTTTTACTTGGAAAAATGAAAGTTCTGCATTTGGGATTTATTTTACTTACTGGGGAACCAAGCACTGTATTTATGCATTAATACTGTTATTCACACAGGGGAAGAACTAGTAACAGAGCAAATATTAAAGAAGTCTATTTCAAAACAATACTATGGGCACAAAGATTGCTATATTTGTTTCATTGTTCTTTACTGGCAAGTAATTTATTCCTGCTCATTTATCATCTGTTCATCACATGCCTGGGGTATATATTAATACTTGCAATCCAGCTGAAGTCACATGAAGTAATTGTGCTGTCCTAAACAATGGTCTTTTGAGAACAAAAAATCATGTTTGCAAGAGTGCTCACTAATAAAAGCCAGACAACAAATTAAAAGTGATTAAATTAAATACAGTTTTCTGTTTTTCTAAGAACTTCAGCAAGTTGTTCAGTCAAATCCTA
Organism: Pithys albifrons albifrons; assembly: GCF_047495875.1. NCBI lineage: Eukaryota > Metazoa > Chordata > Aves > Passeriformes > Thamnophilidae > Pithys > Pithys albifrons. The sequence continues at coordinate 59,354,305 of NC_092460.1, forward strand.
CGAAAATATAGAACTCATGTTCATAATTCTTGATTTGTCTTTAAAAGGTACAGACATTATTATGTTTAGATTTTCTATAAAATAATGGAGAATATTAGGAGCAAGATTCATAGTAGCACATCTTCCAGATAACGATAAAAAAGTAAGATTAGAGAAGCTTAAAAGTGTTATCATACTACTAGGATAATATTCTGCAAATAATTAGCAATAAAGGATTATTCAGTTTTATTAAATTTTGTTGATTTTTGTGCTAAATATCTCAAGTACTGATATAGAGAATATATTTTAAATTTTAAAGCTTATAGACATGATGTATTACAGCTGATATCCCAGTTCTAAAGAGTTGTATATACAAACTCATCCTAATACCTTGTGGACAGTCCTACAGAAAAAAAACTGACCCCATTTATAGGTGTCCATAGGAGGTCGCCAAAGCAAGTGTAAGTTGTCCACGATAAAAATTGTGTAAATAAAAAATACCTTTTCTTTATATTGTTCTGGATCTTCATTTGGTTCAAAAGCATGACAAGAAACTACTCCATAAATGTCACCTAAAGAAAAAAATACATAATTTAATTCACAAACAGAAAAATCCTCTACCAGTGCTCAGTTTTGGTCTGTACTGCTTAGCTACTCGATTTGTTTAAACTAAAATAAAGTAGCCTTTTATTTTTTTCATTCTCCTCCAGTTTTACTTAAATATATATGGGAATCATTGATCTACATTACAAGCAGAAAATATGGGCAACAGAAATACACACAACAATACTGCAAGAATACAGTGATAGCAAATATGAAAGACAATTCCACAGCATGGAACATAGCACAACATTTTCTGTGCAGAAAAATACAGTAGAAATTGCATGAAACAGGTCAAAAACTGACAAAGAACTTCAAAAAATAATGAAAAAGATTGAATTACAAAAAGGACAAAAAGGAACATTCCTCAAATATCAAAATTTACAGACAATATTGAACTTCACAAAGATTCCTGCACTAATGGAATAAACAATGCCAGCTCTCTGGCATATAAACTATGAGCTTGGCTTCAGTCATACAGCTGACAGCAACATTGTTCCCAATTACAAGGTCATTTCATTTAATGCTAAGCTTGGGCAACTCTCAAGACAGACTTTAAACATATCCTATGGGGGTCAATTGTATCAAAACTCTGAAGTTCAGGACCTACTGACTTGTGGTGTACAAACATATTAATTGTGATCCCTGCTTACCTGTAGTTTGTTCATTTTCTAAGTCTTGCAGTATAAGCTTTTCAGAATCTTGATTCCTGCTCTTAATAAAGTTTAAATAGGAGAGAATTGATTGTGGTAAGCCATCTGAAATCTAGAAAAACATGACCTTTGACATAAATTCTATATTTTCATCTCACAGGTTTGATGAGAGTTAAATACTTGACATAAAAGAATAAAGACTCATTTTGGCTTCACCTATAAAGTGTTGATGGAGATTTAATAGCAGTTGCCACCAAATTTTTTCCCAATTCCTACAGTCTTTCCTTTGTCTTACCACCCACTGAACAATTCATGATTCCAATTTTAATTACATTCTAATCAAATTTTAGTAACTTATCTTGCCTATCTTCATAAACATGTTTCAATTAACACTGTGTTTATAAGAAATTAAAGAAAAGCATAGGACAAAAATGAACAAATACCTATGATGCACAGGATCTTTTTCTTTAAAATGTTTAGACTCTTTAAAAAATAAATTAACTTAAATTTACTAATATTTAAAGTATGCATGTAAATCCAATGCTTCAACTTTCTTTACTACATAGAAACCCTCTATGCAAAGACTGTCTTTTACCGCAAAAATTTGGGAAAAGGGATTGCCTTCTCTCAGATATGCAAATCACAGTAAACACTGCAGACATTCAGTAGGTGAATGCGTAAACATCACTGATGCCTTCATCTATCTCTACATCATATCAAACATGATTTATGGCACATATAACCAACATTATCTAGCCTAATATCCTAGAAACCAATCCTTTTGCTATGAGTCTGAAGCTGAAAAGGACACAAAAAACTGATTGTATTTCAGAGGAAAATCACTCCTCAAAACAAGAAGTCATTCAAAAAGAGGTCTTGAAGCACCCATTTATATGAAATTAATACCTGGAAGTCTCACAAGGAACCTCATAAGGCAGTCTCTTGTAAGATTTAAATACAGATTTAAATGAAGAATCACTGGTTTATTCATACAGATTTAATCCACTTCCTTAGCTTAAATCAAATCTTCTGGCTTCAGAGGATTCTGAAACAATATTTCCAGGTCTCGTTTTCTCACTCAAGCAGAAAGCTGATATTCATCTCTCTTATTGCCTTGTCACCACCAGAGGTTACATTTTTCATGAAGCCATACTACTGAGACTACTACTACAGAAGAAATCCCCAGGTTAGGTATGTCAGGAGAATGTTCATTCATCAGGTAGGATTCCAATACCTTTACTACTTTGAAGCAAAAAAAGATGCAGTTTTAGCTCTTTGAATACTTACTGTCTCACTGTCACTCAAAGGTTCGTCTGATACGTCTGCATCAGGATCATCTGCTTCAAAGGAAGTGACACTGATTCTGCCTAATTCTATTTCTATTTCTTTTTCAATTCCTTCAATATCTTCTGACATTCTGCTTTCCAAAGTGTCTTATCTGTTTTCAAAGCTACACAAAGAAAATAATATCTTTCAGGACAGCATGAACCAAAATAAAGAGTCTTCATTTAACCTTAGTTTGTTCAGATGTATTTATTGAACAGCTGGCTTATAACACAAACACCTCACTTCATGCCAACGAGTAAAAAAATAAGAAAAACATTACCTAGTGATGAGAGAATCGGGCTCATACTACCCTCAAAATTTTGCAACTGTTACCCAATTTCAATATTAAAAGCCTCTCCCTCCTCTAATCCTTGTGGTCAGTATCAGTTCTATAATCCAAGGCTCACAAGGAATTTTTTCCTGCCCGAACAGTTACACAGGGAAAAAGAAGTTTTGAACAATAAATAAATACGCATTAACAATTATAAAATAAGATTTAGCATAGAGAAAGCACTCAATGAAGTTTTAATGATATGGAGAAAATGGAAAATGTAAGCCCCAGAAGTACGTGACTTGTGGATGGGATGCAGGCAGGGGAAAAGGGGTCCCTCGTCATTCCCACCTCCCTCCTTTCACAACTCGTATCCCTTTCCAATCAATGGACAGGGGGACAGGGGAGGCAGCCCAGATCCGCCCCATCTGAGGCAGCGAGCAGTTCCCCTCTGCTCCCTCGCAGGCGCCTGCGGCAGGACAGACGGCACTCAGAGAGCGGGGAAAAACTACACCTCCCAGAAAGCATCGCGGCAAAAGGCAGTCACGCCCACCGCCCCTACGGGACAGAGCCGCCCCTTAGCATGCTGGGAGCTGTAGTCTACTCGTCGGGGTACCTACTCGTCGGGGTACCTGCAGCCCTCCCCTGCCTGCTGCCTGTTTCATGTACCCGCTAACCTGTCGTCCACGAGAGCTTCTCCTGCAGCCCCCGCCTTCCCGGCCGCCTCCGCAGCCCGGCCGGCCGCCCCTCCGCCCTGAAAGCCGCAGCCGCCAACCGCGGCCGGTCCGGCGTTCCGCGCGAAGGGAGTCCCGCCGCTGTCCCGCCGCGGGAGCGTCACCACGGCAACGGGAAACAGCGGCCCGGCCGGACAGCGGGAGGAGCCAAACTGCGCCGGGAGCGGCCGTGTCGGGGGCGGTGACAGCGGCGCCTCCTCGCGGGGCACGGAAGGGCTCGCGGTGCTTTCTTGGGGTGGTTTTGTTTGTAGTAATAGAGCGGAATGTAGTGCTCACAGTAAACTGGAATAGGCAATTAATCGTGGGGAAAAAAAACCAGCAAACAAACACACGGACCAAAGACGAGTTAAAGGTGATTTAATAGTTTTATTGTGTAATAGTGCTCACAGGGATAGCATCTGAACCCAAGCCTGATGAGGAATATCAAGATGCAAAGACAGGTATAACAAAAAAATAACAGCCGAAATGAAAAGTCAGGTTTTACTTAGTAAATGTGTCTTTGGGGAGCAACGGGAAAGATCTGACTGGAATGGTGAGATCTTTCCCCTCCACTGTCTTCAGAATACACCAAATGCCTTTCTGAAAGACTGACGGATGCAAAGCACAAAATACCGAATTCAAGGGCAGCCTTTCCTTGTTCTCATCAGTGTTATGGATAAGACATTTAAATACGACAACAATGGAAACTCGTCCATTTGAGACCCAACACTTTGCAGGATAGTGTGACTGCTGAGCTTCTCCATGTGGAAGTTTTCCAGCACTGAGCTGAATGTGCACCTGATCCTTGTTTGCCACGGGTTACGCCGTGGCCATGGCGAGGGAGGACCATGGCACCCATAGAGCAAACAACTTTGCCAATAAAAGAGGTGCCTCTGGGGACCTCTTGCCTGTGTCCAGCAAGTCAGGGCAAGTCAACAGAAGAAAACTCTGTTGTAAGAATGTGGTTACATTTGACTTCAGGAAGAAGTGTATTAGACTGTGTTTTGTGAGGTAGGATGTAGATATTCAATGCTTGTAAGTATTTTCTCATGTAGAAACAATGTAATATAAAATGTAAGGTACTCTGTGTTAGTGAGGCCACACCTTGAATATGTGTTCAGTTCTGGGCCCCTCAGTTCAGGAAAGATATTGAGGGGCTGGAGCGGGTCCAGAGAAGAACAACAAGGCTGGTGAAGGGACTGGAGCATAAGTCCTATGGGGAGAGGCTGAGGGAGCTGGGGTTGTTTAGCCTGGAGAAGAGGAGGCTTAGAGGTGACCTCATCACTGTCTAGAACTACCTTAAGGGAAATTATATCCAGGTGGGGGCTGGTCTCTTCTCCCAGGCACTCAGCAATAGGAGAAGGGGACACGGGCTCAAGCTCTGCCAGGGGAAATTTAAGTTGGCTATCAGAAAAAAAATCTTTACAGAGAGAGTGATCAGGCATTGGAATGGCCTGCTCGGAGAGGTGGTGGATTCTCCATCCCTGGAGGTTTTTAAACTGAGATTGGCCGTGGCACTGAGTGCCATGATCTAGTAAATGGACTGGAATCGGACCAAGGTTTGGACTTGATGACCTTGGAGGTCTTTTCCAACCCAATTGATTCTATGATTCTGTGAAAGATAGTGTTTCTAATTTTCAGAAAACAATTTAAGATAAACTGAATTATTATTAAAATGGCTCAAAAAAAAAAGCTTTGAAACCACATTGCTATTACAGCAGAACTATTGTAGATGCCAGTTTTCAAATGAAATATGTAAGTGTTCATGTTTTTTTCAGGTTTTTTTACTAGAACAGTGCATTACACCTATTTTTTTATACATTCTGTTTTTGAAAATTGTCTTGAAATTGTATTACTCTTAAAAGTGGTAGGACTTCTTCAGGGAAAGTGAAAAGCCAGTTACCTCATACAGCCCATAAGTTTACATGGCGGGTTATTGATCTGTTGCTACTATTTTCTGTTCAGTGCATCACATGACTATTTATAAAGCATTATCTAAAGAATATAGATACTATTATAATCTGTAGGCTTAGTCATATTTTTTTCATATTGAACTGAATATATGATTATATTTTCAGCTGTTATTCAAAACTGAAAACAGAAAAATTAAAAGAAGACGTAAAACACTAATACAGAAATACTATTTAAGTGTCTTCAATGGAATTTGCTGGGTAAAAAAAAAGTTTGTTTTCTTTCTTTCATTTAGCAAATTCAAAATATTTGTCAAGATGTTTTTAATTAAAATAACAATTCTCCTTTTTTCTTTCCCAGGCTTTTTTGCTTTTTTTCTTTCCCAGGCTTTTGACATTTGGTCTGTGGCTTATATTTGACAGAAACAATTTATTCAGGGTGTTATGTGAGTATAAATAGATTTTTTTCTTTTGTTTTAAATAATTTGGTAAAGAAAAAAGGCCCATCCCTGGAAGTGTTCAAGTCTAGGCTGGATGGGACTTTGAGCAACCTGTCTAGTGGAAGCTGTCCCTGCACATGGCAGGGGACTTGAAACTAGATGATGCCTATGTCCCTTCCAACCCAGCCCATTTTATTATCTGATTGTATGTAATCAACAGAAATCGTAATAGATTTTCATTTTCAGAAGGTGTCAGTATTTGATTGAACTGCATAGTTTTAGAGGTATTTTTCTGTTGAGTATATTTTCCATCATCAGAAAATATGATTATCAAAATAGGAGAAAACATATGTCACTATGTTTACAATTTATGTATTATTGTAATTTATGCAATTTAATTATTTCTCCTGGTGTAAAGCTTATAGATGAATCACTGAAAAATAAATTAACTCTATTGATCTTTTCTTTATATAATTTACTAGACTGCATTTCGCCTGCATTTGGCAAGATTTTAGATCCTTTAAGTGAATATTTGGGTGTAATGAATAAAAGTTTAAGAGCTTGGAACTTTCCATATGGACATTCCTTTTTGCAGGGTATCTGTCATTTTTTTTCACAGAAAAGTAAATTTTGAGTCGCGTATCAACAGCTGTGCTGTTAAAGACTTGAGTGCCTTGGCAATGTTAAGAAATATCAGTTCCAAACTGATGGGATCTCATCCAATGCTGAGACAAAGCCTTTGAGCTGGAAGTAATGAAAACCCCTGCTACTTTCCATATCCATGCAAAAATTGTTGAAGTGGAAAGAAGAAAGTTGTCAGTCACAAAGAGGAAGGATAGCACTGAATCTGAGGCTAGCTTTAGTGGCAACTATATCTATGTCTTCATAAGATTTGCACGTGATAAGAATGTTTGGCAAACAGAAAAAATCTGTAAATTTCTAATTGTTATCTGATTTCACTGAGTGGTTGACATTGTTCAATTGAGAATGCTCTGTTTACATCTTGTATGTTGTTACCGTCATCTGAATTTATGTAAATATAAGATTTAATTATTTTTCTGGAATACGTATTTGAAGTAAAAGTCTCAGAAAAAGAAAAAGAGAAAAGCAAAAGAAGTAATAGTACAAATGCACTGTGTTACGGTTTCTTCAGGGCAGAACCTGCTAACAATGTATATTTCTTGTATGTTACTTGGCATTGGATCCCTTGTTACTTTTACGTTAGCCGTGAGATTCCTTGGAAGTGTTGTGGAAATCAAAGGTCTACTAGTTACAGTAAGTGTAAATCAGTCTTCAACATTCTTTTAAAATGAAAGGAAATCTTGTGTACATGAAAAATGTGATCCTGTCTTGATGTGTGATCCTGTGTTGATGTCATTTCCACACAGAGTGCTTAAAAATTTACTAATAGAAAGAAATATTTGTATAAAGTCCTGGTTCAAATGAAATCTCAGTAAAACTGAAGATCTTTCCATATCACTGCATGAACGTTTTCAACGGCAAAACACTTGCAGTTTGATGCAGTCAAGATTTTAACCACTGTATTTATTGTTACATGTTTTAAAATTAATTTAATGTTGAAATTATACAGATTATCTATGTCTCAGTATATGCTCACATGCTTAGTATGTGCTGAAGAAACAAAGAAATGCCTGCTCCAGAAAACTGCAGCTTGAAGGTACAGGTAGCTACAGCGTGGCTACAATACTGAAACAGCAAAGTGTGATTAAAAAGCTGTTACCTATATAACCTATGTACCCACCTGGAAACTCCGTATTTATATACAATTCCTGCTTTTTAAGGGAAGAACATTTTGATTTCTGAAAAATTGCACTGTAACTAAACATTTTTATGATCACTTCTATTACAATTTTTTTCTCTGTCTTTTGTTTATTGCCATCCCTTTTGAGCGATCTCTTTTAGACTGTGAAGGCTGAAGCAGTGAATTGTGCTATTGATTCATTTGTTAAGCACTACAATATTAATTTGTACATCAAAGAGAGGAGCCCAAGTGCAATAACCAGGAGCCTTATTCCTTCTTCCTTCCTGCTACTGCCTAGGCATGTAGTGTTTACCTTACAGTTTATAGACGATGGAAGAAAAAGAAGTGTCTCATTTCCAACTTTCATAAAGGCATTTAGTATCGCAGTATCTAGATACCATAGATGAAAATTTGTTTTCACTGAAAATGAACAAAATCAAACTTTTTTTTTAATTTTATTTTCTGTCTTATAGCTCAAAGGAGTCCTTAAATAGGCATGAGACTTAGGTACCATCATAATTCAAAAGGAAATAAAGAAGTAAGAATTTTCTTCAGTGAAGCACAGCTGCTTACTTTTGTTCTTCACTTCCAAGAAAGTTATGGCTGTGTCTTTAAGCCCAACATACTTTTCTTGGAATCACTCTAAGTAATAGTCATGATGGATTATACCTGAGCTTCTGGAACTTTTTATTGTATTGTTCACTTGTTCAAATAATGTTTATACATAACTTGGGGCTTTCTTTTCAGTATATGGGTTTTCAAGTCCTGGTGTTTGTTACCCAGATGGCAATATTGGTGGTGATAATTATGAAGAAAGAAGAGGTACGTACATAAATTATGTGAGACTGTTGATCATTTCAAAATGTTTCTTTCAATTAATTAAAAGATCTAATAATCACTTCTCAGTGTATGCTTTATTACCATTTGATTGAAGTTGAGTATTCTACACGTTCATCAGGAATAGCAGAATACATGGAAAACTGAATTTGAATAATTCAGCATGGTTCAATACAGTAAATACACATGTAAATATATTTCCAATTTCTCCACTACAAAAAACCATACCCTTCCTATTCAGGAATGTGGAATCAGCAGTGGAAGGGACAGTTTTATTTCTTATTGAGGAATGTCCCAGGAAGTATCTTTTTCCTGGATATCAGCAGGGGTGGAAGAAAGTATTAGATGTTGAGCTGTGTCTGCTAGCAGGTGATAGCAGTAGTCCCCTGTGCAATTGATAGTAGAACTTATTGGTGTCATGGCATGCAAAGTATAGTAATGAACTATTAACTTTATTGTTTGAACCTGTGTTTTAGGTACAAGCAGACATCTAATCCAGGGAACACGTATTTCTGGTTTTAAGAACAGGAAGCAACAAAAATACCAACATAGAAGTTGTCACTAGTAACCGTTCCACTTTAAAGCTTTATATAGTGATTTATTTTTCTACATATAGCAACTCCAATAGCTTGAGCAGTCCTGACAGTGTTTTAAGGAAGGTAATCTGTACTGACTCCACACTGGTCTGACTACTTCTCTGTTCCATAATTTCAAAATCTACAGTTTGAGAAAAACTCCAGTGTTCTCATAAGGTTCATGCAGTTCTCCAAAGTCTGCTGCTATTCAGGCAGAGTACAGCAAAAATAAATTAGTTTTACTCATTCAAAGTGTATCTGTATCATCAAGATTTCTTTATTAAATGTTGATTTATAATGATGGAGTTGTCTCTTTTATATGATGGTTTTACATACTGAAATACTTGAACTGTCAGGAATGATGCATTCTAGAGTCAGCTATTTGTGTTAGGAAGATGGATTGAAAGTTTGCAGTTAAATTTACTTTGTATCAACTGTAATTGCACTTCATCTCAACCTTAATTAAGTGTTACTGAACTGTAATAAGTGATGGTTACATCATCATTCACTTTGCAAGCCTTGAAGTTTTGTTTTTAGTATGGCTGTAGCAAGGGAAATGAGTTGGAGAAGCCTGATTTTTTTTTCTTGTTTTATAATCAAACCTTTCAGTGGCCTAGGAGTTCTCCTGAGAGTGTATTCTGCATGTATTCTAGACTCTCTATAATTGCATTCTTTGTGACCAGCTTGTCCACTTCAATACACTTCAATTACTGTTGAAAGTGTATTGCAACAGTCTCAGCAAAGATGCCTAATCTAGGACCAACACTAGCACAAAGCAATACATGTCCTGGCCAGATTGTATGGTGCTCAGTATCACATTAGATCTAGAATCAATTTTTGTTTTATGCTTACCACTACATGTCACTGTGCTTATTAAAAGTAAGTATGTGAAGTAGGATTTAGTATTTCAGGACAGATCAGATGCAACTAAACTGTTTCTTGGCTCTTCTTGCTCTGTTTGGGCTAATCACCTTGTCTGCCTTTGCTGTGTATGTGATTCGGGCTGCTTTGTTTATCTTTCCCTTTTGGGTCCAACTTTTCCATTAATGCAATGGCTAGGACATGTCTTAGATCATACTTGGCCTGTTGATGGCAAATGCTGCTGCGTGAAGTAAACCTTGAAGAAGTCTGAATATCAATTAAAGATCAAGGATTGTACTGTCCATCCACATTCTTACCAATATGCATATATCAAATGTTATATATATTTTTAACAGGTCCCCAATTAGTGGAACAACAGAATTGATGAATTTGTTTCTGAATATGGGAATGAGAGTCTGGATGAGCAGGAACATGTGTGGAACATTTTCAATGCTATGCAGTGCAATGCAAGGAAAAAAATATCACCTCCAAAAATACAGCATTGACCAGAAATGTGTATACCAATGAGAAGTTAGTTTAAAAAACGTTTTAATTAGGTAAATCATTATTTTCCAAAATGTGCTCTTACTATCTGATGCAGGTTGGCAGATTGCTTGCTATTATGTTGGTTACAATGGAAGAGGTTATGCTTTTAAAGAACTTGACAATTTGTATAGGAGATGACAGTTCTGGTCATTGAAGTTTCCTGCAGCAGAGAAAACTGATGGGTGTCCTAGCGTTTCTTCTGGTGCTGGATACCAAAAAGCTGCCTAGGTCTCAAGACTGATGAGAACCATGGACAAGCAGAGATGCTATGAGGTCAAAGTAGAGCTCCTACTGTGAGAGCATTTGAATAGGTATTGCACTGAGACCCTCTCAGAAATAATGCTTAAAGTCTAAAATGAGCTGGCAAATCAGCACTTTCAATACACATAGTTAATTATTCATCACAGTATTTTTTCTGGCCTGGCAGCAGGTAGTTTGTTTCCTTTTTTAGAAAAGTCCTTTAACGCTTTTGGATGGTATCAATTATTTTGGGCGTTGTTAACAAGATTTTTGACCAGTGCTCTGTTATCCACGTTTGAAATTCTGTATTATGAGCTTTTAATTACAAACACTACAGCTCAACATTTTAATATGGTTTAATATGCTTCTAGAGATCAGCTGTAGGCCTTTAATATGACTTCTTGCAGAGATGAGTTGCATATTTTAATGACTGTTGAAGATAATTTATTATTCCAGATAACTCACAAGGCATATATGTCTAGTCTCAAGATTACAAATGCATTTGTAATGTATTTTTAAAATGTGTTCTTTGAAAATGCATTCATTGTATTCATGGTTTTTCAAGTGATTAATGGTGACCCCATTGTGTCAATGGTGCAGCTAGACTATGTGCTAGTGTACTTGACCAGTTTTATTGAACTGTTTTAGGAACACAGACTTCAGCAAAGCTACCTACTCACTACCTACACAGGTGGGCATATGTAAATTGTGTCAGATCTCAAAGTCCTGAGATATTTTGCTGCTGAAATCTTTGGCATATATGATGAGAGGAAAAAAAAAAAAGAAAAGCCTAAGATCATCAATAGTATTAAAGAAGAACTGCACTTTTTATATTCTCAGTGATATTTAATGTACTGCTTAAAGCTTGTGACTATTTTAACTGAACTCGTAGAGTTATTAAAATGGAATATTTATACAGAGAAAGGACATCTTTGACTAAGTTATCTAATTTTCAAAATTTAGCAGCATTGTATCTTGGATTGACTATGAAATATGAAAATGAGATAGATGATTTTTTTTTAGCATCTCAGCTAAAATATAGAAGACTTTTCGTCCCACAGAACAATTCAAATATTTCTGAAGTTTCATCCTCATTCACAATAAAAATCTCCTGGAATTTTCTACATGAAAAAAATCCATTCTCCAAGCTGTTTGATACTTTAATTTGGTTTTGTGTTACTGGTATTGAAATAGATTATTGGGAAGAACTAGCTGATTTGTGCTTCACTTTTGAGCTATGTGTTCACAAGAGATCAATTCTCGCTAAAACATGAATTTGAATAGGGGGACTTACCAAAGATCTCCCTCTAAGAGGGGCGAATTTTTGCAAATATGGTCTTAAAAGGGACAAAAGAATAAATAAGCATTTTCAAAATCTGGTCCTTATTGAAGTTTCTAGATCTGAGTAAAACAGTGTCTGTGTTTTTATTTTTATTATATTCTTTATAAAATTTGTCCCTATTTACTGCATTAATTATGAAACCACATTCATTGTGCTTTTCCCAATAATATACGGTTATATTTATTCTTTTAGTTGTATTCCACAGTGAGTACTTTCTTAGTCTAGCTTACTGAGTGCACACAATTTTCTGAAATTACTTTTTAAGGCCAAGAGTTACAGTCAAAATGTTTTACTTTATTCTGGATTTGCAATTTTTTTTCCTATTTAGATGTGTTACAGAATAATTTAGAGTCCAAAAGAAAGTCCATAGAATCCTGGAATGACCTGGACTGGAAGGGACGTTCAACATCATCTAGTTCCAACCCTCCTGCCGTAGGCAGGGACACCTTCCACTGGATCAGGTTGCTCAGAGCTCCACCCAACATGGCCTTGAATGTTTCCCGGAGAGAGACACCCACAAGTTCTTTGGACAACCTTTTCCAGGGCCTCACTACCCTCACAGTACAGATTTTTTTTCTAATATCTAACCTAAACCTAGTTTGAAGTCATTCCTCCTTGTCCTACCACTACATGCTCTTGTAAAAACTCTCTCCAGCTTTCCCATACTCTCCCTTCAGGTACTGGAAGGCTGCGATTAGACCACCCTGAAGCCTTTTCTTTTCCAGATTGAACAGTTGCAGTTCTCTCAGCCTTTCCTCATAGGAGAGGTGCTCCATCCCTCTAATCATCTTGATGGCCCTCCTCTGGGCTAACTCTAACAGGTCCTTGTCCTTCCTATGCTGGGGAATCCAGAGCTGAGTGCAGTGTTCCAGATGCAGGATGGATGCTGGATGCAGGATCTCGGAGCTGGATGCAGTTCCTTTCCAAAGTATACTTTAAAATCATGTTGTTCTTGTCTGTAATATGCAGTGCATGCCACGGAAAATGATACATTCACAAGGGTGAATCATCTCCTGCTGAGACATTTATGTATTTAATAGAGAGGGAAAATATCCAACTAATTTAATCAACTAAATAACAGCTAACATTCATTTGGGTGGAAATTTCTGTGTGCAACAGTCTTTATATGTGTTCGAGTTACAGGATTTAAATTTCTATTCTAGACTGAATGCTGTGGAAGATACAACACCACACAGTGGGAAAGGAATGAAAACAAGAAAAAATAGCACTCAGATCCCATATTCATGCACAAAATCCAGTCTGAAGAAATGGTTTTGTGATGTCCCAAGGAATTCAGCATAGAATATGGTAAGATATAAAAAATTTGTCTTGAAGAATGAAACTTTTGCTACTAAATAAACTGGAAAAAAATGTATAAAATATGTTTTCCATCAAGATGTGGCTTGCGAATGCCAAAGTTTTCATAATATTCATTGGTTTGTGTCTGTTCATGCTGAAGCCTTGGTTTTTACTTGTTAACTGTCAGTCATGTAGGCAGTTCTAAATCAAGGATATTTCAATAAAACAGAAGTTGTGCCTGATATCATGTGGAAGTTGGAAGTGGTTTAAGAATTAGCAAGCATGGTGGCATTCATAAATCCATGCTGTGCAAATGAATGATGACAATGTAAAGTGACAGTATATAAAAAGTGTACAGTACATTTTCCACTTGTAATTACTATTCAATATTGACAGAATGTGAGGAATATCTCCACCTGTTTGCATTATCTGTTTCCAGATCATCTCCAATACTTTAGAGGATAAAAGGAATGAGCAAGACACTGAAATATGAGATGTGTTTTCCAACACAACTTCATGTTAGCATTTATGTGTCTTGATGTCAAGGGACCAGTTTGCATAGAACCATCAGATATCACCACCTGAGCTAAAATAGTACATATTGTCCTCTTCTATGAATGCTGCAGTGTTAATAGAACTATCCAACGAGGACAATATACAGTGGTCAAAGTTTTTTCTTAACAGTTCAGAACAGTAAATAGTAGGAAGGATGTTGTCCAGTGACATCTGCTATTCTCTTCTTTTGCTCATCAGTTTGGAATTTCTCCCTGTTTCTCCAAACTCTTGTAATTATTAAAAGATCATTTCAAAAGATAGAAAACATTTACTATATGCTTTTATATTTATTTATATGTATTATATTTATAGCTATTTTAATCTACAAATTAACTTTTTAAAAATATAATAAGCATAGATTTTATCATAGAAAATATGCACATCCATTTCAGGATGAGACTCAATGGAAACTTTAAAATATTTTTTGAGCATTTACTTGTAAGGTAATCTCTTAGTTAAACTCACACAAAAGCAAATTCCTTTTTGATTAAGTGAGAAGCTCTGGAACGTTTCCATGCAAAATATCAATTTTCCTCAAGAACAATCTGTTTAGTTTAGATAATTAAAAATATTCTATAGCTAATGCTCCACAGTACACATTACTGTTATATTTGCTTTCTGGCAAATAAATATCAGAATCCATCATACCATGCAGAAAGTTCTATTCTATGTATTTTATATGTTCTTATAAAGATGCAATATGATTTCCAAAGTTGACATGCTTTTTCTTGATATCTGTTCATCTGTACTTGCCTAGGGATGTCAAGAATATTTAAATACATGGTTTGAAAACAATGTTCTTAATAGCACATACTATCAGCCTACTAATTATACAAGTGAGAGTTCTTTTAAGTGAAAAAAAAAAATCCACACAATACTGATATCCTGCTGGTAGAAAAATGAATTCAATGCCATTTGGCTTTGTCATGCTCTCCAGAAGTTTGTAAAGCTTTCCATCAATTTTAATTAGAAGTAAGATCAAGCACTGTTTACCAACAAGCTCCCAAATATTCAAGCACCATCACAGATGATGGTGTCCAATGTTTGTAGGATGACATGTTTGACCAGACTTGTGAAAGCAAATAGCATTGCAAGGACAGGAAGTGTTAAGGAGAATGTAAACTCTGGAGAAAAGGACATCTTTTGTCCTCTATTTGTGCAGAACCTACTCCATGAGTATGTGAAATTAAACAATAAAAATTGATGAAACTTCAACTCCCACATACCTGTGAAAAAATTTTATTGGGTAGGAAGAAATAAAGCTTTCAATATCAAAACAAAATCTTATGAATAATGGTAAAAAGAATTGATTCTTCACTCCACAGGCATGCTGAAGGTTCAGTAACATCACATAGACAGAAAAATTTTTGGTAATATCTAAAAATTGTGAAGTTGAATATGAAATCAGTGCATTTTTACTCAGAAAATTAAAAGTGTGACCTATTTAACCTCTTCCACATATAGTACCTTGCCATAGATGTACATAATAAAAGCATTCTGACTATGGAGTGAGCCAATTCAATAATGAAAAAGAGCACAGCACAGAACATGACTGTCTCATGATCCCCAGTGTACTATCACTGGCACATTCTTTTCAGAGGGGAAAGAACTTATATCCCTGTTCAAGAGCTAAGACCAAGAATTATAAAATCATTTCTTTTGAAAAAGACCTTTAAGATCATTGAATCCAACCATATTTGGATTTGTAGAGTACTGAAACTCTTGACAATTAACTGAGTGTCATGTGCCACTTAAAATAGATTTCAAGACACTTCCATGGATGTGGGCCCAAGTGACTTGCTGGAGGTCACACAGCAAGTCTGCTTGTGTCTTCAGACACATGGCCTCATCATTCTCCTTTATATCCTCTGCATTGTCATGTGGGGGTGACTGTGAGTGCATCCCTTACGGAAAGCTGTTTGGAGTGCACCTTAAAGAGAGGAGAGCTAGCTGGAGTGTGTGTGTGACCCTGTGACCAATGAGAGGCTTTGGTGTATGTGAGGTGAATTGGTTAACAAATAATGTCATGGCATTATGGTTAACCATAATGTCATGGATGTGAGAGGATATAAAAGGTGTGGATGCTACTGAATGAGACCAGATCTAACTGTAACTACTAGGAACTACTTCTTTTACTACTATTACTATGAGCTATGAGGAACTCTCTGTGAAACTATCTTGAATAAAGTCTTGCAAGCCTTCTGATCAAAGCCTTCTGATGCCTGCTGTGCCTGAGGTCTTCTGACCGTCATTCATGCTGCGCCCCTGCTCGGGACTAAGGTGCTACCCCTACATTGTCATTCATAGGAATCAGGTTAGCAGTCAGATTGACTCAGTCATAAGTGAGTATCAATACTTTCTTTGTTGTTTTTAACTCTCTCTTTTTCCTTTCTCATTTTTTTTGGTCACACTCATCGTCTATTTAGAAGCATCATAAAGAATAATATTTGGGCAAATGAATCATGACCGCTTCTGTGTGTTGCTGTGGCGCAAGAATTCTGTGATCTATTTCTGTGACAGTCAACAAAATTACTTGCACTAAAATCTGGATCAGGCTCTACTTATTGTAATCAGAATGATATCAGCATGTGGGCCTTAATATGTTTGGCATTTGTTAGTAACTATAGATATGGTAGTATTCTACAAAATTATGTATTTTAAAGCTTGAAGTACTATGCTATTTATTGGCTGGTTAATAAATCTTCAGGTAAGCTTAATACTAGTTTCCTGAGTCTCTGGAACAACTTGTTCAGTGTTGTAAATAGTACTGTATAGTATACTGCACTGTGAGACAGAAGGAACACTTTAACAGATTGTCAAGAAAAAAATTAGTAAACATTCCTTCTTTTGAGCTTTGCTTTCCTTCCAGTCCTTCTCTGTTTTGTCCTTGTCTATTGTGTAATTTAGTCTCATAAAACTTCACAGATTCTTATAGATATTGGACTTCTCAGCTCCTTTCCAATAAGTGTTGAAGTAGACATCTTCTGGTCTTGCTAAATGTCTCTTCCCTTTAATTTAATCAAGTTGCTGTAGTGGTTTAGAGTGGAGTGAGTTTGAAACCCTAAAACATTCTTTATCCTCTGGGCAATGAGGTGATCTGAAACATTTTAAGAACTGAGGAAGGTGGAGTCTTACAACTGTAGGTGGTAGCATTGTTTCTTTTTTCCCTAAAGCTTCCTTTCAGTAATTCATTTTCTGATACTTAGGAATTTGGTAACTTCTTTGTATTTAGAATGAGTAGAATTTCATTTCAAGTGCCTGTCACAGGCTGATTTTTTTTATTCAGATAACTTCAAATACAAGAAATGTGTCAATTCAGAGATGAACGGCATGCTTAGAACAGAATCTGAATTCTAAACTTATATTTCTTATTCTACCATCAGCAAAAATCTAAGGAACTCAGCAATAAAGTCTCTCATCACTGTTTCTCTGCAGCTATCAGGAATCTTCCCAGCTCCTTGAAGGTGACAGAGGGTGGCTACTCAGTGATATAAGCAAGGTCCATATGGATCCATGGGCTTGTGAATATCCAACCTGTTGAAGAGCTCTAGCTTCTTGTACTCTAGGTTATTCTTCCCTCTTTCAAGACCCTCCTACCAGTCTCACTGACCTGAGATGTCTGAGGACAAACACTGCCTGTACCTCAGCCTTTCCATGCCCTTTATCACTAGGTTCCTCATCCTTTTAAGTAATGGGCTCACATTTTTCTTTAACTTAGTTTTGCTGTCTGTTGACTTACAGAAGCCTATCTTATAATTGTTCACATCCCTCTATAGTTTCAACTCAGTTGAGCACTGGCTTTCCTGCATCCATTCCTGTATGCTTGGGCCGTGCTTGACGATTTGTGCAATTCTTATCGGTAGACACTAGAGGACACAGGGAGCTTAAGAATAACGCAGGACATAGGAAAAATAAATATAAAATTTGAAAAATGCCAAGAATACACACCTTACACATAGCCCACACTTCATTGAATCAGTCTGCAGCTAATAACCATGTGGCACTGCACTGAAGGGAAAATTATGTTCACAGGCAGTGTATTTCAAAGGAATACCATAGGAAACAACTCTGTAGCTGTGTTAAAGCTCCATAAGGTAATAAGTGGATCCAGTTCAGCTAGTTTAAAAGTTATATCACAAAAATTAGATGTCCCTAAAGGATTATTAGTGTGAGTGTGCAAGGGGAAATCATAACTGTGTAAATTCTCTGTAAAATTCAGTACAGAGAGAAAACAGAGACCGTGGTTACACAGTCACTTTCATGTAGCCTAAAAGCTTTCTTCTGCTACAGAGAGGGTCCCACTGTCTTCATGTCCTCAGCCTTGCTCCCATCCCTGTCTGGGCACTGGCACTTGTAGCCATGCATCTTCGTGAGGAACTGGTTCAAGGCTCTGAGTGGTACAAAAAATAATCCTGCAATAAAATAGTGATGTGTTTAGGTTTTTGTTTTGGTTGTTTGTTTTGGTTGTTTATTTTGGTTTTGGATTCTGGGGTTTGTTTGTTGGGCGATTTTTGGTCAACACTTGTCTAGTATAAAATATATATATGTTTCAGGGGTTGGAATTTCTGTTCTGCCTCTCTGGATAGAGAGTGCTCTAACCCCTATGTTAAAATAAAGCTCCCTCTTACTCTCTTAATATCTGCTCCACCCTGGTAACATGCCTGGATGCACAATGGTTAATCTTCAGTAAAAGGACACTGGATCTCACTCTCAATGTCTCATGACTTGTTTTAAGATGGTTTCAATCTTTTGAGAAGAATTAGACAGAAAACACATGTTGCCTGTCTCTGTAATTGGTTCTCCGATTATAGCGAATAAAAGGGAATGGGATCGCAATGAGTATTACATCAAATAGTCATAGTGCTCACTAATATTAGGGGAATTCTCCAGGAGTTCAGGTGGTGCTGAATAAATCCTACACTTCTCAGTTTAACTTGACTTTTTATAGAGCTACAGGTACAAGCTAGATGCTAAATAAAAATAGAGCAGGCACTTTAAAATTGCATGGTGACTGAAGCTCCTAGAAAACTTCTGAACAAGTTAGACACAAATGAACTATATGCCTGTCTGCAAGGCTAGTCAGCCCTAGAAAAGTAGCAGTGTGAATGCCACCTGGTTATTTTATTTTCATGTTCTGAAAGAAATAAAAATTATAGTTATTTGGTTTACATTTATATCACTCATACTGCTCAGCTCCCAAGGGAACAGAATCTGCAGTTCCCACAAGACATTTGTAATTTGTGTTTGGTACTTATCCAAAGCTAATGTAATCAATGTCACTTCTGTGAATGTCATGTGTATGTTCTGAATGGGAAGCTCCCATAACACTATTGGTAGAGCTACTCCAGTAAAAAAGTTATGGGGAAGTGGTTTGCATATTTTAAATATTAGTTTGGGCTAGAATATGTTGGATAATTTCAGATAGAACATCCAGAATGTGAGGATCCAAACTCAAAAAAAGAACTCAAAAGGACAGACCATAGATATAATTTTTCTAGGATGAATCTTTGTAATGAAAACTTGAAACCGCTTTTTAATAGAAGGACACTACTAGTTAGGACATTATCATCCAATAACAAACAAACCAAAAAAGGGAAATACCTAGCATGAAATTATAAAAAAAGAAGTAAGGTGAAAGCAGCTTTTTAATTTTTTTTCTTTTTAATGACTCAAGCTTGCTAGATCTTTTAATAATCAGTATCCAACCTCCTCCATTCTTATAAAAATATTTAGAACTTTAAAAAAGTACAGTAAATAATATCCTTTTTGCTTTAACAGATATAGTGACATCAACCTATGATCCCAGTGATTTAAAGACATTTCAAAATGAAAGGAGACCTTTCTTTCTTTAAAGAACATTCTTAAGCCTCAAGTATGCTAAACTCAAATGCATACAGTTCTGCACAGTACTTTGATCATGGAACTTATGGTATTTATCCCTTGTGACCATAAGGTGATTAGAATTATCTGTATATTTCATATTTGTAAAACAAAACTTCCCAGCCAAATTTCCATTGTGTATTTCCCCCTGGAAACAATACATGATTACAGTTCAATTTTCCCCAGTCTGAACTATTTTTACCTAAATCAAATTTGTTTAATATTGACGTAAAAAAGAATTTCCAAAGATTAAATATCAGTATTTAGATCAACCAGATAAAGCATTTCAATACCCTGAAAAGACATTATTTCCCCTCCCTGCAACTTACTGGAATTTGGGGCTCCCTAAATGACATTTTTAAAAAATTCTGTCTGCAAATAAATGCCAGTGTTTTTATGCATTGGCAGTTTCAAAATCTTGAACTATTGGGAAGTAACTACAAAATTAGTTTATCTCCACCCAAGTGCAATTCCATTCTAGTATGCCCAGGATCATGAAGTGCAGGGTGAACTTAAGGGGCCTCTCAGGGTTGGCCAAGGGCACAACAGCTTTGGAGGAACAGATTGCTAATATTAGGCATTTATGATGTCCATGGCAACTGTAGGGAAGTGTACCTCACTCCCCTTTTTGTTGAATGTAGGATAAAGAATACAATGATGTTTCAAATGGCTGGATGGAGCAACTCCTATCCTCTTTGGTGTATTTCTTTTCTGTATCAAGTCTTATGTTTCTAATCAAGGCTATTTTTATGAAGCAGCCCTTCCTCTAAGGCACTTTCTGCTATCCTCAGTCATCCGTTTTCCTTACTGTAGGAGGAATATTAAGATTTTCAAATCTTCCTCTGGCAAATCTGCTTGAGAGTGGCAACGAATGCAAAGGCTCTGGGGAACGAATGAACACTCAGGCAAGGATGTGTCTGCCTACCTCCACATACACACTTGTGCCCAAATGCACTTACACAGTCATACCATTAATGCATGGCTATGCAAGCAGGTCTCATGCTCACAAGAAATGACAGTGAAAAGTTAGATTGTTAGCACACTTCCTATGTCCACTGTGCTATACCTCTGCATGACATGATTTCCACATTAATTTCATTGGGTTATGACTGCATGTAAACAGCTTGCAACACTAATAATATTTTCCTTTACTAGAAAGGAAACTATTCTTTTTCATAACTTCTGACAAAGAGCTGTGTGCACTAATAATTTCCAAATCTTCAACATAACCTCAGTAAGTTCAATCATCTGTGAAAATTTATACTAAGAGTCTGATCCATATAGTAGAAAGTAGTGACATTTTATAGAAACTAAAATTAACAGTTAGCCCAATATTTTAAAAGCAAATAGCAGAGTCACTGGTATTCTCTTTCCAAAATGCTGTGTCATGTCACTGCTAAAGATCATAGATTTCTTAGCTATTCTTGCTTCAGTGCCTGAGCTCAAAACCTCTAGGGGATGATTTTTTCCTACACATACTTGTTATGTTTTGCAGAAATAAGAATCACAAATGCAAAATCTAAGAGCAAACACATTTAGGATGTTGGCATGGCTCTGCAAACATGCAAAGAGCCACTGGAATATTTATCCATGTTTATTTATAGTCTTTTCAATTTCCTCTCCCTCAAAGACATGTTGATTCAAAGTGCATCATGAATATATAAAGATATAACTTTCAAATAATGCTGTAACTGGCTTATTTGCATTGCAAACATTTTATTGTATGCTATATAGCTCTAAAAACCAAAGAGGAATCCTTCAGAAAGAGAAAGGCCAGATTCTTCTTTACCTCCCACCAGTTCACATGGGTCTTATTCCAACATATTTAGTGGTGTTCCTCAAGATGGAAAATAATGTGAGCAAGAACAAATTCTGAATCACAAACTTTCTCCAGCTTTTTTGGAGAAGAGAGATATCTAAAGAACTGAAGGTATGTATTCCCTTTGCTGCCTTCATAAGAATAGATGAATATTCATGTGTGAAAATGCAATGAGATTTCCTTTAGACTGTATTTCCTATAAAATATATCATGTAATACACTGAATGGGATATGTATTTATAGGATAGACTACTGTGATGGTTATAAGAAATATAAATTGAAAGAAGTTTAAGCTAAAAAAGTTATTCAAGACCACCCATAGCTGAATCTTCATTTAGAAATAAAGTGTTAAAATCAGCTTTGAAGTGCTGTACTTAAGACAATCGTCAGAGACTCAGAAATTCTTGGTTCATTTTTCTTCTCTGCCATTGACATATTGGGTCGTTGTTGGCAAATCTTTTCATCTCTTCTAAATCCCCCAAGTGTAATAAG
This sequence comes from Pithys albifrons albifrons, assembly GCF_047495875.1. Classification (NCBI taxonomy): domain Eukaryota; kingdom Metazoa; phylum Chordata; class Aves; order Passeriformes; family Thamnophilidae; genus Pithys; species Pithys albifrons. Next base: position 59,376,405 of record NC_092460.1, read on the forward strand.
AACACTTCCTTTTTGTCTTCATTTGACTTCTTTGTTTGAAATTTTACGCCTTTTGGATATAGGCATTGATTTTTAGCACTGTATACCTATGTGGTGTGCTTTGTTGGGGGTCACTGACCACTAGTGTAATAAATAATAGTTTCACTGTTACTAATAAGTTTACTTGAGTTGGGTTATCCAGTGGTAAAAGTCAAAATTCACATGCTAGGATAACAATAAAGTAATTTATAAAACTGAAGTGAAGCTGCCTAAAATCCAGCCATCAGCAGGCTATGTCTGCTCCTATTAGCAACAATCAGTGCTTCTGCTCTCTAGCAGTGAGAAAGGTGTTCACCTCTTTTGTTGAAGCCAGTTAAATCCAGACAAGGGCCAGACAGCTTCATCCACAGATTTGCACAAAGCTTATACCATCAATGGTAATTCCAGTCTAAAAAGACACAAGTTTGGATAGCATTTTTGTTTATATTAACAAGGTATTTCTACAAAATGCATGTTACTACTGTATTGTTAGGGGAAATGTCTGTGGACATTTTCATTAGTATCTGGCAGAGAAAAGCAAGGAGTTTATGGAAGTACACAAAATAAAATGCTTCTAAAACATCTACAGACAGATGATAGTACAGTGTAGAAAATATTGAGATTATGTTATGGTTCTTGGTTGGAATCTCTATTGTTTTTAGCCGTTTGTTTATTTTTGCTTTGTTATGCAAAAGTGCCTTTAAAGAACTTCTGCAACAGGGATTATTGATTGCAGTATCCCCATGCTGACAGAGGATTCTGTTGAATGAGATCATTTGAATGTTTAACTAACCTAGGCACAGATCTGAAAATCTGAATTCTTGCCTTTTCAGTAGCCTAAGTCAGACTTCCAACCTTAAGTTTCATAGAAATTATTAATATTTTTGACAATTTCACCTTAAAGGCAGGAGAGTTGGGTCAGCTAGGCTATCTAAAATGCAATTTTTAAAGATTATCCTAGCTAATTAGGTTTACATTATTTTTATAGACAACTGCTGAGTCAGAACAACTCTGGAAGTATGAACACTGACAAACTGTGAAATTCTTCTATATATCAGCTAACCCTGCTAGAAAGATTCCATTAATAGTGGCCAGATTTCATTCAAATCAGAAAAGCTTTGACCTTATCTTTCAAGTTATCTGGATTTTTTCTTAGTTCTTAAACATACTTTTTGTCTCTACAGCCAGAGAAATATGTGATCCCAGAAAGACCATCACGCCAACAGGTAAATGGAAGGCTGCAGCTCAGCTCTGCCACTTTCGAGACAGAAACTGCCAACACTCCTTTTTTTTTTTCCTTTCTACTTATCTGATCCAAGGTGAAGGTAAAGCAAGCATTCAAGATGTAACAACAAAGAGACTGTAACTGTAATCCTGTGGGAATTTTACTGTTAGAACACGCTTATTGCTATAGTGTCAGGTCTAAGACTTGCGTAGCTAATGGAGTGCTATAAGCTTACTTATGTACTCTTTGTCTTACTTGAGTGTGCCAAGTGGCACATTAACACAAATATTTCCAAACCAAAGGTGCATAAGTATTATGTTTCTTAGCTCTGTACCTTCAAGTTCTTTACTGTAATTCATGGCATGACTGAGTTTTTATTGTGCACAAGAAATAGAGACATGAATTTTTAATTTCTTCACCTAAAAAAATTATTTTTGTCTTTTGATATTTAAATGCACTGTAGCATGCTGTTTCATAGAATAAATAAATGTATTTAACCTAAAAACTTTTACATCATGAAGAACGAAAAAACCATCTGTGAAATCTGTGAAATAGAGTTTCCAAATGTGAGAAAAGTCATCAGCCAGCAACTAACTCAACAGGACAGTTTATTGAGCTGTGGTGCAAGTTCAGCCCAGCTAAGCACTCAATAGTCATCCACAAAGACCAAACTTGCAGACAAATTGTAAATACACCTAATTAAAAAAGTTTTCCTGCACTGGCTGATGACTGTGAACTATGTTTCAGAGGGTGTAAATGATTTCTATAAGATCAAGCACAGAGACTCAGGCCAAGGGTACACATTATGAAAGAGACTGCAGCTGACAGAGTGCAGCAAGCAATGTGGCAGCAAGAGCAAGCAGGTTTGAATAGGGAGTGAAGAAGCAAAAGAGATTCAGACCATCCCTGTGACAAGCTTGTTCCCTAACCTACATTAATGGTAATGAAAGGCATTATAATATAAATCCAATGATTTTGAATTTGTATTTAGTCCACTTGGCCATGACTGTAGGCAAGTACTGTGTATGTGAGGGTGTGTACATAAAAGCAGAGAAATTTGCCTATGACACAAAAATGAGGTACTGGACTGTTTCATGCCATTACTGAAAAAAGATTTTATGTGGTTTCTAATGAGTTTTAACCTGTTCAGATAACACCATATAATAGTTTGACATATCTTGTAATTGTCTTCAGTAATTATAACCCAGCCTTAAGGGCATCTGACTAACAGCAGCTTCCAACGATTTTCTTGCATCAGCAGCTATAGAAACAAACTCCAGGATGAGAAGGTCAACTCCATTGAACTAGATGAGGCCACATTCAGCCCAGGCTTCATGCTTAACAGAGAAACATCTACATTTCTGCTCTAGTTTCAAGTCCTTTAATTCAACAAGACACAGGTTTTTTTCCATGCCCAGTAATATAGATGTTTAGAATTCCCTCATGATTTCTATTCACATATTGGACTTGCGACAGTGCTATTGGATTCCTTGCAAATAAAGACACAACTAATAATTTAAGCTTTGCTAGAAATCACTTTGAAATTAATTAGCACTATACTTTCCCTATGCATTAGCACAATGAGTGTCAGTCTCCACAACATTTTGTTGAACCTGAGTATATGACTTTCCTATCCAGGGGTGCAGGAAGGCATGTGGATACTGATAATTTTGGAGATCTGCTGACAGTGAATCAGACTTTCTTCCAACAAACGGCTTAGCCATTAAACCCGCAAATTTCAGTTATCTCTGGATATCTACTGAAAGACTGTAAGTACTCAAGGTCCCTGAAATATGAAATAATAAGCTGAATTTCTCCCACTGAGTCCAAGAAATTCCAATAAACCCTCAGGTGCTCTGAAATCAGATATGCGTGGACATTGTTCTCTGGATCCTTCTTCTACTGTCCTGGAGTCTGCTTGCGATCAGTTCAGAGGTCAACAACAAATTTCCTAATGTTTAGAAGTTGAGGATAAAAAATTATGCTTACCTGAGAACATAAAAGATCAAGCCATAAATAGTTGACTGGGGTGTCACAGTACCTTTTCAGTTGGGAGAAAGTTCTGTTATTGATTTCTGTAGAGCTACACATCCTAAATGGATTTGAAAAAAATCCAATTGATTTAGGAGTTCAAAACAAATATTGGATTGACTTTTGAATATACAAGAGAGGGTTCATAATTTTAGTAGCTGATTTTATTCATATTTTTCAAAGAAGGGCATTCTCCTATTCTTAGTGCATTTTCTCTCTTTTCTAAAAGGTGTTTTGAGAGTCTCATATATATACTTGGTGTAGATTGATAAGGCTTAATTAAAATTCAAAAATTTTCAGTTACAAAGAACTAGGACTAGGCAATGCAATTTGTAAAAATCATAATACCCAAAACAGCTAAATATATCCACTGACAAACATGTGATGAGATAGATTGTTTCAGAATGGTTCAGCATATCATTTAATATTCGACAGGGACAGCACTTGCAAATAATGGAAAAATCTTGATTTTTGAACAGATCAAGCAATAACTAGGCTTGCAGAATGAGGTGAGTGCCCTAAGGTTAATAAATGACACAATAATCAAAACTTTAAACAGGTAAAAGCATCTATATTTAGCTTAAGTTAATATCAGAAAAAAAGAAGCAAGCATATAGAAAAGCAAAGCCATGGGTCTGAAAAATCCTTCTTGTTTTCTTTTGTTTAAATGTAACTTATGATCTGCATCCATCCCCATAATCAAAGTTCAGATTGTTGCTTGTCTCTAAGTCTGATCAGAATCCTCTAGCCATGTCTTATCCATTGAGGGACTTAACCCAGCCAGCGAAGCAGTTAACCCTCAGAGCTCGCTGTATGAGACTCCAGGGAAGGAAATTTGTGGATGCATCTGTGCAGTCACCTCGCATGGGAAGGACTTGTGTGTGCTTGCATTTGGGTATGCTGGAGATAGGATTAGGGAGTGGAGCTCTGCAAAATGGGACAGAGAATAGGTCATGAGGTGTTTTTTTTAACACCAAATAAGCAACTTTCTCCTTTCTCCTCTTTGCCTCTGTTCTTACCATAAAAAGTGGCATCAGAAAGGGAAGCAAACAATAATCTCAAACTGAAATAAAAAACAGGGACATGAAGCAAGTGCAACAAAGTTCAAACAGGGGAAGGGAAAGATAAAAAGAATAATCAATCTCATTTTCAGCTGAAGAAGTTTGATCATGTTAAATGGCTAATTTTCTCTAAATGAGAGAGAGGAGGAGAAGAGCGGCCGCAGTTCTCTATGCAAATGAGTACAGAGAGTTGGTGTGCACTTCTGGAATGAGATGCAGAGTAGGCGGAAGTAAATAAGTAGGTTTAATAGCTTTCACTCGTCACCTGCCTGTACACCATGGAATCTGCTGTCATATTGTTTCAGTGCATTGCTGCTCCAAATGTAAAGGTAAAGTTTGCCTCCTTGCACAGTCTTGGAAACTTAATGAGTGTCAGGCAGGCCCAGATGCAGCTGGAGGATTGGTAGGTTATAAGATAACCCTCGGGCAAATGAGTTTAAGTACTCAAACCACTTAATTATCACCATCTACACCTGGGTTTTGGAAGGAAGGAACAATCTTTGTTTCATCTTTGATAGAAGTACAGAGGTAACTACCTTTAGAAAAGGATTCAGGAGCATTTTCTCCCAACAGGAAGCAAGTGCATTCAGGTAGTGTTAAATAAAGTGAAAAAATTGTCTCTCAACTTTGGCTATTTCAATTTCCTGCACAGTGTATTTGAGATTTAACTGTGAGGGGTTACAGTTTTGAGATGCAGGAACAAATTCTAACTTTGTTGCAGTTTTTTAGATGCAGAGAGAGTGTGAGGAAGAGCTATTATTCACTAAGACAGTGTAGTACAGACTTCCTCAGTTTCTGAAGCACAAGCTATTCCTGTAGAGATAAGAGGGCAGTAATGCTAAATATTTTGAAGAAGAATATCCTACTAAACTGTATACCCTGTTTCTGCTCAGGTTTTAAAGGTAGTTTGCATTTTAGGAAATCTGTGCCCACTTGGGATCAGAAAAAGAAGCTGAACATCACATGGACCCTGCAAGGCAACATATATTATGCTGGGTCCTGGAGGTAATGAGAGCATTATACCTCTGTCCCCTTGGTCTGCTGATGCAGCTGGTCAGGATGTGGGTAGGTGGCAAGAAAGGTTAATTTTGCTGTCTCCAAGCATATGAGAATCATGAGTATGGCCTGATAATATCTTTTGTCTGACTTGATGTTCACAAGATAAAAAAAAAAAGCTATGGAACAGATTTAATTTCTTTATGGTTTATGATTTCTGAGTCTCTAGACTACAGTTGACTTTTTTCCATGTATGGAAAAGCAGTGTATTGTTAAAAAGCAAAGCTTAAATTCTCACCTAATCCTATAATTTTTGAGAACTAAAAGAACAGAAAATATCAGGAAGTATGAAATAAAGCATTGGAAGATGTGATATGAGAGAATGGACCAATAGGCTTCAAGCCAGGCTGAAATGTCAAGAAAAGGGGACAATTTGTCACCACTACAGTACACTGATGTCTCAGAAAAAGGGAGAAGTGGGAAAATATGATTGTCACTCTTAAAGGAAACTCTGCAAAATCAGAATAAAAAATCTCTCTTTTCATAATAGTTTGGTCTCACAAGCTAGCTCCCTGGTGCTCAGCCTTGTCCTTCGCCCTGAACTTTCCCCCCATGGCTACAGAGGCAGAAAAGAGGTCAGACAACATTGTCTTCATGCTGGAGTTACTGAGGCATTGGCAGCTCTCCCATGGTCTGCTGCACCTGCCTGTCCTTATAGAAGACACAGCAGAGAACAGGATGTGGAATCTGGGACCAGCACACTTCTTGCTCCCCTTCAGAGGCTGTCCCATACACTTCAGCTGCAACAATGAATAGAAAAATCACATCCGCATTTGTAACCCAGAGCAGATTAGATAGATACCTTATTCTGTGCTACCTTAAGTACCAGAGTAATTACTTCCAGCAGCACAACAGAACAGATTACATTTTAAATCAGTAGAACCAATTTGTGGTAAAATTCCTTGCTGCTGTAAGGAGAAAATTTGTGTGGCCAACACTCAACTGGAGTTGAAGCTGGCCAGAAATGTGGGGGACAATAAAGAGTTTTTTCAAATATATTAATTACAACAGGCAGTATAGAAATATTACAAGATGAGGATAGTCACTTCACAAACAGGGACAAAGGCAGAGGTGTTTAACGCTTGCTTTGTCTCTGTCTTCAACACGGGTGATAGGCCAAAGGGATCTCGGTGCCTTGAGCTGGAGGACCATGACTGCAACAATGACAAACTGCCAGCTGACCCTGCTATTGTGCGAGATCTGTTGTTCCAGCTGAATCCCTGCAAATCTATGGAGCCTGATGGGATTCATCCCAGAAGTCTCAAAGAGCTTGCTGATGCCATTGTCAAACCTCTCTTGATGATTTTTGAGTGGTCTTGGGAATCCAAAGAGGCCCCAGCTGACTGGAAGCTGTTAAATGTTGTCTCAATTTTTAAAGAATGCTAAGAAGGAGGACACCAGAAACTACAGCCTGTCAATCTCACGTCAGTGCCTGGTAAAGTTGTAGAGTAGATTATTCTGGGAAGTTCTGAAAAACACCTGAAGACAATGCAGTCACTGGTCACAGCCAGCATGGCTTCATGAGAGGAAAGTCCTGCTTATAATTTTCTTTTATGACAACATATTCCACCTAGCTAATCAAGGGAAGCCAGCTGATGTCATCTTTTTGGATTTCAGTGAGGCTTTCGGTGCTGTCTCTCACAGGATCCTTCAGTACAAAATGTCCAGCACACAGCTGGATAAACACATCATGTGGTGGGTGAGCAATTGGCTCATTACTCGAGCACAGAAGGTAATAGTGAATGGGGTAGCATCAGACTGGTGACCTCTCACTAGTGGAGTTCCACAGGGCTCCATCCTGGGCCCTGTGCTCTTCAGCATCTTCATAAATTATTTGGACACAAGACTGGAAGGGATACTAAGCAAGTCTGCAGATGATGCAAAACTGCGAGAGCTGTTGACTGCCTTGAGGGCAGGGAGGCCTGCAGAGAGACCTCGACAAATCAGAGGACTGGGCAATCACCAGCCATAGGAAGTTCAGCAAGGGAAAGTGCCAGATTCTGCACCTGGGATGGGGCAATCCTGGGTGTTTGTACAGACTGAGGACTGAGGTGCTGGAAAGCAGTGCCATGGAAAGGGATCTGGGGGTCCTGGTTGATGGCAAGTTGAGCATGAGGGTGGCTGGACACTGGAATAGGCTCCCCAGGAAAGTGGTCACAGCACCAAGTCTGACAGATTTCAAGAAGCATTTGGATGATACTCTCAGGCACATGGTGTGACTCCTGGGGGATGGTCCTGTGCAGGGCCAGGAGATGGGCTTGATAATCCTTGTGGGCCTCTTCCAACACAGCATATTCTGTGATTCTATGATTCTTTTCATAATCTATTGGTCCCCACGTTTACAGGAAAAATGTACAAGAAAGAATTATTCAATATCCTAATTACAGAACTCTTTCTAGTTAACACTGGGAAAAAAGTATAGTGGCAAAATTTCCTTATCATAATGAAAACTCTCTTAAATGAGCACTATCAGAATGGCTACAGGTTTGTTTTAAATAAATTCATTGTGTCTTCATTTTTCTCCTAAAATCATTTTTACTGAATGATGCAATGATTTGAGTGTGTCAAAATACAATAAATATTTATAAAATTGCTTCATTGCATACAGAAATGCAGAAAAATCTTGTGTAAATACAGATATTTTTCTCCAAGGAACATCAATATATATTATCAATTTCTTTGGGATCCCGAGATGTTTGGATCTGAGTTTGTGAGTTTGTATTATAAAAGCACAAGAAGATGTGGTCCTTAGTCCTAAGATGAATAGTGTGATGGTAGGTTGAATAATTAACTATAGCCCTTTATGAGAGAGAACATATTGGCTCCAAAATATCAGTATTTATGTTAAATTTTGATTCATGTTCTTTTCTGTGGATATATGTGTTTGGGGATGCTTATTTACTGATTCTAGTTCTTGACTGAGCTGCAGTGACTGGTGAATTAGATTGGTGAAGAATCAAGTTCCTCTTACATTCTGTCTTTACCTGCAAATGGAAGCTGATGTCTTCGCTGTAAGACAGTGGGTAATTTTCATGTGCCCATAGCAGGAGAAGGACTCACTGAGGCTGAAAAATAAAATCAGTGATTTCATTCCATGGAAAAAAAAAAAGATTAAAATGGTAGTTATATTCAGGGAATTATACCAGTGGTCCCAAAAGTCAGGTCCAGGACTATATCCTGTGCATTTGCAAATGAATGCTACAAATATGGAAACTGCAGCACATATGAGAAATCAAAAGAAATATGGAAATCAGCAACATTCAAAGCTAAAATCATTGTTTACAAAAAGGGTTTATGCTAGGTTTCTGGAGTAAGCCACTAATATCTTATAAGTGGCTTTGCCCAAGGTATTTCTGAACCATTTCTATAGAAAAGAATATAGGAAATATTCATCAAAAACTTACCTCAAATTCATCATTAACTAGAAAGAAATTTTGCTTTAGGAGGCCTTTAGACTTACAATTGCATCTGAATTAGAGGTTCATCAAATTTGTGTTATGAATTTAAAGAATGGTTTTACAAACACTTCCAGTTTTGGGGAAACCCAATAGACTGCTCTAAATAAATACTACACTTGTATTACAAGTATCTTCTTAATTTCATGTAATAATGCTGTAATCATGCCTGGAGAAATACGAGAAGCTTAAAAATGAAAGAAAGGTCAGACTTAATAAACATCTCCATTTTGTGCCATAGTAATGTGAATCTGAAAAGAATTGTGTTACAAGAATACACTATCTTGCTGAGAAAGAAAGAATAAAATATTAAACCTGTAGCTTCTTAAAGATTAAGCAAACATAAGCTTCCAAATGTGTCAGTGGTGGGGAAGTCATAACCTTTTTGTTTGCATCTGTAGTGCAGGAAGATGAGTTAAGTACTACCTTGGACTGGGTGAGTGCTTTCCCATACTGTTTCCCAAACTGCTTCATCCTTCCAAGAGCTTACATTTATGTTTTGACCCCCTATAGCTCAGATTATGAACCAATTAAATCTGGTCAAGTCTTAAGGCTGCATGAAATGTGATAGTCACTTTCTACAAAACAATCTCTTTGCTAGCCCTCTCGTTTTGTTTGGTTTTTTGTTTGGTTGGTTGGTTGAGTTTCTTGGCTTTTTTTTTTTCTTCAAGAGTTGTTCTTATTTCTCTAAAAGATTATAATTTACAACATATTTATCTGAATTTTTAACTTCAATGACCCTTGAAAATGTCTGGGTTCATTAGCATTGTCAGATCTACTTTGTACAAATTACTGAGTAGGATGAGGGGGCTTAACTAGTTAGTTGTGTCATCACTAGCATAAACATTTAACACTGTGTAAGTGTGCCTATCTGTGGATTACAAGAAAAAACTATGGGGTTTTGTATGTATTCTTAAAGATACTGAATACTTAGTCATTGCTGCACTTAGATTTGAGTGCAGAGGACTCTTGCAGTAGTAGCTGGCTATCCTTCAGGATCAGACCTTTTAGTTTTCAAATTATTGATTTCTTAGGTTTATTGCTCTAATAGAGTGATTTAAATTGACATAGTGACTGTCAGCTTGATCCTTACAAGGATTTTACAGAATTTTTAAAATTTTATCTTCATATTCACATGGATAGATCATTCCTAAATGTAAGACTTGTCACATGGATAATCCTACCTCTGTATACACTTTACCTAAGAAAGCACTACAAAAGTAACATTCACTGTGTAGGCACTACTCATTGACCCATTTAGAACATTTGGTTTCATGTTGTGTTGGCAAAATACTTCTCCAATATTTAGGTTTACTGGAAGTTTATCAATTTAAAATATTTAACTAAGGGGAAATTTCAATTCCTCTTCTCTTCATAGGTAACAGAAAACAAATAAGATTTCTAAATAATTTTAAAAGAGAATTTTTAAAGTTTGGAAAATACATTTAGGAGAGCTTTTTAAAAGTGGTATATAGATTTTTACAGTGTTTTACACTGAAAAAAAAATTTTCCTGGTCAAAAAGGTTCTATTAACCTTTGGGTTCAAAAAGTAATCCTTTGGATATATTTCCTATAGTATCTTGAGCTATACATGCCCATGACTGGGCAACACAGTTGAGAAGGCCAGAAAACCAGCACGGCCAGCACCTCTGCATTTCACTTTTGCAACATTTTATGTCTACATTTCCCTTGTGCCCTGGAGACCGAATTGATTATATTAGTAACAAACTGTCTCTCTTTTGAAGGCATCACCTTGGTGAGGACATTCACACCTACAGAGTCCTCCACTCCTGCTCTCCTTGGAGAACTTCCTAGAGAAAAAAGCCCACAGTATTGCTTCTACTGACAGCCATCTACATGCTCTAAATCTCCCTATTCGGTTGTTCCTAGCTCTATTTTCAGCTATTTTTATCTTCTGAAATAAGGTGGGCAAGGTAATAAAAAACCCCTCTGAATTTCTTATTGGTGTAGACTGACTTAAGGAAAACCCAAGTGCTGTGAAAAACATATATTTCTTTCATATTGCATTCACCTTTGACAGTTAAGTCCCAAATAGGCACTGACCTGAAAGAACTGATATTAGAATAAATAGCTACCACTATTCCATAAAACCAGGCAAAACCCATCTGTGACTGTTTGTTGAAGATCTGTGTCAAAGGTGGTGTGTGAATCAAGAACAGTCTGACAGTTGCTCACAGGTTACTTAATGTTCTAAAATTCAGTTACCTCACTGAAACATAAATTAGTTGGTAATGAAATTACAAGGGATGCTTTTCCTTGAGAGTGACAAAATTTCAAGCAATAAGGATAATTTACAGATCTTTTATATCTTTTAGCTTTGCAATATGTTTCTAAAATTGTATTGCAATCACTGTATGCTGTTTCCCCTCTCTGTCTCCTTACTGTTCTCTCAAAGATCCAGGTGTCAATGAAAGGCATTTTATGCAGTATTTTTAATTTATCAAAGAAACTTTGAAAATTCTCAAGAGCAACAGAAGCTTTATACACAACATAAATCTATTTTTCAACAACAGTAAGAACTACTTTATCCCATTTTCACTCTTCACACTTTGCCACTGTTCATACTCTAGGGAATCAGTAGGGGTAAAGGTGGTCCTTCAACGGGAGCAATATGCTATATCTTCCTTTCTGTAATGAACTAGTATGTTAGAATTGTCGTTGTGAACAAAACAACTGAGCAATAAATGCCCAACTTTGCTTTTATAACTGTACCTTCCCTATGAGCTTTTCTCACTTATCTCTGTCCATCAGATCCTCCACTGCCCACCAAACTTTTGAATGTGGACTTGGTCTAAGGGAGCCAGCCAGGAGCAGAAGATGACTATGCTTTGTCAGAGACAGAGTTCACACCAACCCTTTCACAGCACTTCCTTGGGAGCAATGGGTGAATCTCTGTCACAGGCAGTAGTTGGTTATACACCATTTGGGACTACCTTGCTGCCAGGACAGAGTTTATGGCAAAGGGCCAATCTAGGTTGCAACAATCCATAACTTTCCAAGAAAATGTATCACTCTAATCATTTACAAACTTTGAGTTTGTCTGATAAGTCCGTAGATGTCTTATTCTAGACAATTACACAGTGAACAAAAGTACCCCATTGTATGAGTAAGGGCATCTTTTAACTAGTAATCTCTGTAATGCACAATAAGTCCACAGCTGCTGGTATTCCTGCAGCTGTGAGAAAATCTGAGTAGTTAGTTGCAGTTTGTGTGAAAATTATTCATCTGATCAGTTATGCTTATTCATTTGAAAAATGGCTGCCAGGGAAAATAACCACCTTTGCATGATATTAGGATGATTAAAGCACTGGCTCTATGAAATATGACTTCTATTTGAATGGAGTAAGTGTTTTTTGGGGTGCAGCTTTTCACTGTTGTCTAACTGCAACACAAAGAAGGACAGAAAGCATAATTTATTCTATTTACTTACTTATTATTTATTTTTTGAGATGCCAGGAAACCTGAATGTTCTGAGGTCACTTTTGAGGAGAAGCTACTCGAATTAATTTCTAGTTCACGCTACCAGGCCTTGGCATAGTTCTGTTGTTTAAGCCAACTAATTATCATCTGTGTTACTAGTTAGCTGCAGTTTACTATAATGGGTTTTAGGAAAATGGCCATGGAAATGACTTTCATGAAGTCACTTAATTGCACCTCTATGCTAATGCAGCAGAAGCAGATGCTTCAAAGAGAGTAGCTTTTTGTCCTATTGAAGAACCATTTTGTAGCTAAAGCTCTGTTCTTTTTGAGTATAAATAGTGTTATCCATCACTAAATCAAATAGTAAGATTTGAGCAGTTATATTTCTCTGCTTTTGCAGGTGATCTGAAGTATAATGATTAAAGGACTGTTGCTTAGAATCACAATGAAAATTCTGGCACTATGTCAGGTCAGAAAATGATAATGCTGAAAGTGTTTCTGAGAGGCTATTATAAATATGCACTGACATAAAGTCATTTCTGGTTCTCAAGGTGAGACAAAACATATAAAGGTTAAAAAGCAGCAAAATCAAAAACTGGAACAGGGAAACTTCAAAGCCATACTTTTTTCCAAATTTCTTTTACATTTTTCACTTTGGAGAAGTGATTACTTCTACATAGAAAAGGAAAAAAAAATTTCAGAAGTAAAATTGTCAGTCACAGAGAGCACAATTTTGAAGCTGACTGCAAATGTAGTTCAAACTGAAAAAAAATTAGAATAGTTTAAATTTTTTTCTTTTCATTTTAATTATTCATCTGCATTTGGGATAGAAATGTATTTCTATTCACAGAATGAGAAGCATGGTACTGAGCTCTCTGTCTGGCTGCTGCTGCATCTTAAAACACATCTAGGAAATTGTAGAAATGTATCAGAATGTTGTCATAAAATAAAATAGCAGGGCTGGCACAGGGGAGTCCAGATGGCCAGTGATCACAAGGCAGTAGTAGAACAGCAGGTAATCAGAAGAGTCATGAGAGATACCAACTGAGAGGAAAGCAGAAATTTTAAGTTACTCCACTGGCTCCTCTTTCAGCACAGCAGTTGCAAAAATGGCAGGGAAAATACTCAAGGCACCTCCACAGCCTGGTTGGGTGTGTCTGGAATAAGTGTTTGAGATTTGTCCTGCAACAATAGAGCAGCATGATATACAGAACTTAAAAACATGTCTGCTGAAGATATTTTGAGCTGAAATAAAGTTACTGTTTAAGCAAACTGAAGTTAGTCAACAGGAGGCTCAGAAGTGCCAATTTTAATCAAAAATATTCATTTCAAATACAATTTGCAACTTTTACATGGTGAGAAGCGATTCTCACTAAGTGAGCTCTCCAAATTATCCATAAAGTTAAATAAAACAGTATCTTATGTAGCACTGATTTCTAGTCAGACATAACACTTTTCTGAAGACTTGATCTTGACTTCTGGCAACAGTTATGGATAAACTACATTTGAAAAATAAGTGCTTTATAATACCACATATATTTAAAAATTAAAAATAATAAAAAAGTATTTCTTTGTTTCTTATATTATCACTCCAATGGGATTTCGACTTCCTCAAGAAAAAATGTTCTATAACTAATGTCATAACTAATGTGTGTGTGCTTGTGGAAGCATGTTCCCTTCTTTCAAATCAATTTGTAGTTACCAAATATGAAAGCAAAACAGAAGCCTCAAAACAGTTATGTTCATAGAAATCCAACTTTTCTGAAAAAAACCAGCTGTCACAGGGAAAGTTTCTCCAAACACTGCTTTCACTCCTAAGTAGACACCACATACAGAATTGCATAAGAAAACTGGCTCTATAATTTCTGATTTAGATAAAGTATTAAGCTCTAGTACAAAGCCACCAGGCAATATGTGTGAAAAAAATCCAACATGGCTGCTCTCTTTGTTTCTTTCTTTCTCCATCACTGCGGAGCAGAGTTCATGCAATATCAAAATCTGAAAGTTAATGCAGACTAGATGTGGGTAGCATCTTTATGACTTGAGTGATGGACTAATAATATCTAAAGAAGTGGTTGGACATAAAGACAGCATAAAAAGTACTCTATAGAATACCTCCTACCCATCTCACTGACCACCTGTCCAGTCTCTGTCTTGCCAGTTTGCTAAGGAGGAGGCTGTGCCAAACAGTGGAAAACACCATGCTGAATTCCAGGTGTTTGAAACTGCTTTAACGGTCTCTTTTCAGCCTGTGAACTCTGCTGCATCTGTGAATGGCCTTAGAGAATTTCGGAGGTCACTGAAATGTTTCCAGAAGAAGTTAATTTTTTTTTTTCCATTATGCCAGTTTCTCACATTACACACATTTAGGAATAATTTGTAGAATTTGGAACAAAATTAACTTTTCATACTGAATCTTGTGTATCTAAAGAAGATGTAGAAAGTCTGAACTGAAAACAGAATTCTGCTGTCTTTTCTATTTTTTTTTTCATTAACCCATTCTTCACTGTAAATCTAGTTCTTAAGCCCCTCCAGACATTTGGCATGAGTAGGTCCTAAGTATCAACTATCATGATTATAGTCTCTAAGTCTACTAACTTGCACTTTGCTTATGTAAATATGAATGACAATTATATTATATTGTTTGGCCAGCATCCTCTACAATTTAAAATTCCTAAGCTATGAGAAATATATTCAGAATGCATGTCAGGGAATGTTCAGGTTCTTTCCTTGCAAATTATTTCATCTGTAGGTTTTCCAATAAAGTGGGCTAAACAATAGATGATTTAACGATATTCTGCCTAGCAGTAGACGCTTCAAATACCTATGGTTATTTTTCATTAATTTTAAATTTTATTTTTCAGTGAAAAAAAGCAATCCAAAAATACACAATGGTGTTTATACAAGGGAAGTCAAAAGTCAAGCTTCAATAATATATTTGGGGGCTGACCACATTATTTTCTATGTAAACCTAACTGATGAGATTTTATTTAAAGATATGAAGATATAGAAACAAAAATGCATGAAGGAAAACAGGAAATAATCTTTCATGTAAATGCAAGTGTATTTTTCATCATCTTTTGATATATTTCTTTGTATATAGTAGGTACTTATATGTTCATATCCCTATATGTTCATTCATATATCTCTATAAATGTATGCATGTGCTGTTGTGCATTGTAATATGTTACCAGTGTAATTAATTCAGTCTCCTGGTGCTAAACTGTGTAGAACTTTTATAACTATTTGACTTATTACAATTATATTCTGTTTTCCTCCTTTGCTAACTTTAGCAACTACGTGATACCACAAAGCAGGTAAAATATTAACAAAAGGGCTGGTGGTATAATAATAAAATCAAAGCACTCCTTTAGTCTCCCCTCTTTGCTGCTCTGCAAACCATCTAGAGAGTAATCCTGATATGAAATATACAAAGATTCACAGAATTAAACTGCATAATATTATGGTGATTGAGTGAATGTGGAAGAAAAAAAACCCCATAATAATTTAATTTCAAACTGGTATCTCACTTTAACTATCCATTTGAATGTAACTGGCTGGATGTGCAGCATCCAAATTTCTCTAACAAGTGATTGCCAGTAATGATGGCACCAAGAAAGCAAGCCTAATGAGAAAGTTATCTACATTAGAAAATAATGCAAGGCTTTTCATATCACAAATATTTAGCTTTGATATAAAATAATGTTTGGTGGGGTTTTTTAATTACTTAAAAACTTTGAGCATTAAGCCAGGTTCTTTCCATTTCTTGAATCTCTGCATTTAATGAAGAATTGTGTTTAATAGATAAAAAATATGCATGTTTAATTATGTTTTAGCATTTTTTCCTGGTAGAAATTAAGTTTGGAGAGAGGCACTTAGGCTTCCAGTGAAGAGGAAGAGGAGAATTAGCTGTTTCAGAAAGGAATCCAGAAAGGATTCTGTCAGCCAGTCTGCACATTGCACCGAGGAGCAGTACATTTTAAATAGTGGTTTGCAAATGAGGAACAGTTGTTCCAGAAGGACACTTGATTTTCAAAAGGCCCAGGTAAATACATACAAATGGCATCAGACACTTCTATCTAGTCTTTTAAATGACTATGAGTATACCATTCTTCAGGAAAAAAAAGAGGAGAGAAAGAGAGATAGGGACAGAAAGATAAAGAAATGAAGTTGTATTTGACACCTTTTGAAAATTGTCGACCACTTGAGTTCAAAATTCTCATTAGTAAGAGAGGTTTGAAGCCATAAAGCTTCATTGTATGGAAGCAGGGCCATACGTTCAGTGAACAATGATTAGTATGTATGGTTAGATCCCACTTCTGTGTCCCTGTCCTGTGCCAATATTGAAATTCATGA
Organism: Pithys albifrons albifrons; assembly: GCF_047495875.1. Taxonomy (NCBI): domain Eukaryota; kingdom Metazoa; phylum Chordata; class Aves; order Passeriformes; family Thamnophilidae; genus Pithys; species Pithys albifrons. The sequence continues at coordinate 59,393,048 of NC_092460.1, forward strand.
GGCAAGTGAAAGAGAGTCTTGGTGCCATAAGCTAATGGCCAGGACTTGAAGAGTGCTGGAAGATTTTCTGGGTCCCTTCTCCAAACACTGTTTTGTTACTTTAAATCAAACACAACACAGACTCACAGTACTCAGATGAATGGCCAATGAAAAACCTATAAAACCTCTGTTCTAAACCCTCAGAGGTAAAACAGGCAGAATATGCCAAGAGCACCCCTTCACATACTTGCTTTGCTTCTGTTCCCTCAAATAACCTACAGCTTCGTTCTTACATGACTCTCCTGGGAGGTAATGACGTTTGTTTGAACCCCTCAGGTGAAGGAGAGAATGCAATATAGTGTCTCTTTCCTGGTTGAATGCTTGTATCACTGTGGCTACTACCTTTCCCCTCCGCTGCAACTGGAAAGAAAACAGCCACAGCATTCTTTCGAGGTCATGCCAGCCTGTGTCAGATCCTACTGGAGCCTGACAGAGAAATGCTTATTTCTGCATCTGCATCAAGTTTAGGCAGGAGACAAGTATTTCCTGGGGCTGGGGGAAGCCCTGGGTATGCACTGAAACAAAATTTCAAGAGTTTAGAGAACTTTAAAATCAAACAGGGAGGAACCAACTGCTCCTAATAGCCTTTAGACACCATTGAGTGGGAGTATGAAGGGATTTTTTTTTGGTTTAGGCATCTCAGATTTGCTTGCTTAGGTCCTCTACTGCATCTAATGGAAAGATCCTGTTGAGGACTGAATCAGGCTGTTGAATAAAAGCATTCCCTCAGGAAATATTTCTATTTTAAAATAAATTAATTAAAATCTAGTAAGGTCTTACTATTAGAAACAGAGCTCTGATGAATGCAAAGAACTAAAATTGCTCCAATACAATCTTTGGAGAATTTTACTCGAAATGTTATCCATCAGACATCAGAGTGATTTCTGCTGCTCTTGTTTGAACACATTCTATAATTAATTATTGTAATATGTACTTAGTGGCATATAATTATGACAACTTCAAAGATGTAGAGTTAAGGTATTTCTGTCAAATATATACATTTTCAGAAAGAAGAGGGCAAAAGGACAACATATTATGTTTTATAAATTAATGAATAAATTTTTGGTGCATATATCAGGTTATGAGCAGGAAAGGATTTGAACTTCTACAAAATTTTAAAAATTTTAACTTTTTGTTTAGAAAAAATAAAAAAAAATAATTTATATTAAATGAATTTTCAAAATTATTTATAAGTTACTCAAATATCTAAAAAGTGCTTTTAACCAGCATTGAAGGTAATATAATCAAAAATATAACTTAAAAAAATAATTAAACATTCAAATATAAGGGAAAAAATTGAAGCAGTGAAACATGCATTTATCTTACCTAACACTGGGCATAAAAGGACACTGAGAAACTAATAAATATTACCTTTTCCTCTTGAAGCTTTATACATTCTACTTCATTCTTGAATTTCCTTACTGAATATATGATGATTTCTCTGTTAAATGTCTTGGTCATTCTTGTTTCTTACATTATGATACAGTTGCCACAGATGAAAAAAACCCCCATGCTAATCCAAACTAGTGTTTTTAATCCTAGATAGGTGCATCTCCTTGATTTTTTTTTTAATATATATATAAATAATTCTTGGAAATACATCTTAGAAAATTAATTGGTACTTCTGCTCATAGAGTTTAGGGTTTATTTATACTTGTCCTCTTTTCCACCAGAATGATCAATCTGCATTATCACTGCAATGCCCTGGGAAACTCTAGCTGTACAAATCAATATTTCCACCCTGCTCTTTCAAACCTGAGCTCTTGCTATTGCTGAGTGGTTGTCACACACCAGAGCCATCACATGCTTCCCTGCTGGCATGGACAACGCTGCAGCGGGCAAGAGCTGGACCCACATGTCACATGGTGAGCTCTGAGATACCATAGCTTTAGATGCCTTCTCCCTGAATTTCTTTATCTGATATCAAGACCACATGATCTCTGAAGAACTGAACTGGTGCCAGTCAAAAAATGAAATTATATTTTCCTTGTTAATGTAATAAACTTGCATAGCAACTGCATCAAACACATGCCTGACTTTTTCTGCTAAAAGGAAGGAGTAAACGGCTCATCAAAGTTTATTTTCCTACTTTGACTCTATTCATTCAAGCTGTAAAAGTTATTTCAGATTTGGTTTTATAATCAAATTATAGTTTTGGAGTATTTGCTTCAAAATTACAGCCAGCTGAACACCAGTTATTAGGCAATGGTGTTATAGATTGGGGAACACTAGGTTACATCTCTCTGTTATCTTATCTGGAGAATTGCTTCAGGTCACAAGTTAAAATTAATTTCTTAATTTTGCTTTCCTGTTAACTAGCTAGATACACATTGCCATAGTTTGCATGACTATTAAAATTTGCTCGGGGAAGCTTAGCTGTGGAATAGCAAGGGCAATGCAGGTCAAGCATGCTGTGCATTGGCAGAAATACAAGACCCAGTTCTGAAATGAACTTCTGTCACTACCGTAAAAATCACAGGGAGTAGCATTGGGAAAAAAAAAAATCTCTTTTTCAGATTTACATTCTTATGTTCCACACCAAGGCATAAGAATGTAAGTAAAAAGTAGCAACATGATGTATCAATAAATACTTATTTAATTTGTTAATACTGGTCACTTGAATTGCTTTAATCAAAATACCTTCAGGTTCACCAACTTTCAGAAAATTTAGTGACACTCGAAGAATTCTCAGCAGGTGATTTGTGTTATAAGGGTCCCAGGAGATCTGGCTGTCCTTACAGAGGGCAAAGGCCTGGGGATGGTAGGGGCTGTGGGCTGCTGAGGTTTCTATTAGGAGACTAAAGATAGATTCCAGAATGATGAAAACCTGTAAAACAATAGAGAAACCAGAATTATGTAACCTTTTTTTAGGAGGAGTGAATACTGAATATTTTTTAAGTTTTTCTCTAATGTCAAAAAATGTTAAGTATGTTCTGAATGTGAAATCCTGCTTTTCAATAAATGGTTCTTATCATTTCAGCTGAATGTGTCATCACAATTCATCCCACCTAGTAATCATCATAAAATAGCCCCTTACACCCTGTCTTTTCAAAATACCTGAGTTGAAATGTCAGTATGGAGTTGAGGCTGTACATGGCTACAGATGAGACTGGCAATGTGATGCCAGGAAGACTAGAGGACTCACTTTTCCCATTGAAATGTTACAGTTGTCTCATTTCACACATTTTAAAAACATCTCTATTCTTTCTGTAGTTGAACTCCACAGGATATGTATACTTACCCAGGGGCAAGCAATGTAGAAACAAGACTTCTTTTTCTTACCCTTCAAGACAAATGTGGGAAATTGTTTAATACTTGCAGAGTCTCTGAATTGAGTATAAACTCATATTTGAATAACAAACAATCACCAATTGAAATTATTGCTCTCCAAAAAACCAGAACATCTGGGGGTGAAATTTGCATTCTTTTAATCATTTCTGCTGCATGCCAGGGCACATGAAAACTATTTCTTTCTTATACTTACAATTCCCTCAAGAAGCCTCCAATAAAAAGAAAACTCTACGTAGAAAGAAAATCCACTGTCCATAACTAGCCACTCATAATGAACCTAACATTATCAGAAGTTCAGTTTCTTTTTTGTCCTATCATGTTTGATTTTATGGAAGTCATTCCATTTCTTTATCAAGATACTCTTTCATAAAGAAGTGACTGAAATATTTTCCAAAGCCCTTGGAATATAACTTTTTTAACCCAGTTAAAGAAATCATTTAGGCTCCATGAGAGGCAGAATGTTATTTTTGTTCCATAGTAGCACATTCCAATTTTTCTAAACTTTAAGTATGAACAAAGTTCCAGCATTCAAATTGTTTCACAGACTCACAGAATGGCTAGGGTTGGAAGGGAGCACAGAGGTTCATGTTGTCCAACCTCCCTGCTCAAGCAGGGTCATCCTACAACAAATAGTACAGGATTGTGTCCAGACAGTTCTTGAGTATCTCCAGCCTCTGGTCCTATTGCTCAGCGCCACTGAGCAGAGCCTGGCTCTGTCCTCTGTCACACCTTCCCTTCAGATACTGACAGACATCGATGAGGTTGAAGGGGCCCAGCTCCCTCAGCCTAGCCTGTATGAGATATGCTTCATCCAGTCCCTAAATGATCTTTGTCACCCTCTGCTGGACCCACTACAGGAGCTCCATGTCTCTCTTGTACTGATGAGCTCAGAACTGGACACAGCACTCCAGATTTGGCTTCACTAGGGCTTAATAGAGGGGCAGAATTACCATCCTTGACCTGCTGGCAATACTCTTCCTAATGCACCCCAGGACACCACTGGCCTTCTTGGCCACCAAGGCACACTGCTGGCTCATGGACAGCTTGTCCACCAGGACCCTCAGGTCCTTCTCTACAGAGCTGCTTTCCAGCAGGTCGGCCCCCAGCATGTGCTGGTACATGGGTTATTCCTTCCTAAATGCAGGACCCTGCATTTGCCTTTGTGAAACTTCAGACAGTTCTTCACTACCCATCTCTCCAAACTGTTGTGATCCTTTTCCAGGGCTGCATAGCCCTCTGGGGCTGCTCCTCAGAGATTTGTGTCATCAACAAACTTGCTGAGGAGGCACTCTACCCCTTCAACAGTTATTTGAATATGTTGTGGAAGTTCTATGTCTTATAAGCAGTTATAGAAGAATATGTCCAAGTGGCAAGAACTTTGTATTTACTGTAGTTAACTGTACTTCCCTCTTGCTTCGTTGTATCATAAGAGAAGTTACAATCATTGATGTACCTAGATCCTGTCTAAATATGACTCAGAAATACTGATTAAATACCCATAACCTACAGATCATAGACTCATAGTAAAAGCATTTAACTATAAAATAGGAGTCCTAAATTTAAGTCTTGGTTTAATGATTTTAAATGAGGACATGAACTGTATTTCTACCATCTCAGTATCTTGTGGTCAGTATCCCTCTCAAAAAAAATTATGTATGTAGTTTGAGAAACTTTATGCACTGAAACAGAAAGAATGGAATTACAAGCCCTGTCCCACATCAACAAGTGTGGTAATTGTAAAACTATGGCTTACTAAATGGAAATAAAGGAAAGTACTTTTATTCGTTATAACACAACACCACTCTTGACCGCCCATCGCTCCCAAACCACCCCTTCCCGTCCTGCCAAAAGCAGAGCTCATTCCATTTGGACTCCTGAAATGTGTTGCAAAGCTGGAAATATTGTTGCTGGAGATAAAATGTTGATACATTCTTGAACTTGTTAGGAAGCCGAGCAATGCAACTTCTTGAGCAGGGAATAGGAAACTATCAGAACCTGATGGATGACTTAGAGCTACAGGATAAAGGTAGTAACTCACCTAATTGAGGAACTGCCTGTCCCATCTCACGCAGCTGGAGCTCTGCCCTGATCCCAGCTACAGCTAGAGATATAATGGTTTATAGCAATGCATCCTGGAGATGACAAGCATGTAGCAGTGATGAAGATTTTCAAATGAATGTATCGCCTTGATAAAATCCATGGGAAAAGCCAATTAAGAATTTTCTACCTGAGTACACAAAATCCTAATATTGAGATCTATGGACACCTGCTCTATTCCAAAGTAATGAGTTCACTGTAGCTCTAAGAGTTTCTATGTTAAAAGTTGAAAAAGTAAACATATATACTATTTTACAGGGCAAGCATGAAGTAAAAGTATAAAAATACCTTTTTTGCAAGACCTGATTCAGAAAAATAAGTTACTGAGAGTTGTAGACTGGTAGCACTTGGGGAGACTGAACACAGCAAAACCATTAGACATAATTAAATTAAAACTCATACTCTACCCTATCAGGACTTCTGATATTTCTTACTTTTTTTTCAAACAGGTTTCTGTCCTTGTAAACTTGTAGAAAATTTCATACAAGGAAAAGGAAGAAAAAAACAATAAAAAATTATGATCTTTGATAAAGTAAAAAATGGGTATGCATGACATGTCCTACTACTTGATATGCTCATTGAGTTATAGCTGAAAATAATAATTCATTGCTCAGGTTACAATCACCTATTGTAATTAATTGAATCTTTTCTTTTGTTCAGCTGTTCATCCCAAGAAAAATTATCTCAAACATCTGAAAAAAAATTATAACTTAAGAAGGTGCAAATTTAAAAATTGTATTTTCATTCACTATTTTAACCAAAATGAGCTCAATTGTGAAATAGCTAGATGTGTTGCTTTTAACACTAAGACTTGACCTTAATTTGCTGGACATTCCTTTTATTTGTTGCTTTTGTATTAATTATGATTCATATCTGCTATCTTTTGTTTCATTTTATGGTGAATTTAAGATTCTGTATAAGCAAGAGAAAGGGAAATCCTTGAGACACATAATTTCAACCTGTGATCATTATATAAACAGACCAGGAGTCAAAAATGTTTTATCCTGCCCCACAGGCTAAGAAAATCTCCTATGACTGTTGATTGAGACAGATTTAATTATGGCACAGTTTCACAGAAGCTTGAGCATATCAGCACAGAGTGGACACAAAGTGTTGTCAAGGTCCTTTTGGCAATGTTTCAACTACCAAGGGCAAGACTAGAGATCAAAGGAAAGAGTCAAAACTCCTAATCACTCTATGAAAGCCTCATGTAGTCCAGGCTTACTGGCAGACCTTGATCAGATTCATTATTACTTTTGCTATTTCTAGTTATAGAATCAAAATGAGGCTAGCTTATGAATGTCTTAACAGGAAAGGCAAATAGACTCTGAAGAAAATATTTTAGCCATGGAATTCAAGAATTATTTTCCCTAACTTCTAACTTATGTGACCAATGAGAGTCTAAATTTTAGAATTAAACTTAAGTCTTCTATAAACTTGAGATTCCATCAGATTTCACTTGTCTCCTCTAAACCCTGATGACCCCAATGAAAAAATTACTTGTTGAATCAAGCGGATTCACTTGATGGCTGAGTTTTTGGATATAAAAAATAGGTGTTTCCTTTAATTGTTGCTTTCAGCATATGCTAGCAGCAACCTATAGGTATCAGACTGCTGCTCTATTTTTGTATAAGCCTGTACACTTTGTTAGAAGGCATGCATTTCTGTACAGACAGGAAAGGCAAAACTGTTTAGTTTAGAGAAGGAGGAGAAAAAGACCTGTCTCCACCTCTGCCCTCTCCCCTCCTCCCCATAAAAATGAAGGAGGGATACAAATGTGCTTTCCTCTACATTTCTCTCTCTGAGGGTCAAAAAAGTCTTCTGAATAAGCAGATTGATACATGTATGTAATCCACTCTTCCTTTCCTCTGAACCAGAGAATCTTCATCGTTGCTTGGCTGATAACACAAGTTTGGAGCCCTCCAGCCTGTTTTTAAACATAATTGAATTTCCCAAAATTCAAAATAATTTCTGAAAACTATATCACACTGATATTCTGAAATGTGATTACTCAGACACAGTTGTTAGCAGACAAGGGTAAGGTAAAATAAGCTTCAGCACTGGGGTTATCAGTTGTTCTATAAAACCTTTGGCATTAAAAAGCCAAGATTGTAGCTTGGCTAAAGCTAAGCAAAGGCAGCTGTTTTGTCAGAAAATTATTTCAAAGATTTTTTTTTTCACTAGATTCTGGGGAAAAAAAAAAGGTTAAAAATCACTGGGTCTCTGTTCTCTCCATATTGTGCAAAGTGCAAATGACTTTTCACTGTTGCTACAGAGTTCTCTGAAAGTAATCTTTGATATTATTTCATCCTGTTACTGAGAGAAGATAGAGTAACATTTCATTGTACATTTTCTGTACTAACAAGATGTGTCTATACTTCCTGTGTCTCTTAATGATTACAACACTGATGCATTTGTCTTCTCCTGTGCATATGAGTAAAATTACATGGTCATAAAATTATTTTCTTTGAATCTTTTCAATAATCTCTTATTATCAACTTTCTGAGTGTTTATATAACCTTACAATCTAAAACAGAAGAACTAATTTTTGAAATTATCTTTGAAAATTAGTCATGAAATTTCAATACAACACACTTGTCTCATGAAATAGACTCTGGTTCTGTTTCCCACTAAGCCAGTTTGAATTTTGTCATTTGAGTTCAGTAGGAGTGGGACAGCACCAAAGGATATTCTTTTCCCTGGGAATACTTCAGAATGTAGATTTCCTAACTTATTTTCTGATATAACCTGGGATTTGACTTTTTTTTTTTACATGACCAATATGTATTGTAACTGGTGCAAAACCATCTTTACTTTTACTTTACTGGTTCTTGCAGACACAAAAGGAGAAAGTGGCTTGGGAAATTGCTGAGGAACCTTCCAGAGCTGAGGGAAAAGACTTTCTGTAGTCATTCAGTCCAATTTTCCCATGCTTCCAAGGGTGGTATGTCATGCTTACTCCTACTCCTGTCTTTCCATGTTTCATTTTCTTACCCTAGCATAAGCATCCTCATCATGGTCCCTCATTTCTGAAGTGGTGAAATTCTATTTTGCCATCTTTGTTTAGAAGTCTTGAGAAAACTCAGTTTCATAATTTTTTTCTGCATTTCTTTTTCTTCACAATTTACAAAGTTATTAGCAAAATAATGTTGACATATTAGTATGTCTGGAGCTTTCATGCCAGAACTGAAAACTTTACTTTTAGTCTATAGTTGAAACCTGGTAATCAGGTGACAAATATCCTCTGACAGATGCATATGCACACCAGACCAGATTATAAACTAATCTCCAAAAGGGATTTTTTGTGGTTATGTCTGAGCTGCTCAGGCTGTACAAGGAGACCTGACAGAAATAGTTTATATTGGCTAAGTATTAAGAATAAATCTTGTGATACAATTGGATTTCATTTTCACTAACTGAAAATCTCTTCTTAAAAGATGCAGTTTCAAATATCCTAGAAGGTGTGAACTTGGCTTTGAAAACAAAGATTGCCTGCATATGTTTATCATAAGTTCTATTTTGCTGTTTAGGTTATGTCTTCAGTAACTGATCACCCATTGCAGAAGGTGACTATTTCCATGTATATATGAAACCTCTCCTTTGTCCAGGAAACAACTCCAATGACTTTTTCTAGGCTGAGAATTGTGTCGTGCTACTTTAGGTCCCTCTCCCTGGGTCATGTCACTGGATAATGTGTGCATCATCAGAACTTAGACAGAATAGTGTTCATGTATGGAGATTAACAAGATCATAAAAACATTTTCACATTTACTTTTAATAAAAATAGCTTCATTGCCATGGATTAAACAGTAAGATACTGGTAGAAAAGTTTGAGTTCTGTGTCTTTTAAATAAAGTTCCAAAGAGTATGAATTTTTTGTTATTCTCCAAGAGTACTAAAATATCACATAGATTCAACCTTCCTGTATGACTGTACAAGATAAACACTTTAAAAGGGCACAGAGGAACAAATGAGAGAGATGTGGCCTCTCAAAGGAATGCTGAACATCATGTGCATATCCACACTGCAAATGAAGAATTATTAAGATGACCTTAGGAGAGCACTTTAAAAAAAATCTGCTTAAGAATGATATTTTTCTGTGGATAAACTGACTGAGAAGGTTTAACTCATTGTTTTGCAGGGAAAATGAATGAAAAAATTAGGAGAATCAAGTATGACTTGACTCAGAAGGGAACAAACAATTTATGTTGAACTTATGACCCCAAATGATTGGAAGAAGTAATAAGCACCTTTAAATTATAGTTGTCCCCTAAAAAGAGATCCTGTAAACATATGTAGTAGCATAATTCACACAACAAGCTGCAAACGCATTCTTATTTCATTACATTATTGAAATATGCAAACTTTTTTTTTGTGATATAACACTACTGATACTTAAAAATAGGAGTTTTCTAACTGATATTAAGTGTACTTACTGAAAAAATCAAATACAGAACCACTAAATTTGTGGAAGACATCTGTAAAACAAAATTTCTGTAATTTCTACTGCGAAGTGATAGACTTGCCTGCTGTTACCTGATTGCATCATAACCTGAGGTATTTCAATCTAACCCTGAACAAAACCACATAGAGGGTCACTGTAAGTGTGGCTTGTCTCGTGTTGAAACTCGCTGAGTGAGGTGCTGCTGGCAGCATACTTATGCTGCAGCTGAGCACAATGTGGATGGGATATTCAGTTTGCTTCTCAGGAGATTTTCAGTATGTGATAGGCTTTTATTTTCCCAGTCAGTTAGCTAGCCAAGCAGTAGTAACTGATCAACTTGGAATGAAAAGAGGAAATAGAGGTGTCTAGCAATTTCTTTTTATTTTACAGATAATGACTGAAGGATCTGGGAATTAGGACAGCAATACAATACTGAGAAACTTGCTCTTGTTGTTGCTCAGTTGAGGAGCATCATTCTTGACTCCTCAGCTGCACAGTGCATCAAGTTCAGAATGAGAGCCTTGGAGCACCAAAGATGCCTCATGGGCTACCAATTTTCTGCTAGGTGGTAGATGTAGTTTGACTTGTAGGTTGTGTGGGATCTACAAGCCAGGTGCCTGTCTTCCAAAGAAAGCAATCTAACTTCTTGACTGCTGAGCTACAAGGTAGATATAGTTACCATATTCTTCTCTCCTGGCAAATGAGTTGCTTCACAGGGTTTATATTTCCTCACCTAAAGTATATTGGTTGTTCATACTAGTTCAATAGTAGGCTAGCCACTGAAACTGTGAGTGAAATAGTGCTTCACTGAAGCAACTTAAGAGGGAAAGCATTAAAGGTATATTCTTGAATTCATCACTTTATACTGGCATAATTCATCAGAGTGCAGTAATGTCTGGAATGCAAAGGAGAGCTGTACTGTAACAGCAAAGATCTGGATACACTACAGATCCCCCCTTCCCCCCCCCCCCCCGCCCGCCCCATTATGTTTTTTCTGCTATTGTTATAACTGTTCCTTAAATGTGATAGTGTGATGGAAAATCTGTTTAAACCATGATGGCTCATGAATCTATTCTTATATTTTTGTGAAAGGCATCCCCTCCTCCCCCCAAAAATTAGAACAACTAACTTTACTTTTCTGCCACAGCTTGTGTCATAAACATGGCTTGAGACAATAACATTTGTATCATGTTTCTGAGCAGAGGAAAAAAGAGAGTGTGATAAATGGTGATTGCAAAAGACCTGTCAGTGTAGTACAGAACATTTCTGCCCTTGAAAGTTGGATGTTCTTCTCTGAAAGCTCACAAAATATAGATTTTTTTTCTTTTTAAAGTTTATAATAAGAGTTTCATGTTTTCTTTGACATGTAATTGTTTAAGCATTCAAGTAGATATAATTTTCTTAAGATGAAGCATGTTGAAGGATATTATCTGTAATTTTATTTTTTTTAAAAGTACTCAGAGTATTTATGAATGTTAAAAGCTCAACTTCTTGCCATCTTGACATCAAGGAATCAATGGAATAAATTTCTTGCCATAATGCTGAGAGAAAGTAGCATATTTTTATAGCTATAAGTACAAGTATAGCTGCAACTTGTCAAGAGCTGTATAGACATTAAGATGCTGAAAATTATATTCAATTAGAAATGCCTAACCATAGAAGCATTTAAATATTTTGGAAGGCAAATTTTCCTGAACGTGTAGCTTCATGCACCAATAATGTATTGTAATTAATCCCAATTATCTTTTGTACCTTTAATCCACATGTTAGGCAACAGATCTGTGTAAATATTTTGGAGAAATCAGTTAATAAACAATTGCTATGGAAAGTGAGTGACACATGAATATTATGTTGTATTTAGGGCATTTCCTGATAGGAAAGAGCAACAAATTAGAGAAAATGCATCTACTGTGACAAATGCTGGCACTGAACAAGTTCTCACTGCAGAGTCAGTAATTAAACAGTTCAACAAGCCCATGGTTATGAGGAAGAATTCAGACAGGCTAAGTTAAATGAAATTCTGAAATCACTGAACTGCCTGTTGCAACCTGACTCTGGTCTGCCATACTGTGTGTTGCTGTTCCCCATTATTCTGAAGGGTGGACTTTGTGGAGTACTGGTCCATAACAGGACAGCATTGCCCTGACCTAGATTTATTTTCCATACCTGAGTGGGCTAGAAAAAAAACAGGTCCTACTATCTTGGTTCTTATTCTTGCACAAACCCACAAGAAAGTAAGAATTTAAAACCCATGAAAAAACAGTGCTGGGGGAAAAAATGGCAAAATGAAATACAATAATTTATCTGGAAGCAAAATAGATACCTCTTCTACAAAACTCAGCCAACTGTGCCTGCATATGTAGTTTTCCTGTAGATATAAAAATATTTTGCTCTCAGAGCTGCTTCATGATATAAATACTGCACCCCAGCAATATTGTAAAGGAGTAAAAATCAGTAATGGAAAATAAAAAAACCAAACCAAACCAAAACAACTCTGCTCCCCTCTTCCCTGACACTAACACCTTAACCAACAGTCTTTAGCTTACCTTTTCCAAACTGTAGCTAAAATTGACTGAAATGCCTGTAGATTTTCAGTGGCTTCTCTCTAACAATGGGTTTACCAACTAGCCTCATGTGTGTCAAGCCAGCATCACAAATCTTGGTCCATCTACAAAAAAGTGTTTCCTGGTGGTTCTCAGAACTTCTCCAAGAAATATCTGAATGAGGTCCTACGAATCCCTGTTCAAAGGATCTCTTCAAAAACTAATTAGATTTTCTGGATTCTTCAAAACAAACCAAAGTGAAGTGCCTGTGAATCAATTCCAATTGCTGAGTAAAGAAAACCCCAGGTGATCCTTAAATGTAGAGGGTAAACACAACAGCCTGGTAGTTTATAAAATTATATGTACCTACTTGCATGGATACATGCATGAACAAAGCCCTGGAAACACTAAAAGACCTATTAACAGAAGTAACTAGGAGTCAATTCTGGCCTCTGCCTTGCCAGATCACTGTACCTCACAGCTTGCAAAAGACATCCATTTTGGTACAAACTATAAGAAATTCAGAATTGCAGACATTTAAAAATATTTTATATATCTTTAAATTGCTTCTTTCTGCAATTTACTAAAGGGCTGCCGTAGAACTCATTGAGGGGGAATATACAATTCAGCATGAGTCATGGAGTTATAACAAAGGAATAAACATTTAATGGATGAATGATGATGGTGTGTATTCTGTTCTCAGTAAAAATACTCATATGCACTTTTATTATATATAATATGAAATTAAAATGGCATCTACATATGATTATTGGCAACTGTTAGCATATATATGAGTGTAATGCAAGTAAAATCTTACAGGTAAAACTGTTGCAGTTTAGTATTTCATGTATCCTAATCAGGCCAAGACACTCTTAAATCAGAAATAAATGTTCTCTTTGTGCATAAACACCTCTGTCTCAGAAAAACTGCAGCAAATGTGTGATTCAGAGACCATGCCATTTGTATGAACTTATATACCTGTAAAGTCTTAGAGAACTGGAGTAGGTTGAAGAATAGAGAAGCAATTTTTATAACAGGAGAAGATGTTAAAAGTCTAAAGACCCATATTGAGATAGCTAAGACTATCAGGAAAAGATCCTAATCATTCTCCCATTCGGCTTCTGTGATCATTATTTCTTTCCTTGAAAATGAACATTCTTGTACAAGTTTTTAAAGATGAAATTACAGACATTTTTTCCCTTGAAGATACCAGCTTCATATTTTCATCTAGAGTCTTTTGTGCTGGGTTGGAGTTTTTTCCTCTCAATATTTTCAATATAATTTTTTAAAATGCTTTACAGTTTATGGTCACCTGGGGTTCAGTGAATGTCATTGCTGGCCTCTTTTTGTATGGTAGCCATACAAAATGACTTAGGCGAATCCTAGCATTTCTTAAGTCTTTCTTTTTGGTGATAAGAAGGGGTCCTGAAGACATTTGGTACAAGAAGTTGAAGTTTTGATGTTGGAAGCAAGATTAAGAAAACTGGTGTTGAAATATAGCACATACATGCAATTTTTCCTCACTGATATGTCAATGCAGTACAGCGAGGCTGCTCAGGGCAACCATTTGATAGTCTCCAATTATTACACTGATCCCTGTGGGTTGTAACCAGTGGTATAGTAGAGCTGTAGCACTGTAATCCTAAGGTGACCATGTGGTCCTTGAGGAGTCAGGATGAGTTGACGACACCATTCATGTATTAATGGTTGCTCCAGTGATGTGGGCAGTGACCATTGCTCATTGAGCAGTGACTGAAAAACAGTGAATTTTAACAGCTCCAATCAATGAATAGCTAAATGAATAGACACCTAGAGTGAGAATCATATTACTCAATGCATGCAATAAGTCTTTTCTTGTCATCCATGCCCACCTTGTAATCAATGGACAGAAATTGGGGCATCTCAGGAACAGCTCACATTGTCCTCAGGTCAAGGGAATTGCACTGCAGAATTGACTGTTTCTCTCAACTTATACAGAGGAACAGACTAGCTGTCAGTGTTTATGGTGCAACCAAGTAAATTCAGCTGTGAAGTATCTCAGTACTGGTGTTTGCCTTTTGGGTCCATACTTGTCATCAAGCTCCATCATTATCCACTCCAAGGCATAAAAGCTCTCTTTTGAACTTACATATTATTTTAGCAGAAGAATGCACAAAAAGAACTGCTTAGTTTTACAGTGGAGGAATGTGCTTCTGAAAGCTGTTAGGGTCGGGTCTTTTACAACAAGAAGGTGCTGGAAACAATTCACATCTTGGAATGTGTTTGTGTGAAAACTAAAAACAAATCTGAAACTAAATACAACACAAAATTTGTGTTAAGTTAAACATATTAAAAATGTGTGCAAGCATAGTACAAATTTATATATATATCTATGTATTTTTTATTTCATATGAATCCAAACAGTTATGAATCAGAACTATTTATACTCCTATACACAGAATTATTTTTATTGTAGAAATGATTAAAAAAATCGAAATATTTGGAAAAAAACCCCAGAAAAAATGCAATTAATTTTAAAGTGTGCCTTCCACTTTTTACTCTAATATCCATGTTTCAGCTTTTTTTAGTTCTTTCAGGGCACACAGGTCATCTTTTCAAGATTTTTTTGTAGCAAAAATTTTGGGAAATTTATATGGTATTGTGACAACACTTAAATTTTCTATAAAAGTTAGCCTTTAGGCTTTCATATACAAAACTAGAATTTGAATTGTAATTTGTTTGTAGCTTATCTAGTTAGAATGTATGCTGCTTATGCCTCAGAGTATCTTTTCCTGTTATACATGTTGACAGAGTCTAATTAAAGAGAGCTTGGATTTCAGCTGCAATAGTGAAGAATGATTATAATACAATGAAAAAAAATTAGAGTATTTTTAAAATTTAAAATACAATCTGATTTATTGAAAAATATTCAAATATATTCTGAATTGCTAAAAAAAAATCTGTATTATAGCAAAGTAGTTAATACCTGAAATGCTTCATATTATTTACCTCCATTTAATACTACAAGAAAAGAGCAAAAGGAAGATTAAAGACCATACGCACTACTACATACCATCTCCTTCCCATCATTTCCTGTAGTAATAAGCAGTTGGAGCACTGTGATGAATCTGGGCCTCAAATCGTTTTCTGTGTATACTTTCAAATTATGTCTTCTGTGTTGTACAGAAAGTTTAACATTCACTTCGGTATTTTAATATAATGAATTAGAAAAAAGTGTGACACCATATTTGTCTGCATGTTGTTATTCAGAATTTTACAGAAGAGAGACTTCCTTTTTAAAGGACTAATGGATCATGAATTGAGAGAAAAGATAAAATAAAATGTTTAGAACATTTCTTCAGGAAATGGCAACATGAAAACATACATACAGTAAATCAAGACTTAAATTTGTGCACTGTTGCAGGTAAGAAATACTTTTGATTCATCAAAAGGGTTTTGTTTTGTTTTGTGTTATATATCTATATATCTCTATATGTATATAGGGTGGCTTTAAAATACCTCTGCCTCGGTTTTCTTTATAAAGGGAATGATGTATTCGAAAACAAAATCATGTGTGGACCAGCCATTCAGTATGGCTGAAATGCTGTCTTTCTGTGGAGGAGAGATATAGTGGTACCAACAGATATAAATTGATAGGCATGGACTAATTTCTGTTTAGTTGCTTCAGGTTAGGAGCAAAGTCATATGCACTTGACATTATATGTAGGTTTTCAAGAGACATCCTCTTCTGAATAGTTAATGATTAATCAGAGAAATAAGCAGAAGAAAAAGGTAGTTGTGTCAGAATTAGTGCTTTAACAATAATCAAATATCAGGTACCTCTCTACAAATAAAAACCCTCACTAAACCACCCTGTAGAGTCACACTTAAAAAAAAAAAAAAGGCAAGCACAGCCTTTAAAAGGATCTCAGCTGTTTGGAACATAGTGATCTCCATAGTTTTTGTGTGACTAAATGTGGAAAAAAGGCATATATAACAGATAGGAAGTAGAGAAATTATGCATGCCTAAGCTTTTCTTTACCAAAAAGTGCCAGCCAGGGAATGCTTACTTTTCCCATGACTATTAGAAAAATAATACAAATGGATTTTAATTTTCAAAGGAACCTGATTTTCACAAGAAAATTGCTCAACCCTCATTAATATTTACAATCCTTTAAAATAAACTACAAAAAGTACTAGAATTGCAGAAGCCTGGTCACTTTTAGAAATGAGGCTGTCACAAGTATCATTCAAAAAGCCCAGCAATATACTACCCAAATGTGAAAGATTTGTCTTCATTGAGAAGGAGCTTAAATATTCTTCAAAGGTTCAATTGTGCTTGAATATCTTTTCAGAGACCACCATGGGCACCATCTGTGTGGTTCACTGCACACAGCAGGCTTTTTTTTGTCTTGGGAAGGTTGCAGGCTAGACTAAAGTAAAAGATAACAGGAAAAAATTATATCTCCATCCAATAAGTAATTCAGTTAATCCATGTATGAAATCACTGGCACCATATATGTTAGCAAGCAGAAATGACAGCAAGCAGAGAAGCAGAATGGTGTTAGCAGAGACTGAATGATCAGGGAGGCACGTGACTCATGTAATGTTCAGAATGAGAGCAGTAATTAGAAGCACTGTAATTAAAACATCAAGGTCACAGAAACAGTAATTTTTTACATTTTTGGTTCTCAAGAATCAAGCTTAATGTTATCCTATGCATGCAGTCCTAAGTGGGAGTAGATGTATTGTTGTCATCTCCTAATCATATTTGAAAGAGTAGGTAACAGAAGCTTAAGAAAAGCCATATGGACCAAAAGGCCATCTATCTCAGTATCCATGTGGCTCCAATAGTAGACAATAGTGGATGTCTGTTGAAGGGTGAAAGGACATAGGAAGCATATAGTTCCTCAGAAGAGTGTGGCAACCCCAGACAACCTTCCAGCTTCTGGTCTCCTGTGTTGGAAGCTTCGGGTTTAACCTGCCTCTCACTGATCCTGTCAGGTAACCAGACAGCTGCAGGAGCTGCTCAGCTGCTTCTGAAACCATAGAAACATAGAATGATTTGGGTTGGAAGGAACTTTAAAGCTTATATATTTTCAACTGATCTGCCATGGGCAGGAATACCTTCCTCTAAACCAGGTTGCTCAAATGCCCATCCAATCTGGCCTTGAACACTTCCAGTGATGGGGCATCCACAATGTCTCTTGGCAACCTGGTCCTGTGCCTCACCACCCTCACAGTAAAGAATCTAAACCTAATTTCTTTCAGTTTAAAACCGTAATGACTGCAGCAGTTTACAACGTGTCATCCTAAGGTAAACCACCAACAATTTCAGTTTTCTGTAATGCGTCAGATTGTCTTTTGTGGTAATTCAAAACCAGCTGCCTGAGTACTACACCTATACCCATGGTTTAGAGTTAGCTGGCAACATGCTGTGGATTGCCAATGCCCTAGTGTGGAACTTCTTGGCTTCTTTGGGAGCAGCAAGTCTGCAGATAGCCAAGGGCAGTATTGACATGTTGATATGTGATGCCTTAAAAGAAACCATGTCACAACAACACAAAAAAGCACTGATTTACTACATCATTTTTGATTAAATAATTAGTAGTTCATAATGCTTGGTAAGTGTGGTAGCTCAGCAACATCAATTCTCTGTTACAAACCTAAGAATTAATATTTCATCAGGTATAAGCTGGCAAAAGGCCAAAATACTGCTACTGGTTACAGCTATTAATTTTGCCTCACAATATGGTGATGTTATTGGCTTTAGTACACATTTCTGTGAAAAGGGCATTATTTACCATATGCAACAGTGTCATGTAATTTAAAAGGGATTATAATTACTAGCAGGATTAAAGAGTCCAGTAAAGTTTTATAAAATAATTTAACACCAAATAAAAATCTGCATTCCTTTGCATTGACAGAAAATGACTCATCAGACTTCATTTTACTTACAGTTTGCCTAAACTGTATGACTTCATTTTCTCTTTTTATTTGTCTTTAAATACGGTATGTTTAATAGAATTAAATGACTCCTGAACTATAACAGTAAAGAAGTTCCATATAAGCATATAACACAAAAAGACAGCAGAAGTGTAAAGGCAAATGTTGACCAATTCCCAATGAATTCCCCATTAAAATGTATTTTCCCCTATTCCTCAATAAAATGCATACAGAAAAACTAATATATGGGTACCTACATATTTTACCAACAAAAGATATTTAGTAACACAATCAAATCTACTAAAAACATAAGGACAGGCTAATATCATATGTACAGGAAAACAGGAAACAGAATTTAATTGTATGCTTAAAAGTGAATCTCTGCCTAAGAGCTTCTAAGGTTAGTGAACCACTCCAAACTGGAAGATTTATATTGAGTTGGAAATTAGTATTTGATGTGTGAAATGATAGATGATCATCTTATTTTCTGTTGAAACTGTTATCACAGATATATAAATGATTATATTTTAAGCAGTATTTCAAAACACTCTCTGCCTCAAAAATGTAAGCCAAGATGGTGACAAAATTACAGACAAGTTTATTCTTGTATCATTATTTTCTTCTCTTCGTGTTTTAGCTCACGTTTATAGTTCCTGATTTTCCTTTCCTTCTATTCCTTTTAAATCTTTTTTATGTCTCTTCTCATAACATTCTAACTAACATTTTTTAGCCCTACTATGGTAGAAAAAAACAGTTTTTGTCTTTGCATTTCTATACATTTTAAGTTTAAGAATGGTCGGGTGACACTGGGGTACAACTGAAAAAGGAAGTGCTAGTTTAAAATATCAAGTATATTATTAATATTGAAAGAACATATTTATGAAGTATAATTTTATACTGTAAAATTATGGAGATCAGATTTTCTGATTATGATCCAAAACCTTATGATTTCTATCTTTGTTTTGAGGTAGGAGGAACAAAATATTGAAAACAGTCACAAAATATTGTGATTATGTATGAACTACACAAATCTTTGTGCCTTCCCTCTGCCTATATTCAAAAACAAAAATAAATCAAATGAAGCAAACACCATTTCTTCATATCTCTCCTGCTGGTGTAGTTTATGCTATTCAGTATATTATTGGGCAATTTATTCTTAGGTTAAAGGATACTAGGAACATATAAGAGACTTCAAATTAATCTTTCAAAATTACTTTGTCTCAACAGCTTGATTGGTTGGTTTTGGAGCTTCCAGGAAAAAAAAAAAGGCAAAAACCCCCTCAAACCAGCGAACAAAGAGAAGGAAAGAAGATCAGCCAAGAACTGCAGCCAGCTCCCATCCCTTCAAAATAATTTTGAAAATAGCTAGAAATTTCCTTTTCTCTTGTACTGAGAAGGAACTTATCTTTTATGTTACCTGAGAAGTGATGCTTGGAATGTGTTAAATAGAAAACTGAAAGTGAAAAATTCTGTTTCTGGAAGTTTCTAAATTAACAGCCAAGTCGAGATGGCCTGACTGACAAATCAAAGAGTATTGATTGTATCAGAAAAAAGAAAAAGTGAAGACACTTCAAAATGCAGCCAGAAAACTTGTTTGCTTTTAAATTCACTGCTAGATGAGATTACATTTTTTCTGTTACCTATGAAAGGACCACAAAAGCAATATAGCCCTTTGAGATGTAGCTAAATTATTGTACCTCAATACAATGCAATACAGTTATCATGGCATGGATCACAAAGTAAGACAGAGGATCTTGAACTACCTTTACATGACTTGGTTGAGGGAAGGGAACTTCTGTTGTAGCACAGGGACACAGTGCACTGGCCATGGACAGAGGCTCACTTAGCAAACAGCAGTTGCCCCAGATGTGTGTAACTCTGCCTCTTCCATAAGTCCTCACATCCATAACACAGGATGAAGAGCTTAAATACAGAAATAATGTCTTTAATTTTTCTTTTAGATTGCTATCCTTTGAAAATTTTGACAAAATTCTTTAAGATAACACAATTATCATGAATCATAATTACAGTGGACATAAGTTGCTGGCTTCCACTTCTGAAAAATTATGAGAATATATTAAAAGATTGATAAAAGTGTTGTGAATACATTATGCATTTAGCTATTTTAAGCAAAAAAATGCTTAGATTTACTTTTGCTGAGTGGTATCCTTTAATAGATTTTTCCTCCCTCTGAAAAGACAAAGGAAAAAGAAACTTCTTCCTTCTTTACACTTTGATTTGGTTTGTTTACATTCATTTCCTTGATTGAGAGTTAATTATTTTTTCCTCAGACTAATGTGTCTGCAGATTGTAATTAGAGGGCAAATATCCTCAAACATGTCTGAAAACTGTAGATTCCAAATTTTCTTTAGCAAAGCAAATACTCAAATAACAAAATACAAACTGAGGAAAAGCAAATAGAAGTGTAATTTCCTTTTACTGATACTAAACCCTGACTCAAAATGTGGTTTACTCTAATGCTATTCTAACATTCAGATCAGAGCAAGTTTTGGCAGTGACATAAGAAAGCTGAATGAGATGGGAGGAGTGAATGAAGAGGAGGATGACTTTAACTGTTAAACGGACTTTAACATAATGTTGCCTAAAATTCAGGGAAAAAACTTTTTCAGACAGTATTAATATAAGAAAAGTAAAGAGCAGTTCTTTAATAAATACTTTCAGGTGCATGGTGCATATAGATGCATATAGTATATAGATATAGGTGCATGCTGCAGCACAGGAGTTATACAAATCTTTGCCACTAACTAATTATCATAACCAGAGATTACATCCAACTCAGGAATTGTCCATCCTCGTGCCACCTTGGTGCCACCACCCAGAACCTCCTTCAGACCTCCTCCTTGGCACACCTCCTTGGAACTGAGTTGGAGGTCTCAAGACCCTCTAGTTCATTCACCATCTTCATGCCACTTTGCCTTATTGGAGCTTCTCCAAGGTCCCTTGATCTTCTTTGTGGTTTTGACTATATTATGTCTTTGTTATTCTGTCCTGGTACATGGATCTCAAGCAAGATGTTCTGGCTGTTATCTCACCCTTGAGACAGAAACTTAAGAATGTAGCACAGAAGTAGAAACTGTTAGCTATTGCTTCAAATGTAAGAATCTTACACACCTATATAAAAACCTACAAATATATAAATATATATACATATGTACAAATATATAAAGCCCTAAGGCATCAATAACAGAAGCATAATTATTGATCTTCACAGAGGAAAAAAATGATAGATGAATATGCAGCTGCATTCAGCAGTGAAATAGTTTCAACTGTTCAAAAAATATCCTCTAGTCATAAATGCATATTAAAATAAGCTGATTTAATCTATTATTTCCCATCTATGAACTTGCCATTTTTTTCCAAACATTTGGCTTGTCCCACAATCCCTACCTTCTTCTTAAACAAGAAGCTGTAGCAAGCTGCTGCACTGAAAGAGAAATTTGGATGATAGGATCTGAAGGTAAGTTTATGAGCAACAGAGCACAAGGGCACAATGTTAAGTTGGTGTCATTATTTCCGACAAAATTGTTGTCTCAGACCTAGATTTTTCAACATGAAATCAAAATTATACTGAAAAAGTAATACTGTCTTTAAACATGTTTGGATTCAGTCCATTCCTTTCTCTTAGGAATTTTTACCTTTTAGAGCATAGTTCCAAAAATGAGTTCATCTCTAATCAGAATTTCTCTTTGCCTTTCTTGCTGTAGTTATTAGGGCACATGGTATATGCCTCAGCTGCAGAACTAAAAAAAATAGATTCTTTGGAATGTGTCAGGCTATTCTCTGAAATCACTGTTGACTTACGCATTTCTGCACCCCTTCAAGTAACTATTTAGTAGTTTGACTTTTTATTTTTTTGATCGATATCTGTTCATGGTTTTTGTTTTAGTAATAGGTCACTAAAGGGACATACATTTTCTAGAAATTACATGGTAAAGCCATCTGTAATATCTGTAATAGAAAAACTATAAAACTGGTTTGAGTTTCTGAACATGTATAGTCAAATACTCCCTTATTTACATTTTCAGCAGAAGAATATAGAATAGGTTATGCTTTAGACAGTGAAACCTGTAGTTCTGACTGTCAGACTGAACTACTCTGTGATTGTTGGCAACTCACATTTGCTTTGTTGGAACAATGAAAGAAGAAATTTTGAACATTTTTGTGACTCAAAAATATCAAACTGTAGAAATGCTAAACATATCTCCTGATCACAATTAGATTACAATTTAGATATTGTCTTTAAAATGCTTGACATGTATATATTGCATAAATGAGAATGATTTCCTTGTTTAATATACAAGAAAATATGTGCCTTATTTGTACTGATATGTATATCAGTGACTGATATGTAATGTACTGATTTTTCATACACTTTTATCTTTCAGAGCTGTAACTCTGTCTGCCTTTGATTGATTACCTTGCTTGTTTCTACTGCATGTCTCACACAAAAATGTATAATGAGTAATACTATAGGCTTTGTAATCCTGTGAAAGATTGGGAATGATAGTGCTCACATCAGAGATTATGTACGTAAATTTGAAGACAAGCTATTTCAGTTTAAAAGGGTGTTTTCTTTGATGTGGAATTTTATTCATCTAATTCAGGTTAAAACACCCAAACTTATGGCTTGTATTAATTCAAATTATTAAAGCTGGTGAAACTGTCTGGGCCTAGCCCTCAATCACTTTCCAACATCTTCCTAGTTTGAAAAGCTTTTAAGTTCAGCATGAGTTACATTTTCTCACTTAACACTCTCTTAACATCAAATGGGAAAGGCATAAGGCCCTATTAATTTCATATTTCATATATACCTGATACTCATAAAATGATAATTAATTCTAAGACTTTTTTTTAGCCTGTAGAAAACTCATAATCTTTTCATTTTATGATCTGATGATCATAGGTCCATGACTTCTTTTTTTTGTTTTGTTTTGGTTTTGTTTGTTTGTTTGTACCTGCAAGGTTAAGTTTATGTTATGAGGACAAAACTGCCACTGTTTCAGGTTCAGGAGCTCGAAGCAAAACTTAATTAAAGTTGAATGGAGACTTGTAAAGAAAATATGTCATGGAAAGCTAAAGGAAAACTCTATTTTTTAATTATCCTCTGAGGTTATTCTTCAATTGTTTCCCTTCTCTACCAAGCAAATCTACTTGAAGTGAGTACTGGCATGTTGTAAATTGGCTAGAAGTGGCACATTTTAGATTGAATATTGCTGTTTGGTTTTCATATTTACTATCATCTCCTTGGTAGGAAAATCTCTCTGAGTAAGAAAAAGGGTGCATTGTGTGTGTGTGTATGAACATGTGTGAACAGAGGAACAGACCACAGCAGCAGACTCACCGCTGGAGGTAGGTGAGTCACAGCAATTGCTCTACTTGCCCTTGGTAGTTTGTCTGTAGGTATCATGCCATGGGTAGCTGTGGGCATGCTGATGTTCATGTAGATGATGAACCACAGTGCAATATGCAAAGCAGAGTAAAGTCATGTGGAAAGAAATTATGCTGCTTCTCCAGTTCAAGGATGCTCTGTGCATGTAAAAGGTAAGCATTTAGGTTATAAGTTTAGCTGTACTTTTACATTATATATTCTTCCTCCTCAGTGAAGACCTTTACAATTCATGGAAGTCTTTTAAGTAAAAGCAGTATTTCATGGTTCTTCAGTGCTTGAAATAGTTTGAAGTGGATGTCTAAACAACATTTTTCTTGATCCCAAAATTCTGTTACTAATGGAAAATGCTCATTTTCTGGTAGTACTCTATACCTATGTGTACGTAGTAACTGTATAACTGGTTACTAGCTTTAGTATTTTAATATGTTTCTTAAAAGCAAAAGTTTAAAAGCAGAATTTCTATAGTCCTTAACCAGTGTCATAACTGGTTTTGACATGTTTTTGTTTTAATTATAGACCTCAGACCTCTCCCTCTCTATAATCCCAGTAAACTTTCAAATTTTATTCCAGTAATATTTTGGACATTGTTTCTCAATACACATTTAGTATCCTGCAGCTAGTAGAAAATGATGTAAATAAGCATTTTGATTTCAACTTTTATTAAATTGCACAGACCAAATTAGAAAAGAGCTTGAACATCAGGGTAGGTCTTTGAAAAAAAAATGGTGTAATAAGCAGGAAGAAAATGAATGAAAGAGAAGAAGATGAGACAGGAGGAGCATGCATCCATCTGGGTTTTTTACCAGTACTAATGGAATTGTGTCAGAAACCAGTTTACTCTTGCTACCAAAATGCACAGCAACAGCCAAACATAAACAAAACTTCAGTTATGGAAAGGAGAAGCAAAGGGCTAATTTGAATTAATCAGTTAGGAGGGAAAAAATGTAGACAAAAAGCTCTTTCAGCCAGGCTAAGACATGCAGAGGAACATGTGATATTGCCCTGAGCTTTGAATATGATGAAATATTCCTAACAAGATGTTAAAGGTGGTTAACAAAAAATACCCAAACCAAACCTCACAAAGCTAATTTAAATACTAATTTATATGCACTCTAAATTTTTCACAAAAGTTTAAAATTTCTGGACTTAATATGAAGTATTTCACCAAGCTATATCTTTAATTAAATATGTTTTAGCTGACAAATTTCAGTGAATAAGTATCAAGTCCACATTACTGCCTTTGCTGACAGTTCTTCTGCCTCCTCTTTAGAAGACACTATTTCCATGCTCAATAACATGCAGAGATGTCTTGTATTTTGCCACTTCCATTATAGCAGTGCTTGTCCGGTAATGGATTCAGTTATCTCCCTTTCTCATTGTTATCTGCATGCTCAGCCATGACATAGGAGCTTTTCTCTGCCTCTTCATCTGTTTCAGTATCAGTGGATTTCGATAGAAATGAATATACACACTCTGACTTAAATTTTTACACTCTTTTGGCCAACAAACATTTTCGAAGTAATTTTTATTCTGTTTTCAGGCTTATTTAGACCTGATTAAAAAAAAAAAGCAAAACAACAACCTGTGATTGCTAATGAAGTGTAAGATTTTCTGATCCTACAATGAACTTCGAAAGGGATGGTTTTCAGTTTTCTGTCTGCAGATTAATATCATTTAAAGAAACCCTGTTTCATGAAAAATTCTGAGTAGTTATAATTTTTAAACTATTATTTGTAGTTAATTTCTTTTGCTTGCAGGTGTCCTTGTCATGACGAAATACAGCTGTGTGTTTGAAATCACCCAAGCCAAAACCCAGTTCCTTTCTGGAGAACACAGGAGAGAAATTCTTTCCCATAGTAACTACCAAAGTTTCATGGCAAGCTCAGAAATTTCTGTGTTCAGAAATTTGTGACTTTTAAATAATTTATGCATCTGCTTTTAGCTTATTGGACAATTCAGTCATTTAAACAAATGGTTGAGTCATATTTTTCATTTTACTGTCATCACCATTTTATCTGAGATGTCACAAAAAGTACATTTTGTCCTATAGGATGAGTTGGAGCACTCTTTTTGCTATCATCCAAATGATATAACATCAAAAAAAATTTGTTTCTCAGATAATAAAGTAAGGAATTTGCAGTATGGAAAAAAAAAGGGGATATACTTTCTCATCTGTAGAAATGGTATAAAGATAAAAAGTAATCTGCGTTCATATATTAGAGAATCTGAGTGTATGTCACTAAGGTGAAAGGAAAGCAACTTTAAAGTATATCCATAATTCAGAAGCATGGCTCTATTTCAGACTGATAAAAATCATGCTTTAAAGAAACTTACATGCTTTTAAAAAGCATAGCCAGAAGCAAAAAAATTATTGTCAGGAGAACAGGGTTATATCCTAAGGGAAATGATTATAATCTGTATACCAAAACATGGCAGAGGAATGTACAACTTCACTGCTTGATGCAGATAATTTTATTTCAGATTTCATTTGGCACTGATCTTCATCTTCTTTAGCCTTCAGGACAACTTTCTTTACTCCACGGGAAAGAAATAAGTAGATAATGAACAATAAATGATATAGTTTATATTTAGTCTAACAAGATGCATAAAGAAAGCAATTTCTTCATATTTGCAAGTTATGACAACATTTTAAAATTGAGGTTTGTGTAGCCAGAGGACAAATTTTTTGGCTCACAACAGGGAACCTAGCAGGATATGACTCTTTTGATTATATACAACAGACATAATGACGTCCAATATATGCTCTAGAAACTGGCATTAGCCACTCAATTAAGCCAGGCAACTAAAGGAAGCAAATATATTGATTAAGTAGATTTTCCACATGCTGTTTTGCCATCACCCTGGTTTGACCTCTTTTTAAGTAATTCACATGAGAAGACATTCTCATAGATGTGGAAAGCATATAGCATTTCTACCATGCACTACTTTATCCTAATGCCCTTTTCAGAAGGCACAGTCTCTCCAGGATCCCCAGAGTTACGGCTGGAAAGATGTTCATCCACAAGACACAGAGTTCCAAATTCGATGCCACCTTTGGACTAACTCTCCATTGACCACACTATCAAGCCTAACCTGTCTCCTGACCATTGAATGTCACTGCACAATTCCTGAAGCAAATCTGTACTGTGCTTAGCAACTGCAGCTTGTCAGCCACATCTTTTAAGACAAGCATTACCAATTTGTGAGTTGGTGGATCTGACAGGTGGATATGCATTTGTCTCTCCCTCTCTCTCTCTCTGTGCAATATATGATTTATCTATAGGTGAGTGTATGTCTGTATACACACACACATATACACACACACAGAGGTATATGTATATATATGTATATCCACATATATATATGAATATATATATATGTATAGGTGTACGTATAGATGAACAGTTTATACATGCAGTTTGTATATGTCAGCTCCATGAAAAATAAGCATAATTTTATAAGTATTTTCTGATAAAAACACCTGTCAGTCAACAAGAGTTACATTTTGAAGCTGTTTTCATGTTAGTCCATCGTTTGTAGGATGATTGATCTGATTCCTGCCTGACTTGCAATAAAAAAGCAAGTGATATGACAATAAGTAATATAATAACTATCAATCTAAGTACCACAAAGGTACAGTAATACTCTTTCTTCTCCCATGGCAAAACAAAGTCTGTTTGCTAAATTAAAACACTACATGTTAGTTTACTAGCTCATTATTTTTTATAAACCTTAATATGAATCACGGGTGTTTTATTAATACAGAAGCATTTCATAACAATACATATTTATTTAATCTTAATTTCATCCCATAAACTTCATAATTTTCAATGATACTACATTTGTAGAAAGATAACCTTTCTTTTGCAAGTAGTCTTAGGAATTTTTTACTAGTGTCTCACCTTATTAATTCAGACGTACTAAGTTTCTTTCATTTTCTCCTTTACCTAATAATCAGTGTAAAAACTATAGCTAATTCTTTCCCACCAGGCACTCTGCACATAATAATCATCCTTTGGCTGGTGTGAGGTACTGATAGCTCTCTCTTTTTTCTTCCTAAAACCAAAGCTGTTTGAGTTTGGGTTTCACAGCAGTGCATGCAAATTAATTTATACAATTTTTCCAAGGGACTAATAGATTTTGTTTGCAGGAATTTTGCAATTTATAATCCTTCTATTTCTCACATCAAAGGAGATGACACAGAAGAGATTACAGTGTTTTAGCCCAGATATAAGAGAGAAAATTCTAAAGAAGAAACCACATACAAAATCTGCACAATCAGTGTAAAGAGAAAATAGGAACATCTGTTTGATTACCTCTGTAATTTTTTTAAATAAACTTTCTAAATATGCAAAGCTAAAATGGCTGAAATCACCTTTCCTTCCTCTAACCCCATTTTAGTTTTTAATGCCAATGCCTCATGTATAGTACTGTACTACAACTCTAGCCAAATCCAAACTGAATGAACAAAAGAGTTGGACCAATGAACTTATAAAACAGATACCTTGCTCTTTTAAATATAAGGTTAAATTCTCATAATATTGTACTGGTGCAGAAAGTAATTAGGCTAAAATGATGAAAGAGTGTTAAATTATCTCTGATTTTTAAAGCTTTGCCTTTAAATTCTTGTTTTCAACAAATTTCTATGTATTAAATGTCTCTGTCTTGTTACTCTAAGTACTTATCAATGTAGCTTGATATAAAGATAATTAATTGAGCAATTCTAGTGACTGGAAGATTCTCCCAGTTTGCAAAAATCCCCAAATGAACATGTAATTTCTACAGATGAATAAAAACTGAAACACAGCTCATTACACTTACAAAAATGTACACACATATGTATTTGAAGAACAATACTTGGTAAACTAAATCACTTTTTTTCAGCATAGTGCACTCTTGGTCTTTCACTAAATGCTGAACTGAGCTTCTGGTGCTGCTGCTTCTCCACACCCATGAATTGTGCTACTCATCCAGCAAGTGCCATACATGCTTATGCATATGTGAATCTGCAGCCAAAATTACAAAACACTCACATTACCACCACTAAGCATGTACCAAACTTCATCCTCCCATCCTCTTTTATAAGCTTATATTAATAAGCTTATTTGTTTAGCAAGATGCTCTGTTTCTATTAACTTTTTTTTCCAGATTCTGACAGATTTATGAAAAGCTTTTGAAAACACATAATCCTCTGCAAAACAGCTGGAAAAATCCTCAGCTGAATTTAGCAGCATTTATCAGTTCTATTGGATAAGCATGCTGTAACTCTCTGTCCCCAATCTGAATAAGCATTTGGTATAATTAAAGGCTAAAGTTTATTTCTGTGTAACCTGTTTACTTTTACAGATAAAATAATAACATTATTTTCATGCCTTTTCACTGGGATCCCTTAGGAAATCAATAATATATTTTCACTTTTATAACGAAATCCATCCTTTTCATTGATTAAACAATGATATCAGCACTACAAACAATGCCTGTTTTTCAGGGTCTTGTGGTCCTCATTTGTCATGTTCAAGTCAGACCATTGCCTTTTAGAGATAAGAGACCAGGAAAATCAGCTTTCTAACTGGTGCTTTCATGTGAATCCAGCATTAATTGTTTCCTTGTGCATATTCACAATAGATTCATTACTTTGGACATACTACTTTTGTGAACAAAACATGTACATGGAAAGAAGCTTTCTGTCCATTTAATCATATACTTCAGCTAAAATAGACATCAAGCTTGCCAATATTTCTCAATCAGTTACCTCTGGAAATGTTGATTCCGTGTACTGACTTCCTGGGAGATTTTGGCTTAAAGCAAGTCTGATGCACAAAGCAGCAGTGCTTACAAGTACTGTGTCTGTCTTCCCCGAGGCACACATGGCTGTGCTGCTCATTCCTGTCTACTTCTCTTACTCTGGGGAGTTATTACTTGCTAGTTCATACCTGCAGCAAAGTAAAGCTTTTCTCATGTGTACTTAAACGTTTTTTTCAAGGATTGGGAAACTCTAATTGTTATCTACTATTGAAATTTTGCCATTGACTTTATTAAGCACAGGATCAATCACAGCTGTCATAGCCCTGAACCCTGTAAACCAGACATTATTATAAGAAAGGCACATGTACAGATAAATAAACTCACAGTCTACTGATTAGTCTGTGATTTCAAATCCACAGCAGAATACTCCATACTGCTCTCAGGTATACACTGGTGTCATAGCTAAAAGAACTGCCCCAAGAAAAAGAACTAATCATACAAGGTCTTCCCAAACTTCAAACTCTGGTCTGACATCCCAGCTCCACAAATTGCACTATCACATCTTCAAATTGCATTAAAGTTTGCTTCTGAGTCACTAGCCCCATAAAGCTGAATATCTCTCATTTTGAAACTTTTAAACACACTGTTAGAATGCCTCTTCACAGTCTAGGTATCATTTCAAAGAAAAGCCTCACCAAAATAATATGAAATCCTTGATAAACTATTTGTCTAGCAGTAAGGCAAATCAAATTCGAGTACTTTGTGAAGAAAACATCCTACAAGAATATCAGTGTAAATATTGCATATTTTGACTTCTGTATGCCGACAGTAATACTTGTTTTCAGGCAAATATGAGTTAATGATTTCTAGAGTTTGTAAATGGATATTCAAAAAAAACATAATTTGACAAAGTTTTATACCCAAATTGAATCGCAACAGTCTTTATATAATATTCATACTAATATAATACATAGGATGCAAAATAATATCCAGAATCCTAAGTAAATTTTTCTAGAGCCTGTTATTTTTAAACCAGCATTTTACCTTGTCTAGCAGTAAATTATGTCTTTCTAACATTTTGTCATTTTCAAATCCTTCCTCATCACAAATTCTCATAATATGGATTTAGTCAAAGCATACAACTAGTTAGCTTGAATTTCAAGCTCATGTCAAAATATCTCTGCCATAATGAGTCCAATTTAAGGACTTGGGATCTCACATCTGTACCAATGTAAAAAGTGTGGGTGAGGAATTGAATTTTTTCAGCTGCCTCAAAATTAGGAGTCTGGATTAAGCCAAGCTTTTGATTTCTTTTCAGCTTCTGGACAGAACAGGTATCCACATAACACTCCCCACAAGAGGAACCTAAATAACAATCAAATTGGGATGGCTGACACTGTTAGATAAATCCTGCCTTTGGAGTAATTGTGATACACCCATATATTTTTTGCATTTGCTATAGCAAAACCAATCAACCAAAACCCCTCAAACCAAACCAAAATGGGAAAATGCACCTGATTTTCAAGAGTCAGCTAGTGTTTAATATTTGAAGGAATTATTGATTTGTCTAGTTCAAACTAGATAAAGGCACCATGGCATATGTGAATTGGTTTAAAATTATAATTTACATCATAATTAACACTAAACAACATAATTTAAAAAATATACTGGGTATGATTCATTGTAATTCACAAAACTGAAAAAATTACTAAAATCAGCAGATTTTTAAATACAAACTGTTTCCAGTGTTAGAACATACACTCACATGTTCAGAGTTAACACAAATGTATCTATTTACATAATAGAAAAATATTTTTCCATTATGTTATTTTTCATTATGTTATTTATATTTTTCCATTGTGTTATTCTTTTTCCCTTGTGATGGCATGATGTTAAACTGTTAAAGAAATAAATTATTATTCCATAAAGGAATAAAGTATTAAAGCACAAAATAGACATCTACAACCAGAAGCAAACAGCCTTGTGTATAGCTGCAGCAGCTACCTACCTTCATTGAAAAATGCATGATTGAGTAGTTTTATGGATTTTTCCACTAAAAACACTTCTAAATTAATCAGTGTTACTACTTAATAATCTGCAGATGTAACTTCTAACAAAACAGTTAAAGCAAATAGATAAAATGCAAAACCCAGATCCTTTATGCATGTATTTAACTTGACTTGAAGTCTTCTAGCAGTTTAGAGAAAAAAAAATTGTCTGAATAAACCCTGTATTTTCAATATTGTTCCTGTGGTCCACTGGAAATAATGACATAAAAATAATAAAATAAAAATGATCAAACCCAAATTTTGGATAAATAAAATTGCTTTGTTGCTATTTACATAAAAATCTTTGATTAATTAGTAGAATGTAAATCAGTACTTTATTAGTTGCGGTTTTACAACAGGCAGTGTTACTAACATTATGTGATGTTTCAGGGGAAACTGAAAGACTAAAAAGTTAAAATTCTTGTTTAAAAGATACATAAGAAATTGATTGGGCCAATAGTAAGAGAGACAGGATAAAAAAAATTATTTTGTTTTTTTTTTTCAAAATTAGCACCATTAAGGACATTAGAAGGACTGGGAACGTGCTGGAAACTGCAAAGTATCTTTGCAGATCAGTAGCAGCAATATATCCTCGTTTCTGCCAAAATAAGAGGAGGTTCCATAGACAGGAGGGGGGAAGCTCATCTCAATAATAAAATTTGAGGAAGAGATCATCATGAACCAGATAAAAAGCAATGACAGGATGATACATAAGAATGTATCTATAAGGCAGAATGATTCTTAGACAGGAATAGAATAGATGGGAGAGAATCTGAAGCTCACTATAACATCGAGAGAGTTGGTTCTTTGTGGTTAGAAATTCAGAATTAAGAGGCCTGCCCACCGAGCAGATTCAGACATAATAAAGGTTTAAGATGCTGACTGTGGAATGAAAAGGATTCAAATGCGGAAAAACCATTGACTACTCTTCATGTGCATCCAAATAACTTTCTGATTTCCACTGAAAACCATGAATAAATAGGAGACATGGGCAAAATTCACAGAAGTGAGAGGTCATTGAACACAAGAGTATTACTAGTCCAACAGTACTCATTGCAGGAATATGACCACAAATGGAGTTTCAGGACTTTCAAGCGAGACAGCAAAAACTCACTTTGATTATTAAAATTGGTATTTGGGATTATAACCCTTCAGAAGCAGAGTCCAAAGGCAGCAATTCTCTGAAAATCCAGATCTAGATAACTAGGCTGAACAGGAGATTGAAGGGAGATGTCCAGCTTCTGGGAGGTATTTGCAGAAAAAGAATTCTTCTCAACAGATGGAGTCAATTCTAAGCATGCAAGTAAGCCCAGGTACCTAAGATCAAAGCTGGTCCCTCAGGATTTAATTTTGTTTTAATCAGAGAGTCTCAGATAACCAGTTTAATTACATTTAACAAAGAAAATAAATTGATAAATGGAGTGGTAAAGGTTACAGAAAATGAATAGTAGGCTAAAAGAAAGGAAAAATATGAACAGTAATGAGTGTCAAAAGCAGAAATCAGGGATACAAGACAGAGGGAGAGTGCCTAATTCAGCTGGGCAATTGGATGAATTCAAGAGAAAATAACATATCTTTACATTAATGCAAAGACCTCTGAAAGTAACATGAAATAACTAGAACTGCTGGTGTAATATATGGAAAAGATAAAAAGTTAGAGATGTTTTGTAGTTCCTGGAAGCTGCTGCTGTAAGCTTTAATTCAATCAGAATTGAACATGAATAAAATCCATTTTGGTTGGGGTGGTAGTTGAAAGTTGGCATGTTTCTGTTGTTTGAGGTTGTTTTTTTCTTTTTGATTGGTTTGTTTGTTATAATGGCATAGGTGTACTGTAAACCCTCAGAACAGAACACTAATATGAAGAAAATAATGTTACTGGCAAGAGAAATATTAGTGAAGCCTCTGTAAAAAAGGCAGAAACTATAAACAGTTAGGAAAGGAAATATTACTATCAAAAGCAACCATGCCTGAGCATGACACGTGATAGACTTCTTTTATTTACAAGTAAATAATGAAGAAAATATGTTAATATTAATTTATTTTGGGGAATAGTGAGGTCATAAACCAGCTAAAGAAGAGCCGAGTGACAACAAGCTACTACAACTGCATAAATAGAGCGGTTAAGTAATTCTGTGACTAATGTTTTTGGTTTCAGAGGAGCCGAGGGTAAGAATCTAGAAAACCTATTACAGAAGTTTGTAAACTTACACAAAGAGAAAGTACAGAGTCTTCTCAAGTAAAATACGCAAAAATTAAGAGAGTTTGCTAGTCCTCCAGCAAAATCGGTGGTGTAATTCTTGGTGGCAAAGGCAGCTTTGCTGATCAAAGTGATTAAAATGGAGCAAACCTCAACAATAAAACTTACATTTCTGTGTAGCTGGAGACAGTTGAGGGAGCAAAAAGCCAAACTATTTCCACTCCAGAATGCCAAGAAATACTACGCATGATAATTTTAATTAATATGTTTCTAAGAATTTCCTTAGCAATTTTTGAAAATGAATAAAGTCAAGGATTGCAAATATGTTGAAAATAAATATATTTAAGCATAAACAGTGAAACAACTCATTTGACCTCAATCATATGCAGATTTTTCTATGAAATTGAAAAAAAAAAGTATTTAAAGAAAGAAATAAAAATGAATAAGCTCTGTATAGGTTTACTAAGGATAATTGATCCATATTGGCTTCGTTTTTTATCTGATAAACTAGTATTTTATTTTCATTATAGGAAAAATCTGAAATTTAACATTTGATGTAGTATCAGAAATCACATCTTCACTGTTTCAAAGCTTTTCTGTAAACATCTAGCATTTACCACTGCTGAAGACAAATGCTGTTCAGGTGGACCTTTGTTCTAGTCCTACATTTAGGTGGAAACGTGCTACACTGGCATTGTACTGTGTGTGAGCTACTTGCCGTTCCACAGAGACACAATAGATTACCTCAGGGATAACACTTAACTATTACAGTCTCATGCCTTTTAAGACTCAAGCTGGTATCTCTTCATGACGTACATGGCTAATATGCATGAGGACTGTTTTGTATCATTTTTCATTGCTTTAAAACCCCTCAGTTTTATACACTGCCAAAACAAAAGGACACGAGGATACTCTCTATAAATACATAATGATACACAAAAGAGACAGAAAGTTTAAGAACCTTTTGACACAAGAACAAATGATGATGAATAGGCTGTGAATGTTCAAAGTTTTCAAACCACTACAGGAGAGAAGTTCTAGAGGAACTTCAACAAGATGTACTGATGAAAACTAAGCAGCTTTAAGGCTTGTTATGGGTTCACCTAGGTGGGCCTAGATTTGGGCCCTGAAGTCTGGACTAGGCCGAAGCTGTCAGCTGACTTGAGCTGGGCTGAGCTAACAGCTGACCTCTTCTAGCCAGTAATTTTGTATTCCATACCACATTATGACATCATCTCCAGGGAAGGAGGAACCAGTGTGGGAGTGGTTAAGGCAGTCGCTTCTCAGCCCTCCTCTTGGGAGGACGCACGATGCTGTCCCAGGGGGGATGGAGAGGACCAGGCCCACCACTGGCTCACAGGGTACCTCAGGAAAGTAAAATGTGTTGTTCTGGGTCTCTCCTTTCTGCTTGGGTTTGTCTCCCTGGGGAATAAGCTTCTTCTTAAGTAATGTGTAGTTAAGACAGTAGAATTTGTGTGTTCGTTAAGAAGTTGAGGTGGGGAACTTGTTGTTGTAGACTTGTGTGAGTGTATATTTGTACTCTCTTCTAATTGTCTCTTTCTTTCTGTGAAAAATATATGTAGATTTAGTATAAATGCAGTTTGAAGTGTTTTTTTCCTTTCCCCTCTCTTTTCCTCCCTTTCCCTGGTGTTAGGAGGGAGGCTTTTCTCTCTGTGCTTGGGGGGGTTGGCAGTTGCTTATCTCAAACCAAGACATGACAACATGACAAATTTAGGGACAAGCTTATACAGGTAGGTTGACTAAGATATGACAGAACTGGATTTGCTAGAGCAAGTTGTCCCCTTCAGTCTCTTAGCCCTGTGAATGAAACACATCTTAGTCCTCACTCCCCTGCCTTAACTGATGGCCAACAACTGAATTCTAATGCTATTAGTATTCTGTAAGTTTACATATTGTCAGGTTTCCTTTATGACTGAAATCTATTAAAATAAAATAGTTTCATATCAATTGCTTGTGCCTTTGGACACAAGAATCAAGTTATGGTTGATTCATAGATGTTTCAGTTTGAGGCATACGAATACAGGACATTGTAGCACTGATTTCAATGAAAATTCCACACCAGAGTAAAAACATAGTTTCCAGCCTTGTTAAATACGAAACACCATTTGTAAGACATGGCAAAATCTAATACGGATTTCATATTATTATGAAATAACCCAGTTTTTAGGCTGCAAGTAGAGAATGATTACTTCTGTAGGCAGTGATGACCAACAATTACGGACATGAGTGGAGTCTTATGTTTGCCCTTGCTGATTCTGAGATTAAGAAACACACTTGTATTTCTAAGCCCAGAAGACTGATCAGAGGACATATGTTAAAACATACTGGCAAACTGGTTTGCTTCGAAATCTCACTGAGAAAACCAACACATCCAGAGACATTTTGCAACTTTTCTTTAAACCAGTTCTCTTCATGTAATATATAGATTAACATAGCCTACATTATTCTAGATCCATAAATTTTAGAATACATTTGGGGAGACAAGGATTTCATTCTGGCTTATCTTATTATGAGATTATAAAAAACACCAAAGCATAGAAAAACATTATATTTAAAATAGTTTACCTAACTCAAACATAAAGAACAATTCTGAGTGTCATGTGCAGTTTCAGGAATGAATTGAACATGAAGGCCATTCAGAACTGAGACCTCAATATGCAAAATGTGACATATTGTTCTACAATTTTCTTTAGATAACTACTCTGCATGTGTTAATAAAATATAAAAAATTCCTGACATTTTATCATTTTATAACTTCATTCAAGACATAGTATAAGTCATGAACAGATCACTATGCTCAGCTGTATGTTGAGCAATTATGTGATGCTAATGTATGTGTGGCCTAAAATATAATGGTTTAAATTAATTTTAAATGTGCTAAAGCTGAGTATGTGACAAGATAAAAGCATCAGACTTCTAGTAAACATTTTATTTTTTGAATGCTGTGTTGCAACACAAATCCACTTCTGTTGTAAAGAAATCAAATCAGTAACCTGCTGGCTTCTTACTTTCCAAAATATTTACTGTCTTAGCACAGCCCTAGCAATGACACCCATGATTGTGAGTTTGGTTTTTTTCTTCTGTTTTCTGGAGCAGAGGATTTTTAGTTTTCCCTGTGTTCTGGATAGCCATATAGAATGGTCTGTACAAAAGTGCTTTCATAGAATCACAGAACCAGAGAATGGTTTGGGTTGGAAGGGACCTTAAGGACTTTGTTCCAAATCCCCTGCCATGAGTAGGGACACCTTCCACATGCCCAGTTTGCTCAAATCCCCATCCAAGTTGACCTTGAACACTTTCAGGGATGGGGCTTCCACAGCCTCTCTGGGCAACCTGTTCCAGTGCTTCACCACCTTCACAGTAAAGAATTTCTTCCTATTACCTATTTCAATTTACCCTCTTACAGCTTAAGGCTTTTACCTCTTGCCCTGTCACTATATGTCCTTGTGAAAAGTCCCTCTCTAGCTCCTGTGTAGGCCCCCTTTAGGAACAGGAAGGCTGCCACATGGTCTGCCTGGAGCCTTCTCTTCTCCAGGCTGAACAGCCCCAACTTTCTCAGACTGTCTTCATAGAAGAGATGCTTCAGCCCTCTGATCATCTTTGTGGCCCTCTCTGGACTTACTCCAACAGGTCCTTGTCCTTCTTATGCTGGGGACCCCAGAGCTGGATGCAGTACTCCAGGTGGGCTCTCACGAGAGCAGAGCAGAGGGCTCAACCTGCTGGCCATGCTGCTTCTGATGCAGCCCAGCATACAGCATACAGTTGGCCTTTGGGTTGCAAATGCACATTTCCATGTCATGTCAAGCTCCTCATCCACAAACACCCTCCAATCCTTCTCCCCAGAGCTAATCTTGATCTGTTCTCCACCCAGCCTGTACTTGTGTTTGGGGTTGCCCCGCCCCTAGTGCACGACTTTGCACTTGGCTTTATCGAACTTCATTGGATTTGCACTGGCCCACCTGTCAAACCTGCCAAGATCCCTTTAGATGGCATCTCTCCAGTATGTTGTCCACACCGCACAGCTTGGTGTCATCTGCCAACTTGCTGAGGGTGCACTTGATTCCATTGTCAAAGGTGTTTAACAGTGCCAGCCCCAATACTGACCCCTGAGGGACACCACTCGTCACTGGTTTTCACTTGGACATCAAGCCATTGACTGCAACTCTGAAGAGACAATTCCTTATCCACAGAATGGTTCATCCATCACACCTATGCCTCTCCAGTTTAGAGAACTCGAATGTCATGCAAGACAGTGTCAAATGCTTTGTACAAGTCCACACAGATGGAATCAGTTGCTCTTTCCTCAGTGACTACCACTGTAACCTCACCGTAGAAGGCTGCCAAATTTGACAGGCAAAATTTGCCCTTTCTGAAGTCACGTTGATCATGTTGACCATCATCAATCATCTCCTTATTTTCCATGTGCCTTAGCACAGTTTCAAGAAGGATCTGCTCCATGATCTTGCTGGGCATAAAGGTGAGACTGACCAGCCCGTAGTTTCCCATGTCTTCCTTTTTTCCCTTTGTAAATATGGGAGTTATGTTTCCCTTATTCCAGTCAGTGAAAACTTCACTAAACTGCTTTGACTTTTGAAATATGATGGATAGTGGTTCCCTCAGGACCCGCAGATACACCCCATCAGGTCTCATGGACTTGTGCACCATCAGGATCCTTGATGGTGTCAAACACTCTATAGAAGTGCACATTAACTTGTCTAAATGAATTTAAGTATCTCCCATGGATTGTTTACAATTGAACATCCTATGCTTTTTATTCCTTGATGTCACAAAAATTAATTCACTATTAATTAAATCTGCAAAAGTCTTTTGGGGATTTCTGAAAATAAACCCCCTTCTTTTGTCTTAATATTAGATGCAGCTATTTACATGTTATTCTGAGCTGCCATAATTGAAATAATAGTTCTTACTTGTTTCATTTGATCATAAAAGTATGAATTTATTTTAAAAATACATCCCCAACAATTTTCTGGAAAAGGCTTTGTCTTGGATGCAACACATCACGAGAGGAAACTCTTTTAAACTCTTGCAGTATTGAGCTGCTATAATCCTTTTCTTCTAGTCTCAGTGAGTTTTGAGAATCAGAAAGAAGTTCCCCAGGTATGATTTTATTGCTATGATTTTATGGTAAGCATATAAGTCTCCTGGATTTAAATGGAGAACATAACTTCTGAGATTCTCATAATGGCTTATATAGGTCCCGTCAAACATGTCCTGGGGGGCATCAGGCAAAGCATCACCAGCCAGTCCAGGGAGGGGATCTTTCCACTCTGCTCGGCACTGGTGTGGCCTCATCTTGAATATTGTGTGCAGTTTTGGTCACTATAATACAGGAAAGATATTAAGCTCTAAGAGAGTGCCCAAAACAGGACAGTGAAAATGGTGATGGGCCTGGAGCAGAAGCCATATGAGGATTGGCTGAGGTCACTTGGTCTGCTCAGCCTGGAGAAGAGGAGACTGAGAAGAGACCTCATTGCAGTCTACAACTTCTTCGTGAGGGTAAGAGGTGGGGCAGGCACTGATCTCTTCTCTGTGGTAGCCAGTGACCAGACTTCAGGCAATGGCCTGAAGTTGTGTCAGGAGAGGTTCAGGTTGGATATTAGAAAAAGATTCTTCACCCAGAGGGTGGTTGGGCACTGGAACAGGCTCCCCAGGGAAGTCGCAGCATCAAGTCTGATGGAGCTGAAGAAGCATTTGGATTATACTCTCAGGCACATGGTGTGACTCTTGGGGGATGGTCCTGTGCAGGGCCAGGAGACAGACTTGATGATCCTTGTGGGTCCCTTTGAACTCAGCATATTCTGTAATTGTGTGATAACACATGGAAGCATTTCTAAGTAAGCAGTACATTCTGTATTATTAAAAAAAAACAAACCCCTATGTTTATGTTTCCATCACAGTTTTTATCTATCTGAATAATATTTTGAATGCCAATTCCTTTTTCTCTAAATAAAATGAGATACTTATTTAACTTATTCTGCCAAAGAAATAATGGTCCATATACCATTCCATTAATTATACTTAAACTTTCAATTTAGTGAAAATTAAACTTCAAACACACATTTCAAAACCTAACTAGCCATATCCTCAATTTACACTGCCTGTGACAGAGTATTTCAATCTCTACACAGAACCAGTTCTTGAAATGCACTTTGATTTGCCCCAGACTGGGCAGAATAAGGTGTCTTTCTAAATGTCTCCAGAACACAAATACAGGTGTTGCAGTCAGCAAATCCATGCTTACTATGTCCAAGGAAATAATTCATGTACTGAGCAGTAAGAAAAAATCTCCTTCAGAATCCTGACCAGATGCCATCTACTATAGAACTACGAACAGCCAGAATGATGCTATAATAAGGAAGTCACAATGACTTGTCAGTGCTTCTGTGCTGTTCAGCTGAAGTTACTCAACACGCTCATTATCACAAAATCAGTGAAAATAGGCAACTTACATAAAATGATTTAACTTTTTTTCTTTTTTTTTAATTAATCCTTCTGCTACTGTTGGAAACAGTGTATTTTTCATTTCTTGAATAGACTGCTGCAGTTCTTAACCAAATAAACTATTTTTAAAATAAAAATTTTAGGTTGAGAAGGATTCAAGTGATTTAGATTACTGGATCATGAGGCTTTTTTAAAAAAAATGGCAAAATAGGAATGGCTGCTTCTTATAACACATGGTATAGCTGATAATTACTAGTATCACTCAATTTACAATCCACAATATTCTGAATTGCAATAGCTTAAGCTGAAGCTCAGTGCTGAGCTAACACTGAAAGAGAGAACATTAACAATAGTGACAGATTCAAAAGGAGCAAGATGCAATACTAGCTAATTTCACATTTAGCCAGCATGTGAAAAGTGTCATTTATATGCACTAAGAATATTAATACTTGCAATGCATATGGCTCATTTAACAAGAAAATATCTTTATCAAACTATGCAACAGATTTTATGGGAAGTCTGAATCCCTAAACTGTTCTGTCCTACAAGTTCAAGACCATAAACCTGAGGTATGATTTTTAACCAGTAATGGTTACCATTACTTACCATGGTTTCCACTTACCATGGTGCAACAGTTCATTTTTGATACATGTCCGGAATAAAGGTAATCACAGTCATAAAATACCACAAACAGCATTTATTGCAATACCAACTAGCAAAAGAGAATAAAAAGGATAAAATGCTTAATACTCCATACAAAAGAGAATAAAAAGAATAAAATACTTCAAACTTGATAAAAGGATACAAAAGAACACAAAATAGTTGATGTTTCAGTGGTTACTTCCTATCACTGATGCTCAGTTGAGGAGACAGGCCAGGACTACCAGGATCGGCAGAAGCTGGACAGCATCCATGCTTTGCGGGCATCCCCATGGAGCTAACAGTCTCGGTGGAAGGATGGATGTTTCTCAGCTTCCCTGCTCCTGGTGTCTCTATTTATCAGCTATCCATTATACTACGTAGGGCCAGAACGCAGTATAAGGTGATGCCTGACAGGCAGCCAAACACCGCCTATTAATTACATAAGTGGCAACAGTCTGTGCATGCTCGCTTTTTGGGTAGTGGTCGTACGACCTCTGCCCACATTATCTTCCTCCCATCATAGCTTCTTCACCCCCCTGTTCAACTTTTGCTATTGTGTTTCCAGAGTACTTCCATCTATCTTGAGATGTCCAGCCAAGTCAGAGAGGAACATAGCCTTGATAATAGAGAAGATCTAGTGTTATACAGTTAATTTGTACACTACTTTGCCTTTTTCCCAGCATGTGATAACTACTTTCTCACTCTTCTATGCTCTATTGATAATTTACATTAAAAGTACTCTCTTTACTTTCATGTTTTTTCTATAACTTAGCAAGTGACAGGGCCAGATACAGACTAAAAATAAAAATATGTTATTACACTCTAATACACATGGTTTCCATTCAAATTTACAGGTACATACTGACTCATATTAATACCTGTTTTGGTATATGCTTGTCCACTTCATTTCAGTTACAAGAATGTTATTCCTAACTTTCACCTATTACGGAATAGCATATCACCAATCTAAGAAATATAAAAAGTTCAGGGCAGAAGAGACTTTTAGAGGACTCAGTACATTGTTAATTAAGATTGCAGTTATTCAATAGTTATAAGAGGCACAAAAATATTGACTTACTTCATACATGTTTACTTTCAATAAAACTATAAAATAATGTGTTATACTTGTCACATATTTGTTATATAGGGGACAAAATGTCCATCACACAGCTGGATAAATACATCATGCGGTGGGTGAACAACTGGCTTGCAGGTCAGGTGCAAAGAGTTATGGTAAATGGGGTAACATCAGGCTGGTGACCAGTCACTAGTAGGCTTCCACAGGACTCCATCTTAGATCCAGTTATCTTCAATGTCTTCATAAATGCCTTGGATGCAGGACTGGAAGGAGTACTAAGTTTGCCAACAACACTAAACTGGGAGGAACTCTCAACTCCCTTGAAGGCAGAGAGGCTCTGCAGAGAGACCTTGACAACTTGGAAAGATGGGCAATCACCAACCATATGAAGTTTACCACAGACAAGTGCCGGTTTCTTCACCTGGGACAGGGCAACTCTGGATGTTCATACAGAACTGGAAAATGAGATCCCGGAAAGCAGTGCCACAGGAAGGTACCTGGGGGTTCTGGTGGATGGCAAGTTCAACATGAGTCAGCAGTGCCCCAGTAGCCAGGAGGCCCAACCATGTCCTGGGGGGCATCAGGTAAGGCATTGTCAGTGGGTCCAGGAGGGGATTGTCCCACTCTGCTCGGCACTGGAGCGGCCTCACATTGCATATTGTGTGCAGTTTTGTGCATCACAATATAAGAAAGATATTAAGCTATTAGAGAGCATCCAGAGGAGCACTACAAAGGCAGTGAAGGGTCTGGAGAGGAAGCCACATGAGGAGCAGCTTGACTAGTTCAGCCTGGAGAAGAGGAGACTAAGGGGAGACCTCATTGTGGTCTACAGCTTCCTCATGAGGGGCAGTCGGGGTGCACATACTGAGCTCTTCTTGCCAGTGACTAGTGATAGCACTCAAGGGACTGGAACGAACCTGTGTCAGGGGAGATTTAGGTTGGGTATTAGGAAAACATTCTTCACCCAGAGGGTGGTTGGACACTGGAATAGGCTCCCCAGGGAAGTGGTCAGAGCACCAAGCCTGACAGACTTCAAGAAGCATTTGGACCACGCTCTCAGAAACATGATTTTTGGGGGTTGTCTTGTGCAGAACCAGGAACTGGACTTCAATGATCCTTATGGATCTCTTCCAATGCAGAGTATTTAAAACTTCTATGCAAGTGCCAAGATAGCAAAACTTTACAGAAAAATAAAATTGGCATAGCTGCTTTTCTTCTACTTGTTTTCTCTGCTTATGCATTTTCATCTCTGAACTTTTGACAAGGTAGTGGTTTTGTACATCAGCATTTCCACTTTGCTTTAGGATAACCTTTTCTTTTTTTCATGCTGGCATTTCTTACTTTCCACTTAGATTTTTTCTGTCTCCTCAAAAAGCACAGATACACAAAGAATTTGACCAGTAAATGAGGCTTCCTTTCTCTGTGTGCAGGCCTGTAATTCAGACTTGTATGTGTGTATGTATGGCCAAACTTTGTGAACAAAGATTCGGGGGAGGGGTGTGGGTGTGCCCTTCCAGGCTGCGCAGTGGATATTTTAGGTGAGGCACAGCATGCGCAGAACTGGCCCCACCGTTTAAGCCCAAAGGTTCATCAGCCACAGCTGAGCGAGCTTGGACAGCGACAGTGAAGTCCTTGGGACTGTCTACAGCACCTAGTACTAACCGGGGCTGACCCTGCTTAGCATCCGAGATCTGATGGGATCGGACGCTAGGGAGGCATTGAACTGCCAGGGCACGGTGGCCCCTACAGAGACTTGAACTCAGAACCTTGGGATTCAGAGTCCGGAGTGTTCTCCATTACACCATGGGACCGCCCCAGCTCAGACTTAAGCTCATCAATAATGGTATACAGAATTTAAAGGGATCTAGAAATCACCTTCTCCCATTTCAATTAACTACATGGTCATCTGATAACATTACTAGTTAATTTACTAAATAAAAGTATCACTCATGATCTGCAAAAAGAGAGCATAAATCCTTCCTCTTGTAAGTGCAAAAGAAGTTTAACTCACAAGTAGAAACTTACTCAAGTTAAGGTCATTTTTCTGAGTTGCAAACAATATTCAATCACTAAGTGCAAAATCTATTGCTTACAAGACTGTTTTTACAAATAATTGAAATACATTGTGGAAATTATGAATTAGGTGTACTACCAACAATAATGAGAAATGCATAATGCTATGATCAATTACTTTTGTAATGAAGCAGGAATGAAACTAAGTCTGTATCACAGGTTTCTCAGTAAATATGAAGGAAATACAAATCAGCTAGGCAGACTATCTTCCTTACCCTTTGAAGGAAAATGTCTCCTTGATTCACAGGGTGTAATTTTTATTCTGTATTTTTATTCAGCATGTTACGATTGAAGCTGTTGTAATAATTGCTCATAGTGAACATTAGAACCAGTTCACCCTCCATTT
This sequence comes from Pithys albifrons albifrons, assembly GCF_047495875.1. NCBI lineage: Eukaryota > Metazoa > Chordata > Aves > Passeriformes > Thamnophilidae > Pithys > Pithys albifrons. The sequence goes on from NC_092460.1 coordinate 59,437,409, forward strand.
CATGGTGCCTATCTTCACCAAAGCCAACAAGTCTCTTCCACCTGGGTGCAGGACCTTTGAACACCTCACTTCCTCATTACTACAAGCCTTCCTTTCTAGCCGTGATCCATTTGCCTTTTGTGTTTGTTTTTCCCAAAGAAAAATGCAAGCAAAGAAAAAACTGACATAAGGGCAGTGACAGACTTCATGACACCATGTTTAGGCGGGTGTTGAAGCGAAACATCACCTTCATGTGACTTCAGCAACTCTTGAAAGTCTGGGCTACAAGACCTGTGCACCATCATCACGGAGATAGTCGGTGCATTCCATCCTCCTCAGCCCTCTCTTCACTGTTTCTCTCTACCCCTTCAGTCTCCAGGCTTGCTCCCCCTGTTCGCTGTGATCACAGCACCAAGGCTGCCAGAGTTCAAGAAGCATTTGGACAATGCACTCAGGCACATGGTGTGACTGCTGGGGATGGTCCTGTGCAGGGCCAGGAGTTGAATTCGATGATCCTCGTGGGGCCCTTTCAACTCGACATACTCTGTGTCGCTCTGAGCCGCTTCCTGGTCTCCAGCCCGCAGGTGTGCTCTCTGCGGCCGCCCCCTGCACCTGGCCCACCCTCTGCCTTCCTCGGACCGACACACTTCGTGTCCATTCAAACAGTTCTTTTGGAGAACCTCCGTGTTCCCCAAGGAAGCTCCCACCTGTGTACTTACTTGCCGCCTCCAGGCCCCCCCGGAGGCCACCCCCGCCCGCAGCCCGCTACTCCGCCACCAGAAAGCCCAGGGCGTGCCGCTCGCAGCCCGTATGAGCTGGGGCCGTCACACGTCCGGCCGCGCAGCGAAGGCGGCAGGATATGGAGATGAGGATGGAGATGAGCAGCCGCGGTGCTTAAGCGTGGCCGCGGGGATTTTGGCGCGGCGCCGCAGATAGCACCTCCTCCCCCTTCTCCAGCGTCTACCTCCTCCTCGCTCGCCCCCGGCGGCGGAGATGCTGCTGCAGGCGGGAGGAGTGAGCGCTCCTCCCTGCGTCAGGAGGTGCGGCTCCCCCGGCCCGGCGCTGCCCTCCCCTTTCTCTCCCCCCGCCGCTTTTATGTCTGTCTTTAAACGCCGCCGCAACTAGGGCTGGGCACATGTGCCTGCCGCCGCCTGCCCGCCGCTGAGGCCCGCGCCCGCACGGCCCTTCTCGCCATCCGCACCCGCGGGGGCACCTGGCCCTCCCTTTCCGCAGCTGACGCCCGGCGGGCGGAGGTAAGGCACGGCACGGCGAGGCATGGCATGGCACGGCACGGCACGGCACGGCGCGGCGGCGAGCGCTGTCCGTGGGTGCGCGGGGCGGACGGACGCCGTGGAGGGGCGGCCCGCGGTTTCCCAGCCCTGCCGTGCAGCTGCGGCCGTGGGGGGAGCGTGGTCGCCCCGCTGGCCTCGTGTGTGCCGCCGGGCGGGAAGGAGCAGGATGTGCGGGGGGTTCCTTTCCGCCCGCTGTCCGCCTGCCTGCGGGGCGCAGCGAGGTCCCGCCAGCCCACCCGGGAGGTTGCCTTCGCCCCGGCGCCAGCCTCTCGCTGCTGGGGGGAGAGGCAGCCCCTCGGGAGACAATAGCGAGCGCCCGCTGGAAGCCGCCCATATGTTTTAACTCAGCGGTAGGTTAAAAGGATGTACGGGGTTGTCTTACTTACATTGTTATTATTGTTACTGGGAAGGGCGAAGAATTTACATCCTTTCCCTAACGCGAGTGAAAGAATTTTCATTCATCTCCCGCGTGTTGCGTAAAACACCTCGAATGCATGTGTAGCGCGTGTCTCGGGAGGAGCGGGGACGAGCGCTGCCTCCGTCCCAGGAGCACCGCGGGGATGCGCCTCCCCGCTCGGGCATAGCAGGGCGAGCCCCGCCGTGCCAGGCCGTGGCGGAGCCGGGCACCGCCGGGAGCTGCCCACGGGCGCCCATCGCCGCCCTGTGCCGGAGGCTCGGGCCGGGCTCGGGCGCTGCATTGTTGCCGCGGAGCGTGGGCGTCGCCCGGCGGAGCCGCGCAGAGCCTCCCACCGCAGCGAAGGCGGGGGCAGCCCCGGCGGCCGGGGGGGCTGGTGCGCCCCGGTGTCAGCCATGTTTGGGTGGGTATGGTAATGAGGACCTTCTCCCTACCTTTGTCCCTCTTGGTTGTATTTTCTGTTCAGGATTTTGATGGTTGGCATCCCGCAGTGTACTATGGCATATCCACTGGGTGAATTCAGAACTACAGTTTTCTCTTAGTGATTCTTTTTCTCTTCGATTTGCTTATTGATCTTGTTTTCTTATTTCCTATGCCCATGTTGACTGGTTTTGTTCTGATTTTGCTAGTATTACAGCAAACTGGAATTTCTTGACAAGAAGAATTTTGTTCCTTTTGTTGTGGAAACATATGAGATGATTGAAATACAGCTGCACAGTCACACTGACCTGCCCCATGAGGGATTGTGATGGGATTTGATCTGTTTAAGTAAATTGCACTTTGTTTGGTGTGTAAAAGACTATATCCGCCATTTTATTTTCCATGTGGTATTTCTAGATAACAAGCTCACTGCTGTAGTGTTGATTTCTAAGGCAAGCCCAATCATTTTTCAGTAGTATGTCACCATCAGTGTGTTGCTGTGATGTACCATAGCACAGGGATCCAATTCTGTTTCTCCTTCCAAAGAAAAGCTGAAGTAAAGATTTTGTTATCTGATATCATGTACATGTACAGTGGATGTGTTATGCAGCCAGCTTACTCCATTTGATTAAAAAAAGTGATGACAGCATACTCAGTTTCTTTCTGTTTAGCAGTCTATTTGTCATTATCAGCATCACATTAAAAAGGAAACTGTAAAAAATACCTAGGAAAGATTGCTTAATTTTGTCTTGGGTAGTGCAGATTTTCATTTACACATAGACTGTATTAAGATAAAGATAGAATTACAGCCTGCATTCAGTGCATATCAGACACTCCCTTTGGGCTCTGCTCTGTAAGTCAGACTCAAGAACAAAAAATCCTATTGGTTTTGATCTGTGCATGAAAAACCAAACCATTTCATTACTGTTGAGATGTGTCACCAGTAGTGAAACTGAGTATGCAAAACTACCAAGGCATCTTGAAACTAGTTTTACAGCATAAGCCAATTCCTGTTGACCTTTCATGTCTTGTCCTTCTTACAGGGTTTTGTTCTTTTCACAGTGCAAAAGCCTGTATGTGCAAAACTTTCAAAATGCTGATTTTGACAGAAAATAAAAAAAACCCTCAAAGGTTATTCAGAAGCACAATCTACTAATTACACCATTCCTTTTGATACAAATTGCGTTGTTAAGATCTACTGGAGTGTGGAATTACATCACTTGGGAAGTATTTGTGGTAGGAATCTTTTGGAAAGACTTTTTTTTTTCAGAGATTTTCTCGAATACAACCAGAAGTGTACACAACACTAAGGACATGTTCACTTTTATCCTCAACTACTTTCCCTTGTGCTGACTGTTTCGCTCATATCAAGGAATAATGTTCTTAACTGAAGGACAAAATACCTGTTGATTTGGAAGAACAGTTTTTAGTACTACATTTTATAGATCAGCATAGCAATGGTAGCAGCTTTTTCATGTGACTTTGAAGATCTCTGAATTCTTAGTTGCGGAATAACTTTGACATATCAGTGGGTGGCATCTTAAAACTTTAGCAACTCCCTTCTTCCTTGAAAATTGTTTCAAAGTAACCTTGTTATTACTTGGAAAATGTTCTAAAATAATTTAAGAAAAAAAGTATCTTTGACAAATGACAAGTGAGTGCTATTATGCGGAAGAGCTGGAAGCACAAAACCCGATACTAAGTAGTGTGAAAGCCCAATGGTTACTGCCAAAATGGTTGCTTTAGGCCATGTCAGTAACTGGGCTGAGCTTCCCAGAAGTCTACCCTGAAACAGAGCCCTGTCTTCTTTATCCTTCACTCTTAAGGCTAGGGATTCTTCATTTTTATGGGAGAAAGTGAAGAAAAAGGTAGTGTAATGCCGTGGACAACAGTGCCTTGATTCCTGGTGCCAGTAGTCTGTTTCCCAATTTGGGAAAATAGTTTTTTGCTGCTGGCAAATATTTTTGCATTTGAAGTGTCAGAAATGTGTACTGCAGTGTTAATGATTCAGCATGCTCTCCTTAAGCCAAAATGGAGAAAGGATAGAAGCTCCAAAAGGACATTTGCAGTGTTTGATTTTCTGTAGTGGAATTGGTATGAATAAATTTCTTTTTGAAGATATAGGGATTTATGGTAACATAACTTGAAAGCGTGATTCATAAGATTTCTGCTAACTCATCTATGATCAGTTCAGCTTTTTTGCTATGCATGAAAAGCAGAGGAAGAAGTAATCACATAAATTCTTCCAAGGACTGCTTGATTTACTTATTGAACCATTCTAAAGCACGGAGGACAGACAATTAGAGCCTCAGTTGCAACTATGTATCTGGTAATGTCGAACTTTCAGTACTTGATATTACAACTTAAATAACTTTAGTACTTTAATGAAATATTAAACATACTTTTATATCCTCTCACTAATAAAATTGTATAATAAACCCATGGTTCTCTTGTGTCTTACATGATGAACTTAGAAAATGGAGATTTTGTTTCAAGTTGCCAGTAGTTACACCTTTTGAGTTTGACCAACCAGGGGTAGAATTTTGTTCATAATTGCTGAGATTACTCGGCTTCGACTGAAGGAGTGGTAACTACTGAATTTGTTCCTTCAATAAAGTACATGTAAGAAAAGACTGCAGAATAAGTGATACATTTTCTCCATTTGAATAGGAGTTTACAGTTAGCTCATCCTGTAAGTCAGAAGTATTTCGGTGAGGTTGATTTGTGAGAAGGAAATACTGAGAAGTCTGTGAAAGCAAGTGAGAAACTATAGTAAGGCCAGTAGATTCTTTAGAGATTATGTTCAATGAAAGGAACAAATTGACATTTAAGAGCTCTAGGTTGTAACAGACTCTCTGTAAATATTTCTGTTGGGCCATTGATTTAAAAGTAGTCATACAAGCTGTTAAGATCAAGTCTATTGATTATGAACAATTCTGAGAAAGAAATTTTGCTCTTTTCCTCAAATCATTGTGTTTGTCTTATAATAGTAGAAAGTATTCTTTTGCAACTAAAATTCAGGGCGACTAATCTAGGACAGATATTGTCTAAATTTGAGTCTTTACAGGGTCTTGATGTAAGATAAAGCCAGGAAGAACATTTTGCAGGAACTGAGAACAAATTTCCCAGCAATATGAAACAGATGCAATGTCACTGTAGTCTGTATAACTACCTGTATCTGCTGCAGGTATGAATTTAGTCTTGCATTTTTAAATATTTTTGCTATAGTATAAATGATTTCATTGTATAGAAAACAGAATAAAAAGCATTCACTTTCGCTAATGCTTTCAAGTCTCCTGTAGCCCACAGAGCTGTTTTTTTATGATGTCATTTGTGTGTAACGTAAATTCCTCTCCATTCTTCAGTGATGTTTTCCTAGACATTTTAATGCAAGTTTAATTGTATAAAATGTAATTATCTTTAATTATGATTGAGTTAAGCACCTATCAAATCTTTATTACTGACAGTCTGTATTAAACTAGGTAGGGCAAAATGCTAGATCATGCAGTTCGTGCTGAAGAGCAGCATAATGGCTGCTTCAGTAGATAGATAAAAATGGGCTTGGCTAGGCAGAAAGGCTATGGTGCATATTCCTATTTCCGCCAAAGAACACAATGCTGCATTGCAGCAGTAATTCAGTCTGTCCAATGAGTACTGTAACACAGTGTAACTTTTGCTAAAATAATTATCTGTTCACAGATTCCCCCAGCGATAGCCATTCTTCGCAGTCACAGTAAGCCCATGAAACATGGCTTGCTCCTTCAGTCTTCTTCCTCTCTTTCTCACTCAAATGTACTGGTTATTAACTATTCCTCCTATGCTGTCTCTGCCAGTGACCAGATTCTTTTCTGCAGCCTCGCATCAGTCCCTTGCTCCTGAAACTTTGGTTTTGTTTTTTTATATTGGTTGTCCCCATCAAGCTTTCTTCTGCCTAGCTCATAGACTCATATTTAAAATGCATTTTGTAGGTTTCCTTTTGGTTAAAAGGCCCCTCTTATTCATCTTTGCATATAATTCTGCTCCAGTGATTTCATACAGACTGAAACCTTTAGCGTGAATATCAATAAAGGTCTTCTGTGAATGTGTGCCATGGTGAGAATCCTGCCTTGCAGTTCTGTGTCCTCTGTTGAATCGTACCGGTTTCTTCATTGGGAGTCAAGGTGAAGATTTGGTGAACAGGAACATACGATGTAAGCTTGTGGGACTGGACTGGTACACTGCACTGTCACAATCTCCTTTCGAAGCCAAGATTATAGTAGTGTGAATTGGTCACAGCTTTTTATTGCATTTTGCTACCCTCACAGCAGCATGTTGGTATGTTAACTGCTTCATCAGAGAAGAACACAGAGATCTGAAGAACAGAATGTTGATCTCTTTAATGGCAAATATTGAACTTAAAAAGGTATCCATTCTTTCCTTGCTCTGTTTTTTTGTTTGTGGTTTTTTTTTAGTTTGGTTTAGTTTGGTTTTCTTTATGTTTTATGATGTGACAGTAACCTTCTAGAAAGTTATTTTCTGTCTGGACTTTCTTGCTAGTCTTATGAAGTATGAACAAGTGATTTTAATTTTCCTCCCTTTCGTTCCTTTCCTTGAAGATTTAAACAGTTACTGATCAGTGAAGATTAGAGGATTAGTTGTAATGAATTAAAAATTAAATGTAAAGAATTTTTCTGAATTGTTGTGTTTTCATCAGATGTAAAAATAAGATGATAAAAGTGCACTGTGTTAGAAAATAATGGAGGGATTTGGGGGCTTTCCCTTTAGAGGGAGTGATTGTTTTAAAAAGGAGAACAATGTAAAAATGATTGTGTTGTAATTTGTGTCAGAAAGGCATTGCTATAAGTTCTTTAATATTTACTTAGTTGTTGCAATAGTGTTGTTGGTTGTTTTAAACATGAAATTGCCTTACAAATAGCTTTTTATAGAGGCTTGTGCTGTAATTGCAAGAACATGGGGCAGTACTCATACTTTCAAATCTGTAAATGAGATTCTTTTGTGCCTGCTTCTCTGTACATGTTGGGAAAATCTTCAGCCTCGTATCTTTATTTTTTACTGTTATTACACAGCTGAGAGAACCAGATGTACAGTGTTCTTCAATAGATGTCTGTATATTGATTAGCATGCAGGCCTGTCTGATAGAGATGCATCAAAAGGAGCCCAACATAAGATGAAGAGAAGCAGACAGTGTTGGACAGAACCAGCACAACTCTCTTAGTACACATTCTGTACAAGAAAGATTGTGAGAAAAGGGTAGGCAGCAAAGTTTTTCAATGCGTCTTTTGGTGCTTTGAGTAATGAAGTTCCTTTGGGTCTTACTGCAAACGCTTGCAGTTTGGTCAGTGGACGTTTTACAAGATCCTATCTCCCTGTGCCAGCACTTCTGAATGCGGACCTGAAGCTGAAGCAAAAATTCTATAGCAGATCTCCCAGGAAGCTAATTTGGGTCTGAATTCCTTGTTGCAAGGGATTATTGCTGCTTACTCTGCTATGTGGCAGTCTAATCAGGTTACTTTACTTCTGCATGCTGATGCATTAAGGCTTGATTCTTCTTCCATGGGAGAAAATCATGAAATTCCCACTGTTCTGAGAGAGAAAGTTTGGGTCTGATGTCAGAAAAGACTGGCTCTGTTTTATCTTTCAATATGAGAAAGAAAGAGATTTTAAAATATCAAGGACAATACTAGCAATTCATAACCAAAATCTACCTCATATGTTTGATTTAGTAAGTTTTTTTCCAAAAATTTGTTTATGCTAGCTCAGATTATTAGCTGTTGTTATTTCAGTGACAGAATGATTTTCTAAATGTTCTTCTAACTGAACCATGTACTGTTCATCAAGTTCCATTCTGTTAAATACCCTCAAACAATACAGACACTTGTCAGTTTAAGAGTAATTTTAGATTTTTTTATAAATGGAATTTTACATGAGAAAATTCCATCCTTATTTGCTCATTTCAGTTGTGGAAAAGTCCAGAGAAATGTATTCTCCAGTAAATGTGATAATAAAAATTTCCCTTCAGTGTTTTCGTATGACAGGTGACATCAGTTGAGTCATGAAAAAGGATGAGAAACTGCCTAGAAACCAGAACTACATCATTTGATCAAATTCCATGATCTAAATCCAAGACAGAAAAAAATCCAACATATAAACAAACAGCTTTAATAAGGCTAAATTATATTTTAGACATTTTACTTTTAATCTAAGGTGGTGGTAATAGCACAGTAATGTTTTAAAATACCTGATAAGATTCAGGACTTGAATTCCTAATGAAATAATACTTAGTTTTGTAAATCCTTGGTATAATGGTGATTTGTTATGTAGATTTTTAAAATGATACATAGGAGAAACTATCCATCACATAATGCTGTATTATTGCACAAGGCAGTGTAGAAGGTAACTAGTAATGGAACTAACTGAAGAAGGTGTTTCACAGAATTTGGGGTGATAATTCCTGTTTTGATGCTGATGAAGAACTTCAGTTCAATACTGGACTACATCCAAATGATGTGGGAACCTAAAATAGCATTTTTATTAAAATGCTGAAGTTCAGTACTGTGATATGGGGGGAAAAAAGAAAGAAAGCTTGTTCAGAGGTTTGTGTTTAGCTAAACTGTGCTGGTGAGTAACCTTATTGAGTTTCTCCCTATTCTGTCTTCACTTGGGAGTATTCATATTTTTAGACCTAGCCCAAGCTGAGTAGTTTGATATCGGCCTTCTATGTGGTTTGATTTGGATCAAAGAGAGAGGCTTATGTGCGTGTCACTGACTGTGTTGTGGGAGTGCCAAGTACAGAATGGCAGGCTCCTTGCAAACCACCTGGGGCCACACTGCAAACATTTGTACCTGGTGGTAGCATCTGGTGAGGTAGGACTTCTTGTTTGATGGAGTACCAACTCCTTTAATACAGAGAACAAGTTGTTAAATCTGACAATTGGAGAGTGCCTTTGTATTTGTGATGTGTCCTGAAAGACTGTCCTGCATCCCCAGTGCAGTCTGGCCATTAATAACATGTTCCATTAGAAAACCATTATTAGAATCATGCACCATTCTGCTGAGCCTGCCGCTCACTTTTTCTCAAGCCCTGCAAATATTGCAAGTCTATACAGTGGAGGTCTGTGGATAACATCCTGATTAATGGAATGTTAATTAAGGGGGAATTAATATGGTACTGTCTATGAGTAAAAGTATCAAGCCCAGTTCATATTTAATGCATGACAGGATAGAATGATGCAATTTCTGTTGAAATTGACTCAACTGTGAGAGCTCCAGGTAAATCACATTGCTGCCCTTCAAAGTACCAAATCTAAAATAATTAATGCACATAGGGCCTTTTAAAACATTTCAGTAAATAGTGATGGGTGGCTTGTGCCTTTCTGACTGAAAATCTCTTTTGTTTATTACAACTAGAGAAGGATTTCAGATGACAAATACTGACTTAGTTTCACATGTGCAGCTGTTGTATTAAATACAGAGAGAAAATTGTTTCATTGTAAAGTAATCCCTGAACATATTACTAATTACTAGAATTGAGAAGTTGCTCTAATTTACATGAGTGGAACAACAGAAAAAAGCAGTTCAAAATACGACTAAAAATAGCATTTGAAGTACCAGATTCTGTGGCTTATAGTACAAAGCTCCGTTAGGACTGCTTAAATGCTTCAACTTAATATGTTACTGGTGTTTGCATTTGGTCAGAGCTAAATGCCACTGAATCATACATAAACTAGAAGAGGGTGCAGTCCTTTGAAGACTTTGCAATGCAAGAGACAGAACAGATAAAAAGAGGTCTGAACAGACATTCATTTAGTCCTGATATACAGGATACAGTATTAGGATTTCGCTATTGTCTGAACAACTCTTTCCGCATTCTTCTGTTTTGTGAGTAGCTCATAGGCTTTTTTTTTTGTTTGAAGAACTTGTATCAGTCAAACCAAAGCCTGATACTAGTTCCACTACATGTCAGAAGGAAGGTTTGTAGAACTGTGAACCCTTCAGTGACATTGGTGAACATGAAGCAGATCACAAGCCAAGTAGGCTCTACTGTGCTTAAAAAATTTAGGCTAATTGCCAGAGCTGGAGTTCCTGAGAGGAGGCAGTAACAGAAGGGGAAGGGAGAAGACAGTGTTGGGAGCCTAAGGAATCAGTAAAAAACGGTTACAATGGAGTTCAGTAGGCAACTGGAGTGAAATTCAACTTCCACATCCTTGGAAATTATTGGAAAAGTTAACTGCTCTGTTGGCTAAGAGGCTAGTAATAGTATTTGTGGTGGTAGAGGTTTTATTTCTGTTGCTGTGAAGTCTCATCTTGATAACCTGTGGGCTGGGTTCCAGTGACTTAGCGTCTTTCCTTTGGGTCTGTCATGGAAGCAGTCATGAGGTGCTGGATCTCTCAATTACTGTGCGAACAGTACCTTGCAGATCTCTACTACATGGGAGTTTGTCAGGACATTATACAGCCTTTGTACTATAGACCAGATGTTACAGCAAGTCCATAAGCAAAAGCTGAAAGGTCTGATGTTTCCTGGAGTAATTTCTGATTCTCAGCAGTTAGCAGTTCTTGATTAGACTTCTTGTGTATACTCTCTTTAGAGCTTTCGTGAAGCTTAACACATAATTTAAATCCCTTTTAAGACTCTTAATTGTGCAGATGGCTTTGCACATACTAGTTTTATCCCATGTGATTAGTGAAGAATTTATTGAGAAACATTCCTCCCCAAAATATTATGGTTACCTTCAGGAGGGCAGCTGCAAGCAAGTCTGTCTCTCTTTTGAAATGATTCATTGTGTTTTAAGAAAAACACATACTCAAATGTGGGCCTTTTTGTCTCTGTGCATACAAGTTTGAAACAGTAGGCTTTTTAAATGGGTTTAGTTATGGCTTTACAGGTATTTCAGATAGTTTCTTAGAAATAGGAAATAATTAAAAATATCTAAAGCATCAAAGCTCATAAGAGATGAACATCTCTCCTTTGAAACTATGGTTGTAATTATATATTCCTTCATGAAGGAAAATAAGTCACCCTTGCTTTTGAAGTACTAGGTGCATGCTATATAACAAAATTTTAATTGCTGCATGACTTTCTGAAATGGTCTGGAAAGCAGCCTACTTTGGTTAAAATATACTTTTAATAAATTCAAGTGCAGCTGTTAAGTCAGAAAGTAATGGAATTGGGCTCCTAAATTTTATGTAAAGTATATACCCCATTATGCCTGATAAGAAGAATTGTTATGCTATCAAAATACCAGCAATTAGCATATAGTTCTTGAGGAACTAGACCAAAACCCTCAGCAAGTGAATAAAATGTATTCTATATAAATATTTGAGACCAAACATTAGACTTATTCCCTACAATTTGGAAGTGGTTTAACATCCCTTTCTTCTTTTTTCTCCTCTTGTCAGATCAATAAGCAGAAATGCTTAAAACAAAGCACATGATTTCAAAATTAAGTTTTTTCTGCATAGTAGTATAATATCCTTTTGTATTTTTTTTCCCCACAGGTACTTTCAGTAGAACAAACATTCAGGAACAGAAGTCCTTACTTTTGATTTGCTGGTGTCAAGAACTCATCAGACACCATCTTCAGTCTGTTTCTTCAATATTTTTGGCCAAGCAGAGAGAGAGCTTACTTTTGTCTTTTTGTCTCAGCTGACCTTGATTTTCTTGCTGTTCATCTCATATTACAAATGCCTAAGAACAGCAAGGTAGTGAAAAGAGACCTAGATGATGAGGTCATTGAGTCTGTTAAGGACCTGCTCTCTAATGAGGACTCTTCAGATGATGCCTTTAAGAAGAGTGAACTTATGGTTGATGATCAGGAAGAAAAAGATGTAGATGTTGAAGATGGCTCAGATGTAGAAGATGAAAGACCTGCTTGGAACAGCAAACTCCAGTATATTCTGGCACAAGTTGGATTTTCTGTGGGATTGGGGAATGTGTGGCGATTCCCATATTTGTGTCAGAAAAATGGTGGAGGTAAGTTTTATGATACACCTAGTTGTACTTAAATGACAACACTAACCTTGCAGATTTCAAAGTTAGCAGAGGCTACTGTAAAACCTGCTTCAATATGTGAGAGTGTTCTTCTTATGGTTGCCAGAGCCTAGAAGGAAAAACTCATATTCTCTTTAATTAGAAAGTTGTATCTATTAAAGTGAAGTAGCTGATTTTTCTAAGATGCTGTTTGCTCATTTTAGGGTAGAAAGTTTTTTATAGGACCTTAACTAGTGGTCAGACTAACAGCTAAGGAAAACACGTATTCATGGAGGTCTGCATTATTTAGAACCTGATTGTTGTCCTGCTAGAGTGTTCTTTATAGTACTTGGTCAATAAATCAGGGCATTTGGTCTTTTAGACTTCAGCAGTACTAAGCTTCACACCTTAACTTTCTGATTGCTTTTAGCTCCTGGCCTTTTGATGATGATTTACTTTCATCAAGAAGACCAAAATGCTCTAAAAAGATATTTTTAACTGATAATAATTTAAATCATTACATTAAGGGACTGCATCTGTTCTTGTACTGTTAGACAGTTAACTTTTTCCTAAATAACAAGTTACCTTTCAGTTAAATAACAACAGTGTCATTGTTCTAGGCTGTTTGTTAGTTGACCATCTATGGTCTTGAATGCAGTGCGAACTATGTGGCTGGAGACTTTTCTTTCTCTATGAATGCAGGATTAGTGGTTTATCCTATGTTGTACTGTATCTTACTGTACTAAATTTATACACATCCTATTGTAGCTAATTGCTTAGTTGAATTCAAAACAAACCTGTCCCTTTTCATGTTACAGAAGATGAATGTGTACAGAAAAAAAAGAACAACATTTTACTCATGCTGGATTTTAAAAGTTGAATGACATTACTGATGTAATTAAAGGAGTATAGAAATGAACCTAGAATGTAATAAAAGTATAATTTGTTTTTTTCCCAGTTCAATCAGTAAAAAAGAAGTTTATACTTTCAAATATTCTATCTCTCCTGGATAGAGTCTAAATTCTTTTATACCAGGTTACTTTTATTTTTTTTCCCACTCATTTAAGTTCCTCCTTTTTATTTTGGGAATCAACAAACAACAGAGAAAAAGAAATGATCATTGGAGCTAAAGCTCGCTTGGTTTTCAAGTTAGTCAAAATGCAAGATGGAGTAGGTGACATAAAATTTTGAAACGTATAAAGTACATTGGTACCTTTGTATGTGTGTGCAGATGGACAGATAATTCTGACAAGTACATAAAAGAATAGGGGGAGGGAGGGAAAGCTTCACACATGGTAAGAAAACCTACACACATTTTATGAGGTTCTGTTTTTCTCCTACATACGTTATTTCAATTATATTTTATTCTAGATAAAATTAGGGTGGTTTTATGTAACCCATTCTAAGTATCAGTGTCAGAATTGTAATCTGCTGATAAGGCTTTACTACAAATACTTGTAAAAGTCTTGTAATTTAAGGGAAACAGCCTTTCTATGGATTTTGCTTAGAATTATGTGACAAGAACAGCAAACCCAAGAAAATAAAGATACATAAGACACAGTCAGATAAGCCCAAATAGATATATGTTATTCAAGGATTTTGTGGAGAAAAAATTTTGTGTCTCTTTATCTATTTTCTATGGAGATTAGTTTGTTTATGGCTGTGGCCTGTAGACATGCTGATGCTCCTGACTTCAGAGCTCTGTACTGCTTCACTGAGATACCTGTCATACCATCTTTAAAAATAACTTGCGTAGTACTGCATTGAACTGAGAATTGGGATGTCCATGGGTGTCTTTGCAATCTCTCTTTCTGAGTCTGGTCTGTACCACCAAACCAATTTCTTTCACTTTATTTTTTATGAATATTTAACAGTTTCTCCTCTTGCTTTAATTCTAACAAACTCATAAATATTTAGAGTAGTATCTGGTATTTTTTTTTGTTAACTAAGGTACAGCTGTACTGGCTAGCTCTTTGCTGATTTTCACACTTGTCCCATTCCCAGAAAAACATTTGTTGGGAGAGGCGAGAGGAAAGTCTAGTATGCAGCTGAGATGAGCTTGGATCTTCATTGGAGGTGTAGCTGTAATGCAGAGTGTATTGAGAGGGAAAAAAAGAGGCTGGAAGGAGACTTAAAGCAGTCAAGGGTGCTTGTTTTCTTGACTCAAGACTGAGGCCCTAAAGGAGTTTTAGGCTCTGTGAGTGAAGGCCTGAAGACATTCAGTAGAGTTTTGAGGAACTGACTATAGATCTCTTTGTCCTCACCACAGGCCCTCCTTACTCCTGGTAGGTAATGCTCAGCCTCTATCTGGTACTTAGGGCACCTCTTCCGCTCTTTGCAACCTAACAGATACAAAACCTGTTTTCTTCCTAAATTCTTGACAAAGGTGATTTGCACGGGAGCTGGTTATGCTCTAACTTAACTTTAGATGTTTTTAATATTTATCATTTTTGCACTACACAGTTTGTTTATTACTCCTTTACTGCATGAAGATGAACATGTGTGTTTAGATAGACACAGTTCCTGTGTAACAGTCTCATAAGCTCTGTTAGCATGCCCTGGGTTCAGAGCTGCCTCAGCTTCCTATGATTGATAGACAGCTTTAAACTAAACCTCTTAGGTCTACCCAGTCTTGCCAAGGCTGCTCATTGCTCTGGAGAACAGCTTGCACACCTTTCACTTTTTTCAAACAAAGGAAATATTATCATTTTTCTTTAGGATTATCAGAAATAAAATGTTACTTGCACATAATAAGAAGTAACAAAAGCAAATTAAATTAGCTGCTCTGCTAGAAATGAGTGAGTTGTTATTATAAAGAAAAGTGAGGAATCCACAAAATACTGCACACCTAAAGATGTCATGTTGTATTTTTTTAAGCCTTAACTTAATTTGCCTGGTTTTATTTTTTTAAGGTCAATTTTAGTATCTCTGTGATGTAACAAGTCAAAAGAACTAGTAAACAATGATAAACAGATAAAAACCGTGAGCAGCATTGGGAAAATTGCAGCAGATGATGTTGTCATTATGTTTTGAAAAGATTGACCTGGCTAGAGTCACATCCTGAGTTTTTTACAGTTAAATAGTCTGAATTTTCTATTGAAATGCCAGCAGATTGAACAGTAAAGTTCTGTGGTCTTTAGAAAAAGCATGGCAGTTACAGTGGAGAACTAGGGAGGGAAAAATATATAAGTATATATAAGTAGTTGTTAGGAGCTCCAGTCTGATTGTCTAATACAAGAGAAATGGGAGCAAAGCAAGTGTTCTCTTACATTCCAACACTTGAGTATGAATGCAGTGGCTTATTTAGCTTTTGATCAGTAATTTATATTCCATGCCTTGAGTTCACTGACGACTTCAGTATTATTTTGTGAGTTCTGTATTATCAGACTTGAAATTTAGTTGTACTTTAGTGTACTGAAAATGTCTTGTTTTTATTTTGCAATGCAATTTTTATTGAAGCTTATCGCCTAAGGGGATATTCATCCTTTAAGCACAATTTTGTAAAAAGGCACACCTGAACATACTGTAAATGAAACTAGTGACAGGAAGACTATCAGTAGGATAGACTACAAACCTACAGATAAAACATAAAGCTATTTATCAGAGTTTTCCTGATGAAAGGAGTTTATATTTTGTAGTGATAAATAATTTTACTTACAGAAGCCTAGTAGACTGTTAATCTATGGTGTTTTGTTGCCCACTTGTTATAATTTAAAAATGTTAGCATTTGACATGGAAAATAAGCTGAATATTAGCTTCATGCTTGCATTCTATTAGAAAGTGTCTAGTAAATTATATGAACTGGGATCTCTCTTCAACATAATGAAAAAAAATTCACTTTGAATAAGAATTAAATGAGACACTAGACAATTAAAATCTAGCACAGAAGCAGCTGAAACGAATCTGGAAAGTTAATATATTTTTCAGGTTACAACATGAATGGCTAGGAGAAGAAAAGTTTGCAATATCAAGATGGTAATGGTTATATCACCTCACATTACTGCTTTTGAAATGATTTTCCAACTCTTAAATCACAATGAATCATGTAATTTTATGATTTTTTCCCCAGAGTATTTATAAGAGCTTAAATCAGAACCAACGTTATTATTCCACTTCTGTCAATAATGTTGTGACATGTAGTGCTTATTGTAATATCAAGAGACAATTTGCCAGCTAACCCATTGTGGTGCTTGATTAAATAAAAAAAATTAAGAAATCAAAGCAATACTGTGCACAGTGTTAACAATCCCCAGTTGATGAAATCTTTTGTATCCTTGTCATTCATTCTAGGGAAGAAGGATGAGAAGTTTTTTTCCTTATGAAGTTCAGATGAGTTTTTTAATATGGAAGCCAGTGTTGAAGGCCAAACTCTGCAAAAAAAACCCCAAAAAACCAAAGAAGTGAATTCACACTAAAATAATTTTGTACATTTGGAAAGGAGACGTTAGAATCCTGAACTACACAGAATTGTAATATTCAGAAGGTGGCTTAGCTGGTAGGTGTAGCAGACAACTGAGTGTAAGATGTTGTTCAAGGCCAGTGTGTATAGTTTATTCAAATAAAAATGATCCTTATCCAATGTTGTAACTGCAAGGACCCATGTTTTCATGCACTTCTCAAATAAGAGACATGCTGAACTGTTTCCCTAGTGAATCTGTTTTAGAACGAAGGGAAAATGTCTTACTTTGAAGTATGGCTAGCTTCAAGGGAAGACCTCAGCTCAGAGATGCTGTATTTTCTTGTTGACTGTAGGGCACAGAAGCCCTTTGTACCTGAGTTAGCCAGTTGTATAATCCAGCTACATCCAAACCGTATGATACTGAAACTCATACATGCACAACTTTCTATTAAGTCCTTTTTTGGAAGGGGAGCAAGATCAAAAGGGAGTTCAGCAGAAGACCAGCACTTCAGGTGCTTTGCACAAGCCTAACCAGTATTCAGGTGAACTCTGCTGTCTGGCTACCCACACCGAATTACAGAGTTGTGTCATGTCTAATGTAATGTGGGTATAACACCACGTTTATTTAACTCATTTAGTAGAATCTAACTGATAAATCTTGCAACTTAAGTTGATACTGCACCATAAAATGCCCACATCCGCCCAGTCTTTAAACATGTGCTTAACTTTGCAGCCTTGTGATTAAGGTTGTGGACTGGGACACTGAAGAGCTGGGTTCAGTTCCTGCTCTAGTACAGTCATCCAGTGGGATACAGGGTAAGTCACTTAGGCCCCAATTTTTTTGGGCTGTTTAGGTTTCTCTGCTCAGCTATGCCACACCGGCCTAACTTAGCTCTAACATATCATAGTAGCATTATATGATATAAAACCCCTGTACTGTTAACTTTCAATTAATTGTATGACCAGAGTTTTAATGATAGTGATGCCAAAGCTTCTCACTTACAATGTGAATTAACTTCTGTCTTGCAGAAATTTTGAGAGAATGTTGATGATAAATAAATAGTATTTAATGATATTTGTCATAAATTCTTAAAACACATAGCCCCCCTCATTTTAGAATGTGTTTGTTGCTCTGTTGTTCAGTTTTCCTCACATTTATTTCCTTCTGTCTCTGCTGTCTCTCTTTTCCTAGTAGAAAGTAAGTACTTTGTATTCTTTCCATTGTGTGCACATAGAAGATGAACCACAAGAGACACCAAAATTCTGAATGGGAATGTAGCTGCTACTTCAGTAAGAACAATGCTTCAGTAGACACTGTAGTGTGCTGAAATGGGTAGATAGACCATGATGTTTGGCTCTATGAAGGGAATATCATAACCTCAAAACAAGTATATTTTTCAGAGACTGGCATAGGTTTTGACCAAATGCTACTCAGACAATACCATTGCATAGAATATAATCTTGTCATGAAAATAAAACACGAAACCTACTTCATTGCTAATGTGGCCTGTAGACTGTGAGGTACCTATGACTGATATTCTTTGTCTGGTTCATCAGTAGTTTTTCATAGAATTATAGAATGGTTTGGGTTAGAAGGGACCTTAAAGATTATCTAGGTCAGACTCCCCTGCCATGGGCAAGGAACCTTCCACTAGACCAGGTTACTCAGAACCCCATCCGAATGCTTCCAGGAATGGGGAGTCCACAACTTCTCTGGGTAACCTGTTCCAGTGTCTCACCAACCATATAGTAAACAATTTGTTCTCAATATCTAGTCTACACCCACCCTCCTTCAGCTTGAGGCTATTCCTTCTTGTCCTGTCACTGCATAGTCTTGTTGAAAGTTCCCCTCCAACTCTCTTGTAGGCCCTCTTTAGGTACAGGGAGGCTGCTATAAGATCTCCCTGGAACCTTCTCTTCTCCAGGCTGAATAACCCTAGCTTTCTCAGGTCTGTCTTTCAGCCCTATCATCAGCTTAGTGTCTTGCCCCTGGACTTACTTCAACAGGTCAATGCCTTGTGTTTGGTGTACCAGTTTTTCTCAGATTTTATTTCTTCTGTCTTTTTAGTTCGCTAGCCTTGAAGTCAAGACTGCAGTTACTCCATGTTTAGTATCTTTGTAAGAACTTTGTAATGGAAGGGGATGTCCAGTTAATGTGTATTTCATGCAGAGCAAAAGAGGAAGTGGAGCTAAATAGGAATGGATGGTACCAGAACATCTGAAACCTCCTGCACAGCCTAGGGAAGTTTAGCTTTTCTAAAATGAACTGTATTCCATGAGATAAGCTGGCCACTAAGTATATGAAAATGACAGTGTATTTTGATAGTTTCCTGAAAAAGCTCTAGAAAATTATCACTGGATGAAGAAACTTGAAGTAAAACTTAGCTGGAGTTGAGGATAAATGCCAAGTTGATTTCTGAACCTTGCTCAGTTTCATTCTCATCACAGAGGTGAATGGACTGATAATACAAGTTAGTAGCTCTGAGTACAAGCTTCTGCATTTGCTTTGTAGCTTGTTTTAACATGCTGCAGTCTGCATCTCTCATGCTTTTCTTTAACAATGGTTGCAAACAAAAGTTCTAAGCCCTTTGAGTTAGTTGGCCAGCCAGCGCTGTAGTCTATATTACAGCGTTAGAGCCACACGTGAAAGGTGGATGCCACATTGTTAATTGCACATGTGTCTTGGGTCGAGCTGGCGAAATGCCAACTGTCCGAGACAGAGAAAAAAGTGTTCCTTCCCCCCCCCCCACCAGCTAAAGGAAAAAGAAGGAGAGGGGAAAAAAAAAACCCTCTAAGCCAGGTTTATGCTGAAACTAACTACATGTATTTATACAGAAAAGAGAAAAGAGAAAACTACAATATAACACACACTTACACAAGTTACATATATATAACAAGAAATAACTTCTCACTCCCCAATTAATACAAAGTGTATTACTCTAGATTTATAAGCACTCTAAAAGACACTCTGCAAGAAAGAGAAAGTATAACAACAAAATATTTCTACTTCTCTGAACTCAAACAAAATACGATGTAGCGGCAGCAGGAGCAGGGCCTAACAGAGGAGGAAAACTGCAGCAGTCTTCTCTGTACTCCAGCCACGGTGGAATTGAACTAACATCTCCCCACTGCTGCCCAATATCTTAAGTTTGCATCATCTGGTATGAAATACTTCCTTGGTTACCCAGTCAGGTGATAGCTGTCTCCCAATCCACATAGATTCTCTGAGCCTGACAATTTGAGGCCTAGCTAAAACCACTACAGCATGCCTACATGTTGTGTTAGCTCTAGTACTCCACAATACTAAGGAGGAAGCTAGGCTCTGAATTTTTCAGTACACTTGGTGTATGGACATAGTTGCTTGCGGTTAGACTTGCTGAAATAAATAGAGGTACATCCTTTAGGTAGAATTGTGTATGATCACTTCCTGGGAATATAACCTCAAAGAAGAGGAATTGTTTTTTTGTATGTGTTTGCCTAACAGTGAAGTAACTGTTGCATTTTCAAATACGCCTTGAAGGAGAGAGTTGGTGAGTACTGCAAGATCTGGATCTGCAATACTCCATTTCACTTCCACCTAGTGTTTCTAGTTTCTGTCTGCAGCCTTGTAGCAACAGGCTGACACAGTTTCCTGGCTTAGCTGAATAGTCATTATTCTGTACATTTGGAGGAATCCAGATGTTCCGAAACCACTTATGTTTGGAAGTAGTTCAGAATGTTGTACACACACGGTTTTCTATATTTCCTTCATATTCAATCTTGCTGCTTTGTTACAAGTCAAGGTGTAAGTTTCTTAGGAAGTGTTAATTGGGCTCTTGATGACTCTGTATTTCTTAAAAGTTTGATCAAATGCCCAAAATTTCAGACAACTGAACAACTAGTTTTGATAATACCTCAATTTCGGTAAAGGTTTGCCTCAAAAATTTTATCGTGCTTTAGAAAGTCACTGTCTCTGGGTTTTTGATACCTTACAAGATGTATGACCAAGGTTCCAGTAAAATTAGTTTTTACATGTGACCAAAAGAATCTTTGCAATGAATGACATTAATTCAAACTTGAAGCTATTAGAAATTTTCACATTTGTTCTGTCAAGTTCTGACTTCTTTCATTTATTCTGATGCATACTTTGTTCCCTTCATAGGTGCCTATCTTGTGCCATACTTAATCTTGCTACTGATAATAGGGATTCCACTCTTTTTCTTGGAGCTTGCTGTGGGGCAGAGGATCCGCAGAGGGAGTATTGGTGTGTGGAATTATATCAGCCCCAAACTTGGAGGAATTGGATTTGCAAGCTGTGTAGTAAGTTTTTAAACATTGTGTGGTTTGCTTTCAGGCTGTATGATTTAGACTTTGTTTTGTTGCAGGGAAAGGCCATCAATTTGTAGCTGGGCATCACAGTCAGTTTAGAATGTTTTCCAACATCTTAAAACCTGAATTGGTCCATTAAAATGTTGATATATATGTGTCTCTTAAACCAGTCAACTTGTATTTTGTGGTTCTTTTGAAATTAGGAGCTGTGGAACAGAGTAGTCTTCTGGAGAAAAAATGGCTGTAAAAGTATAGCCATAATGTGATAACGACAGTGAAAAATGAAAATTTAGGAAGTGTCAGATACTTAAATGGGGCAAGCTACTCCCTTTTTATTCTGACTTCATTAAAATTATGTTCAGTGGCTGATGTGCAGAAATATGCAGAAGTTCAGCAGGGATTTTTTAATTTACTTTGCAAAGGTAACTTTTTGTCCTTTTCTTTCTCTTTTTTTTTCCAAATAGGTATGTTTCTTTGTGGCTTTGTACTACAATGTCATTATTGGATGGAGTTTGTTTTACTTTTCCCAGTCTTTTCAGCATCCGTTACCATGGGACCAGTGTCCTTTAGTTAAAAATGCGTCTCATACCTGTAAGTCTGTATTAATATAAGGTTCTTAAAAACTATATAAAATATATAAAATTTGAGAAAAGGGGGAAAAAGGAATAAAAATGCAATTTAAAAAGATATTTGTGGACAAAAGTGTTCTATGCAAAGATGGGTTTCTAGCTTAATAAGATGTCACATTGCAGTACTTGAAAACATACAACAAAAAACTAGTAAAACAAATACACTATTTGTAAAGAAAACGTCACTATCAACAGTATTTTAAAGGGTAATGAAATTAGAATGCTATTAATTGCATTGGAGAAAAAATAATCTGATTTCTTCTGATATTGATACTGCTTTTTATGCTTGCTTGATGAAAAACAAAGGTGGAAGGATATTTTTATATTTTAATTAGTAGAATACTTCCTGACAAAAAGTTGTTGCATTACTAACAAAGGAGAAAATGGGCAACTGTAAACATCAATTAAAATGCAGGTGATAAAAGCACTGTTTGCTGGTAAAGTAATAGAGATAGTTGGTCATTGAGATGCTACTGCAGTGAGATGATCTCTTATGGACATATTATATAACAACATTAAAAGTCTCTTTTTCCTTGAGTTTGGTTATCTTGTAACAGTTACACATTTTGCATATTTATTGCTATTGAAATATCAATTATTTCCTTTTCGTTTCTTTTTATTTCAGCTCCTAAGTTTTCTTTAGTTACCTTTTGTGGTTTATTTGCCACTTGAATTAAGAACATTATCAGGGATATTTGTAAAGTCATAATTTTTTATAGTGTCTTTTCCAGTGTTGCTTGCTTCAATTATTTGAAATACTCACTATTTGTGAATGTTGACACACAGTCAAATTGACTGTATTCGATAAGCTCTTGTCCATTAATTGAGCCACAGTGATTGTTTATGTACTCTTATCCTGCCTAAATATTAAGGTACAGTGTGACAGCTAACTTCAGGAGAGGTTGATTGAACTAATCTTAAAAAAAGAAAGGTATTATATTTCATAACATATTTTTGATAGGTTATTTCATTGAAGATCTGACATCTGTGTTAGGTTTCTTCAAATTATTATATTTTTCCCCTTTTTTCCATTAATTATCTTGACTCAAGTCATCTTAGATATATAGCTGATTCTCTGATATAAATAATTTACAAAGAACTTAGGAAACATTTTCTCTGAAGAAATCTTTCAATTTACATGTTTCATGTCTAGATACATGCAATTTCTTAAACTGTTGGAAACATGAGTATAACAGAATTACAGTATAATCAAAAAAATCACTTCTGGAATACACATAACAACTTTCATTTCGTTTAATATAACTGTGTAGGGGCCATTTATTTCCTTATTTCCTTTTCTCATCACTTTGGTATCATGTTCTTTTATTGTTTATAGCAGTAATTAAGTCGCTGTTTATTTTAGTGTCATGTCAAGGTGGATACAATCCAGGATTTGGTTTCCACATGTCTTCAAATTTGTGTTCATTCAGAGAGATAGTTTTCATAATATGTAAATCATGAATAGATGATGTAATCTTATGTGCGATAAGTGGAATGTATTTCTTCATCTAAGCCTGTCTACTATTTGGTACTGAGGTGAGAAATAAATTCTGCCTTGGACTAGAATTAACCAGAATGCAGAGGAATACATTACCTTAAAGGGGTGTTTTAAAAGATATACCCAGAACCTTTGATCGATAGCAGTCACTTTTTCTTTTAGACAATGTCTTAGGACTCTTTTGTGAGTTTAATTTCTCAGTAAATGATGATGGTGCAGTTACAAATATTGAGAATTGGTAGAACATGGTTATGAAATATCTCTCCCAAACCCATTGTTTACTTGCTAACATCTCTTCGACAGTTGTGGAGCCAGAGTGTGAAAAAAGTTCTGCAACCACTTATTACTGGTACAGAGAAGCACTGAATATTTCCAGCTCTCTGTCTGAGAGCGGGGGTTTAAATTGGAAGATGACTATCTGCTTGCTGGCTGCCTGGGTCATGGTATGCTTAGCCATGATCAAAGGCATTCAGTCTTCAGGCAAAGTGAGTATACTGTTTACCTGCATGACATTGTTTTACACTGAAGCATTTTAGGATATTTCTGTTCACCAAACCCGCTGTTTAATCTCATGAAATCTGTAGGAGCAGGTGAGGACTCACACCAGTATTTGTATAATCTCAAGCAGGAATGTTAGTAGTAAGCATTAAAATTACAGAAATTTTAGTGGGAATTGAAGTAGTAAAGTGGGAATTCAGATCTGAAGAAGAATAATTTTGCATTTTGTCAGCATAAATGTTGCAAGTAACTGTACCTCAGCTTTACTGCTCAGCATGAGTCTGTGTGTTTCAGGTTTCCACGTGTACTCGCAATATGATTGCAGTACACCTAAGTATGCATGCTTCTGTCATTAACACAGCTGCTTTCTAGGATTCTGAATTGTTTCTTTTGACTAGTGATTTACCATCCCTTTGCATCTGAGTACTGTCACCTTATCTTCTTTCCTTTGCCTGCAGCCAGGTGGATTTTACTGAACTTTACAGGATAAATTTTTGCAGTGATGGGGAATGAATGATCAGATTTGTTTACTATTTTTTGTTGTTTTGGTGGTAAGGCTTACTTAGTGATTGAATTCATTGGTTATGTACTTTCTATTTACTCTTTTTTCCTTCTGAAGACACAATGAGTTTCTATTTGGGCTGCATATCTTCACCATGCTCAGTACTTGAGTCAAAGTGTTTTGTAAAGTGAAGCACTTCTGCAAAAGTCTGCTTCTGTCTTTGCTGTCATCTCATTCAATTCATACTGAACTTCCCTGTAAGCCCAGTGGTTCCTTATCAGTTAGTGAACACTGGAACTGTATTGTTTTAGTAAAGTACAGAATTTCTTTTACAGTCATGTGATTTTTCTTTATTCTGCAGAGATATTTCTTGAAACATATGATTATTAAATTCAGTCATATATGCAAAGGATACTTAGCAGTGAATGAAGCCATTGAAAATAATGTCCACGTTAAATGTCATGTTAAATTTTTTCTTAATGTTTTTCAGATCATGTATTTTAGTTCACTTTTTCCTTATGTGGTACTTTTATGCTTTCTGGTCAGAGGACTGCTCCTTAATGGGTCAGTGGATGGAATTCGTCACATGTTCACACCTAAGGTATGTGCTTCATTTCTGTTTGCATAGTATTAATGCTTCCGTGGCAATTTGACCATTTATGAATGCTCTCATTTAAACTTACTGTCTTCATAAAACATTGGCTGTATTTCTGTTGGGTTAAATTACAAAATTATTATTTACCTTGGTGGCACAATATCAAGCCCTAAAGTCCAAAGGCTCTTAAGTATTTCAAGGATCTGTGTAGAGTTACCTTCCTTAGGTGAGGGTTCCTGAAGTTACATGCCTTTACAAAGCAACTAAAAGTGCTATTTGCAGGATTTAGAATATTTAGAGAGGTCCAAATACGGAAAAGAAGAGAATGACATTCTCTGGTATTGAAATGCCTAGTCCTGGGATGTCAGCAATGCCTTACTTTGAACTGTCATGGCATTACATAATTATCTTTTCTCTTTTCAAAAAGAATATTTTTTTTCCTTTTTAGAAATAAATTAATGCTGTTTGCATAGTAACCCAAAGTACAGGAGATGTGTATTTAATAGTAGTCCAAGTACTCACCCCACATCTTTCCTTATCATGTTTCTTATGGTTGACATGCCAAGATAGCAGCAGTTCTAAGCACACATTTTGTACTGCCAATATTTTTACCAGGAGTGTACCTTACAGAGCTTTAGATTTTCTAACTAGGGAGGTGATAAGAATGTTATGAATCATTGTTTAGCTTGAAGATCTATGTTCTACCCACACCTATCTCAAATGCTTCCAACTGTATCTATACTACAGGAACAGCATGTTTGAGTAGTCAGAGCCATACTCGGGAATGCATCATGCTGGGCTTCTTATTGTATTATGAAATGAACTTTCCAACATGTCCATTTCATAGTACAGTTGAGAAGAACAGGACTAAAGTTTCAAAAATGAAAGCTAAATAATAAGATTATCAAAATCAATGCACATAGTGGCTAATGCCAGATGACAAAGTGTTGTCAGTTGTTTGATTCCAGGTGGTCTGAGTCTGGAGAACTGTGATGCTATAAAAATGAACTTTGTTAGCTATCACACTCATGCAGTCATGCTCCACTTCACATGCTGTCACCACTTCAGACAGTCATGGTTCTGCAGGAACTTGCAGGGTGCTCAAGCAAGTCTGGGAGACCTGAGGAACAGAGAAATTTAATGCTTATTAACGAGAGGAAGTCTAGAGCAGAGGTGGAATACAGACATCTTGAAGATACAATTTGGTTTTTCAACCAGTGTTAATCTGTTATTTGACTGAAGAAGTACCACTAAATACGTAAGGAAAATTAATACAAAAACACCGCTTGAATACTGACACTTCTGCACTACTCACTATTTCAGCTGAATTAGATTTAAAATAAGTTGCAGCTGATGCTTACTTTCTAGTTATTTTATACTTACTCATGCAATGTTTCAAGTGTTCAGATAAATGATCGCAAAAGAAAAATTGTTTTTAATTTATTCTGCTAGTTTCCAGTTCTGTATCTCAAAATTTAAGTTGTGTACTAAATTTGCAGTTAGGAGAGATCTATGTCAATGTATTATATGTGAATGTAAACTTTAATTGTAATTTTCTGTACTTGGGCATTAATTTTGAGTGTAGGTCCATATGAGATTACATGAAGAAGTTCAGACTCCCCCACCTGTTATTGTTCCATTCAGTCCATTGTGCTAACAGTTTATTTGCGCAGGCAGACTGTTCAGAATTGTGCTAAAGCAGTCTAGCTTGAAAATTTTGCAGCTAGGTAGACGTGAGAGGGAAACATGTTTTCAGCCTCAGTCGGCTGAGCAAATGACCACATTTTGACCACAGAGGATCATGGCACATTCCCACAAGAGTTATGCCAGCCTGGCAAAGGACTGGCACACACTGGTGCTCATATGTGAGAGCAAAGGGCTAATGTGGAAGGGGAGAAGTTCTCTGGCATGGCTTTCAAGCAACGCAGAAATTCTAAATAATAATCTTAATGGAAGACCATAAGAAAGATATATGAAATGCTCACTTAGATGAATTACTGCAGTTTAACCATAGGACTGAAGCCTAAAACAGAGTCCCCAAAATTTCACAGGCAGTATCTAATAGTAATTGATAGTAATATTGATCTAATAGTAATCAATTACAAGTTTATTTTGAAAGTCTAGGCAATGTGTATCTGAGAACACACTGCTTTTGATGGTACCAAATGATACATTGCGGAAAGTGAGAAGTCTTTTGATATTTCAATCTTTTAGAGATTTAGTAGAATTCAGAATATTCCTTGAGCTCCCTCTGGTGGAAAAGCTCTGGCATGACGGTGATACAGGCAGGTTGAACTACTTCCAGTAGCTACTTGTGCATTGTAATTATAAAAAAATTGTAAGTCAGGAACAAGTTGCTGTAAACACTCGTTCTTTCCCAAAATATGTTGTATTCTAGCTATATATAAATGAATAATGAAGCTGAAATTTTTTTCTCAAAATGTTATAAAAGTAGCAGATTTATTTTTCCCCAGAGGAAGACATTCAGTTTAGTGATGCTGGCATCTATGCTGATGCTTTTTTAGTTTTGCTGTTATCAATAAATCTAGGGTTTAAAAAAAAAGTCACATGCATTAATGAAGGCCCTGAATCAGCTTGACAAAATCTAATGTTTAAATTTGACATGTAGTTCTTTTATTGTGATTTAGTTTTTAGAAGAATTTGAGATAGATGGTGACTTGTAACTTTGTAACAATTTTTCAGTGAGAAATACAGCTCATCTAAATGATGATACAGTCCAGGTTTTTTTGATAAAAAGCTTAGTTGCCCTCAAATACATGACCCATTCAACATTGGGTTAAGTTCAGGGCACCTGACTTAAGGGAGATCTGACTTGTGGACTATACAGCTTGTGGTGGCCAGTGTTCATTTCATATATTTCATTTTGCTTTGCGTATTTGCATGTAATAAAATTCCATATAAGCATGTGTGTCTCATATTCACTTTTTTTTGTTTGATTGAAATGTAACAACAAAGCAACTTTCATCATACTCAATTGAATTTATAAGAGGGTTGATCATCGCAAAATACATCTCAATTCTAACAAATGTCATACTGTAAATCAAAGACAGTAAATACTTCAAAAACAAAAAAAAAGTTCTTTCTTATTTCTCAGTGTAACTTGCTGCTATTTCAGTTACATGGCTCCAGTAGTATGTTATTGTTGGGAAGATAATATATAGCATGTTTCTCTGACATTTAAGTAATATAAAATGAACAGAAATTCTGGCCCATAAGTTTGCTCAAATTTAGGTGTCACGTTCAGCTTTCATCTTAGCATAGTGAAAATGCATCTGTAATGGAGTATGAGCATTTTTTGATGTAGGTTGTCTTCCTGATCATTTTTTCTGTTGTTTTTTTTCTTTCATATTATAGAAATGCATTTTATAGCTGACATTTATCATATCTGATTTCAAACAGCTTGAAAAAATGCTGGAGCCCAAGGTCTGGAGAGAAGCTGCTACTCAGGTGTTCTTTGCCTTAGGGCTTGGATTTGGTGGAGTCATTGCCTTTTCAAGCTACAACAAGAGAGACAACAACTGCCATTTTGATGCTGTACTGGTGTCCTTCATCAATTTTTTCACTTCTGTGCTGGCAACTTTGGTGGTGTTTGCAGTTCTGGGCTTCAAAGCCAATATCATAAATGAAAAATGTGTTATCCAGTATGAATATCCATTTCTTTTTTAAAATTATTTTTATGGTTTATTTAATTTATGAATTAACACAGAACACTGAGTTTGATCTCTGTGGTTTATTGTGTTTTACAGGAATTCAGAGAAGATTTTAAAACTTTTGAAAATGGGAAATCTCAGCCAGGATATGATCCCACACCATATCAATTTCTCAAGCATTACAGCAGAAGATTACAATCTAGTTTATGACATTATACAGAAAGTTAAAGAAGAAGAGTTTAATTCTCTTGGTCTGAAATCTTGTCAAATTGAACATGAGCTTAACAAGGTGAGAGTAAGTCTTGAATACAGAGATTCTGAACAGATGAATATTTTTAAGCCTGAAATGAACTGTGAAGTGTACCTACAGAGGGTATCATATAATGTACCTATAAGCCATGCAATTATGAAGATCCAGATGAAAACATGCTTACATTCCAGCTCACTTGAGGACTTGGGGTCTGATGTCTTAATATAGTCTTCACTTTTTTTGATAATAATATCATTCTCCTCATGAAGTGAGAAGTTTTTAAAGTTTTGTATTTTAGAAGAATTGAGCTTGAGGATTTTTCCAAAGACTAAGCAGAGGTGTTACCTATTCAGTGTCTCAGATGGCAATGTGTTACAATGTTAAGATACAATTATTAGATATAAATACAACTGCATTGAAAGGAAAAAAATATACTTATTAGGTAATTGTTTAATGAGTATCATGCTGTTTTGAAATCTTACAGTGAGTCAGATCTGTAAAAAAAATTACAATTTTCTACCTTTAGAGAGTGACTTTCAAATTTAAACACTTATCTCTGTATAGTTGCGCCAACATCTGAATGCAAAATATAAAATCAGTGACTTAGTTTTTAAAGTTTCTATGCTCTTCCTACCATTTAAATTTGAAACAGAGATAGAGAAATTTAGTCCTTTGTACACTTACTGGAGAAAACAGTGACTTTTCTAGCAGCTCTATATTCTTTCTTGCAAAATGTCAATGAAAGAGAAAAATAAGTTCTGATCGTACACAAGATGAAAATTTTTATAATGAGACCAATCAACCATTGGACTAGTCTCTCGAGGCAAGTGATGGATTCCACAACATTGGACACATACGATTCAGCTGGACAGGGTGCTGGGCCATCCTTTCTAGACTGGTTTTGCCAAGAAAGTTGGACTACATGATCCTTGAGATACCTTCCAACCTGGTATTCTGTGATACTGTGAAAGAATTGTATTAATGTCAATGCTCAGCCAAATCCAGTGTTTCAGTAAATAGTATTAATTAATTGAAAGAATTGTGTATTAAATAGCAACTTTCCACTCTGCTTTCAAGATGTAATTGATGATACTGTAAGATTACAAAGTCAGACTGTCACACTACCAAACAAAAAAAGTTCAAGAATAATAATGTAGATTATTTTTTTCTCACTGACAGGCAGTACAAGGAACTGGTTTAGCTTTTATTGCCTTTACAGAAGCAATGACCCACTTCCCTGCTTCTCCCTTCTGGTCAGTCATGTTCTTCCTCATGTTAGTAAATCTGGGACTTGGAAGTATGTTTGGAACCATTGAAGGGATTATCACACCCATTGTTGATACCTTCAAAGTCAGAAAAGAAATTCTTACTGGTGAGTTACACAAACTTTCTTTTCTCCATAGAAGAATAAATAATTTTTTTTGAGAGTGTGAAGGGTTTGGTTGTTTGGTTTTTTTTGACATGAAATTTACAGAGCATTTTACCGAGCAGTAGATCACTGTATTCAAAACTGAACTTCCATAGACAAACACATTAATATATGCCAGTAACACGTTTTCCAGAATGTTACAGCAGCAGCAGAAACCACCTCGAATTTAATTTTTAATGGAGGACTAATTTGTGTTACAAGTTTCTGTATGGTCAGTTTTTTGGGCTGTTCCAGAATACTTTCTATTCCAGTCTGTATCACACATGAGAGAAACAAAGGAAAAGGAAAGAATGCAAATAGGTTGCACATTACTACAAATTATTCCTAACTAGGCCAAATGAAATCTTAATTTATGATGGAATTTTGATTATGCTAAAATCAGTACAGTTACTCTCTAGAGAAACTTATTTTTCCCTGCTGAATGTTTATAAAGTTTTAAACAAGATGTCTAGTTGTTTTGTTTGGAGATTTTTTATTTTTTAAATCCCCACGGTTATATGAGGTGTAGCATGTTCATGTAGCTCTGATGATTTGTAGTGATTTCTCTGTCTCATAGAGAACATCAGCAAAAGGGTGAAAATGAGGTTTCTGAAAATCTTCAGGATAGCTGCAAGGGACGATGTGTTATGCACAAGTTCATATTTCATATCAATTCCTGTGACAGCAGAGTTAGAAAATAATAATGAAAAAAGCTGCTTTAACATTATCTAACTCTGTGGAGGAAATAATGAACTCCATGACAGAAATAATAATATATTTTATAGGAGTTTATCACTGATGCAGAAGAGCGCTGCTCTTTTTCCAACTTCTTTCCTTACCTACTCTAGGTAATAAGTAATATTGGATAGATATAAAAACCAAATTCTTCAAAAAGATAAATCAACTGATTTATCATAAGTCCTAACACTTTTGGTTTTGGGTTTTTTTAAAATCAGGTCTTAAATTCTTGCTGAATAATCAGTGCAACAATTGGAAATTAGCTGTTTTTACCTAAGTATGTATGCAAATACTATGATATATAGTCATTACACTGGAGTAATGGAGCATTTTGCAATAATTTCTTGTAACTGTGTTAGACAAAAATAACCCTGTTAAGATAAAGGAATATTCAAGAACTGCCTTTCTCTTGTAATTTTTTGAGTGGTACACATGCATGAGTTTTGCTAAACTCAGTTTTACTCAAAAGATTACAACTTGATGAGATGTTTTTACAATTAATTTATAAAATTGAAATATCTGGATTAGTATTGTTGATGGTATTTCACAAGAACTATGCCTGCAGTAGATTTTATGTTTAAAAGACAGAAATCTTCAACTTTTACAGAATTGTAGGCACATCTGCAACGTTTTGCACTATGGTTCTGGTTCAATCCCTCCTGAGTTCAGGGAAACCAACTCATATGCTTGAAGTTATTTTCCATTCAAGTGATTCCAAATCAGAATCTGCATATCTACGTGCTGAGTTATGATGAATTTACCTGCCTGAGCCTTGGCTGGTAACTGGAGGTTTAACCCCAGCTGACAACTAAGTACTATGCAAACTCATGTTCACCTTTTCCTCCTGATTTCAGTGGGATGAGGAAGAGAATTCAAAAACAAAGGTAAACCCCATGGATGGAGATAAGAACAGATAATGATTGAATTAATTGGCTTTTCTCACCTAAAATCACATCCCCTTGAGGTACATACATGAGGTACATACTTGAGGTACAAGTACACTCAAGTCCTTGAGCAAAAATAACCCACAGATGGCTTTGCCTTTGCTTGAAGCAGGAATAATCCAGGCTGTTTTCCCCAGGTATTTTTTTATGAGCACTACATGGAATTTATCTCCTTCTATAGTACTTAGACAGGACCAGCCCAGTTAGCAGATCCTTTAGTGTTGACTAATCAGGTGGCTTTTGCTAATTGTATATCCTAGTGTTTGAAGGTCCCACTACCTGTTGCTCTCAGTGTAGTCTGTAACAGTCCGTTGTACCATTCAGTTTTTCAATGCACCTGTTGCTTTGTTTTGATTTTTCCTTGTACTCCAGAGACCTAACTCTTGGGTATGTGAGCATCTATGTAATGTACTTTCACAGCCAGGTTCTCAACCTGAACAGCACTATCTTGCCATAATGTGGCACCCCAGATGAGTTTACTGCTATGCTGCCAGTTGATCACCTTCTTTGCTGCAAACACCCCCATAGGGCATTTGCCACCATTCATGAGTCAGTGTAAAGTATTGGCCATTTTTCATGTTTAGCAATATTTAAAACCAGCTAGGTGACTCTCACCTCTTCAAACTGACTTGGTTCTTCTTGTCCTTTAGCAGTTCCTGTGACTTGTAGGGAGCTTAATATAGCTGCCTTCCATTTCTGATGCTTTCCTACAGCATGGCAGGATCCATCAGTAACCAGGTTATATTACTTCCTGTTTTCTGGTGATTTACTGTACAATCCAGTCCCTTTCACAAACATCACTGCCTCCTCTGGTGACATTTCATTCTTTGCCTTCTGGCCAGTCTGGTTACTTCCAAGATTACTTGACAAATGGGCTTTCCCATTCAATCTTGTTGTGTGATCAGTGCAACTCACTCCATGTAGCATCAGTTGCCTAATGTGTAGAGGAGACCCTGCATTTGAATATCCATCCCAGTGTGGGCAACTGACATACCAGGGGGGGCGTGTGCTTCAGTACCAGTGACTTCCAAAGTGGCTCAAACCCCTTGAATAAGCTGCCAGTATCTCTTTTTTTCTTCAGTTGGAGCATGGTGGGCTTCAGATCCTCTGTATCCCAGACTCCAGAACTCGGGGGATCAACCTCAAGTCTCCCCTAGTGCTTTCTGACAGAGGCTGCTAGTAGGGCCATTCTCCCAGACTGTGTTGTAGAGCATCTTTTTAACACTGCCCTGTCCAGACTGGCGTGAGGGCTGCATCGTGAAGTATTTCCTGTTTAGTTTGTTCAAAGGCTTGTCATTGTTCAAGGCACCACTGGAAATCATTCTTCCAGGTCACTTGGTAGAGAAGGCTTATAATCATACTGTAATTTGGAATATACATTCTCCAAAACCCCACAACACCTAAGAAAGCATGTGTTTCCTTTGTACTTGTTGGTGGAGATATTGCAACTATTTTGTTGATCACATCCATGAGATGTCTCTCTTTCCATTTTATTCCTAAAAACATGATCTCCTTTGCAGGTCCCTTGACCTTACCTTGTTTTATGTCAAAACGGGCTTTCAGAAGGATTCAGACTATTTCTTTCCTTATTCAAAACTTTCAGCTGTGTTGTCATATATGATTATATCATCAATGTATTGCAGGTGTTCTGTAGTTTCGCCTTGTTCCAATGCAGTTTGGATCAGTCTGTTGCAGATGGTAGGGTTGTGTTTCTGTTGCTGGGGCAGTCAATTCCAGGTGTACTAGATGTCCCTTCAAGTGGAAGCGAACTGTGGCCTGTACTCTGCCTCCAGAGAGATTGAGAAAAATGCATTAGTGCTATCAATTGTGTCATACCATTGTGTTGCCTTTGACTCCAGTTTGTGTCAAGTTCCAGCATGTCCAGCACAGCTGCACTCAGCAGTGATGTGATATTCAGGCCATGATAGCCTACTGTTAGTCTCCATTCTCTGATGGACTTTGGCACAGACCATATAGGGTTGTTGTAAGGTGAGTGAGTCCTGCTTATCACTTTTGGGATCTCACTCAAGTTTGCTTATGAATGGGAATCAGGGAGTCTGAGTTGGGTCACAATAAATTGTCTGTAGCACAGCTAATTCTCTCAGGTACTGAATACATCTGTCCATGGTGGTCCTCTTCACTGGGTGACATGTAACATCTTACATGAAGGAATGCCTTTCCTTCGTGCCTGACAGGATCATATCCAGAGGCTGAGAATTTGTGTCCCTTTTCCAATTGCTTTGTCAATGCCCCCTTCCCTAGAAAGTGATCCCAGCTGGTTGACTTTCCTACCCTCTAATTTCAGGCTACTAGCCTAGTTATCCCCGTAGCGGAGCAGTCAGGTACTCACTTGTACAATGGCTGAAATATCCCACAACTCACTTAGGGATGGAGATCAAATTGTTCCCTCTTGTTCTGCCTCTTTGTCCTGTTCTTGTGGAGGCCTTTACTACATGAACTGACTTTCAAGTCTGTTTCTTCTTGCATGTAGGGGTGACTGAAACAGGCATGGTACCTGTTGAGGGGGTTGAAGTGCTCACAGTGTCTGTCATTTTGTTGTCAGATCCAGAGCCCTTTTTTCCCCTTCAGGGTACTGTGTAGGACTCGGTACGCCTCTGCAAGGCCCCAGCGCTTTGCAGTGACTTTTGTTTCTCTGGAGTTGGCAAGATGACACATACTATTGAAAAAACAATTTTACTGTTTCTTACAGATTCTGCACTTGTTCAGGGGTGAAATTCCAATTTGCTGAAGTTTCCCACTGTCCTAGGCATTTGCCCATGCTATGCCATACACCCTGCCACTCATAACTATCTGGCCCTAAGGCAGGTCTGTAGTACTTGTAAATAGTTTTTTAACCTTAAACAAGACCTGGAACCCATTAAGAGAACATAGCAATAGGAATATGCTGCTTTAAACAGTCCAAGGATATTCAAAATTCTCAAAGAGTTACTGTAACTAGTGTCTCATGGATTTGGTCTCCGAGAAAAAAAAGGTAAAAGCTGTAATTATTAATAGTTTCTGCTGGGTGGTTCTTGAAGTACAGATATGACATCAACACTGACTACCAATAGCAGATTAGTTTCATGACCAGCAGTTCTATCATATTATAGGCCAGTGTTACAACGTACAACACAATAACCTTAGCCCAGTTTTCATGGGTAATAAACAGCACAACAGGAAACATACACATTAAAGAATTGAACTATAAGAACAAGCACACCAACTTTGACAACAAACGACAGCAACTTTTAAACTAGTATAATGAATGCTTGTAAAAAATTTATTCTAATGTGTTTGAGTCAGGTAATTTTTCATTTCTTCACCCATCATGCCGCATGTTGAGTGGCAGAAAGTTCAGAAAGTTGTCATAGTAATAGTTCCTACAAGTTTGCAAAAAGTGATGTCTTCTAATGTATTTTAAAAAGTGTCATTACCTTATTTTCAGTACTATAATCAATAATAATACATTATTTGGAATTAATGCAATGGATATATTCTGTAAAGATATTTTGTTTTTGACCAAGACTGATTTCACCTGATTTTGAACTTCTTAGGTGCATCCTTATGCTAAGTTTCCACTGGGGGAAAAAAAGGGCACTTTAACAGAAAGAATCAGGCTTACTGTTAATCACTCTACAATTGATTTCACAATTTATTGAAATTTGACTTATTTTATGTCTACTTAGGCATTCAGTCCTATTACTGACAAATTTAGTAGGAAAAAAATTATAGTGAAATCCATTATGCAGGATCAAGCAGTAAAGAAATACATTTCAGGCTATTCCTAAAGAAAAGAAGGGACAGAAATGTTGTTGTTTAATGCACAAATACATTTAGACAGATCCTAATAGAACTTGAAGCTGTGAATAAACTTTTAGGGGGAGTCTGTTTAGCCTTCTATATGTTTTAGAATCATAGTCTGAAACTTTTTCACTCTGGTTTTTTTCCATGTTTTCACTTCTAAGTTCTTTTCACTTCTGAATTCCAAAAAGTGAACTAGTGACTCAGTAACATGACCTTTGATGTTTTGCTTACTGGTTCTTTTTACCCTTGCATTCATATTAATGAGAAATAGTCACTTGATTAATCTCTGCTGCTTAATTAGGACTGCTGTAATATGGCAATTCTAGTAATTCTAATTTCATAACATTTTTGTTATGTAGGGAAGAGGTAGGATTGCTAATATTCTTAAAATTGAGACCCCCTAAAATTTAAAATGTCATCGGCTTTAATTATATGAGATAATGTGTTGAAGTATATCTTTGCTCTTTCAAACTGTCTTTAGTTCCCCTTAGTGAAACTATGTTACAATTACAGCTCACATTTCTGTCCTTTATTCCAGTCATTTGTTGCCTGGTAGCATTTTTTATTGGCCTGATATTTGTGCAGCGCTCTGGAAATTATTTTGTGACGATGTTTGATGACTACTCAGCTACTCTGCCCCTGCTTATTGTGGTCATTTTGGAAAATCTTGCAGTCATCCGAATTTATGGAATAGACAAGTAAGTGAAGAAAATATATCTCCCTGTCAGTGTTAACAGTATTTGTTACAGTAAATATTAATATTTTAATTATAAGTTCTAATCTACACAGAAGTACAAGTAAGTAGAAACTGTGTCAATCTGGTCAAGAGTCTAGAACTGGTTTGGAACAAGATATGCAGTACATCAGGACAGTGTACTACTGAAACCTAAGAGCAATTGTAACAGGTCCAAAGAGAGGAGAACACAGTTAAAGAGGCAAAATTAAGGAGTTAGAAAGGAGGCTGGATATGAAAGTATAAGGAATTTGTATCCAAATAACCATCGAGAAATATTTTAAGAACTAATAACCATGGTCTAAGCAGCAGATAAGAATGAGTATTCTGAACAAACCTGCAGTATTCCAGGCAGCCTGAGAAAGGAACAAATCAAACTCTAATGGCAGTAAGTAAGAAGAAAGTTTCAGTTTTTAGGTTTGGGGTGTTGTAGCAATTAATTGTTCTTTGCATTAGTTGTGAGAGAGCAAATAGAGGAAATGACAGCAAAGAACAGGGTCAAAACTTACTTGAAAGCAGAACAGTTGACAGTAAAGTAAAGTGACCTCTTTATGATGGATGAAAAGACCACGAAGTCCCTCTTTTTTATGACCAAAGTCAGGAAAATTTATTTACTGAGTCTGACCATTTTATGCCACACTTAAGGAATAGAAGAATTTGTATCAAAAATAACTTTTGCCTTCTATAGGTGCTCTGGTTTAAAGGTAGACTGACAGGAGAAATGAGCCCAACACAAAAGAGATTATAAGTCAGAGTTACAATTTAATAACAATATTGTAATAAATGGAATCATACAAAGAGAAATAGGTTTTAAGCCACAAAACCCGGAAGTATAACCCAGCACCCTGGGATGCAAAAAGAATGGGGTTTGTTAGCCCCCGTGCTGAATCCCATGTGGTTCCTCTGAGTCCAAAGTAAAAGGAAGGGAAAAACAAACCTCTTGGTGCAAGTGATGGTCAGTCTAAACGAGAGTGATGATCACAGTCCTGTTGAAGTTCTGGTCCTCCTCTGCTCCGATGAGGGTACCTGAGGTGTCCAAACCCCAAGATTATATATGCTCAGGTTCAGATGGGAATGTCCAATACCTCCCCCAGGGCAGAGAGTTCCACAGTGGGTGATCTGACTCTGTGAATCATGGGGGATTTTTGGAAATGTTGATGGCCCATTAGCAGACACGCCCTCTCAGTCTGGTTGTGAAGGTGCTAACGACTTCCTGGAGGGGAGTTATCACAGCTCCTATCTCACAGGCTTCTTTAACATCCAGCTTGCAGCCTGAGTGGTCAGGTGTTCCCTGGGCAGCTGCTGCAAATGGCCCATTGTTAGCAGTTTATGAGAAATTATGTAGAGGGTTTAGAATACACAGCTTTGGTCACACCCACACAGTGATAAACTGGTCCCAGCTGCTGAACTAGCACAATAGGTCAAAGAGTATGCTATATTAACATTTTGAAGTAATTAAAACATCTGTGATTTCTTTGCATAGGCAAAAAGTGTGACATAGAATGGGTGGCTTTTCATTTGACTTCTTACTTTTTTGATCTGAGTAATAAGCCAGTTCCTTGTTAATAGTGGCGTAAAACTGCAATAATAAAAGTTAATTCTATGGTTCACGGGCACTGTTTCTGTCTACACAAGTAATGCCTGGTCTACTTACTCATGACAGGAGAATTACCACTTGGGCCACATGTATAATCCTATATTTGATCACACAGACGTAAAAACACCATGTAGGTGATTTTACGCATGCAAACAAAAGATAAAACAGATGACTCGGTTACCAGGTTGGTAATGTCCAAATCAGGTGGCATTCCACTGTGAATGGAGGTAGGCATGCCATAAGCCAGCAGCTTACCTGTGAGGAATTTGATGTTTAGGCATAGCTAAAGTGTGGTAATCCTTCTGACTCGGAGTGCAGGTGATGTGTGTTTTCAGAAGGAGTTCTGACAGAATACAGTCTGAAGCTAACAGCCAAATTTCTCATTCATAATGGCCACCCAAGTATTCCCTCTGGAGTATTCCTAATATTTCTTCTGATGTGTATTTTTTCCAGAATATCCTTCAGAAGCCTAGCAATCTTGTTTGCAAAAACTTTCAGAATCAACCGCCTCAGGTTGTCCTTGGTTGATAGTACCAGGGGTTCCTTGTAGGTGAAGTTCCATTTATATGTCTTATTAGACACATTGTCTTTGATCAGATAGTAAAGAACCAAAACATAGCATCCAAGGGGATTACAGCCACAGGATAGAAAAGAGACAACATGTGAATCCCTCTAGCCAAGAAGGAAAATTTGCTAGGCTGGAATCAGTGCTAAAGGAGCCTGATAGCTTTTAGAAAAGTGTAAGTAGGGTGGAGATAATGAAGGGCTTTAAAGTAAAGATAATAGAATCATGTTCAACTGAATGAAGAACTGGAGATTTCAGAAAGAAAAGTCTATCTGTAGAGGGAACAATGCATTTGTAAATTCAACTTCCTTTTACTAATGTGTAAACAAACAATGGAAGGGCCCAAGTTGCCCACTTAAAAATGTTCTAAGAGTTTATGTGACAGAACTGTGTAACTGCTTTTAAAACATTTATTGCTATAAGAGGTTTTTCTAGATGCACATTTCAAAAGGGAGTAGGACCACAAGGAAGTTAAAACAATCATTGCTTGTGCACATGCCTAAAGAGTTATTTTTAAAAGTATTCTCTGTTTCTGCTGGCTCTGAAACCATGTACTCTGTCACAAGTACAAAAGTAGGAGTTTTGTTCATATTATAGTTTACAATTTCGAGGAACAAGGAGGCAGTTTTATAACTTGGAAAAGTTTTATTTCAGCAGCTTATACGATGCAAACCACAGCTTATGCATAAAGTTGGGTTTTTTACACTGCAATACTTGTATGGGTTCAAAATTACTTTCGCAGAATTTGTAAGGTGTGCTGGTTGTATGTGTCCTCAAAAGTAAGCCTCAGTAAGCAACCAAGCAGACAATACAGGAAGATGTAAAATAGAAGCTTATTAAAAGAAAAGGTAAGTTTAAATATCTTTCCAGCACAGTCCAGCAAGCAACTTACTACGTCACTGCATTGTGCAGCAATTCCTTTTGTTCATCTGTTCTGAAGAGGTAGTGATACAAACTCTGTTTTTCAGCTCATCAAGTAATTTAAACTGCAGCCATTTCCATATATGCGTTTTTTCAGTGTGTCTGTTCCCTCAAGTTGGGTGATATGCATCAGTTATAGTGCTCAAAATCTTGGTGCGTACGCTAACAGTAAGTTTTAATCCCTTTACAGATTTATAGAGGATCTGAAGGATATGCTTGGGTTTTCTCCAAGTCAGTATTATTACTACATGTGGAAGTATGTTTCACCATTTGTATTGTTATGTTTGCTGGTTGCTAGCATTGTCCAAATGAGTTTAAGTCCTCCTGGCTACAATGCTTGGATTGAAGATAAGGTATGTATATAATATGTATGTGTATATCTAAGGTATGTATACCATAGATGCCATCATCGTCATAATGATCTTATATGAAGTATTTCAGAAATACATGAACAGACAAAAAATTGAAATTAGAAATTTATAAACATTATAAATAATGATGCGGTTGTTTTTCTCTGATGTAAAATCAAATGGGCTTTAATTTTAGAGTAGTTCTGCTTTGAAATATAACTGACTGACACAACTTTCATGCTTTTGGTGACTTTTAGTTTGTTGATGTATCATGAAGAAATTCATAAGTTTGGGGGAGGTTGTTCGTGTTCATGAAGTCTTACTTTACTGCAGAAAATAGTTGTGGATAACACTGAATAAATCATTTCAGATACCACATCAGGGTTTTATGTGGCATTAAATATTGAGATTTAGCCATGTCGTTATTCTTTCCCTTTGGGTACACATGTCACAATGTAGGTAATAGCTGCATTAAAACCTGTTTCTGATAAGAATGTTTGATTTGAAAAAAGTTGTCAGGATGAGCAGCAATCAGTTTTGTGCATTGGCTCCAAGAAGAGATTCACTCAAGGTAACTCCAAAGAGTTCTGCTGGTTTTAGGTTCATCAGTCCCAGATTTTCTACAGGCTTGTCATGAAAAATATATAGAGAGTAAAATGTTAGAGAAATGAATCTTGGGAGAGTTGTCTGAATTAGCCGGGGGAAAAATCACAGCAAAGACAGGTAAAGGATAAATAGAAGAGATTGGCTTTACTGCAGGTAGATGCCTCCATCTATCCAGACTTCTACTAGTTTCTCATAATTCTCAGAAGACTGCTCCTGTTGCATTTGATTCTTATCCTCGAAAATTAGATAAAGAAATACCTTAGAATACCAAACTTAAAATTCAGCAAACAGAGCCTGTTGGCCAGTGATGCATGGATGCAGTAGAGGTGTGGGGTATAGTCAGTGTCCCAGGAAATGCATTATAGTTTACATGGAGTTTATACAAAGTGGTATAATTGAGGTGGTCCCTGTCTAGACCAGTTACTGGCCTACAGAACAAGAACTTATTTTCCAGGCATGGTTAACAGATACCACTGCATGCTTGTCTGTTCTGAACATCCTTTAAAGGATCAGCCAACAGCTATGGAGAAATGTAGCAGTCTCATGTGAAAATCTTGATTTGGGTGGCACCAGAGTGCTCTGAATATCTCAGAAACTGTATGACAGTCCTATTCACTGGCAGACAGATTGTAATCCTACATCTCCATGACTGTTCAAATTTGAGATCTGTAGTGGTGCCCACATTGTGGGTGCAGGGTGACAAAAAGGTGAGTAGTTGTTTGAAAACTGTAGGCCTTGGTGAGGACTGCCTGTTTGTTCTTTTTTCAGTAATGATGTATTAATAGTTCTTCTGTTGTGTTTCTCAGGCTATGGAAGAGTTCCACAGCTATCCAATGTGGGGAATGATTGTCTGTGTATCCTTGATGGTGTTGGCCGTACTGCCAGTCCCAATAGTCTTCATGGTGCGCCGTTGCAACCTTATTGATGACAGTTCTGGTAGTTTGGCATCTGTGTCCTACAAAAGGGGTCGAATAATAAAGGAACCTGTTAATCTGGAAGGAGACAGTACAAGTCTGATTCATGGGAAGAGTCCAAGTGAAGTGCCGTCTCCAAATTTTGGCAAAAACATATATCGAAAACAGAGTGGATCCCCAACTCTGGACACTGCTCCAAATGGACGTTATGGTATTGGGTACCTGATGGCAGATATGCCTGACATGCCAGAGTCTGATTTGTAACTACAAAAAAAAAAGTGGTTTGTTTCTTCTCTCTCTGATCATGGCTCTCCTATGGGAAGTGATCAGCTTCACTTACTAGGGTGCGATCTCAGGTGCTCCATAGCAACAGTCTTTAAAATGTCGTGACTGTACATACAGGTTGAGAAAACTCCCTTTGGATTAATTCTCTGGGCTTTTATTTGCACTGAAGGAAACACATTCAAATCCAATTGCAGCCTACTGTGCCACATAGCCAAAAATTTGGGTTTTTTAATTAACTTCTAAATTTAAAGCTTTCAATCTCTGAAGCCCAGGTCTCACTCAAATGATGAAATACTTCCGAGGCTGTATCATTGAAAATCCCCTTTTTCAACTAAATTTCAGGTTAACTCCCCAGTATTAAAGGTGAACTCAGTAGCAGTTCATCGAACTCTTGTTTGTGTAAACACTTGTATATACCTTATGTAGATATGCTGTACTTATTTTGTTAGCACTGACAATTACTTAGGCTTTTAGCTGAGTAAAAAGCAAACCTGCAAACTATTTTCTTATGTAATAGTTGTATAGAGCAATAGTATTAGAAAATCAAGGAGTAGACTTACAGGAAGGCGATCAAAAATTCCCTGTTCGCTGGGGACAGCATAAAATGTGGCTGTATATTTTGTGTAAAATATTTGCTTTTTCAGTGTGAAAACAATGTTAGAGTGAGTCACTCCAAGAATCTTAAAGATTGTGCAGATTCTGCATTTTTTTCTATGCTGTGTGCCTAAAAAAGACCTTGATATTTATTGTGGTTACAAGATTACATATATATTATATTTATATAATATACTTGTAATGTAAATATGTATATTACTCTGTATGTAATCATTTCAAAAGTCAAAGTAAGATGGCTTTTTTTAATTAGTCTTCTTCAGTTTTGCTTCTGTTTTATGCAGATAATTTTTTCAGTAAGTAATTGTTAAGAACTGTATGGCATTACATTTTAATCTATGAATAAAGAGATTGATAAGGTATTTCTCTGTGATTTTCTAATACACTTATAACACAGACTGCTTTTCCCTCATTTGGACCATCTGAAAGAATGACATTTACCAGCCAAGCAGAGATGTTAAAATAAATTGAAAACAAAAAAATGCTAAATCAGTCCTCTTAATAAACTATTGGACAGCGACATTTACTCTGAATACAGTAGTTGATGTAGCACTGTAAACTGGTAGTATACTCTGGAAGTGCATGCATGATCTTTACCTTAGAGAGCTTAAATTTAAGCATAACTTTTGACTTTGTTACCTCTCGTTACATTCTCCCAGCATCAAAGAACTAGAATAAATCATCTGAGGTAAATGCAAGTCTCTGAAGCTCTGTGCCTCAAGAGTACAGTCCTGAGTCAGTGTGAAAAAGCTGTCAAACAAATGAAATGGAGCAAAATCCTAAACCGAAGTTCTTCAGGAACTTGCTGAGATTCCTTAGGATATCTCTTTTGTTGCAGGAGAATAATCCCGTACAATTTTCCACTTCTGACGTGAGAGCTTTTGAAATAATGTCCAATTATCTGAAAGTTGAGCTAGTAGCATTAGTACACAAAAAGCTTACTTTTACATTTGATAGAAGTTGACAGTAGTAGTATTTAAAGTAGTCCTCTAAAATGCACTGTACATAAGGGAGAGAGTTGGCGTAATTTAAACGTAATTGATCAATTGGCAATATTAGTGTGTGTGTAATGGATCATCATTAGACACACAGAGCAAGCATGTACAAAATACTCCTGCTGTGGCAGAGCAGCAGCAAATTTCTAACATAGTAGCACATCAGGCTTCTGAAGTGGCTGTTCAGAGTACTTGTCATGCATCCCTCTGTGCCCAGTCCACAGAGTGCAGAAGTCTGTTCTTACAGACTGGTTGCCTGTAGTGACACATGCTTTTACTCATATAGACCCCAGTTTTAAGTGATCTGTTAAAATGAACGTGAGCAAGATGTTCATATTAAAGTGCAATAGCCACTTCTGTTTAAAGCATCACAAAGGGGATTAATGCTACTTTTTCAGACTGCTGAAGATTATTCTGCTGGGAGATACATGTCTTGGTTTTACCCTTTTGCTGTTTCCTTGAACAATTTTAATATCTATTAAGGTTTTCCACTCATTTAAACCACTGCTTCTCAACTGGTTGCTTCCTATTAACTCCAGTTAGGCATATCCCACCTCATCTTTGTGAAATGTTTCAGGCTTGAGAAAACCCAGAATGTGTATCCTGTCTACTGCCAGAAGTTCAATTCATAATTTGATCATAACCATGATTGTACACCCTCAAGTGCATCAATTCTTTACCCTGGTTTACTATCATGTGCTAAAAAAGGCACTCTCTGTCCAGCCTAAAGAAGCAGGACTGGTCAAAAAAAAAAAAAGCCAGATGCGAAGGTTTAAAAAAATTAAAAATAATTACTATAAAGAGTGACATCCAAGTCCTTCCATATTAATGAAGGAACTGCTGAAGCAAAGTATGAAATTGTATGTACAGTTTCTGTTGAAGCCAAGGAAATACACAACACTTTGATATTTCAACTTTGGGAGCAAAGGGGAAAGAATAGGGCAGGAGAGAGAGGTTTCAGATACTTATCTACTTAAAAACCAGAATGTCTGTGTTGTGTCAGTCATAACTAGAATTAATTTGTGGTTTTGTTTTTTTTTTTAAGGAAAAGATCATTGGGAAAGTCAGTCATGCTTAAAATTAAAGAAAATCCTATTTGTGTCTTACACAATCAGAAATGGCCTAAGAACAAAATCATCCATGTGGAAAGTGAAAATAGATTTCCAGTGTAATTTATTGCAGCAGGCCTAAGGTTCCTCTAACCAATATGCTTTTCGAGCTCTGATTTCACTACAGAATTTTAACAGAATCAGTCACGAGTATGGCAGAAACAAAGGCCATGTCATTTACCTCCATAGTCTTCAGTGAAGGTTCTCAAATTCAGTGAAGTACAGGACAGACCTACAGAGAAGAAGAAAAAGTAAGAATGAAAAAGGGGAAAAAAATCCCAGGAACAAAACAAATGTTGAACAATTGTAACCCCATTCTCAGGGAGCAGCAGATAGATGTTAAGTGGTGAGACCTTATGCTAGCTGGCATAAGGACAACAGTGATCTTGTCACACTAAGGAGGAATCAGTTATGACTGTGATAGTAGTAGCAGAGAAAAAATGTGTTTGAAAAAGGATTTTACATACTCAGAAAATACTTGACTCTACTAACCACTATGCAAGATTAAAATGTTCTACTGAGATGCAGTGTACTCAAAAAAAGCTTTCTACTTCTACAACATCTTTGAGAAAATAGCAGAAATGTACTTACACTGGTTTAAAAAAAATGCAGGAAATTTAATATAAGCATCTAAATGCCTAGTTGGATTCAGTGGTTTGAGGAAAAAGGAGGAAATCGACAGAGAAGCTGTAATTTACTTGTTTTGCCACTGGATGGTGCTCATATTTCATATGTCTTGGTAAAATGGCACATTCAGTGGTTTTGGAAAGGGCAGAATAATGTATTTTTATTCTCTGCCAAGACAAAACTTCAGAATGATCGTGGTCTTTCTAAAGCTCACAGCTTTATTAATCTGTACCTTCACCTGCTTTTATACACTTTGGGTTTTTATTTCCAAAAAAGAAAGACTA
Source organism: Pithys albifrons albifrons (assembly GCF_047495875.1). Taxonomy (NCBI): domain Eukaryota; kingdom Metazoa; phylum Chordata; class Aves; order Passeriformes; family Thamnophilidae; genus Pithys; species Pithys albifrons. The sequence goes on from NC_092460.1 coordinate 59,482,327, forward strand.
AACAAATCTGTAATGCCAACAAAAGCAAAAACACACTGTCAGTATCCTGTTGTCAAATAGTACACTTTTGGCTCTTGAGAGCAAGCAGTAGCTTCTTGATTCAATATTTTGAAATAAATACTTTTTTTTATCCTATTAGCTGCTATTCTCATTTCTTAAATTAGCAAATTAATTAGTTGGCAAATTAATTTTTTTACAAATTAATTAGTGGAATAAGAGAATCCCAGACTATAATATTACTACTAATAACACCAGTAATTTTATTGAAAACTTAAGTGCTTTTCACTGCCAACATCAGTAAATGCTGAAGGTTTAGAAAGACAAATTTCTTTCAAAGCAACTCCAATTGATTTCCTGATTTCTGATTCAAGCAAAAAGGAAACACATGAAAAAGAAGAGTCAAGTTTGCAATTCTGCAAATAAGGAATTAAGAAACGTCAAAAAACTGGAACTGAAATGGAGCATATTAAAAGAAGGGAGAAGGAAAAAGATACTTCAGAAATAAGGCTCATTCATTAAATGACAAAGTGTAAATTGAATAGGTAGTAGGTGATTCGAAAGATAAAGAGGTGGGGCAGGGAGGGAGAAAAGGACTTCAGAAAGAAAACAGATTTTGGTGCCTGTGTGAAGTATGGTATAATCAAGCCTTCAGAAGAAATAGTCTGCAGTTAGATATAGCTGTTGTTAAACAGAGGTATGAATCAAAGGTAGCTGAAGTTTTGTTATAGCATAAGAGGAAAAGGAGGAAAAGGAATGAATCAGGGCAGGAGAATGTTGGACTGGGAAGAATGACTTGGGCTGTGTCAGAATCCATTTCCCTTCAGGTACTCAAGTGCATTTGACATACTGAAAAGCTTAGTTATTTTGATAAAGCATTTTGGGGTGTTCTGGGGAAAGATGTTAAATGCAGCCTTACAAAATTATTTCATTCTAGCTGTCTTATTTGAGGACAAAACTGTCAGTGTAAAATAGCAGCTAAATTGTCCCATGAATTTAAGATTTAAGGAGAAAAATAATTACTTAAAAGCACAGAAAACTCAATGTATGAGCATATGAGGTGAAGCAAAATGCATTTGTGACTAAAAGGTCTGAGTTGGACACCACTGTGTTTCTGTGATTTAACATTGTAGTAAATCTGCTGAGCATTTGCCCAGTATCAAGGATATGAATAGTACCAGCTATTAATCACAGACTTGAAATTAGCCAAAAACTCAAAGCACCTAAATGATCTAAATGATATGCATTTTACTGCCTGGTCCCTGGAATGGAAACCAGATACCCAACCTCCCATATACAATGCATCTGGGCAGTGAGGTGTTCCAAAATTATATGCCTATAAATGGGCAACATTTGGTGAGAGTCTTAAGTATGACAGAACCCCTTGTTATCACAAAAGGAGAAACTGAGGCATTCTGGAGAAACTGGCAAATAGAGAGGTGAGACATTTTTGTCTGTGTGTCACTATAGAAACAATGTTCAGCTCTGTTCAATTATTTTTTAATATAAGTGTGTTTAATTACATGGATGTTGTATTTAATAAAACTCTCATGAATGTTCTGCTTTCCCGCAGGCAGCAAAAACGTAAAAGACAAACAGCTTACCTGCATAAAAAAATAGAGTGACTTGCAAAAATGTTGTAAACATTATATGTATACATTTCCTGTACCTTTACATGTACAAAAACATATATCTAGCTACAATTCATCTTATTTTCAAATAAGTTTAATACTATTCCATAAAGAATCTTCAAAGCAGTGAAAGGCTAAAAGTAAGGTCACTAGATAAAGAAAGAGGTTTTGAATTAAAAAAAACAAGGCTCCTTAGACTGATATTGAAATTTCATAAGAGACTAAAATTTTCCCCAGACCTCTGATCCTCTAGGGTCATCTTAACAAGGCCTCCATAGACCTTGTAGATGTTGCAATGCAAGGTCAGCCTCTCATACATCTCAATTCACACATTGTTATAAGTTTCCTTTTGATTTTGATTCCTCTCTGCTGCCCCAGGATTTCTCAGATGGTTCCCATTTTCACCATAGGCTGCACAAACAGCTGTGTTAACACAATGGATGTGGTGGTGTGGAGACAGGAAGGAAGGGCTGAGAGCAGAAATTGTTTAAACCTGCACTGCCACCAAAGAAAGAAACATAGAATTTTGTTTTCAGCTTTAGAAATGTTCTGTACTCTCTGAAAACTATGTTATACACAAAAAACAATAGCAAAAGTATCCAGTCTCTTAAGGGTTTTAGAAAATTTACAGTTGTCAGGTAGCTGAAAATTAGACAACATATGGTGTACAGATATGGCCATACAGCCATATAAAAAGCACTGGTGGCACTAAATCATGACTTTATAAACATCACTAAATAGCAACAGAATGGATCGAAATAGATTTTTTTAAACTTCTTTACACAGCCTTTTTCTTCAGTTTTCAGGGATAACTTATTCTAGCCTTCCATATATGCTTTTACCCATTGCAGAATCAGCAACCGTCAGGACTGAACAGATTGTTGAAATACCTGAAGCTTGCAGAAGCAACCTAACAGCTTATGTCACACACAAATGACTTTCAAATTATCTGCATTTGTTTTCTTAATTGCCTTTGCAGATTGAATACACAGAAGCTGAGTCAGCATTGCTATGCTGGACAGAAAACACTTGTGCCAGTACTGCACAGGTCAGGAGGAGTCTGGTCTAGATCACACTCTGACTGTGCACAGATGCTCTATCTCTTTGTATTGTCTGTGTAAAGAACAAAGGGATCTAATTCTCATTCTTTGAAACACTTCAAACCATCCTTAGATGAAGCACCTGTTGTGGGATGTGCTGAACAAGCAACTGACCAAATATAGCAATTTGGTGGTGAGGAGGAGGAGGTTGTTTTAATCTTCCTACGGTTACTCATCCCCACTTTGGCATTCATCAGTCCTTCACAGACAGATCCATTTCATTAGCCCAGCAAACTGCTTCACTTTTTATTCCAATTTATCTTTTGTTAAGCTGTGAATCAAACTGATTGGTCACAGGATGAAATGAGTGCTAGCAGAGATACAGAAGGGAGGAAGTGCTGTACTCTCAGAAAAGGAATAGACAGTTGGAGTGGGATAGGGGATGGACCTGTCTTTTAGCAGTAATGAAATTATATCTTCTAAAGCATGTAACACTAGACCAAGGCAGAGATGTATGACTGGAAAATCTAAATTTTGGCCTAGTAGGAGCAATTCTCAAATCCTGTATATAATTAAAACACCTATCCTTTGTGTACATGAACTTTTACACTATGCATTGAATTTGTAAAGCACATTCTTATTAAAGCATGTTAATAATCTCTGAAATAAATTGTGAGGGAAATGTTAGTGCATTATCATGTCTTCAAAGGGAATATAATAATTTGCCACTCCTTTAGTTTTTAACTCTGCTTGGTTGCTGCTGCTGAATTGACTCCATAACTTTCCTTGTCTTGAAGTGTGATTGAATGTGCTGTTGACCTTCCATCATCAAAGCCATAATACTGAATAGCTAATTTTATTTAACAGTGTAGTGTTACTTACCTATGGGAAACCAATTCTTTAAAGACTGCAAATGTGTCTAAAATCAGATCTGATATTTGACTCCTATCACTTTTACAGACATATATGAAGTTTTGAGTGCTGCCTAGGCAAAATACTTCAGAAACTCAGCATGTGGTATAATCTTTTAAGACTGTGTCTAGAAATGAAGAAAAAATGGGGGTTTCTTCAGGCAAGGTACTGACAGCCTGTGGTATAGATAAGCATATTCAGTGGGACATACCTACTGTTCCCTTAAGACAGTGTTTTACTGAGTGAGTAGAAATGAGTACTCAGCTTTATGAGACCTGGATGTAATTCTTTAATGCAAGTAGAACAAAAGCCAAGGAAACCTCACCTGGTCTCAGAGATTTTGAACAGTCTTACAGTTTCCCTTTCTGACAGAAGCAAATTGTGGGGTAGCATCATTCTGTCATCCCAGTCTTCATCTCCTTAACCCCAGAAAGTTTATGGCAATTGTTAAAGCAGGGAAAGAAATGCAAGTGCAACAAAATGAGACACTAAATGCGGATGCTCAGTTATCTTTCTCTTCCCTTTTTTTTAACAGACATAATACAGGAGTAAACCCCTTCAAAACTGAGAAAATAATCCCTCTCTTCAGGTTTTTTTTTGTTTATACTAAGGAGATGATTCAGGTGGGACATAATAAACCAAAGAGATTAACTCCTCACTGTGTTGATTGCAGTCTTATGGGGAAAATGTGAGATTTCATGCTCTGTATATACTAAAAAGAAGAAAGTCTTGAAAGTGGGACAGAACATCTAAGCTTTAAACTTCTGTTTAATGGGTGTCATGCAGCTTAACCCTGTGAAAACATGTCCCAGTGCAACCATTACAGATGAAGATTTTGATTTTTGAATCTTTCATGTACTTCATATCCTGGCTTGCATGTCACATAGTTCTGCCAAACCGTGCAGTGTGTGCCAGTATCTTTTTCATTTTCAGTGCTCTGGCCCCTAATTTCTGTTGACAGTCTAGTCTTGAACTAATATAACAGCATCACCACCAGCATTAGAAAGAGTTCATCTGTGTTGGCAAATGCTTCCTTTCCACTTGGAGGAGACAGTTCTACTCCTTGATAGGTGCTATTAAGACTAAATTAACTATAGGAAAGTCTTTTGCCAAGACAATAGCTTACATGAGAGAGAAGAATGTCCTTGTAGATGGATGTGTATGTGACTTTTCCCCACATTTAACTTTTGATCTCTATCTTTTTATTAAAAAAAAAAAAGGTTAGGGAATTGATTCCAGTGATGCCAGATTTGTTACCAAAGCTGTGAAATTTTCATCTTTATAATGAGTAATGCTTGGTATTGTTGTAAAAACCTCTAAATCAGTGTGACTGAGGATTCTTCTGGGCCAGATAGAGGTGTGCAATTTCCATGAGGGAGACCTCCTTCCCAGCAAGTATGTTACCCCTGGAAAGGGTCAGGTGCTTTGCTTCGGGGTTTTTTTCCCCATATTTTTTAGTTTAAATCTGTACTTGGCCAAAGCTGCTATGAAATAGGATGTTTGATCTCCATTTTGCAGGGAAGAAAAAGACTAGAAAGAAAACAAATGAAGTTTATGACAGTTATAGAAACAAAGATCAGGTCACATGCATTGTAAAGGAGAGACAGAAGCTGACACTTTCCTTATTAAGCCAAAGAAAGAATTTTGTCCTTAGTTCCAAATGTATTTTGTGAGATTAGGAGAAAATGGGTAGTTATACAATTTCACATATCTAGTGCAGAGCTGTCTAGTACTATAGCCTTTGGAAAATGTGTTTACTATAGATATTATTTTTATAGCATTTTTGAACTAATAGAAGGAGCAGGTAGTTACCTAGTTTAATTAAGGGGTCTAGCCATCTTTTTTTTTTTTCTTTTCTGTTACTTGCTCTTTTAATGTGGAAAAAAGCAGTTAGGGATTTTTGCTTTAAAAACAGAAAATTCAAATGCATGTTGACATTTCCTGATGGTGTGCAGTTATATATAGCACCCAGCGGTCTTCTGGGAGAATAAGATTTTATGGCAGCAGGTGCTAAATGGACAAGGCACATGTGGAACTGTGACATTATGTGCACAAATGTCCACACAGCTGAGCACCAAGAATGTCAGGACAAGTTATAGAATGCAAGCAAACTTGAAGTGTGTTCCAGTTATGCAACAAATATCTACAAACAATTCCTATGAATATCTGACAAAAGAGAATTTCTTAACGCCTGTGTGCAACATTATGTACCAGGGAATACCAGTTCTAAATTTAACTTTGACAGAGATTTCTTGTGTGACTTTGTTTAATTCATCTATCTTCAATCTGTCATTTTCTGCATAAAGTATGAATATGTTGCAAGGTATGTGCAGCGACCAGGTTTCAGCCTTTGGCTTAAACAGACCCTTGACTAACGATCCTTTGACTAACTACCCTGCAGGGTTCTGAGTCCACCTGCTTCTCCATTACAATGAAGATTCAAGACACTCAGGTCTTGATGTTGTAGCATCTCTGAAAATGATCAGTCTCTCTCTTGCAGGAAGTCCTGCTTATCAAACCTGATTTCCTCTTATGACAAGGTAAACAACATAGTTGACCAGGGGAAGCCAATTGTTGTAATCTTTTTGGATTTCAGAAAAGCTTTCAATACTGTCTTTCACAGGATCTTTCTGGAAAAATGTCCATCACAGTTGGATAAACACATCATGTGGTGGGTGATGAATTGGCTCAAGGGTCATGCACAGAGGGTAATAGTGAATGGGGTAACATCAGACGGGTGACCTGCCACTAGTGGGGTTTCACAGGGCTCCAGTCTGGGCCCTGTGCTTTTCAACATCTTTATAATTGACTTGGATGCAGGACTGGAAGGGATACTAAGCAAGTTTGCAGATGACACAAAACTCAGAGAAGCTTTTGACTGCCTTGAAAGCAGGGAGGCCCTGTAGAGAGACCTCAACAAATTAGAGGACTTGGCAATCACCAGTGGTATACTAAAGCCAAGTGCTGTATTTGGCACCTGGGATGGGGCAACCCTGGATGTTCATACAGACCGGGGAAAGAGATGCTGGAAAGCAGTGCCACAGAAAGGGACCTGAGGGGTCTTGATCAATGGCATGAGTCAGCAGTGCCCTGCCAGCCAGGAGGGCCAACCGTGTCTGGGGGGGCATCAGGCATCAGGACCTGCCAGTCAACGGAGGGGATTGTCTTGCTCTGCTTTGCACTGGGGTGGCCTCACCTTCAATATTGTGTGCAGTTTTGGGCACCAAAATATAAGAAAGATATTAAGCTATTAGGGAGTATCCAAAGAAGGCTAAGGTGGTAGAGGGCCTTGAGAGGAAGACATATGAGGAGCAGCTGAGGGTACTTGATCTGTTCAGCCTGGAGGAGACTTAGGGGAGACTTCATTGCAGTCTGCAACTTCCTTGTGAGGGGAAGAGGAGCAGCAGACACTGATCTCTTCTCTGTGGTGACCAGTGACAGGACCCATGGGAATGGGCAGAAGTTGTATCAGCGAAGGCTTAGGTTGGATGTTAGGAAAACTTTCTGCACCCAAAAGGTGGGTTGAGCACTAGAACAGGTTCAGGAAGCGTTTGGACAATGCTCTCAGAACCCATGGTGTGACTCCTGAAGGATGGTCCCATACAAGGTTAAGAGGTGGATTTGATGATCCTTGTGTTCCCTTCCAACTCAGCATTTATTCTGTGATTCTGTGACTTTTGTTCTCCATTTAAAACATTCACCACCATCTAAGTTAGACAAAACACTGCATTTTCATAGCCTAGGGTCTCAGGTAATGCTCAGGTTGCTTATATCTTAAGCCACCTATACTGGGGCCACTTGGAGACATTAATATAGGCTTGCTCTTTCTCTGGAGGAAACTGGCTTTGCACTTACATAATTGTGTGTGTGGCTCAGCTTCGCAAATGAAGATTTGGGAAGGGCTGTCCCCACGTGGGTGTGCCCTTCCAGCCTGCGCAGTGGATTTTAGGTGAGGCTCAGCGTGCGCAGAACTGGCCCCACCGTTTAAGTCCTGAGGTTCATCTGCCACGGCCGAGCGAGCTTGGACAGTTACATAATTAGGTGCATAAGTAATTTCACTTTTCTTTTTAATTAGTCTGTGGCTAATCAGGACAGAAGTCACCTCTGTAAGAGCAGGAGTCATCAATCTAGTGTTCCAGTTTTCTACCAGTATCACTACACTGGGAATGAAATAGTACAACCATGAATCTAATAATTGAAATAACAATTAGAATGACCTGATCTGGAGAAGAATAAATTTATGCCCCTCCCTAGACAGAATGAGATTCAGGTTAATTTTTTATCCGTTCAAAAGTTAGTTCACAAATTCAAAACAAAATAGTAAAATACAAGCTGAGATTAACAGATTTGAAAACAAATATAGACTTTCATTTCTTTTGAGTCCTTCATTGTACACTGTTAAAGTGCTTTGAGTCCAAAGATCTGATGATAAGAGCACAGATTCCAATCTGTGGAACACATCTGGAGAAACACTGCATATCTCTCAGGAAATAGATTAAAGAAGACAGAAATATGGAATAGTACAGAGACAGATAGATCAGTCAATCCCCTAAGAACCATTCTTCTCAGTGACAGGAATGCCTGAGAGTTGTCTGTGGCACTGATGTGTTTCCTCTGTTATGGTAGTATAGAGCACTATATTCTGGGCAGAGTGTCTACCCATTTCATTTTCAAGTGTAGTCATAAGTATGCATCCAGCCCATTCAATATACTGTGGTGCATAATATTTCAGTTTTATGGAAACAGGCTTGAGGTAATCAAGTATGAAGTGGGTTAGACAGAATGATGCATAATGCTGTCCCCATACAGAATGGAACTTGAAAAAGCATCCAGCAGGGGCATTAGCTGGAGCTCTTCTCAAGAAGTTTAACACCGTAATTTGGCACTGTTAGTCTAGGTTTGATTCAGTCACACTACATAGAGGGGAATGAAAGCAAAGCTGCTTTCATTCAGAGAACTGCAGGACAAAAAGAAAGATTCATGTGCAGGTTTCAAGCAGGGTTTGAAATTTTGTGATCATTTTACAAAGCTGACAAATTTAGTACTGAAATCTTCTGGAAAAAAAGCCTAGTTTCCCCAATTATTTCTCGGAAGAAAAACAAAATTAAAAAAAACAGAGTGAGAACATCACATTTTGAAAACTTTTATTAAGGACTAATTTTATTTGTAATGGGAGGATATATTTGTCTTTTTTAGAAAAAACTTCTCATAGAGCAGCTGTACCATGTCCAAGCAGTTTTGGTGGCTTGTGCATTAAGTGAAATACCTCTATAGCTAATGTACATGCAGATGTTGAGACTTCGTCTGGAGTAGCTCCTCCTAGACATTCAGGCCATATCAGGCCTGGATTTCTTATTAGGACTATCATGTCATGTGGAACTGTGTGTACTCAGCTCCTCACAAAATCAAAGCAGTTGTTTTCTCCAGTGTTGTGGCTAATAGTCATATTTATACTCTGGCAGATTATATAGTCATAAAAATGAAGCTATTTTTGGCAGCAAGGTCATTCTGATGCTCATGGGAATGAGGTGTTCTGTTGATAGTTTTCCTCAATCCACTGCAGAAACTGCTGGTGATAAATAGGTCAGCCAATTGGAGACACTTGCCAGAGCTATGGATTTCATAAGGTTAAATTGCATTTCAGAGTTTTTCCTGCCCTCAAAAAATGTTTTTGTTCTTCAGAATTATTTCATTCTAACAGATAGGCTTGGACTTCAAATAAAAATATCAGTGTAATAGTAATATCCCTGCAGATAATGTGTGTAACTTGTCAAGTGACCACCCACATAAATGCTAAGAGTACCAAGTCATGGCTCACATTATCGCAAACTGTAGAAGACATTGCAGGTTGCCGTTTCTGCTGCATGTGCATTTTACTTCCTTTAAATCAGACTTCTGAGCTTTGGAAACTACAACTCATGGACACAAAAAGACATAGTACAGCATAGCCATGTAGCTGCTGAATATGTACAGTACTGCCTGCCAAATAAGTTAAGCAGAAAATAAACTACAGGTAGTGCTGTTAGGTTTCATTCTGTCTAGGAACAAGGGACTAGAGAAATCCCTCAAAATGTAGAAAAAGTCAGTTATCAATAGCTCTTCAATATGTTTTCTCCATATACAGAAAATAAATTTAATTTTAAAACGTAAAACGAGACATATTTCTAAAGGTGAACAACACCCCCACATTAAGAACTTTGCACCTATTTGTTTCAATCCACAAGTATAAGTCAGGAAGAGATTTCATTCTCTCTGCTGCTGGAAAGGAATACATGCTTACCAGCTAGTCACATTTTGCTATGAGCAAAGTCCAATTTTCTTAAATCAACCATGCAATCTCTTTTACAACTTTTCTAAGGAAATAGCTATTTTTTCTTTTTTTTTTTCTTTTTTTTTTGAGGGTGATGAATGATTTGACATAAAAATGGTCTTTTCTGGTTTTGTACTTGGAAAGTACTGTTTATCCTCATGTAAAACAGAAACCAAGTAATGCTGCTTCATATTGTCATAAAACTGCACAATGAGAACACTGGTATTTCTTCTCAAATTTCACAAGTAGTGATATATTTTCCTCCAGTTACACACAGTCAACACCCAACAATCAGGGTAAATACATGTACAAGAATATTCCTACCTTTTTTTTTTTTTTTTGGTAAAAGATAGTGGAAGTCAGCTGATGTATCATATGAATGCTAAAAGATTTCACAATGAAGTAGAATTCAGTTTGGTGAATGTGCTTTACAGGATAAACATTATCTAGAAGCAGGATATCATATTGGAATGTGTCATTGGCTGCCAGTCCCGTCTATTCCAAAAGGAAAACATCAGCTCCACTTGTTAAAAGTAATCCCTATCTTCTTCTAAGGCATGCAGGGATGGGGGTTTGGTGCTAGGTTAGTGAAGAGGCAGAACTGGTGGGGCCCTCGAGAAAAGGGAGAATCAAGGGATACTTACCATAAAATTATTTCAAACACTGACTGTATTTAAACCTACATTCCTGTGGTCTAACACAATACTTTTTCCCTGCAGTGAAGGAGAAAATGAAAGAAAAGTTAAGGTTGCTATGCCCATGCATCTTAGTTCAGTAAAGGAAGACATCCTGATCAGTATCCAGCTCTGCCTCTTCTTAAGAGACCATCCAAAAATCCAGTTAGCAAAGACTCTAAGAACATTAGAGCTGTCATCCTCAATTCTGAGAAAGGAGAACTCTTCCAGCAAAACTCTGTTACAATGTAGAGGTGAAAAATGAGCTGCCTGTGAATGCCATCCAGAAAAGGAGAGAACACAGTTTGGCTAGACCAGGTAGGCTCCTAATGCCTGTGGGGAAAATCGAATCAGAACTGAAAACAGACTTGACAACAACTAACTTGCACTATATGTGACTCCCAAATCTGAGCAGTCTTCATACAAACTGGGAAAAACTGAATTTCTATTTGTCAGACCAGGAAGTGCATAGCAGGAGGTGGAAAGAAAGATTCAGTAAAACTTCAGACATTGCTTTTCCAAGATACACTGTCCTTAAAAGAAAGGGGAACCATACTGATCAACTTTGTCTGTCCTCTGACAGACTAGTGATGTGCAGTTCTTTTATACACAGGTGCTATGTGAAAAGTTTGGCCTCTCTGGCAGTTTTCCTTGCTATTCCTACTGTGTAAAAGCAATCTTAGAGGGATGTAGAACAAAGCTGTTGGCAATAAAGCCTGCATTTAAATTGAAGCATAGCAAGAACCACATGGTAAGGTATGGTATGACGGCAAATCATCATCACTCCTATTTGCTGGAATAAAGCATTATTGTTAATGTAGTAACAGCATATGCTTACTCTGATGAAATACGCAAACTCAAAAGCAAGAAACCATTTGCATGGTGTCAGCCATAGCAGTCTATTAGGGTTATTCACTTAATTGTAAATTTGCTTCAGGTTTAATGGTAGACACCTTATTTTTTTTTGCTGGTTTCTTCTTCTGCTGTCAGTAAGTGCATAAAAGTCAGCTTCTTGTTGTCTAAAACTTCAGGGAGAAATACTTAGGGTTAGTTTTTCTGAGCTGGATATGCTTATAACCAATTTCTTCTGTAGCTACTTCAAGCATTCTGTAAACACTTCCAAAAATTGGTGAAAGTTTCAGCCTGAATGGAAGTAGATGTCTGTCTATAGTCATAACAAAGGATCTGCGACTATATAGGCAAGATGGTTTGTGATAACCAACTTGCTTCACTCTGGTTTAGAGCTGTTTCTTCAGTAAATATCGCTTGAAACAAGAAAATTGAAAGCATCCATAATCTCAAAGTGCTGAAATACTAGTGATCTTACTTTTAAACCAGGTTTGTGTAGGTGTAAATATACAGAAATATGAACATCCTGCACAATTTTATCTTTACTTTCCTTGCCATTTGTACCTATTGACTAAAATGTTATCATTCAGACATGAAATGTACATAATTAAATTCAAATACCACAATAGAAAAGAAACTCTGACCTATGGGATTGTTGATTTTCTCCAAAATCTTTCCAGTTTGTTTTACCAGATAGCACCCATAGTAAGATGCATTGAAAGGAAATCACTAGTCATGCATTGAATCCATACATTTTGTTTGGATGCAGACCTTTTTGTCTGTAAGACAAGTCTGTGTTTGCCTTTTTTTGCCTCTGCAAGCACCTCACTGTAAATTTATGCCTAACTTTCCTTGGTAATTTGCCTTTTCTTGGCAATTGCTTTTCCAATCTATCACTCACAGTTAATCTCTCTCTTAAGAATTAGTACAGATTTCAAGTCTACAAGGATTCATTATAGCTTGACCTGCTTGTAGAAGCTGTAGACTTTAAACTGGTAAGTGACATGTCTAATCTGCAACTTCCGAGCTATAGACTTTTTGTTTCAAGACTGCAGATGATATAAAATTCAATTCCTCACTAGAAAAGCTAATCCATGTTAAAAATTGTATTCCACAATATTTGTCTGAATTTTCCTTACATTAGCCTCCAGCCATTGCATACTGTGAAGTTTCTGCATGTTAAAGATGCTCATACTTTAAGAAATTTGGTCCCCACAACTACAGAAAGTAATGTAATCACCTTATTTTTCCCTTGAATAAACACCAGATGTGGACATCATCATCCAATAATGATTTAAAAAATGCCATGCAGAGAAAGGCAGTAGGAAATCACAGTATCTACACTTACACCTTTCAATCCTTATGTTCAGTTTACACATAGGAGATTCACCATGACATTCCCAAGACCTGCATTTACTGAAAGGCAATTTCAACTGATTATCCTTCAGATGGTTGTCTCAGTACCTTTTTCTTAGTGACAACTTTTAAAAAAACACCCTCCATTTTGTGTAGCTTATTGACTTTATTTTTATCTGCACAAACTTTCTTTAATTATTCAATACTGCAGTGGGTTGACCTTGACTGACTGCCAGGTACCCACCCAGCCACTTTCTCTCTTCTGCTTCTCAGCAGGACAAGGGAACAATATAAGATGAAGAAGCTCGTGGGTTGAGTGAGGGAGATTTTTCACCAATTCCTGTTACAAGCAAAATATACTCAACTTGAGAAATATTAATTAAGTTCATTGCCAATTAAAAATAGGATAGTGAAAAACAAAGCCCAAATTAACCACACCTTCTGACCACTCCCACTGCTTTCTAGACTCAAATTCATCTGACTCTTCCACCTCTGCAATCCCACTCCCAAGTGGGTCATTGGGGTGGGTAATGGGATTGTGATCAGTTCATAATGCTTCAGGTCTGCTGCCCCTTCCTAGTCATGCTCTTCCCCTGCTCTTTGTGGGGTCCCTCCCATGGCATAAAGCCCTTTAAGAACTTCTTCAACACGGGTCATTCCCATGGGCTGCAGCTCTTCTGAAACTGTTCCAGTGGTGGTCCCCCATAGGCTAGAGCTTCCTTCAAGTTACATCTAATCTGCTGCAGCATCAGGTCCTTCATGGGATGCAGAATGGATATCTGCTGCAATGTGGTCTTTATTGGGCTGTGGGGGGACAGCCTGCCCCACCATGATCTCCTCCACAGATTGCAGGGAAATCTCAGCTCTAGCACCTGAAACACCTCCTCCTGCTCCTTCTTTCCTAACCTGGGTTCCTGTGCATCTGTTTCACTCACATTTTTTCACTCCTCTCTCCCAGCTGCCACGTAGCATCTTTTACTATTTCATAAATCTGTGTTGCCAGAGGTGCCACCACTTCAGCCAGGGTGTCAGCCATGCCCTGCAGGGCAGTCTGCCACCTGGAACTGGCTGTGACCAGCCTAGGGCAGCCCTGACCTCTCCTCCAGGGGCCTCTGCAGCCCTCGCTGCCTGTGCTGGGTCATGTGCACCCCAGACATCGACCCTTCACATCTGTAAAACACATATTTAAGAATTATCATAAAAGTACACATTCTTCATCCAGTTTGCACAAACTTCACTTACATCCATAAACAGAACTTCCCGTGTCAAAGTTGAACAGATATCATGACTGCACCAACACCTGTGGACAACACACGCACACTACACCCCTCATCCCTACACCTCATTACAACAAAACATTCCCCATAAATATTCTGCTTCCTGACAATGTCTAAATAAAGATTTGCCCATTACCTGCTGTTCTTTTCTTGAATTCCTCCAGAGCCCATGTGTGGCACCAGAAAAGTCTATGGTGGGTTAACATACTCTGATCTCACAGCAGCCACCCCAGCAGCTCTCCTGCTGCCAAACTCTGCCACAAGAAATCAAATACAAATACCCTTTCTCTTTTTGTGTCATCTACAAATTTAATGAAGAACAATTTCATGTTTTCTCTCAATAAACATACTAAAAATCATTGGCCAATACACATTAGCTAGAATCCTTTGTATTCTTCATTCTCATTCTTTATTTTTAATTGTCCTATCAGCTTAATGGCAAATGCATGTAGTATTTGTATCTGCTCATTTTCCCTAGATAACTGATAAATGTATTTAAAACTTCCAAATCATACAATAATTTTGTGGCAAGCAGAAGTTAATCATCCTTCTAGTATTTCAATACTTTTTTTCATAAAACTTTCATGGCGTTCCTTCAAACAGTTTTCATGCAATGTAATAACATTTGATACATATGATTTAACTTACTATAGATTAGAAAACAGTACTGAAAGTTACACTAAAGCATAAGGCCATATTATAACTGGGAGACTTAATAATTTGAAACAATGTGGAAACCCTCTCTGGCTCTTTAAGTATAGGCAAAAGAGCAAAGAATGTTTTTTTACTTTTTTTTTTTCCTCCCCTCCTCTACTTAGGAAAAGTTCATTTTCACAAATGTTTTTCTGAAACTGTGCTTGAAGCAGTGGAGGTTGCATAATGTCCAACAGCAAACTCTCCCTCCCTTGTTCAATGAAGGGTCTACCTCAGGGACACAGAATCCAGCACAAAACCCATCATCACTGTTGAAATAGTAGGAGTATAGCAAAAGGAAACTGAGAAAAAATTTAATGATCCTGACACGTAGTCTCATATCTTGTGGAATAATCTGTAGGATTTAGTTCAGTAATATGCAGCAGTGTAGCCTTTGGTTGCACTAACAGATGTCCATCCTTCCTTTCCCTAACTGTAAGAATCATCTTCTCTTAGCCCATTACTGTGGCAATGCTTTTATTACTGTGGCAATGCTTTTATTGCTGTGACAACCCTGTGACCCATCTGTCAGCCTATGAATCATGAAGGACTTGCAAACCCATTGTAGGATCTCCTTGAGGTTTATCTTTTTCAACCAAATAAGAAAGTACAATTTTTCTCTATCATGAGCCCTTGTGCCAGCTAACTTGCAAAGAACAGGAAAGAAGTTGTCTCTTAGTATGAAAAGGTTAGCCAAGTCATCAGGCAAAATTCCTTTCTCCAATTCTGTTCTCAATGCCATCCTAGAATATGGTACTGTATGTTGAAGGATACAGTCATAAAGAACAGTGTTCTTTTCTTGTTTATATGAAGTTAGAAAATATTTCGATAGCATGGAGAGTAACTATCATCTGTTCCATGTCAGATTATATAATCTTTCCTATCTAAGGATATCTATTCAAATAGCTGCTTGTTCCATACTTTTCAGAGTTTTCAATCCAAGGAAACACATGTTCTCTGTTATTGCCATCAATATGAGTTTTAAAAGGATCTTTAAAACCTTTGGGGTTGCTTCTATGATCATAACTAAAGGTAATACTTTGAAATAAAATATTGTATTTAAAAAGAGAATGGTATATTATTATTCCAACAGTAGGAAATACAATACTTATTAAGAAGATTTTATGTCTTGAAAGTCTCTTTCTCACATGCATACTTACTGTAAATGTGGATCAAAATAACTTTATACTGTATTCTTAAAGGTTTTTTAAGAAAATGAAAGTGGCATGGCATTTTAATTTCAGAAGTATTGTTTTTCTTTAGTTCTGATCCACATATTACAACCTGAAAATGACTGTGAAACAAGAAATAGAGCTATTTATTGTAGTGATACTTCATATAGGCAGTAGATTCAAGGCACTACTATGAATAAAATCTTATTAACAAGTTTAAAACTTTAAAAACAGAATAAGACAAAATGCCTGAAACACATCTTGATAACCTCATTTCACCAGACTCACACTGCAGTTTCTTATTTTTCACTGATTTTAAATTGAAGTTAAGGAACAACTGAAATGGAAAGAAAGGACGTTTAAGTCCAGGTGCATACATTTAAGTCTCTGAGGAGTTAAAAGTCTAACCTTCCCCTACAGGAACCTTCAGAAAGATATGCAATCTTCGGAGCTCACTGTGAGTTACTGAGTACAGAAAAAGAACAGGTTCCTACCTCTGGTAGCCTTTAACAGTACTTAAAATAAAGATGAACTTAATCCTGATTAATTGGTCAGTTAATGAACTTTAATAGTAACTTTCATGGGACTTCAGAAAAGTTGCTAGAAATTTGATTTTTCTTCCTTATCCTGCTGCTTGTTGAATAAAATATTAATTTTGCCCTTTGGTATAAACATATATGCAAAGAAATCAGCTTTTGTGTGAACAACTTCTGTGACCAATTGGAGCCACATGTCAGCCAAGAAGGAATCAATCAGAGAATAAAGAGTATTGTATTGTCTTGTTTCAATGTATGTATTTGCCAATGTGATGTCAATAACCATAAAAAAGAGATCTGTGTTTTTAGTGTAAGTTTTCATCTTCTGTGTTGAGAAATTGTAAGGAAAAAACCAAACTTAACTGTACTGCAAATGAAAAATGTCATTGGGAGTTTTTTTGCCTATGGAAAATAATGATTTCCCTTTTTGATTTGTCTATTTGTAATGAGACTCAGATCTCTTTCATTGGGATAAGTTTTAGAAATGAACAAACTCAAGTCTTATAGCTCTTCATGCCCATAATGTTTTTGCATGCAGAAACAAATTGTATTTTTTTTATTTGTAGTTTTACATTTCAGTTCCCAGTATTAATTTTCAGTATCTAGTTCTTTTCAATTTTTAAGTCTTCAAGTTTTTTCATAATAATATACCCAACCACTTTACTTTTAATTATGTTTTCAGTTTTAACTTCACATCATTTCACTTAGGTCAACTTTCTTATACATTTTTGGTTCCTTTGAAGGGCCCTTGTTCTGAAATAAATCTGCCTCTTTTTATTTCTTTCTTCCCTTGTAAATTCTGCTCAATTTATTCTAGCCAGTCTGGTTCTGATTTATGTTTCATTTATTTACATTTCATTATTTTCACCTTTTAAACTTTTTGCCCTGTGATTTCTTATTTTCTGATTCTTTTCAACTGCTTGCAAGTACCTTGCCCACACCTATTAAAAGAACTTGGGTTTTATTGTATTAGCTTTTTTGCTCCATGCTGAAAGAAGTCTTCCTTCAAATATTTTTCTTTTTTTTGAACACACTTTGTTTTATTTTCACCTTCCTTGCCTAGTTGTTGTAAAACCCGTTGAAAACTGGTGCTTTTTAAAATGTGGCTTGTGATTTTCCTATTATGTTTAGCACCTAAGATAGCTAAGTTTTCTCTAATACTTTGAAATTATTTAAGGTTTTATTGACATCTCATTTTACAAAAGAAAAAAGAGAGGGTGGGAGCATATCAGTCTCAGACTGGTATGTTTCTTCTCACCATTTGATTGTGTTACAAATAAAAAAGGAAATGAAGATCTGTTTTGCTTCGTAGTAAGATTGGCCCCAACATGGAAGAAGAAAAAAGGCCTTGTTATAAAGGGAGACGACGGATAAAAATCATGATGGAATATTGAAAATAACATTAAAGGCAACACTTTGGCTCTAGTACTCTTTTTTTCCCCAAGCTGTTAAAAATGATACAAAGATATAAGCTTGTTCTCTGTTACATTTCACACTTTTTGGAGAAATCCTCTTGATTGAGACAAAAGTCTTGTATCATATTTGTTTTGCAAATCTATTTTCTATTTCAAGACTGCATTTTATTAACTATTTTTAAAGTCTAATAAACTTTTCTTTTACTTACACTACACTACTACATTTCCTTTAAGATTTTAATTTCCACCATTTGAAATGGGTGTGGCTTTTAAAACTGAACCAACCAATGCAGCAGTGAAAACACATTGTGCAGCATGGAGAGGGTACAATGTTCAAAGGAAAGATTCCTATTTATTTTACTAAACTGATCAGGTTGGGTTTTGTTGTTGGTGGTTTTTCTTTATTTGTTTGTTGTTTTTTTTTTTTTTTCATATTTCTAAAATGACACCTGGAGTATTCAATCACTTTCACAGGAAATTCTCTATATTCTTTTTATTTAACTTGTTTCGTGGTGTCAGATCCTGTTTCCCCCTGGTGTAAAACAGCAAAATGATTTAAGCATTTTGATCATTAATCTTTGGGGCGGTCCCATGGTGTAATGGTGAGCACTCCGGACTCTGGATCACAAGGTCGTGAGTTCGAGTCTCAGTGGAGACCGTACCGGGCAGTTCAATGCCTCTCTAGCATCTGATCCCGTCAGATCTCGGATGCTCAGCAGGGTCAGCCCCGGCTAGTACCGGGTGCTGTGACAGTCCTGAGGACTTCACTGTCACTGTCCAAGCTTGCTCGGCCATGGCAGATGGACCTTAGGACTTAAATGGTGGGGCCAGTTCTGCGCACGCTGTGCCTCACCATAAAAATGCACTGTGCAGGCTCGAAGGGCTCACCCATGTCGGGAGAGCCCTTCCCAAATCTTCATTTGTGAAGTTTGGCCATACCTACCTACCTACCTACCTACCTACCATTAATCTTTACTGGCATGACAACATTGGTGCACAGGTGTTCCCAAAGCTACAGTATACATTATAGTTATATTGGTTGGATATGGAAATATGGTTTAGCCAGCCTTCATTCCATGAGAAGAATGTGTGTCAATAGTAATTTATCACATGCAATTGTATCTATTGCAGTATCCTGTAATAAAGTATGTTGCTTTATACAGGACGACCCCCAGTTTGATTCCACATTAATTGACTTCCCTATTCACAGCACAAAGCAGAGATGAAATCTGCCTCATTATTAGAATTTACCCAGAACTACATGTCCAGACCACACAGTGAAATGTTTCTCAAAGTCAAAACAGGAAAGAGGGGATTTTTTATTTTATTTTATTGTGGGATTTAGTATTTGTACTTTCATAAACTGAGTTAGTGTTGAATTTTAAATGTTTATTTAAGAAAAAACTAAATTAAATCATTACAACTTTTATAGCCACAAAATACAGGTTTCAGGCAAGACAGGCTTCTTCTGTGGACTTTAGATAACTACATAATCTAAAAACTCAGAAATATCTTTGCTTTCTAAGATCATAGTATTCCCTCTAAAACAAAACAAAACACCAAATTGATGTCTGTGTGCAATCAAAAATTTCTTTACAATAACTTGCTTCCCTCCCCTTCATCCCCCCATCCCTTTCTGAGCCCGTATTTTCAGCTGCAGAGAAATAAGGTAACTGATTCAAAGGCTCTTTAAAAATTCAGAATAGAATTGCAGAACATGAAAACATATCATCCTGGCCACCATAGTCATTAAGTACTTTCAAAACTGTGTTTGATGGCAGAAAAAGGAGCAAGTGTTACTCCTTTGGGTGGACAGCATAAATCACACAGTATTTGGCTTATGAGTGGTGCTCAGAAATATTTTCTATCAATATTTTTTCAATAGCTAAATTAGCTTTCAATTAAATGAAAAGCTTGTGTAGTTTCCACAGACACTCTTTTAACCAACACAGAATTTTGGCTAGAACGCTGACTCTTTAGCCAACATATACACAAATTTCTGAATTTTATGAACAAAAATGTCTAGGTTTCTGTTTCCTACAGCAGAAAAATCAGTGTTTGGGTTTTTAAGTTTGAAAAAAAATATAGATTTCCCATTAGAACTTGTAAAGGAAAGTCAAAATATGCTTATGAGGAGCCTTCTCCCTCTTTACTTTCCAATTAACTCTATTTTTTTGCAAGAGATTTAGTCTGCAAGTAATGAAATTATACCCTATAGACTGACATTTGAACTTGCTCAATTTTTCAGTTGTTTTAACTGACATCCTGAGACTTGTACATTTTTATTACTGATTCACATTATTAGGGTTAATGAACATTTTCATTTTATTGACCTACCTAAATTTGGTTCCTATACCATTATTAACAATTATGTAAAACTGACATTATTTTGCTGATATACATGAGTTCTATATTATGAAACTAAATCATCATATGTGCAATTCTTTTTCTTTAGTATTATCAGACTTATAGCAAATTCATAAAGGCAAGTCTACTTCAAGAATGAGGATTTGCACAGGTCTGAGCTCACGTGCTAACAGAGGCTAAATAAGTAAATCAATGTATGTTTTAACACTAGGAAATATAGTTCAGAAAGTTCTTTAATAGTCAATCTTTGTAAACCATGCAATACAATAAAAAAGCCCAGTTCAACAGTGTGGCCCCATATTTCATCTGATGGAATGTGTGCAATTGCATGGATAAGAGAGAGGAATTATATTTTTACTCCCGAGGGTATACATGTGAGGTTATGGTGCAAAATAGCCCTAAGTTCACTTTTCTGTGGCTTTGCTTAGTTCTTATTCATGTACTTTCCAGAAGTGTCTGTGTACCAAACAAAAAAAAAAAAAAGTCGTAACAGGTATATAAGCAGCTGTCCTTACTGTCAAACATCAAAGAATCCTAAATTTCTCCAAGATGATGAAGGGACAAAAATAATAGCTAAGGGAAAAAAAAAACAAACCAAAACCTAAGAGTTAAAAAACTGAATGTCTATAGTTGATCAGACTAAAAATTGTCTCTGTAACCCCTTGTTTCCTTCATGTTAGTTTAAGGTAAGAAAAACCACATAACAAAATGTGTGAATTCAATATATTACATAAAACCTCAATATGAAAACTTCTTGGTTTATGTTTCTATATATTGCATAGCCACAAATATATAGCTAGATGGACAGACAGATAAACAGGAGTATAAGCCAGAGACTCTCAGTGGAAAGCTAATCAACCATCTCAGCAAGAGAGAGTTCAATGGAGAAGGTAGTAAAAATATTAAAGAAAAAAATCTGAATAACCTGAAGTCTGGAGTTTGAAGTTTAGTGCGAAGTTCCGAAAGAGATGGGAAACTTAACTATATTATATTCCGGAAGGACAGTATTGCCTGTTTCTTTTGCTGGTTGCTCTGGACTTCATTTACACTAAAAGTTTGGAAAAAAGAAGTTTTTCCTCAAGGGCAGATTTCTGAGCAACAAAGTGATACAGCAAGTACCATTAATTTTCTTCTTTGAACCACATGCCATTGCACCAGAAATGCAATATTACAGTTTCAAATAAAAAGGAAAAATTACTGTATTGTTTTTCAGAGGGACTTTTCATTTTTGCTGCTCACTGTTGATGTAACATTTATTGAAAGTGGCTTAAATATCCGGTCTGTTCTGAGAAAAGCATAGCTGCTTTGTTTGTATTATTTGTTAATGAATTTGCTAATTCAGAGTCTGATTCTTAAACACTTCTAGATGCAAATCACCATGAAGAAATTCAGCAGTATTCTAAGTTCATTGATTTCAAGGGAGTAAAGCACCAGTACTATGAGAATATTGTCTTTGCACAGCTGTTTAAAAGTGGACTCCAAAGCACTGTACCTGACCTTTCTTCACACAATGTGACATATACTAACAGGGTGGACATGGCAGCCTAGTCTTTCCACTGGCTGAAACTTTGTGTCAGGACTACCCAGCAGCATCCCCTTACCAGCCTAATTTCTGTCTAGACTAGTCATTCCTCAATATGTCACCATCTATGCTTGATGTACTACAACAAGATAAACAGAAATTAGGAACTCTCAAAATTGCTACTTTGTAGAAGTTGGTTTAGTATGAATGTGAGTTGAAAGGGTGTTTAGCTATATGTTTAGGAGAGCAAGGTACTAATGTGTTTGAGGATAGAGGATAGAAGATAGATGTCATCACAGCTGTAGCATCAGATGTCTTGGCAAGTTTATGAAAGGAGATTGTGTAACATCTGGATTTGATAAGAAACATTTACACATCGGAACAATACCATGGGTGGATTACAAAAGTGAGACATGTGAATGCTGTTGCTGAGAGTGCAAGAGCGCACTATAATAAATACTTTGTGGACTGGCTTTTTACAATTAACTCCTTGAGTCCAAGCAGATGAAACATCTTAGACAGCATTCATCCATGTTTTGTAGATTCTCCAGAAAGAAATAAGAAGGTGTTTGTTCTGCT
This sequence comes from Pithys albifrons albifrons, assembly GCF_047495875.1. Classification (NCBI taxonomy): domain Eukaryota; kingdom Metazoa; phylum Chordata; class Aves; order Passeriformes; family Thamnophilidae; genus Pithys; species Pithys albifrons. The sequence goes on from NC_092460.1 coordinate 59,504,657, forward strand.
GAGTCAACCAGTTCCAGGAGATTCTTATGCCCATTTCCCTCTGAGGCCTGGACACAACAAACCCAGGAAAACATCTGTAGGAAGTGTCTGTGGGACTACCTTACGATCCCTCCAAAATCAACATAGAAGACTATTATTTATGAGTAATGATTTATTGGAAACTTAGTGGAGGGTGTACACAGGAGTGTCACAGCTGGACTTCAGCCCTAGTAAGTGTTCAGCTGACAGAGTCAGAAAATAGCGTCAGTACCAGTCACAGCAAACAAGTCTATAATAGTCTCTGTGTCTGCCTTTGACCCGTACTCTTGCTTCTCCTCAGTCAGTTCCCAGCATTTGAAACCAGATGATTTAAGTAAGCATTAATTTTTTTACAACCACATCCAAATAGTTTTGTGTAAAAGAGAAAAACATGATATTCAGACCTTACACAAAGTAGCCTCACCTCAACTGCTGTGTTCAAGTTAACACCATTAATGGCTCACATTTTTTCTGTCAGGATCAATAGAGTGTGCACAGCCTTGATTTTAAGCTGCTTGGGCTTTTGTCTGGGAGAGCTTTACATCAAAACATATACATGCTCTTTTCTGCTTTAGAAGAAGACTGGATGTTTGTACTGTTCTCCATAACTCATTGAAGGTTAAAGGTAGACTCAGAGCATTCATATACCTAAAAGGTAACTGGTTCTTGCAAGAAGGGCACTCACTCTGGGCTTATAAGAAGATGTATATTCAAACTTGACATTTTGCACCCCAACACTTCTTACTCTCAGCTTCATCTACCTGTTTTTTCTACTTGCCTAGTCATAAACATACCACTTCATATAGAGGTCAAAGCCATTCATACAGACTGCTGAAGTTTGTGTTATGATTCATCCTGGGCTGTACTCCCTTGCAAGTCAATAAGAAAGAAAACTCCAAAAACCAACCAACAACCCACCTGAGCAAGGAGTAAAAGAGCTAAAACCCCTTAACAGAAGAGGTAAAACCAAAAAACTGTGCACATTTAATTGATCTTTATTACCTAGTTAATAGTCATCTGCCATTTGTATCATTATATGTGCATTAGAGCATTCCCACAAGGACCTATCAAGCTGGCTTCTTTGATTACAATTTCCAGCAGCTGTACAAAGCATAACCTCTGAATCACCTGATGCTGACTCACAGTGATTCATCACATCAGGCAAACTTAATAGTAAAATGAAAAAAGTTTTATTTAGGAAGAAAGGCAGAAGATTACAAGCAAAACAAATATGAAATGCAGGTCTTGCTTAATTGCAAGAACCAGATGCCTCTGCATTATTTTTGAGCTAGCCTCCCTGAGATACTTTAGGAAATGACACCTGCCTAAAGATTTCCATCAGTTCTGAAGACAAAACTTGCTGGAAGCTGCAAGGTTTTGGGACTGATGACTGGGCATCCTCTTTGAGTTCTCCATAATCTTTTTCCATCCTTAACCTGGTTTCATGTGTAACACATGTATGCTTGAAGATTTGCATGTTTATTTTTTTATTTACTTTCTAGATTTTAGATTGTGGATTTAAATTCAGATTCCTTTGATGGCTTAACTCAGTTGAAAAAATAGTTATATTTTAACCAGCTGTAGAGTCTACATAACTGCTGTTATTTTTTTCCTTTTCTTGAAAGAGGGTTACTTTTTTCTCTTTTTTTTTTTTTTAACTGCTGGCTCACTCTTCCTGCCAAGCTCAGTAGTTTAATTACACCTTTAAGCCTTTTACAGCTGCTATTAACATATATTTAATATTTTATGGAAATCATTTGCAAACACAAGCATTTAGCCAAAGTTCTGATTACCTGTTTTTGACTTTTTCTCTGTAAAACCTTTACTAGAGAAGCTTTTAATGTTATTAACAGATGTGATAACCAAACACTTTGTTCAGGTTACATCACTGAACTTGTATCTCTAAGATTCACTTTCTCTTTGACCTCACAACATTCAACACGACCAAGTGCAACGTCCTGACCCTAGATTAAGGCAACCACCAATACTACTAGATTCTGGGGAATGAACCAGTTGAGAGAAGCCCTACAGAGCAGGATTTGGGGATACTGGTGAACATGAGGTGGTAATGTGAGTTTGCAGTTCAGAAAGCCAATAGTATGTTGGGCTGCATTTAAAGAAGTGTGTCCAACAGACTGATGGAGGGGATTCTGCCCCCCACTCTACTTTTGTGTGACCCTACCTGGAGTACTGCATCCAACTTTGGGGGCCCCAGCATAAGAAGGACACAGTTCTGTTAGAGCAGATCAGAGTACTGGAGCACCTCTCCTACCAAGAAAAGCTGAGAGGGTGGAGAAGAGAAGGGTCTGAAGAGACCTTATTGCGGCCTTTAACTATATAAAAGGGGCTTATAAGAAAGATGGAGAACGACTTTTTACCATGGCATGTAGTGACAGGACAAGAAGCAATTGTTTAAACCAAAGGAATCACTGAATATTCTGAATTGGAAGGGACCCACAAGGATCATCAAGTGCTGCCCTTAGGTGAATGGCCCATATAGGGATCAAACCCGAAACCTTGGTGTTATTAGCACCATGCTCCAACCAACTGAGCTAATCTCAGGGAGTAAGGAGGTGTCCTAGTTCAGCAGGAGGGACCAGCTAACCCTGTGTGGGGGTGATCAAAGCTGTGTATTCTACCCCCTCTATTCATTCCCCAAGGTCAATGGGCTATTAGCAGCAGCCGCCCAGGGAGTCATTATCACTTAACACCCAGCCTGAGGGGGCGGAGCTGCTAATGGGCCATCAACAGCTCAACACCCTCTGGCTCCCAGAGTTAATCACCCATTGTGTGAGTCCCCGCCCAGGGGGAGGGACTGAGAGCTCCCTGAGGGTACATAAGGGGTGGGTAAGAAGACCTTGGGAACTTCTCGTCAGATCCAGAGCAGCAGCAGGACCTTGACAGGAGGAGATCACCGCTCTCGCCCAGACCACAGCCCTCGGCTGCACCAACAGGTTTTTCTTTTCCTTTTGCTCTGGACTTGGGGGAGCCACAGGGGTCTCAGCACAAGGGCAAACAAACCCCCTTGGGTTTGTGCCCCAGGACACTGGGTTATACTGCTGGGTTTTTGTGAGTTGAAAGCAATCTCCCTTGTGTGTCAGTGTTGTTATTGTAATATTATTATTAAATTTTAGGTTTGACTTATAATCTCTCTCTCGTGGTGAGTTCATTTCCCCTGCTGCTTCACCTTTAAACCAGCACAGGAGGGTAGATTGATTTACATTAGATACAAAGAAGAAATTCTTTACGAGGAAGGTGGTGAGGCAGTGGAACATGTGAAATTGTGGCAAACCATCCCTGGAAATGTTCAATGAGAATTCACTAATAGAATAAATTAATTATTTCTGTCATGGTTATAACTAGCATACAAAAAAGGCCCATTCTAGTTTCTACCCCTTTACTCTGGTGCTTTTCTTACCTGTCCAATGCTCCTCTTGATCCTAAGACAGAATTCCCTCCTCTTGTTGCAGAAATGGGAGTGAAAATGCAATGAATGATTGTCTACAACCTAAGCTCTTTGCATAGGAGGAATAGTTTGTGGGGTTTTTTTGTGGTTTTATTTAATTGTTGCTTTCTTGAGTTCTAGTGGGGTTTTTTTAAACACATTTTGATGCTTCCTCATTGGTTTACAGATAAAGTTTAAAAAGTGCACAATTGCCTTCCCCAGCCCCATTTGTCAAAAAGGGCTAATGCGTGTTATACAGGGACTGTCAAATGTTTGCTTAAAATAAGCTAGGCAATGGTGACCTGGCAGCTGGACAATGGTTAAAATGAGATAAAATCAGGTCAGAAAAAAGGCAAATGCAGACAGGTAAGTCCTGAGACACTGAGCTGTCAGGCTGGATAACAACCTTTTATTGGTAAGAATAAAATCATATTTACCAGACTGCATCTACACCATCATTCACTTTCAGTCTTGGTTATTCAGCTCCTACAAACGCCATGCCTAATTTTTTCCCTTAATGTTCAATACTGTTATCACTAAGAGAAGCCCTCTTCTACATGTCAGTAATTTGTGTAGCAGCAACATTAAATGCCTGTTGCAACAAAAAAAATCAATGATTCCTTCATTTTTTCACAATGACTCACATTATAAAATAACTTGTTTCTTGTTGGAGTTAAATGCATTTTTGGTAGTTTGCATCTCTTCCTTTCTAAAGACCTATTGTTTCTCACAGGGCAAACAGGTTTCTGGGAAATGTGTGTGACTGACTTGGATAGCCCTTTTCTGGGAGATGTAAATAGCAGTGGTAATCAGTGATGCATCTAGCCTATGTTGTGTTAGCTGTTGAGCATCATGTGCCCCAGAGGGTGACAACAGGGAATCTGCAGCTTCATAAGCTTCTCTTCCCTTAGTTTTCTTGTCCACAAAGATGGACAATGTGCTCTTCACAAAGATAGATTTAATGAAATCTTATTTTGCTACTCTTGAACAGTTATTCTCTGGATGGAGTACAACCCCTGTTTTGCTCAGTTTCAATTCTTTAAAAACAAAAATAAAACAAACACATCCCTTTCAGTGAGCTGGTGTACTGAAATAATGAAAGAAGAAATAAAATAGTAAAATCAGGCAAAGACAGGATGTTATCACAGTTAAAACATGTAGTTCTAAAAGCAATTGTACTTTATTTAGCCAGACCTTTACCTGAAGTTACCCGGTCTCCTTATTATTGAAAAATAAGTAATTCTTTGCAATATTAGGGTAAAATACATTAAAAAAAGAAAAGGAGTGGTTCACAAGAGGCTGGGAGGAAACACAGCTGCAACAGCTGACTCTACTGGTCAAAGTGATATTCCAAACCATCAAACGACATAGTGTATAAACTAAGGGAAAAGTTCACCGGGGACTGCTGCTGCCGGGGAACTGGCTGGGCATCTATCACCAGGTGGGGAGCAATTGCATTGGCATTGTGCACCACTCATGTGTATCCTAATTCTTTTACGACGATGATGACAATAATTATTATTCATCCCTTTTCTGTCCTATTAAGCTCTTTATCTCAATCCATGAATTTTAACATTTTATCCCCCCAAATTCACTCTCTACCCCACCACAGGTTGGAACTAATCAAAAGGCTCTTGTGATTATCTGCCTGCTGGGTTAAACCATGAAAATTTGCTGAGGGAGAAATCATATGTCCTTGGATATAACCTTTTTGAAAACAGACTATAAAAATGAGAAGACCAAAATCTGTGTGCTTACCAGAAGGGGAAGAAAGGTTTAACAAAACATGCAATTTCTTTTCTTATATCCTGAAATTTAAGGTGGTACTTCTGACAAACTAAACTATTTAGAAAAGGATACGAGCCATAATGTAACACTGAAGTAGAAATCCAATTTAGGAGCTACTGCCAGTCATCTATCCATCTATCCATCTATCCATCTATCCATCTATCCATCTATCCATCTATCCATCTATCCATCTATCCATCCATCCATCTATGTCTGTCCAATTCCATTGACTACTGCTGTGCAGTAGCTGTCTGAGTGTAAAAGTCTGACTGGATATTATTTAAACTCAAATTTCACTTCATTGATCTCATAGAAATTTAGTCAGTTGAAGCAGTAAATTACTTATTAATTCTGCTCTTGAAATAAAAAGCAATGCAAGACTGAATGAAGACAAAGCACACAGTTGTCTATCACATATTTTATGGGAAGACTACAACTATTAATATTCCTGGTTCTGAGTTTCCACATTTTTGGAAGATGATGCTTTTAGCAAGATAGGGGTCTGCTGTTTCTTTTTTACTTTTGCTGCTGATCTAAGATTTCCTTACAATGGTTTCTGGCAGTGACTTAATGCATCTAGTTTTTTTTCTAGAAACAACTGATGATAATGCCTTCAAGAGTAGTAAAAAGCATTTTCCAGAAAAAAGTAGGTGGTTGTGCAATAACATGGGATTTATTATCATTCTGTATATAGTAAGCAACTATTCTATATGAATGAATAGTCTAAGGAAAAAAGTAATGTGTTCGTCAGCAGTGATTTGGCATAGGAAAAAGTAGTCTTTATTAGGAGATTTTCTGTGGTTATTGTAAGCGGTATAGAGAATGACACTAATATGACTGAGGAAACCTTAAAAGGTACTCTGTGCAGTCATAGAGTACTATTGGTCTGTTCTCTGTATGCATAGGAAAGGGACCATACAGAGGAAGCAATAAAGAAATGTGAGATCAGGCAGGTTTATAAATGATTCAGGATTTTAACAGGAAGGCTTATAATTAAAGCAACCTGTAGCAGTGGGATGAGAACATCCTAGATAAACATAAGTACATATTTATACATAGATTAACAATTATGAATACAAAAACTGAGATATCCTTAATAGTTGTCATCCAGTATGCAATTCTACAATTGAAGATTTGATTTGGGTCCAAAAATTATTGAGCCAAAACTTACAAAGAGTAAACCAATCAAGAAATATCGAACCCAAACTACTACATCTTGCTGAGAGAAATCATGAGCTACAAATCACCGGAGGCTTAGGATGTCATCAGAAAAGTGTCAGTATATCCTTTTCTTGTCCTTTCTTATGCCTGACCTTTGCAGAAGAGGTCATTGAAAGATGTTGAATGAAACACAGATGTTGTTTCTCCCATTCTGCTTATCTCCGTCTTGTACATTTCAAGGCAAATACAGTGCTTGAGCCAGATCAGCATAGAATTCTTGGTTCCCAAGAGTAACGTAAGTCACATAGCCTTATTTCACTCTTTTCAAATTCTTTTAAAAATAAACTCTGTGAAGAAACTTATAATTGTGATGAAGCAGATTTGAAAGGAATATGGTTGCAGTCTGTATGTGTTGGAACTGTTGTATTTGGTGTTCCAATAAGTAGTATGTCTTTCTAAGCATATATTACAATATACAGAGACATAGGTTAGTGCTTTATTTAAGCTGGAGGGTCTGCATTTTTAAAATCAGTTTTTGTAAAGAAAGCATTTACATAATGATACACTGGCCTTTAATACTTGCTCATTTGAAATACTGTGTTCGATCAGGAGTTTCATAGCAACTACAAAGTAAATACACAGAAAAAGGCTCAAAAGTACCACTTGAAACTTGCCATGTAGCTATTTTTTCCTCTTCTGGCCTTGTTTCTTTGTTTTACTGCTTGAGCTACGTGAAAGGAAGAAACTTTTTTTTTCCTGCTAAGAAGTTTCTTGTCCTTTTGAAGGTGTAACTCTCATATTTCCATGAAATTTCACATAAAGTATACATTACTCATGAGTGATTAGTATGCATTGGGATAGCTTCCACACTGAATTTCTAACAGTGGATTACTTTGATAACTGTAATTTGGAAGCAGACCAGTAAAATCACATTTCTTTCTTGCTTTCTAGTTTTTAGGGAGACAAGAAGAAAAACATATGGATATTGTCACTGATTATCCAAACTTTTGCTTATGTCTTATATCCTGTCTCTTGGAGTGACTTTTCATCATGCATTAGGAAATGACAAAATTTTGTTGGCAAAGAGTGCTGGAAAGATTTATTTTGCACAGCTCAGGTGTAGATATTTAGAGAGATTTTAGTGTAATTACACAGAGCATTTCAGTGCTTAACTCTGAGAGACTCAGATTCTGTCTAGTGTGGAAGAGGGTTAAACCTGAGAATTCAGTGCAAAAGTCTGCAAACTTCTGTAGGTAGCCCCAAGCCAAGGCCTGGTAATTCTTTTAGGAGTGTTTTAATTCTTGCCTCTCAGTTGTCTGAAAGGGCTATGTACTACTGAAGAATGTTCAGATTTACAATTCTCATCCCTCTTCTATAGTCATGTAATGAAGTTTTAAGACTACATTCACAAATTAAAAACAAAAAAAACCAGAAACAAAAAATAAGTAAAAAGAAGAGAATTGCTGTAGTCTCATGGTTAAGATAGTTTAAGACAGTGAAAGCTAGACCTTCAAATCCTTTTGGCTCTTGTATTTTCCTTTTATAGACCAATAGTCTGATCAATAGTTTGAACAATCAATAGTCAAACATGGCATGTCATTCACTTCCCTCTCCTTAGTCATGTTTTGAAGAAAAGCCCTAGTTACCTCTGCATTTTTTTCTTTTCTTCACAATACTTTAAATTTGAAAACAAGGTATATTAGGTATTTAATATTAAGAAATACCTGACAGAATTTTGAGTGAGTTAAGCAACCAACCACTTGGCTTCATCAAGACAGCGGCACCTAAGCATTCACAGAAGCTGGATTTTTTAATGCCTTCAAAGACTGAAGGTCTTAAAAAAATACAGCTATTGGAAAAATCATATGCATTAGTTTCTAAGATTGCAGTCCTACTAGGAATTTGACTTAAATGGGCTTTATCTACAAACTTCGTGGACCAGGAATGGTATCTGTCACTTTCCCTTGTTCCCCTCTGGTTTAGGAAAGCTGTTGTTCAATTGCATGCAGTTCACTGTACAAAGACTGGTATATGTCCTAGAGACAGAAGAGTTAAATCCATATAAAAAACCCAACAGAATATGCTTCATGTTTTTGAAAAAATGTGGGAGAGGCTTTAAAATTAATCATAATTAGGATGAAGTATTTTTCAAACATTCAAAATAAAGGGATACAGATTCCCAACTACTGCTATGATTCTAAGGAAAAGTCAAAATCTTTTAAAATGTTAAATTATTGCAGCAGAAATTTTGTAATATTTTAGAAAGTTAAAAAGAATAGACAAGGAGGAAAGAACCACTAAGTATTGACTGGAAATTCAAGTTATTTCATGTTTTCCTCTGTGGAGATCATTGAGGAATAGCTGTTAATCTGCACATTTATTTTAGTCTTCCCTGAAATGTGCTATATCAAGTCACCAACAAAAGATGGAAAATTGAAGAAGCTTCTCCCCTGAGCCTCTTCTTCTTCAGGCTGCCCAGACCTTGCCTTGGTGAACCTCATGCAGTTATCTTCAGCCCATTGATCCAGGCTGTCCAGAGCTTTCTGCAGATCATTCCTACCTTCCAGCAAGTTGTCACTCCCTCCTAAGAAGGTGTTGACTTTTGAACTTACTGAAACCCCTTGTTCAGACCATTGATGTAGATGGTAAACAGGACTAACCCCAAATACTGTACCATGGGGAACACTGCTAGTGACCAGCCACCAACTAGATTTAGTTCCATTTATCACCACACTTCGGGCCCAGCCATTCAGCCAGTTTTTCACTCAGTGAAGAGTGATTTCATCCAAACCATGATCTTCAGTAGAATTCTATGGGACAGAGTAAAAGGCTTTACTGAAATCTAGATAGACAACACTCAGAGCTTTTCCTTAATTCGTAGTGAACAATATTTCTCTGGACACATTTAGATAAATCAATTTACTTCAGGGCTATGTATATGTCAGCCAGTAGGCAGAAGCAGACAGATTCTGAGAAACAATACAGAAGGATCAGTAAATGCAAGCACCTCAAGAAGGAGTGGTGTTCCTGTATTTGCAGTGATGCACTTCACATCTAGAAATGTCTTTAAACTGAGCAATTTTCCATAAAAATAAGATATGTCATTTACAATTAAATTTCAGAAGCGTAGTGAAACAGATTTTGACCATTTTGGAAATACTCAGGAAAGACACTTTTAGTTTAAGCCATTCCAGGTTGATCATTTTTATGGCAGAGATTTCATATATCCTTGTATTTTGTGGGTAAACAACATCCATCATACTTCAGCAAGGGAGTTACTCCACTGACCAGATACTTCATAATCTCTTTATTTAATTGTCTTGGGAGATTTTATATATCATCTGTGACAAATGCACCTTCATGACTAGCAGAATTAGAACATTTAATGTAAGCTAAATTGTTGTGCCTTAGTGTGCTTATGATCAAATTTTTAAAAAATTAATAAAATTGTAACATTGCTTGTGCCATTTTAGAATTTTTTAGAAAAATAGGATTTAGAATTACAGTGGGAAATATAATCCTATATTTCAAATGAGAGAGAATGATTTAAAATTTTTGATCCAGTGGACATTAAAAAATTTTAATGTGTTCTTATCCTATATTGGGATAAAAGGCATTTCTGTACAAAACAAAATAAAAAAAAATCTGAAACCTAAAAAGGCTTGAAATTATCTAAAAAAACCCATAGACATGTCAAAGAATGGATGAATCTTATGGACTCGTAGAATTTAAATTCTGGAGTTTTATCCCCTCTTTTCTGTGAACTAGGATGTCTTCTTGCACTTATTTTCCATACTACACTATACAAACTGTTCTCATTCACAGAGCTAACCCTCAGAGACACTGAGGTAAACAGAAAATTTAAACTACTAGAGTTAGATATTTTTTGTTTATTGAGCAAAAAGTCAGACCAATACAGCAAGAAAATTACTAAATGAACACCAGCAAAAAAAAAAAGTTTTCTGATATAAGTTTGTCTTTTACAAAACCCAAGTGTTCATACATTAAAGATTTTTAATTTAGATTAAACACATTTCAGTCAGAATAATGATTCTATGAGTTCCCAAGCAGTTCCAAGCACTGCAACAGCTTCCCTTGCACCTGAGAAGTCTTAACTTCTGGATTCTGTTTGTGTCTGGGAGCAGAACAGCTACAGCTCCACACAGTCTAATACTTCTACCTGGGTGAAAAGTACATATCCAATACTTGAGGTGGCTCACTTAAGGGCTGTTTACTATCTATGTGTAGGTGTTCCACTGTGCTGTGCATGCATGCCATTGCCTGGTAAGTCTTTGTAATTAATTTGATCTCCTTTTTTTGAGACCAGCATGATAGCATGCTGTGTTCTGAAATCCTTTTGATTAGTTTTCCTTATGGGAGCTTATGGAAAAATCACACTAGCAGAATTCAAGCCTTCAAAATATTTCTCTTTTTGGAATATATTCTAATAAAAGAACATTCTACTTTCACTTGACTGCTATGCAAAGTTCTTTCTTATCAAAGCATGTTATAGCTTTTTGAATTGTTAGCCACCTCCTAGTAGAAGATAACTGAGTACAAAATGTACTTTGCAAATCCAGCCTCTGATGTCATATGCCCAGGTGCTGAACCACAACTAGAAAATCAATACATAGACTAATATTGAATGTGACAAGCTTGGAAGTACAAATGCTTGTGAGGATTTCATTGTTTTCATTTTATAAAATAGAGACGTTGATATGGATTTGATTGACAGAAGTTTAAACATCTAGCTTTAATCTAAGTAAAAGATAGATTATAAATACCACTCTAATATTTGAAATAAATGTGTTTGACTCATTCCATTGTCAGTTGACTAAGTTTGTATCAGTTTCTAAATATTTAGTGACAAACACAGTATTACAGAGATACTACTGATGCTCTCTTCAAATTTTCAGAACATTTTATAATAAGGTTGGCAAAACTTATCAATCTTGGATCAAACTACAATAACTAAAACAAAAAAGTATTTAATAGAAAGCATCAGTGATATTTCTCTGTATCACTAAATTAAAAAACAAAGCAAAACAAAATTCTTTCACTGTTACCCTTCCTACCATCAGTATAGGTTATATCTGCAGGATTATTATATTTTATATAACTTGACACGACTATGCATTTTTTAATATTCCAATTTATAAACAGATTTATGACTATGAAATAATTCCCACTGCGTGTCCTAATTTTGGCACAGGAAAACCTTTCAAGTTTTAATGTGTTTCATCTGGATGAAAGAAGACATTCAACTGATGCTGTGGTTTATAATTTAGGGTAAATGCAAAAATCCATCACATTCATGAGAAAGTTCAATTTTGTTGGGAAGGAAAAGTCAAGAATGGTGTTCACTTGAGGTAAATTTTAGCAGCCTTAACTATCTTAAAATAAATATGCCCTCTCCCCTTGTATCTTTTCTGTCTAGATAATTATATTTCAATAATATTTGTACTGAAGCATCAGATTCATATTACAAGGCATAAGGCCATGTACTATAAAGGAACAGGATAAATATGTTGCAAAAATTGAGCACTGCTCTGGGAAGTCCTATTGGCACAAAAGAAATGAACATAGTCACTTTTGTGACTAAATTGAAACATCCTTCCTCAAATTACCATGGCACAATTTATCCTGTTATAATTAGTTAAGTATTTTGCACTCTTTGCTTCCTTATCCTGTTATCATAAAACATGTATACAGGTTATCATGCTGTGCTTTAGATATTCAGGGTTTGATCCTTTCTAAATTTTTCAGTATTCCAGGAAGAAAAATCCTTAGATATAAATATAGTTTTATATGTAGCTGTATATGTGTACTTACAGCACATACAGAATCTTATTTTGTTTCCCTGTTAGTTGGTACAACATGTCCAAAGCCATGCAGGTCAAATAGGATTCTGGAGTAGAACCCACATATAACATATCCATTTTTTTTTTTGCAGAAGCAAAAGCAAGCTTGACTACACTAAGAAAAACATGCAGAACTTCTCTCCTAAAAGCAGCATCAGCACAAGAACTGTTATGAGATGTTATGTCTCTGCCTTGAGTCAGTGTATAGTTTGAGCCAAGAAGCTCTGCAGAGAATGTCACAATTCCTTCAGAAAATTGTTTTCAGAAATTCTGTATGGCCAACTCGTATTGGCACACATCTATCTAGCAACCAAAACTTGCTTCCAGGCTTAAAGAAGAAAAGCCTTTCAAGGCAGTGATTGCTGGAAGTGCACTGTAGCAATGTCACTCTTCAGAATGAGATAATGAAATTAGTGCTATTATTTTCTAATTTAATAAAGAATTGTATTTTTATTTGGACCTTTAAGGGATGGTCTAGTGTTGCCTCTCATGTGTCTTACAATTGGATCTAAGAGAAAAGTGCAAGGACTGAGATTCTTTTGACTTGACTTTTGCAATTCCTGTGGCAGGTGACTAGGTTAAGGGTTCTGAAAACAGAGCAAATATTGATTTCAACTGCAGTGCATGTTTGTTTGTGTATGTGTGTATGAAAAGTCTTGGAAGGGGACAAGACACATTAAATATGTACAAGAAGACAAGCAGGGAGACAGTAAGGATGTGTTGGTTGGACTGGCCAGTGTCCAAATGTGGGGAACATGAACTTAGACCAAGCTAATCATTTTCAGATATCTTCTATTCCTAAAAGAGAGGGGTTTTAAAAAGAAATTTTAAGGGGAAATTGGTATAGTTTTAGGAATGTTTACAGGAAATTACTCCCAAGAGTAACAAGAAGAAAATATATGCTTAAAAAATCCATCTACAGTGATGGAAGCAAGGTTTAGTGACCAGCTGAAGGAAGATATTTACCTTCTAAAACTAAAAAAAAAACAAAAAAAAAACAAAAAACCAGTAAAAAGCTGTCTCATTTAAACAAAAGAGGCCAGCAGAATATACTACAGGCCTTAAAGAAGGTGAGGACAGGGATTGGATCCAGTAAGAAGAGGAATTTGAGTAGGCAGATCTTTTACGAAAGAAATCTGCCCCAATATTAGGAAGGCAGCAGATACTGAAATGATGCTACTGAAACACTGAAACATGTTCTTATGATGTATGTAGTTCTTTTCAGAATAATGTTTTATAGGGCAAGAGCAAGGAGGTTCACTTGACAGTTTTGCGTGTAGTATATTGGCCCTGCCTTCTCCTCACCTTCTGTACTGTGCTGTATCTTCCAAAGCTCAATTTTCAATGAAGTGTAAGTGTCAGTGCTGGAATGCACATAAGTACCAGAATATAACACAATTTCATATCATCAGTTATGAGTAAAACCTTTTCCAAAAGCCCTGTCTTCGTTTCAGTAAATATCTGATACATTTAAACACAGACTTTTAGGAAGCGACTGGAACCAGGCCTTTCTTCTTCCTCTCTTTTTGTTGTTTTTTTTTTCTTGCCACAAGTCTCATTTCAGACTACCTCCCCACATGTATGAACACTGCTTAAAACCCCTGAGAGGATCTGAATCTAGGCCAGAAACTTGAGTCAATGTTTGCGAAGTTGGAAGGAAATTCTCAGTACTGCAGGAGCTGTAAGCCACTTCAAACCTTCTCAGATACTGAAAGTGGCTACAGAAAGGTAACAGATGTCCTTTTGCAAGGACAGCTTGATTGGAAGGTGATAAGCTAGAAAACAGCAACTGGGCATTAGGAAGATGCTAGGGGGAAAATAAGATGATTGTGGACTTCCAGGGAATATAAACAATGTGTGAAACTTTAAGATAGTTGGCTGGGGCATGATCAGTAACTAAGAAAAGAAATTATCTGGTAAAGTGGAGATGAGAGAGGACCAGCCTGGGAACCGCTTGTGCAATTCATCATCATACTGTCCTAAATCATGGCACAATCCAGAAGTGATGAAAGAAAGCCTGAAAAATGCTGCCAGGCCACCAAAGCTAGTTGCCTTTTGTCTGTGCTGTGGTTTCCTCAGTCTCATGGATGAGTCAGGAAGAGTAAGGACTCCCAAGGTACTTCCCCTACTGAAGTTACAGGGCTGTAGCAGGAAATGAAAACTATTAAATATTTCAAAAGGGTCACATGGTGAGATCTGCTAGAAAAAGAAGAACCAACCAGTACCAAATGTAAGAGGATAAAATGTAAAAACCTTAAGTAATTTAAAACAGAAAAATATAAATATAGTAACTTTTATGTTGTTGCCTTCTCTGCACACGATGTTACTTTTACACATTTTAACTAATCAATTTTAATCCTAGATGGGGTAAACAGGCAGAATCCTTTGTTTCTAGAGGTATTTTCTCATGTTTACATTTTATAAGAAAATGTTATTGTGGGTTTTTAAAGTTCATAAAATATATATTCTGATACTCTTAATAAAACATGTAATATCTTATTTAATTTAATAATACAGTTTAAGATACTATTGTTTATATAGGTATGGAGTAAATCCAGTCATCAATTTGGTAGTAAGTTCAGTATTTTTTTTTCTTTCTGGGAGAGCATCATTACTACGGTAACTTTGTGAGGTATTTTCAAAACCCAAGTGGATAAAACCCTAAGCAGATTATTTTGACTTCAGAGTTGATCCTGCTTTGAATAGGAGGCTGGACTAGAGACCTTCTGAGGTCCTTTTCAGCCTGAATTACTCTATGATTCTATGACCAAACAGAAATTCAAATGGTAGTACTGTGGACATTTTAATCCACTATCTCTTAGGGGTCTTAAAAAAGAGTAAGAAGTGTAGTTATAGTTCATAAAAGGCATTATAAGAATGTGGTACAAATAAAAATCCACAAAGCTCTTCACATCAGCAAGACCAAGGAAAAATTACAAAGAAAAAAAATCTTTATATTTGCTTACTGTAATTTTTTTACCTGTCATATACAGTTCTCTGCTAACTCAGAAATCACTGAGTACTATTAAAAGTGTTAATTTTATCTCCAGGATGTATTTTACCTCTATTCTCTTATCCTAAGAAATGTACAGCAACAGAAGAAAAGCACAAGAAGAAAACTCTTTGAAAATATTACTTTTTAAAGCAGTGATAACCTTAAATTCACTTTGGGAATTTAAACCCCATTTTATCATTCTCAAGATTAATACGTACTAGAGAACCATCACAGAAAATGAATGTCTCATCCTGTTGGTTTGCTGCTAGATCACTGGAACCTGCTGGTTTTGCTTTTTTGACCTGTCTCCTCTTTCTCCACTTAAATAAACAGAAATTATTTTTCCTGATTTTTAATACTGAGCACAGCACAGCACCCGGCCAAGGAGCAGCTTTGTATCAGTACAGCTAGTCTTCCCAAGTTTTGCCCAAATCTTCTATGTCTAATCCCAATGTCCATGAGATATATGCAGCAAAAATTTGAGTTTCATGATTCTTTGTCTCTTTTCTTAAAAATGAGGCCAGAACTGATACCTATTAACATTTGATGATGATTAGTTATGTGACCTTACATGATTTGTATGTGGTAGTGATCATAATATTCATTTATTATTTTCACCCTTATGTTTTCATCTGTATCTCATTTTCAATTGCTTCTCTCAAATGTCTCAGATGAAATGGATGTATTTTTCTGATAAGAGAGACAACCTTGTCTGAAAGCTATACACTGATCAAAGGAGAGACCCTGAAGAATGGCCAAGGCACCAAAAGTCACAGGCAAAGATTGAATACAGTATCTTAGAAGCAGAATAGACTCCATAAGATCCTGCTGCTATCCTAATCTGAAATACCAAAAAACAAATGGAAAAATAAGATGCAAGTGAGCAGAAATGTACTAATTTTTGCAGAAGTTTCCTGACTAATTTTCCTTTAGGAACAATTGTTCAGTGGTCACCTTTGGGTAACTTCTGGTGTCTTGTTACTCCTAGGGCTGGCTCCTGGAGTATTTTGCTTGTTGTAAGACTGCAATGGATGGTCCCCCACAGCATCCACAGTCAAAGTGGTTAGATATGGAATAGATAAGGAGAGAATAAAACAGGTAAAAAAATATCTGAATTCCCAGACACAGAAGGTTGTTTACAAAGTCCAGCTGAGGTCTGCTTAGAATTGACATCTCTCAGGGGCTGATAATGCAGCAATATTGCTAAGTACACATATTAAAAACCTAGATGATAAGCAAGTTCTTGGATGGTAAAAAACTAGGAGAAGCAGTCAAGACCCTGGAGAGCACTGCTGTTATGAGAAGTATCTCTGCAAGTTAGTGAAATGGGCTGACAGACATTTCATGACATTCAATCAGATATGTATCCACTTGTGATAAAGAAACTCCATGCAGTAGTTCAGGGTGGACCTATCTGGGAGACAGCAGATGTTCAGAAAGCACCTGGAGGCCCTGCTAGACAAGTCGAACATAAGCCAGTAGTGTGCCTTTGCAGAAGAAGCCAACAGCCTCCAGACATCTACTGTCAGGCATGCAGGAAGCAGGAACATGAGGACTTGGATACTTCCCTCTAATCAGCACTTGTGAGGCTATATCTGGAGGACTGTGCCCAGTTCAGACCTCTTCAGTACAACAAAGATGTCGACAGACAGGAATAATTTCAGCAGAGGATCACCAGGATGGCTGGAGGCCTGGAGAACACAAGCATATAGAGGGGCTGAGTGGGGCTTGCTCAGCCTGTGGAGAAGGGGTCTCAGGGAGAATCTGTTGCTGTCTTTGGCTGTGCATTGCAAGGTGTGGGGAGAATGGAACCAGGCTTTTTTTCAAAGTGCATTGGCTAGATAGAAAGAAAACATTATCTGTAAGGATGGGGTCTTTATTCTTGGAAATACTCAAAACACACCTGGAAAAGGGCTGAGCAACCGCATATAAGTGGATCTGCTTTGAGCTGTTGATCTTCCTTTTTCAGCGTACATTATTTTAACTCTCTAAAAAAGTAAGAACACTGTTCCTTTGCCCTTCCCTTCATTTTCCTTTTTTAGTGTAGGCAGCATCTAATGTTGTGGGATCCTCATCCAAGATCTGAGTTTTCTAGCCCTCTAATTCAGTAACATAAATAATAATGACTTCTTTTAACTAGTTCTGTCCAAAGTAAACAATGTGTAAGACACACTAGCTGCAATTTCTGTCAGCTTCTTGATTTGTCACAGCAGCTAACTGGCCAAACCAAAATGTACTAATAACAAACAAATGGTAATGCACTATCAAGGTTCTCCTGTTTATGGCAGAAAGAAGATTTTAAAATAGATTTGTGTATTTGGTGCCTTACCACATCGCTTAGCTCGCAGAACTTGTGGTCAGATTTCAAATTTCCTTACACATATACTGAACCCTGTAATCAACATTGAAGTAATGGTGTTTCAAACAGAACACAACGTATATTTTGATCTTGTGGACAGTTCTCTAGTTGGATTCTCTACAATTATTGCAATGAACTAGGATCTTGTTTTCAAAAGACAGAAAGGTGTTTTGTTAGGAGCAACAACAAAGCTATCTGATAAACAACTAAAAACTGAAGTGGTTTTTTAAACTTGGCTAAAAAGTTAAAAATATGTATGCATTCCAAAAACCTAAATGTTTAGGGAGGAATTGATTACTTTTCCCAGAAAGCTTAGAAGTGACCTGATAAGCTTGAAACCGTTTGATAGAGCCAAGGTATCTGATGCTAAGTGAATAACCTATCTCTCCATATAGTCAGAGAAGTTATAATTCATTACATCATGAGGATATTTATAGCAGAACAAATGCTTTTGGTTGCATCAAATTTTGTCTCATCAGCATTTAATGCTATAGAAAACAGTGTATGCTGCTTTTTGTGGTTTCTTAGAGAAGACTTGCAGAATGTAACCCAAAAAACAGCTGATGCACATCACTTCATTCATCATACCCTTCCTTAGATAAAGTAGATGGAATGAAGATGTCAAAAATGCGAATTCCTATTTTCCTTCAAAGGAGATAAGTAATCCTTCACAATGATTTCCAACACATTGTCTCACTTGCATTCTGAACAGCTTTCCAAAAGTACAAAGAATGCTGAAGTGTTTTGC
Source organism: Pithys albifrons albifrons (assembly GCF_047495875.1). Lineage (NCBI taxonomy): Eukaryota > Metazoa > Chordata > Aves > Passeriformes > Thamnophilidae > Pithys > Pithys albifrons. The sequence continues at coordinate 59,523,032 of NC_092460.1, forward strand.
TGTCCGAACAAAATATGTGCTTTTGACTGGAACTGAGGCAGAAATTCTTCAGCTTTTAATTTCTATCAGAGTTTTCACACAGCAATTGTTTTGCTTTTTTCACCCTCCCTCATACTGTTGCATAAGTTTCCAATTAATTACACACCCCTTATGGTTTTAAGAAACTTCATATAAAGCTGTCTTAGGTTCCAAATCACAGCATCCCTAATGGACAGAGTTAATCATCTACTTTGGGAGTCTTATGAAACAGTGCTCATTCTTTCTCTATTAAGGTTGATGGTTAGGGGAAATAGTATCCTGAGAATAAGCAAGAAGGATAATTTTATAATAGAAAGCATATCTTTTCAAGGATAGGATGAATTAATTTCTAACTTTGAGTTAGAAAGATGGCAAGATTTCCTGACTTCCTATATAATTCCTTCACTGATTCTCATACTTCATTCTTGACTGCATTTGTGAGTGGAGCCATTACATCTGTTTTCATATAAAAGCCTGAACCCTGAAGGTTAAAATATGTTTTCTGTGTTATGCAGATCATATAATTCCTTTAGCTTTAACAACTGTAACAATGAGGTTAGGAGAATAAAACAAGATGAATTTCATGGTCCTTCACCACAGTTATATTCTTTAAAATATCTTTTGCCTCCTGGGAAAGCATACCTGAAAACCTGATTCTATGAAACTGTTAACTCAGCAGCAAAATAGACATAAAATGACATTTCAAATCCATCATAATTTCCTTCCTTACAAAGGAAGCAGTTGTTTTGTGCAATGGGATTTAAATGGCTGCATCAGACTGATGACACATTTCTGTTGGGAAATGTTGACCGTAATTACATGTTTACCTTGTAGCACATTACCATTAAGCCTCTCTGTACCAAGGAAGTGAGAGAATAAAATTTAATCAGTAGGTTAAATAGTGCTCCAAATTAAATTGAAAATGGAAAAATTCAACCATTAAGTCCTGGGTGACCCTATCAGACCAAAATGGGAATCATTCAACTATACCCTGGATTTCACAGACAGGTTGACTGCTAATAATGATTCAGACTAGCAGAAACTTAAACACATTCTTATGGGAAGCAAATCCTGGCTGTGACATATATTAATGGGTACTGATGTGTGTTCCCTTTCTTTGGTGTGAAGAAGCTAGGTCAGATGAAAACAGGATTTAAAATGCTGACTGCCTCTGCAAGATGTTTTGCTTTTTGTGTTGCTGTAGTCTCAGTGAAGAAGTGACTGAATGTCTTTGTGTTCAGTTTGAGTAGGACTAAAGACAAAATTAAATTCCTGTAAGTATCCCCTTGTGACTTTTAGATATGGTTCTTTTCTTACACGCACAGACATATTTGTGTGAAAGTCTCTCCCTAAAAGTCAGAGAACCAGATTGTGCAATCAGTCACATTTTGGGACAGATTCTGACATGCCTTCTCTTCTAGAACTTTTCAACAGAAAACCACTGAACTCAAGACAGTATAGAAAGGAAAGAATTCAGTTATTTTATAATGAGACATTGTTGTACAACTAATTTTTTTTGTATTTAGAAAAAAAAGTTTGTTACAAAAATATTGCCACAAGTAAATAAGTATGAGACTCTTAAGAATATTTTGTGTGAAGACCACATCATGCATTTTCAAAGGAATTTAAATAATTGTGATTAAAAAATTTATATGATAAATGCAGCAAGAAGGTCAATTATTATATGGCTGTCATGATTAAAGCAGTGCAGCAAAAACATAATCTTTACCACAACTAATTTGTAGGAAAAGCAGAACACTGAAGGAATACAAAATGCTGCAATGGTTGCTCTTCTTTATCAAGTCGTAGCCCCCTCTCTGGCCATGCCATACACACACATTTGTGTACAGTTACAGCTCTGTAAATTAAACACTGCAAGATCTGAGATGATATGGGGACATGGGTACAGGCCCTGTGTGAAAAAATGGCAGAAAGAGTGTGTCTCAAAGAACAAATGCCAAAAAATATTGGGTGGTAGGTAAGAATAGAGGACTCTTCAATAAAAATGGTTCACTCAGATTTTAGTAAGAAGTTAAATTACCTCATAGAAACTATCAGAAAAAGAACAGCTTATTAAAAGAAGTATCAATTTCTCATGTAGATGAAACCACTATTCCCACAGAGGTCAGTAGGTGCTTGCCAAATTGCAACACTGATGTTTAGATTCATATGCTTTGTGTTTTCATTACTAGGAGACCATAGTAGGTAGAAGTACAGAGCTGGATAGACACCAGTAAGATGAGCGTATTCCTTTTCCAACTGTAGTATGATGCTAAACAGGGAGATGGGGATAAGGGTCAAAAACTAAGTTATGAGCAGTGAAATTAGCAGGAAAATCACATAGCTATTAAGAAAAAGAAAAAAATAGAGAAAATAGAGTGCACTCATCAGTCTGTAAACAGAAGCAATTCAGTTTTCCAGAAGAAAAATGCTCTTCATGAATAAGCAGCAAAAATGATCTTTTCACAGATTTTCTAATTAGTAGCTAGGACAACATCTTCCCAAGGAAAGTATCTATTTAAGCCCTCAAGAAGAAAACTCAATTCCTGGCATTGGAAAATGATGAAAATAAATGCACAAACAAGCAAGTAATGCTACTAGGCAGGTGCTGCTTTAAAGCCCTGCATTTTGGGTTCCTGTGAGGAAGGGAAATTCTGCACCTGATTGTAATTTACCTCATTGCATATGGAATCATTAGATATAATTTTCACATGATTTGAAATCTTGTCCTGCCAAGACACATTCTCTGCTGCTGGTGACCCTTTGGAATTTTCCAGCAGTTTTAGCCAAGCTCAACAGGCAGTAAAAAGTTTCAAAAATTAAGATTTTTCTTCACTATTTAACCCTGCATCAGCTACACACCAGGAATAACTTACAGAACTAGTGTTGTCATAAGAGTTTGCAGTTAAAACCATATATCCCTGAAAATTCAGAAGAAAACATAAAGATAATATTTCAAAAAGAAATGGATCTGGGCCCCAGTTTAAATTGTGTGTATGAAAACAATTGAAAATATAAATGGTCTAACGAAATGTGCACAGCCAAGTGTGTGACAGCAAAAACTTATTGCTAGCTTTGCTGCATGTCTCTACCTCTCTTTGGAAACAAAAAAAACAAAACCAAAAAAGTCCTGGATGCCTCTGCATAAAAGACAATCTTTAAACCCTGTTGACTTTTGCAACACCTTCTTGGTGACATATTTACAAAATATTTACCTTGAACTAGATGCAATCTGACAGAGTATACACATTTTATATACCCTATTGTCATATTCTGCCTTTCTTCTATGTTGCTAACCTTCAGCAGAATCTGATGAATTTGACTGTGAGAAGGGATAGGATTTACCCTTGACTGGGCTAGGAAAATGTGTCTCAAAACTCACAAATCCATTTTTGTTCATTTCTCCAAACCCTGTGGTTAAAAAAATGGTTTCTCATAAAGTTATTTTTAAAGTACATCTCTTCATAGTTAGCCATGAAACTAGCTGCAGTTTAAACCATCTGCTGGGTGACTGGAATAAAGTTTCTCTCCCTTATGTCTTTCATTTCTGGCTGCTGCTACACCCCTTGCTGTGGTGACTTCTCAGACAAATATACTCCAAGAAGGAATTGTATTTTTATGTAAAATTATTCCCCATCAGTGGCTTAACTATTTCTCTTCTTTATTTGATCTATGGGACATTATCTATAGACATAACATGAATGTATCTAACATTACATATAGACATCAATTCATATAGGTTGGTAGGAATCAGTGCAAGTTTTCTGGTCGTAACTCTTGCTCAAAGCATGGTTAACTTGTTTTAGGTTGCTCAAGGTTTGGACCAGCCAGAAATGAATTATATGTGTTTTCTTATATTCTTGGGAAAGACTTTCACATTAGGTCTTGAAAAAGAGCAGCTCTTGAGTTACAGGTGCCTTTGTCAATTCTCCAGGAGAACGTGGTAGATTCAGGGAAAAATAATTAATCAGAAGTGGTTTTATGAAAAGTGTTTGAATAGTTGTGATAAGTTCAGACTCCATTAACACTGTCTCCAGCAATCACCTGGACAGGCAAAAGGTGACACTTTCTGTTTTGTATAAAACTTAAAATTCAAATGTTAAAAGACAATTACAGTCTGAAAAAGGTGGGGTATGAAATCGATTTATGAAGCATTAAAGGATGAATGTCCAAAATGCTACATGGAAAAGCACTTAAAAAATTACACTCTCATCTCACTGCTAAGTGCAATTGACTGTTGGCCACAATGATCTGACACCCAAGGATTCACATACAGCCCTTGTGACCTGCTCCATTAATATCTTTCCTGAGTTAAAAGAAAATATCATAAAAGGAGCCTTTTCCTCAAGAATGCTGTCTGAAAACTGCCATCTACTTGAAATACTGACTGGTTGTAGGTCAGGAGAGGATGAAGGATGAGCAGTGAGAAAGGGGACATTGAGCAATGACTCAGATAAATGAAGGAACAGAGGAGCACTACAGTGATTGCCATCAGGAATACGTTATTTTAGGCAGAGACGGAGGTGTGAAGAGATAGGGCATGCATAGTATCATACATACTGTTCTTGCTATTTAGACTTTAAAGGCATTTTCTAAGTTACTTTTCAGTCACTGAACAGTTTTCTCCTGAAATATCTTAGAAGGAATCTTCCAGTTATGGGCCAGCTGTATAGTCTAAATTTGTTTCCTAGCTGCTGAAAGGTTTTTAAGTGTTAAATATTATTAAAAGTACTATCTCAGGATCTGTCAAGAGCCTCAACATAAAATATGAAAAGCAGAAGTTTCTCTTTCTAGTCATTGACTATTTTTGCTAAATATTTTATTAAAATAATTTTTTTCACTCTTAATGAACATTGCATTCTTACAAACAGATTCTTAGTAAAAGGATAAAAATTAACTGTATTTCTTTAAATGGCTTTTACTGCTTAGCACATTACAGACTTACTGAAACATTTGGGTTTTATTCATTGTGAAGTGCAATATTTCCCAAACTATATGGAGGGATAAAAGGTTTCTCATTAGAAGGTGATTTTTCATATCCTGTGTAATATTCTACATCAAATATTAAAGCAAATTGCTATTTTTCTGGTATCTTTTGGTACTGAACAGTTTTCTGATAGAGTATGATTACAAAAGTCACTAACCTTGCTTACTTTTGAACTAATTACTATGTGATGGACAATTACAGGCAGACCTGTAAATTTTTATGAGTAGCCAAAATACAAATACAACAAGCACAGCAAAAGAAACCTATTAAAGTATTTTTTTTATTTTTATGTATTACCTGAAATAGTTGTGAGTCTACCACTTCTAATTGGATTTAGTCTTGCAATATTTTGAAACTTCCAAATAAAACTGCTTTTTTATTAATGATTGGTTAGCCATATGATGTTTTACCCAATATGAGAACTTCTGAGAAAAGTTTCCTTTTTTTTTTCTTTTTTTCATCCTTTTGTTCTTTAATTGTTTATCAGGTTTTTTTTGTATTTCAGCAAAAATGTGTCTTTGTTCTGCTGAACACTCTGTAAACTACATGATGTAATACTGGATTATAGTATTCCCCAAACTTCCTATAGTGTCAATAGAGATGACACATGAGCAGTGAAGGAAAAGTAAGAATCACAGAGGAAGAGGCAAGTTTGCAAACTTTGTGAGAGACCAGCTGTATGTGAGGCAGTCATGGAAAGGCTATTCATTAACTGAATTGAGGTAGCAACAACTAAAGAAAGAAAGAGGAATTGAAAAAAATTAAAAAGTAGTTAAGCAAGTCAGGAATTGGGCATAACATAAAGGTGAGTAAAGACAGGTGTCAAACTGAGATGGAAACATTAAGACAATGAATCATACATTAAAAAGAATATAAAAACAAAAAAGCTAATATTTTACTGTAATTTTCATAATTTCCTTTTGAAAATGTATTCATGGTGTCATAAAGTATCATTGTTTATAGATCTAGCATGTAAATACACAGATTGAACTGTCAGAGACTGATTAGAAAACAGAGGTTATGGTGCAAATCAGCCAGCTTAATAAATAATAAAAAAGCCATATCTTTAAGTTTAAATGGATTAAAGAACTGTGACACCTATTTAACAGAAAATTCAAAATTACCCTTTAGAAACATCCCAAAACAATTACATGTTCATTCACCCCAAGCAATCCAACTTCCTTAGCAATACTAATAAAAATATTGAATATTTTTGATTGTTTCTTTTTTTTCTTCTGAATCTATCAAGTATTCTAAATCTTTACAGCCATCATGAACACTGCAGAGCACAGGATACTGAGACCTTTACACACTGCCAGGAAGCTCATTGCATTTTTCCAGACTCCTGAAGAATTAGATTTTGATTCTTGTGCCTTTTTTATTTTGTAAATCCCTTCTCACTCCTCTCTGCAGGTTCCTGTTCCTGGAATAGCTGGGTTCCTGTTCCTAGAATATATCCTTCTCAGTGATATGTCTGTCTCTCTCTTTCCTGTGATATAACATTTCCTTCAGTCAGCTCTAAGATTTCAGTTCCCTGTAGAGGGTCTAGAATTTATGCTGTGGTCTACTAGATCTGTTGACCAAAATGAAAACTGATGAGGGTGCCAGAGAGTGTTACATTTGTACTATCATGAAGTATCTGATATCTAACCAAAAAGATCTTGAAAATTTGCCCTATCAACTGAACATACTCTGCATTATGCAATTAAAGCAGTAGAGAATGCATGAAAAATTATCTTTGATTTTCATGCATTGAACTGTTCTTTTGTTGCTTTTCTTCTCCTAAGCATAAAAATACATGTCTAAATATATAATTCACTAAAAATAATATGGAGATTTGGAAAAGAAAGGCAAAGCCTAAAGAAGACTACAAAGCCACAATAACCTTTGGCTGGAATTGTATTGGTAGTAATCCTTAAATAAAAGGAGGCTTTCTTTAATATACTGCAAATGCAATAGTGGACTAAATATAAAAAAATCCCATATTTTGAGCAAACCCTCAGAATGGCTGCATGCCCTCACAGATACTACATTCCTCAGAAATGTAAGGGGCAGTTCTAAGGAATGTAGCTAAATATAAGTAAATAAAAGTAAATGTAGCTCATATTGCCTGTCAGTTCAGGTGTTTACAAGGACAAACTCTGCTTTGTATGTGAAAGGCATCATGCCATAATGCATTTTGCTGTTCAAAATTCTATTAGATTTGTCTGAATGTCTTACTTATACCTTCTGAAATGGCTACTCTCAAAATTTATGTTTGGACTGTCCTGTAAGCACCTCTGTAATTTGATTTAGATTTTCATGTAAAGATGACTGTTACCAGGATCTCTACATTCAAAGGACTTTTTTTGTAACTTAATAATCTTTTTTTTTTTCAGGAAAAAGAATAAATTCATTAACATAGGAAGACATTCAAGTTTATAAAGCTAAGGATAAAAAACTCTATTTATTCTTAGACAACCGTAAAACAGGAAAAAAACCCCAGCTAAATAAATTGCTTTCTATGACTTACATACCACTTCTGTATATGCACATTCATGAAAGCCTTCTTGCAACTTCAACTTCACTCTGTAAAGGATAACACTACAGTATGTGGTAAACCTCAGGATACAAACTGTAGACATGAACATTACGAAATCATGGCTTGGCTAATAATAGCTGGTTAGGAATGGCGCCACTGAATTGATGGGCACACAGTAGAAAATTCAAAAGGTCCAATTTTTGCTCTTCCTTGTCATAGTAACTACTGAAAATTAATTCCTCCATTTCTCAATCAACAGACAGAAAAATCTACCTGATATAAACAAGGCAAGCAAACCCACATTTTTAACAACATGCTGCAGCACTAGCTTTGGGGCTTTCTATTATCCTACAAAACTGTCTAATCTGTGTAGAGAAAAACACTCAAAGTAACCAGCAATAAATCCACACTCCATTTCCTACATATTTGTTAGTAAATTACTAATGTCAGTACATTTCAGTCTGTTATAAAAAGAGTAAATGATAGTGAATATTGGAGATTCTTTCAAAGCTGGACAGACTATACACTAAAAAATAATATGAGAGAACAGAACTCTTTCAACTACAGGGATTTTGAAATTATATTAAAATGTGCTCTCTTTTGCATAAGATTTTTTTCAGAAACATAGTATCTGTTGACTCTTTCACCCCCCTTCAGTTAATGAATGATCTGTTGGTATTTCCACTCTTCTAGAAATCTCTGTGGTCAAGGGTGTTCAGTTTATTCATAAACAACAACTGTAGGATTAAACATGACATGGCATTTTTACTGAGTAAAGAACAACAAATTACGAGTAGATTTTCCAGTCAGAGTTTAAAGATCCTGGTCTCCTTTTCTTCATATTAATAAGACTTTTTCATAAGTAACTCATATAATATTTTCCAGTCTTCCTGGATACAATCATATATATGTGTGTATAATCGTCCTGGGTTTTGGCCAGGACAGGGTTCATTTTTTCGCAGTGCCCATGAGAGGGCAGAGCCTGGAGCCATGTTGGTGTGTCTAGGTTGTTATTTTATACCACTTTATACTACTGCCAGGGGGCAGGAGAGAGTCTCACTTCCAAGAAGGGTGTGGCATGTGGCTTATGGTTGGGAAGAAAAAGGTATCGTATGGAGGGTCCAGTGTCATTTTGTCCTTTGCCTCGGCAGTCACATGGTCCTGTGTCAGTCGGTCAATGAGAATTTTTTGCATGTAAATCACCCTCTTTTTCATACTTTTGTTATTAATATTGTTCCCGATGTTGTTCATTTTCTTACCTCATTGCTATTTCCAATAAATTCTTATCTCAACTCAGGATCTTTGCATTTTATCTTTGTCATTGGAGGAGGTGAGGGGTGAGGAGTGGCTTGTGGTTTCAATTTTTGAGGGAGCACTAAATTAGGGAATCCCATTTTTAAACTATGGCAACTATAGATAATATTAGGACCTTAAAACATGAATTTTTCAGTAGTAGCTACATTAGGATGAGCCTTTACTCTCCTGCAGTTTCTTCCATTCTCTTTCCTTTCCTCACCTTCACCTTCTTCTAACACATCATTGCAAGTCTGTGACAAGTACGGAAATAAAGTAAGATAATTATTTTCTCCTTTGACTCATCACTGAGAGATAAAATGGTTTCAGTAGCTGAGACTGTACAAAAAGTGGGTGGAAGTAGATTTCTTCTTTTTCTTTTGCTTAGCACTGTAACCCCATCTGGCAAACAGAGACAACACCACTTGTATGACTTTGGAAGAGGTTGAAACTCTCAATAAAATCCAAAGCTAGGCCTGGTTGACTGTGGCACAGATCAAGAAAGTCTGAAGAAAAAATATGAAGTCATTGAAGACACTTATGGGACAAAGAAAATCAATTAATTTGCACTTTGAAAAACAACAAGATTTAGATGAGCAGGAATTGGAGCAGACTGGGCAAGAACTAGATTTTCCATTTCACAAAATTGTCCACGGTTTTTATATCTTCTTTTGTTTCAAATCAAACCAGAAACATTTAAAAGTCCTTCAAAGTAAATTATAACCCAAAAAGGTTCAGGCTTATCAAATCAACACATTTTAGTCCTTCTGAACCTTTAAATTCCATTTTTTATTTTTTTTAAACCCAATTTTAGATTTACAGATAAAGAATTTAATTTTTGAAATCTGTATAAGTGAAAAAATCCCAAACATGTCCTATTTATACAATAGGAAATGATGAAATCTACATTATTTTTACAAGAAAAAATTGAAATATTTCTGATCGTTTCTACCCTGATATATTATAAACAGCTACTTGTGTCAGTAAAACTGAAGAGATCTTTAGCTGATTATTTTATAATTCAGCATACAAAGACAGTATTTTTCCCAGTTGGATTGAACAACACATGAAAATATTTTGGTTATAGTAATGTTGGTACATGGTTTTAATAATGAATTGCTGCACCTTTCCTTGAGTAGATGCAAGTAGAAGTGAATGACATATGATAGACTAGGAGCTACCAGGGTAAATAGAAGGCTTCCTTTAAACACCTCCCCATTACACATTTTTCTTTTCCTTGCCACATTTCACTTGCAAGAGTATCTGATTTCATTAATATAGGAATAACTGTATGTGTCAAACCATATGTTCCATTTTCCAAATGGCCAAGATTAACAGCAAAAAATAAGTTAGTGGTTTAACTACATAAATTTAGAAATTAAAGGACAGGAAAAGAAATAACATTTACGTTTCTGCCATTTCTTAGGATTTTTTAATTGCTTGTAACTGTGTTGCCAACTATGACATCAAAATGCCAGCATCCTTAAAGGATATGTTTATGAAAAAAGCTGAAATAAAGACATAAAAATGTCTATGAAGAAATTAATCTGATCAATTTGTCAACCAAATTTTCTAGTCTTTATTAGTCTTATGCACTGTGAGACTGCAGGTGTGCTTCCCAGTTCTTGAAATGGGCATATGGCTATCTGTGACCTGATTGCCTTTGAAGCTAAGATTGAGGTGTACAGTCCTTCCCTTCTTTATTGCATCTGAGTTTCTATGGGAGTAAAATCAAGCTGTGCAGGATAGAAATCACATATGTCCTGATCAAGTATACCTCTGATTTGAATAATCTGGGACACAGAATGGGAAAGCATGACTGACCAAGCCTGCCACACTGCACATACTCATTGATTGTTTTGACTTAAACGTGATTAGCTATGACCAGAAAAACTGACTGTAATACTATACACAAGTTTGAAAAGAAAGGGAACATTGTTGCTTGTTTGCATCTTAAATATCTGCATTATGCCAATTAGGCATAGTTTGTAGTAAGGGTATCTTGAAATGTGAGGAATATTACTGAAAGACTTTCAGTTTTTATTTTCAGAGTAAAATGACATTTGCAGAGCACAAGAGAGCTGCTTAGCTCAAAAGGTTACAAATATATTGCTCTATCTGCCCATGTGCCCTGTTCCAAAGCATCTAATGCACTTTGTCCTAATTTTGTGTAGACTTCAGAAACACTTTGGCAGAGGCAAGGATTAGAAGTCTTTATGCCCTTCTACAGTAGTGTGAATGAAAGACATGTCTAATCAAGAGAGTATTGCAGAGGGGAATTCAGACATTCTGTAAGTAAAAAACTACCTTCGTTAGGACAAAACAAGTAACAAGTTTTGAAGTATTCTTTACGCCCTCACCAATTTTCCCTGGCAAGAAAAACAAACTAGAACCTAAATCTTCAGATACAGGCTGTAATTTTGAAAGAAAAAAAAAAGCACCTTGAAAATTTTTTTATTTCCTTCATGATTTTTTCTTTTTGGAAATTTCAGACATGTACTTTGCTACACATTTTGTTGCTTCTATTGAGTTTTGCTCAAGTATCATCCATAAAACTGATATTTTAATCTGGTTTACTCTTGACTATCCTAATGATTCTGTCAGTACTCACACTTCTAAAATGAGTTCATAAATTGAGATACTGAATGCCAGCTTTCAGCCCACAGGAAACTCTCAGCTGAATCTTAACAGCAGATTTCAGTGATGCTGTTAAACTTGGAACAGTACCATGAATGTTGACACCATACTCTACTTGGAGTTTGTTTGAGTCTAAAGTCTTTCATGCATGATGGTACAAGTTTCTACATGCAGAAGTCCAAGAGAAGCTTATGGGAAGAGATTACAGAACTGAGATTATGGCACGCGATGGGAAGATTCCTCAGGGACAAAGAAAATGTGGTTCTTATATTTCACTGAAATACAAAGATCATATTGTATTATATTGCTCCCATGTAGAAGAATACCTTTAGTGTTGAATTATTTGTTATTTTCAGGGTAGAGGAAGGGGGAGGGAGGCAGTTGGGTAGGGGACTAGGCAAGCAGAATACACAGTTGCCAAGACATATGGAATCACATTGCTGGCAACACGAAACATCATGCAAACTGCAGTATGAGTTTCATTTAGCATTTTTATATAGTACCCTACAAATCGAAAACCAGAAAAGCACCAAAATGAAGACCTTACCTTATTTTTCAGAAGTAATTTATACCTTTACTTTTTATTTTCACAGTTGTTTTTTTTTCTTAAAACTAAGTCACAATAATGTCCTTAATTATGTTCATTCATATTCTTGTAACATTTTCTGGGTGTTCTTCAGTGTTTATTAAACCAATAACTCTTCAGCTGTTCTGAAACCATGATGCCTTCAGTGCCATCTGTTCCAGTCATACTTTTCAGCCTTTGATTTTCATACATGATGATGTATTTTGGGATTAACCCCAGGGTATTTTTTAGTAAATCAACTGGTGTAATTAAAGTGGAGTTAAACTACTAAGTGATGGCTGAAATAGTCAACCACCTGCTTCATTTTCTGCTTTCTAAGCAGAGTAGAAGATCATTCGCAGATTTGCCGTGACAGTTACTTAAATAAAACAGGAAACAAAAAACATTTTTGCAAATGTTCATGCATCTTCCAAAGCATTCTCTTAAGCTCTTACTGGTGTAATATTGACTAAACAAAACATAAACCATCTGAGTAATTATTAGGGCAGCTAGTGTGCCATGACCCTATCCTGTCACACTGAGTTTTTCTGGAAGTCTCTGTTACACTTCTGGATTGCCCTTCTGCAGCTGGGTTGAAGATTGTTCAGAAGGGCTGTGCATCTCTGGAGACTGGATTACTTTTTTGAAAACTTCTCTTTCCGTAGTGAGACATCTCTGATAACCCAAAGATGTCTCATAGCCCAAAGAAGTCTGGGTTACACTGAAAGGAGATATAACCGAGGGATATAATTTTAAATTAATAAAAGCTTATATTATTGACTTCATATTTTTGACAATGCAAATAGGTTTCTCAGTCGCAGGTTTCTCTGGCCCACACTTCTTGTATGGTGCAAAAAAAAAGGTAATTTTTATTTTTCTGAAACTTGCCAAGTTACCTGTTTTGAACTTTTACATCAAGGTGGTCTAAACTCTTTGTGAATATGAAGGAAACACTGCAACCCTTTCCACTCTATACAGCTGTTTAGTGGGCAGGTAAGTGATCCCTCCTGTGTTGGGTTCCAGAGTAAATTGCTAACCTACTCCAAAGGGAATGGGAATAAAAGCACTTCTTATAAATTTAGACTAACAAAACAGTCCAGTTTTGATGAAGGTAAGGTTTAACTGCCAAAGCTGTATAGTGGAAGGCTTTGGATCTTCACATCCTAGTTCAGGTCGTTGGCAGTCATAGTCAGGGCTGAGGTTAGCAATGGAATCTCAGTTAACATTTTCCTATGACACTCCTGGTACCTCACACATTTCCTGAAATAGGCTTCAAACTCTTACATATAATGGATGTCTAGGTTAATAATGTCCAGAGTATTTTCAGAAAACATCTTGAAATGATACTTGATATCTCCATTGCCAATTTGCTGGCTTTTTTTGCCTCTGCCAGACATGACATCAAGACAAAAGCTGGTTAACCAATCTGGAGAAGAAAAGAGAGCTGTTTACCCTTGTTCTGAGCTGACCCCACTTTCAAATTAGTTCAAATTCTCACTGTGTTCCAACTTGAAGAATGACAAGAGGTGGAAAGAGTCTGCTGCAGAAAAGGAGAGAAGGCCTGAGCACCAAGGTGACACTACCTCCTGCTTTCATATGGTCCCCATATTTGAGAAGTGAAGTTCTTGTTTGGTTATCTGCCTCTGTGGTTCACTGGATTACAGATGAATATAGCTGGCAAGGCCTCAGGCCAGCTGTTGTGTTACTTAAAATACTGAGTTAGATGCACTGCAACACAGAGGAGAGGCCTCAATTCTCATTTATCAGATGACTCAATAAGGACCAAACTATTATAAAGGTACTCAAATTCACCACTGGTAATGGAGAACTTCCAGAAGTTCTAGGATCTTTCTGAAGGTACTATCCTGAAAACCTAGATTTATGGTTCACCACTCTCTCCATGTTCTCCATATTATTTAACTCTATTCGTCTTGTAGCAGAACTCTTTTTGTGTTTCATGGGTATTTGAGATTCATGCTGAAATAACTTCTTCTTGCACATGACAGAGGAAATTTATATGGACTTCTATGAATTGACTCTTTCAAGTGAACTGATTGATTTGCAGATTATATAGGAGATGTGCTGTTTATCTGTCATACCTTACCTTTTGCATTTTCATCCTCAATTTGTGATATCCTACATTGCTGCCTTCTACATCTGAACAGGGAAATGGTCCACAGCTTTTTTCACATTTGCTGACCCCTCCTCAATTGTGCATATTCAGTCTGTCCTGAGTTTAAGTCTATGTCATCCTTAGTGCTATACATAAAAATAGCATTTCTCATTCCCTTATAATTTAACCACAGTGAGTCCTTCATCAAGCCCACATACTTTTTTATGTTAGCTTACCTTTTAGATAATTTACAAAAGTTATAAGATGAATAACACCACTAAGTGTAACTTTCTGATTATAAATCCCGGTAATTGCTACTTTTCTTGTTTGCAGAAAATAAGGCCTTATTTAATTTTTTACCCATATCATCCAGAGTATGGAATTATTCATCTAGGTCAGTGTTTACAAGGATCAGCACCTAACTCAACATTAATACTTGATAAGTATATTCTAAAATTATAGACTCCAGTAGAGTTAGTGAAATGATTTCAGATTGCTTTACATAATTCCCAGCTGTTTTCTCTCCCTGAATAAATAAACTTGCCTTTTTTTTCCTATTACATAGAGAGGAAAAAATCTAATTGCTTTTAAAATTAATTAGGGATATAATTACAGATTGCTTAATACAAAAAACAGTGATGAATTCAAAATAATTTTGCTACTATGAACAAAAGCTATGTCTCTAATGACAAAGATTTCTTCTGCAAGATGAAATTACACTGGCTTTTTTTGGTTTGGAAAAAATATTTATGATACATTATATATTTGAAGTTTAAATTAAACAGGTGTTTTATAAGGTAACAGTGATAAATATGCAAGCACAACACATGCAGATATTCATAACAATAAGAAAGATAAATAGCCTGATTTGCAATAAAGCTCTATATCCAACTTTTTAAATTCAATCCACTTTACCTTGAATCCAACTAAATATATTGGACAAACTATGTGAACGGTTATAGAAGGTCTTTAAGACCTTCCAGACAAAGCCATTTGTAAGTATAAAGAGAAAAAAAGTAAGATGAGATCTGAGTTTTCCTATAACAGTGCTTGGTTTCTTTTGTTTTTGTTTTTCTTTGGTTTTTTTTGTTTTGCTTTGTTGTTTTTTTTTAACTCTGGAATGTGATGTAGGAAGTCAGAATCTGAAAGCTTGACATTTGGTTATTTTGTTTCCAGTCTTTCCATTCCTCCATCTTCCACAGGGAGAGTTAAGAACATTCCTTCTGTCTTCTTGTGGCCTGTCTGTAATCACAGAAATCTTTTTTAGATTTTTTTCAGGCTCCCTGTTGTAATCTCGAAAGTTATATTTCAAGTCAAATGACTTATAAACCCTGTCAGCTTACTGACATAAAAGGCAAAATTGCTATTTATGTGTGGGTGTATATTTTTCAGCTCCCTGACCAATTAAAAAAAAAAAAGAAGAAAGAAAATTCTCAAGTTTTTCTTCATAACACTACTATGCTTCTCAGCTAGCTGTCTATCAGTGTGAAACATTCTTTCAAGTACAAATAAATTAGAGTACATTTACTTAAGATGGCAGAAAACCTGACATTGTAAATGAGTATTTGGGGAATAGTGTAGCACAAGTTCACCTTCCAACAGAGGTCAGCTGTGCCGTTGCATGAGACAAGTTTCCTTCTCCATTAAGTTAAAGGTAGAATAATAAATTAATAAAAAGAAGAAACAGTCAGTGTGGAGTACAAGTTTACAGTAAATTTGAATTATTAAAAGATTTTACTTGTTATATTAAGAAAAAAAACCCAGGTTATGATTTTTATAAAAAAAAGAGTCTGATTCATTGCCAAAAATTCTGGGGTTCTGATATTTTTAAATTTTTTTTAAAGTATTTTCTTTTGAAAGAAATAAATCAAGACTTGAAATTAAAGTTAAAACACAGGAGATCAAAGATCAGGTTGAATTTTCCACAACTGAGTTATGAAATTTGAATCCAATCCAGACTTTTTATTTTAAACATAGACATATTCATTATAATTTGTAATAAAATCCACATTTCCACATTAGGTTATTAATTTTTCTGTTTGTCCAATTGCACACTGGCTAAAATATTGATTCTATGAAAAATATGTGTAAGTATTTGCAGTAGTCACAATTATACATTGTGGTACATGTTTATTGGAGTCAACCTTTGTCTTGGACTTCTCAGTAAAGTTTCAGAATTTTTTCTTGAATGTTTACTATGAGCTGTTTTCACATTGAAAAATAGAGGAAGAGTTACTGATTTTATTCATCTGTGGATATTTTTAGGTAGCAATGAGACACAATAACTGAATTAAGGAGGAAAGTATCAGGAACTAATTTCTGTGGTAAAGAACTTGAGAAGGACCTGTTTCACTTGACAATCTAAACATGTCAGTTTGATAAGTTCCCTGTTGTAGTGTCTGAGATACTTTTGGCCATTTTGTGGCCACTGGAGTGCTTTAGATTAACTGAATAAAATCACGGAATCACTGAATTACAGAATCATTGGGGTTGAAAGGGACATCTGGAGATTAACTAGTCAAGTCTCCCCCCACGCCTCGCCGCCTCCCCCCCCTCACTGAGGTACATTCACCTGAAATAGGTTGCACAGCATTGTTTCCAGGTGAGGTTGTAATATCTCCAGAGAAGGAGGCTCTCCATAAACTCTGTGGGCAATGTGTTCCAGGGCTCTCTCACCCTCAGAGTAAAGAATCTTTTCTTCATATTCTTCATATTCACATCCTGCGTTTCTGTTTGTCTCCACTGCCTCTTGTCCTGTTGCTGGGCACCACTGGAAAGAGTGTGACCCCATCCTATTGTCACCTGTCTATAAAATGTTTATGTGCATCAATAAGATCTCTCCTCAGTAATCTCTTCTCGACTGAATAGGCCCAGCTATCTCAGCCTTTTCTCATATGAAATAAAAAATTCTTACCAGACTTCAAGTTTTCACTTTCACATTTTTTTGATTAAGGAACAGATAAGCAGAAATCTCTGATTTATTTGTTTTTGTGTGTTCACTATTTTTATTAACTGTTATCTTATTCATCATCACATCTTATTCATTTCTTCTTTGAGTTAATCTATTTGTTCTTTCAATTATCAGTAATTACTGTTGTCTCTTGCCTCAGACCTTCTGTTTCTGGTGGTTCCAAAGGCACAAAGTTAATAAAGGACTACAAATTTGTCATGGTTTAACTTAGCCATCAAAAGTACCACATCGTCACTCGCTCATTCTCCCCTCCCTGGTAAAACCCATGGGCTGCAATAAGAACAGTTAGTAATTGAAAAAAAATCATATACATATATATACATATATATATATATATATATTTAATTATAATTGTATAATATAAAATATAGGAAAGAAAAAAACCAATGATGCACAATGTAACTGTTCACTACCTGCTGACCAGTGCATTCCCAAGCAGCGATCAGCCCCTCGTGGACAACTCTCCCCAGTTTAATACTGAAGATGATATTCTATGATACAGAATATCCTACTGGCTAGTTCAAGCCAGCTGTTCTGTTCATGCTCCCTCCTGGCTTCTTGTGCTCCTCTTCAGTGGTAGGACATGAAAAATTGAAAAATTCTTGACTTAGGGAAAGCACTACTGAGCAACAATTAAAAAATGCAACAATGGTCAGACTCAATGACCTAAAAGGTCTTTTCTATCCTAAACAATTCTATGACCAGTGCGTGTAACACTCCAGCCCTGGAGCTGCAGACTCATGGCTCAGTCAGGAGTTTTACTTAAATACATATCTATATATATATCTATATCTATATATCTATATCTATATATATATATAGATATCATTCTTTATTGTATATATATCGTATATATATCGTTCTTTAATACCTCAAGATAATGTCAAGAGAATAAGCCATAGACTTGTTCCCAAGGGGTTTCTTTATTAATTTAAGGGAGAAAATAAGGGAATTTGGCAAAGGTTCACTACACAAGCTAGACCAAATGTTCCACCACAATACTAATTCTGCATATATTAATCCACAACATCCAAGTCAATATGCAATCAATCCACAACACGTAAATCCAATCCCTCGAGCTTCAAGACTTGCAAAGCATCAAGAAACAAGCAAAGGAAAAGAAGCAGGGGGAGCAAGGAAAGAGAGAATCATCAAATCATAGAATGAACTGTGTTGGAAGAGATCTCTGAGGTCATCAAGTCCAACCCTTGATCCAACACCACTGTGACTACTAGATCATGGCATTAAGTGCTACATCCAGTCTCATCTTAAAAACCTCCAGGGATGGAGGCCATTCAATGCCTGACCACTCTCTCTGTAAAGAATTTCTTTCTAATAACCAACCTATACCTCCCCTGGCAGAGCTTAAACCCATGCCTCTTGTTCTACTGCTGGTTGCCTGGGAGAAAAGACCAACACCCACCTCACTACAATTTCCTTTCAGGTAGTTGGAGAGAGTGATGAGGTCATCCCTGAGCCTCCTCTTCTCCAGGCTGAACAATCCCAGCTCCCACAGCCTCTCTTCATAGGACTTGTGCTCAAGTCCCTTCACCAGCCTCATTGCACTTCTCTGGACCCACGTCAGCACCTCAATATTTTTCGTGATCTGAGGGGCCCAGAACTGAACACAAGACTCAAGGTGTGTCCTCACCAGTGCCGAGTACAGGGGAAGGATCACTTCCCTTGTCCTGCTGGCCACACTGTTCCTGATACAGGTCAGGATGCCATTGGCCTTCTTGGCCACCTGGGCACACTTCTAGCTCATGTTCAGCTTCTTGTCAATGCAAACCCTAGGTCCCTTTCTGCCTGGCTGCTCTCCAGCCTCTTTGTTCCCAGCCTGTAGCGCTGCATAGGGTTATTGTGGCCAAAGTGCAGGACCTGGCACTTGGCCTTGTCAAACTTCATCCCATTGGAATCAGCCTATCTCTCCAGCCTATCCAGGTCCCTCTGCAGAACAAACAGAGAGAGATATTTACCACTGAAACTTTGTGGCAGTCCAGTTCTCACACATCCAGATGGGAGGGTCATGACTTGGGGCATCCCTATGCCCTGGTTTTGTCTGCTCTAGTCTCTATGGCCAAACCTCACTAGGTGAGGCCTCTGACCCCCTGGCCACTCTGGGGTTCCAGGGCAGGATGAGAGGCAGTGTTCTCACTGTCCTTGCCAATCTGAGCCTGGGTCAGGGACTTCAGGAGGTGTGGGGTGCCATAGTTTTCCCAGGCTGTTTGTGACCGACAGCGCTCCAGGGCTTCCTGTGGGCTCCAGGGTTTGCCATGAGGGATAAGACACCATGCCATCTCTGTGAGGTTGGACCCATCCCTTCCCCTTCCACACACACGCACCACCCTCAAGGTGGTTCTGACCCAATAATCACTGACCTGGTGTGTTATCAACATTGCCCCCATATGAAATCTGAAACACAGAATTGTGCCAGCTTCTAGTAAAAAAATTAACTCTATCCCAGCCAAGATGAGGAAAAAATATAATTAATTTAATTTAGCATGGGATAAAATAAATTCAATGGCAACAGTTACACACAAATGCAGCATTATTCAAGGATGCATTTATGGACTGGTCAAAGACTGAGTGAGAAAAAGATACTGAAACAAACAATATGTAATGTAAATTGGGTAGTCATGCTGTGGTTTAACCTCAGCCAACAACCAAGTACCATGCAGACACTTCCCTGCTCACCCACTCCCCCACCAGCAGGACTGGGGAGACAATTTGAAGTGTGAAAGTTAGAAAACTCGTGGGTTGAGATAAAGACAGTTTAATAGGGAAAGCAAAAGCTTTGCACAGAAATGAAGCAAAACTAGGAATTAATTCTTTGCTTTCCATGGGCAGGCAGTTGTTCAGCCATTTCCAGGAGAGCAGGGCCTCATCACACATAACTGTGATTTGGGGAGACAAGTGTCATCACTCCAAACATCCTTCCCTTCCTTCTTCTTCTCACATTTTATATACTGGGCATGATGTTATATGGTGAGGGATATCCCTTTGGTCAGCTGGAGTCATCTGTTCCAGCTGTGTCTTCTCCCAGTTTCCCATACACTCCCAACTTCCTCACTACTGTGGCAGTATGAAAAGCAGAAAAGGCCTTTGATCTGTGTTAGCACTGCTTAGCAATAACAAAACAAATCTCTACATTAAGAACACTATTCAGCAGTAATCCAAAACACAGTCCCTTACTAGGCCGCTGTGAGGAAAATTAACTTTATCCCAGCCCAAACCAGCACAACAAGAGGAAGAAAGAAATGTCTAAGTCTAGTAAAAAAGAACAAAATTGGCCAGAGTAGGTCTGCATTAGAGTGTCTAAGTTAGTAAAGCAATGGAAGCAGTCCAGCTGTGGCAGTACTGAGACACACAGATATTTTGATGCTTCTGTTTCCTATTCATTTAGTAGATCAAGCTTGGAATTTAAAAACACAAATTAAGTTTGGAAAATCTTCCCCAAAAGCACTGGGTGTGTGTATGCTTTTCTGAAAGCAAATTCAAAAGAGGCCACAAATGCCATTGTGACTGGACAAACAGATGGAAAAAAATCTGAAAGAACTAATTATATGAGGATTCTTGAGAATCTCCACCCTTGTGTCGTTCTTAAATAACAATGGCCTTCAAACTTTAATTCTTCACAGTTCTTCCTTTATTCTAAACATTCGATAGTCAGAACTGGCTCTCTATGCAGAGTTGGTAAAAGAAGGAACATCTTAAAATTCTTTTTGTTTCTTCTTACAGACCTCACTCAGGAACTTTCCTAGCCTTTATTCTGCCCCTTCTGAAAATTTTGCCCCTTCAACTGTTCTGAGGACTAACAATGCCAAAGGGCAGACTGTGAACTTTTCTCTGACCATCATGACAGTGTCATTTCAAAAGAAACTGGTTGGTGTTGAGCTGCAGTAGATGTATGTAGAGATTGCAATGGAAAGGATTATAGCCATTTTGGTTATTATTATCTATAGTAATATGGCAATATGAAAGCATTAAAATATCACTTAAGAAAATGTACAAGGGAAAAGAAAGAAAGAAAGAAAGAAAGAAAGAAAGAAAGAAAGAAAGAAAGAAAGAAAGAAAGAAAGAAAGAAAGAAAGAAAGAAAGAAAGAAAGAAAGAAAGAAAGAAAGAAAGAAAAAGAAAGGATAAAAGTAGAAAGATCTCACCACACGTGGATCTCATGACAAGACTTGGTGGTTGTGATTTCAAGGTCTGTTGGTCAAAGAGATGACTGCAGTCTTGTTGAAGTCATGGTCACTGTCTGGATCTGTCGAGTGGAGGGGGAAGCATGCAGAACACAGATTGCAATGGATTAATATACATTCAGGCTAGGTGGGAGTATCCTCTCCTACAGGGGGACAACTTTTACACTGTCTTTGGATCTGTTGCAACACTTTTGGATGGTGTGCAGTCCTCTGGTGGAAGGCCTCAGGAATAGGCCTGGGGGGCTCTTCAAGGGTCCTTGATGGTTTATAATTCCTTCTAAGACACAACAGCTGCCTCTCATGTCAGTGTGGTTAAGCCAGTTATTCCCCTTTAGACCTTCCCCTGGAGAGGGGATGGGGAGTTCTACAACTGAGCAGAATTCTGTTTACCGTGATAAAGGGCACCATTTGGTCTTGCAGGGTCTGAGCAAACCTGGCCTCAGCATATGAGTCAGTGGGCTATGGTCTTCCCCTGGCAAACCCAACCAGAGCTGATTTTCAACTTAGCTGCTGAATATGGCTTTCTCTGTGGATACATTCTTCTCCCCCTAGGCTTGTTTACTTCTGCTTAGACCTGAGATAACTGAACAATAATTCCACCTTTATCTTATCTCAAGTTCCCATAAGGTGGCTTAGCTCACAGTCCAGTTCCCCTCAGGAGGCACTTTTGGGCTTGAGGGTAGGTGGTGGTGGTGGTGGAAGAAGAGCAAATATTTCTTTGCACAGTTTGCTACAGTGGACAAAAGTCCTTCAGTGATTTTAACCATGTTTAAGCCATTAACCATATTATTTCAATCTCTCACAGAGGACAGCTTGATCTGTCTTGTCAGTATCTTCTGGCTGGCAACATCTATGTTATGAACAAAGACTGGGATCTTTTCTAATAAAGACTAATGTACTAACATATTACTCTAATTTAATTTGAATTAATGCTAATTTAATTATTCAATCTAATTAATTGTAATAATTTTATTAACTTCATTTACTTATTTTTATATAAATTCAAATAATTCTATTATTGCAGGATGAATATATGGGACATTGCCCTAGAGTAACAGAACTACCAAGCATTAAAATTTCTCTTTTTTTGTGGCAGTAGCTAAACATGCTATCAGTGGTTGCAGCCTTTTTCACTGAGGGTAAAAACTACCAGAAACTGTTGCAGATCCTGAACGTACAATGTCATTGCATGCACACAGATGCCTGATTATATAATAAACAATCAAGATGGGATAGGATTGAGTGATGTAAATTTTTTCTTGTGCATATTTATCCTTTAAAACCTCCAATATATTAAGGAATCTGAATCTGGGGTTGAATTCATTACATCATAAGGCTGCTGAGATCTTCTGAACCATAGAAATGTATAAATGCAATTTTCATGGGAATCACAGTGTAGAGGAACATGTGCAGTAAAACAGATCCAGCAAGTCTCATTTACAAAGGCAGAATTTTAGGGACAAAAGCATGTGAGAAATTCTTCTCATCTTGATTTCACAGAAAAAATAATAGTTTGGCTAAAGTAACACATTGACAACCATGGTAGCACTGGCCATAGCCAGTCTGTCTTGACTATGGTAGCTTTCTAACAGAAAAAACATGAAAGAGTTTATCTTATTCCTGTTGCTAATGATGGACAGAAACTGAACAAACTAGAGATGAAAACTGTTGTATTTCCTATCAAAGTTATTTTGTTTGGTGCTCAATGGGCAAAGCTGATCTTCTTGCCTTTAATTTGAGGAGGATTACTGTGCTTCTCTCAGTAAAACAGCTCTGAATATCAAACCTTCATATGTGTAGAAACAATTTCTTTCTATGCTTTGGACAGAAAAAGACAATAATATTATAATATATTTTAAGAAGCCTGTGGCAAGGTGTTGTTTCATTCCATTGAAGAGAATGGAAGTCCTCTAAGAATTTCAGCAAATTTGAGGACAACTCTCTGTACTTACTGCTCCATTTGAAAGGAAGGGCAAAATAAGGCAGCAAGGCAATATTTCAGAACTGCCAGTGCTTGTCTGGTTGTCTGCAGAGGAGTCAAACATGCCCAAAGCTGTAGAAGAAGACTGACCATGAGTTGCAGTTGGAGACAAAAGGAATATCTCCAGAACATTCACTAGAACTTGGATCAATCTAATGATACAGTCACTTGATGTACGAGGAGATCATTCATATTCTGGTCAGAATGTGGTGAAGAATTTCCCATTCCACACAATTCCATCTTGAATGAAGGGAGAGAATAGTAGCTCAGAGCTGCAGCAAGGCTTACATCCAAGGCTTGCAAGAACAAGGATGTCAAGATTCTTTTCAGGATGTATTTTGCATCTGAATCTTTTACAAAAATTGTATTTGAAAATTTTGTACATGGGACTAAATGAAGGGTTCATTCTCATGAAACACGGTATGAAAAAAGGATGACAACTACCACAAAGTAGATGCAATGTTGTATTTTTAATAGATCTTACATTCCTTTTAAAAACACATATATCCAGAGCTGTTAACTGTGACTTACTAGAAATATTTTAATTATGGCAGTTGATAGCTCAAAAAACAATGTTTTTTATTTTTTGCACAATATTTTCAGTACAAAGCAGTTTGTCTTGTGAACATAAATGGCTAGCACTTCTGTGGTTTTGTGCAAACAAAATATAATGTTTGAATGACTCAATCTGAGCCATGAAATTGTGGTATATATCGGCAAAAAAATAGAATCCTAATTTTTGTCTGAGTTCCTACCCAACCCAATGCAACTCAAAGCAATATTTCAAAGTTTAACCAAAAATATTTTAGCTTACCACAAGCAAAATACTTACAATTAAACAGATTGCATTAACAATACAGAGAAAGAGTCCATGTTTGGAAAACAACTGGAATGATGACGTACAGCCAGGGAAAAAATACTCAAGTTAGCCAGAGCTAATTAAAAGTTACATTCTTCTTGCATATGCTTGGCTAATTATTTAAAAATGTGTGTTTTTATTATTCTAACCATCATGCAAGTAATAACTTGGCACAAATTTATCTCTGTTGGGTGGGATATTTGCAGTGCAGTAGAAAAATATGTCTTGGAGGGAAGGATGACAGGTATGATTCGGGGGAAAAATGGGCAGAGTTGAGTTGGGAAATGTCAGAACTGGTTTATGCAAAGTTTTGTTTTCTGTGTTTGTAACACTATCTCTGTAATGTATAATTTTTGTAGTTAATTTAACACATCTTTCTAAATGTATTCTGGAAGAATCAGAAATTCCTCATTATTAATATTCATAAAAGTAGATAAATACCCTGAATATGCCTTGTCACCTTAAGGAGGATTGTAGCTGCAATTTTATGATTTCCTTTGTCATGTCTTCAGTGTGTCTTTTTTTTCTTTCTTTGTCTGGGTGTAAAGCCCTTTACTGTAATCACACTCTGGGAATATTTAAGATATTTCTTAAGCCACCTTGAAAATGTCCATGTTTGCTCTGTCTGTTTTGTATGACCCTAGTTCCCACAATGCAGTTTCCTCCTTTCATGACTGTCATCCAGCGCTCATCTTAACCTACAGACAGGCTGCAGCTGGGACCATAGGCACTGCAGAGGTCAGCTGTCCTGAAGTCTAGACCAGAGCCAGTCATAAGAGAAGACCCAAAGGACAGCAAGGTGATCTTCAAAAAAAAAAAAAATTTACTTCAAAAACCAAAAAAATTGAATTCAGTGGTATGAAAAAACCTTAATTTCTCAGGTCGTAAATTATATTTTAATTATCTAAGTGTCTGCTTGAAAGTAAGAAGCAATTAAGCCTTGATAGCTAAACCATCCATCTCACTGGCAAACCTTCCTTTAACAGTCTTTTACAAACCATTACTGACTGTGATTTGTCTTAACAGAGCCCTTGATGAAGGCATAGAATGCCATAGGAGCCAATTATCTGCTTTTACTATGGCTTCAATATGAACACACACCTTTGTTAGGGTTTCCATTTAAAAACATAAAATGCATTAACAGCTGGTGGAAATTGTAATAGGTGTACTGCAGCAAATATTTTGTAATAAAACCCCCTGAGCATGAAGACAAAAAGGTTTTATGAGAATATTACTATTTCTTTACTAATAAGTTGTGCTAAAATAAAAAAAAGACCACACCTGTGAAAATGAAATAGCAAGAATGCCACAGCCACTGAACATATGAGTCTGATACTGGCACAATAACAAAGACTATCAGAATTTTTCTGCAGAAAAAATAGCAAAGAAATAATAGACTAAACCTAGGAAAAGAGTATAAACAATTAATGAAATAAACATAGCAAAAATACATTGAAAGGCATACAAGCAAACATTCTTCAAATAAACTTCATGAATGAATTTGAAATTAGTTTATTCTTACATTTACTTATTTGTGATGTTTGAACAAAAACTTGTAGATGGTTATATGTTAGTGTTTCAACTGGGGAAAGCATAAAGTATTGGAGTTGTTACGAAAGATCACAGAATCACAGAAAGGGTAAGGCTGGAAAGAACCACAGTGAATAATCCGGTCCTGCTCAAGCAGGATCATCCTGGAGCATATTGCATGGGATTGTGTCCAGACAGTGCTACAATATCTCCAGTGAGAGAGACTCCACAACCTTTCTGGGCAATCTGTTCCAGTGCACCATCACCCACACAATAAAGTTCTTCGTCATGTTCAAGTGGAATGCTCCTGTGCATAAGTTTCTGCCCATTGCTTCTTGTCCTCAAGCTTGGCACCACCGAGCAGATCCTGGCTCCAACCTCTGGACAAGCTCCTTTCAGATTCTTATAGACATTGATGAGGTTCCCTCTCAGTTGCCTCTTCTGATAGCTGAACGTACCCAGCTCTCTCAGCCTTTCCTTGTAAGAGAGATGCTCCAGTCCTTTAATCATCTTTGTCACCTTCGGCTGGACCTGCTGCAGGAGGTCCATGTCTCTCTTGTACTGATGAGCTCAGAACTGGACACAGCACTCCAGATTTGGCCTCACTAGGACTGAGTAGAGGAGCAGGATCACCTCCCTTGACCTGCTGGCAATGTTTCTTATAATGCACCCCAGGATACCACTGGCCTTCTTGGCCACAAGGGCACACTAGTGGCTCAGGAACAGCTTGTTGTCCACCAGGATGCCCTAGGTCCTTCTTTGCAGAGAAGATTCTCAGCAGGTGGGCTCCCAGCCCATGCTGGTGTGTGGATTTATTTAACATGGTTAAAGGATTTCAGTGAGAAATATCTGACATAAGGGAACAGAGTCAAAATAGTTAAAGTGTAGGAAACATAAGATTTCCCATCCTATATTGGTATATGCATGTCTGTATAATTAAGAATAAAACTTCATAGGTGCGTCTTCAAACTAGTTTGATTAATATTTTTTGAGGAAAATGAGAGACTTTCAAAATTCCACTGCAGGCAGATAGAGAATAAGACTACTCTCTCACATAATCATTCCAAAAATATAACATTTGTGCCTTATTGGTATATTAAAAACACTACCATTTTCAATAATAGAGTAACAGTCAGTTCTCTTAGAAAATGAGCATTTACTGTGAAATACCGGGTCTGTAACATAAATTAGGCATGCAGGTCTTTGGGAAGAATTTCCTATATTTTGCAAGCTTGATCTCAAAACTTTTCACAAACTACAAACATATTATTTCATTCCCATTCATGTTAATATTATTAAATTTGAAGAGGCTGGTATGTCATCCTTAGTGACACTAATGTTCAATGTTTTGGGGTTAGAAAAGTTGAAAAATCAATATCTTTGGCAGTCTTGGGAAATGCTGACTTAATCTGCACTAGAAAAACATGAAAATGGACTTTACAGACTTTGCAGTCTTTAATTTCTATCCTAAGCAGGATGTAACTTTTTAAAATTATTGACCTTCTTTTTAATGTGAAGTAATGAAGACAGCTGTCGAAAAATTAAAGAAAAGTGATCTCACATTTTATAGTCAGGAAAAGAAATTGGAAAGTTGTGGTCATGCAAACGTGTTATGCAAATTTGAAAAAAAGAAGTATGATCATGGAACAAATTGAAGTTTCACAGACCTGGAATGATGTTTCTGTGATAGAATTAGGTCCAGCTAAAAGATGTATCACCTCAGAATATCATAGGCCATGTTATTCTAATAATTTTCCCAACTTTATTAGACTTATCCTGTTGATTGAGTTAAAGTTTCATTGCACTAATTTCTTTAAATAGTAATTAAAGTGTGTTTAGATCTGATTTTTATGATTATTAGATATATGCTGCTCAAATTAAGGTGCAAATGGGATCATATGCTGAAGTGAATAGTATTGATTTTATTTAACAGTGTGAGGTAGAGTGAGAGAGAATGAAATAGAAAAAGAGAGAAAAAGAGCATCAGAAACACAGATTAAGGGGAGAAATATCACCACCCATGGCTCCACAGTGTCCTGTTGGTCCAGTACTTCTGGTCTTCTCAGTAGTGTGGATCCCATGAAAAAGAGAGTTCAATGGGTTACTATACATTCAGGTATACGTGGGAATGCCCAGGCATCTCCTTGTGGTGGGGGATTTTGCACTGTCTTTTGCAGTACTCTGGGTCTGTTACAACAGTGCAGATCACAGGCAGTCCTCTACTGGAAGGCCTCAGAAATGAGTCTGGGGGCACTGGTATATCCCCCTGCCAGATCCACCCACAGATGCTGAGTTGGCTTTCCTTATGTATGTATTGTTCTCCTCCAGCCTTGTTTACTTTTCCTTAGACCTGAGTTAACTGGACCATGATACCATCTTTATCTTACCTCAGGTTTCCATCAGATGGCTTAACTCACAGTCCAAATTCCCATTGTCCAGAAGAGATGTTTGGGGAGGGTAGGAGGGTTGAGAGTGGTCTTTGGTGGTTGCAGTGGGCCAGTTGCTTCTCTATACAGTTTGCCATAGCAGGCAAACTTTCTCCTGCAGTTTTCAATTATACTGATGAGCTGATCTTTAGTGAATGCATAGTCATAAATCTTTCTTTTTATTTTTATATTTTTTGGTTTTTTGTTTTTTGGTGTTTTTTTTTTGTTTTGTTTGTTTGTTTGTTTGTTTGTTTTTCTTTTTTCAATCCTCTTCTAGAATAAACAATTTTAGGGATTTTTGTTAAAATTACTCAGAATGCACCAGTAATCATGCCAACTAAAACTGCTGGTATCATCCATGTTTAACCTTTATTTAACAAGAAGTGACTTTATTCAATAGTTTTCTATTACAATGATTTTCAACACTTATTGCAAGATATCTGTTAAGGAAAACAGAAACATGAACTTTCTAGCAACAAGAACAGTCTTTCCTACAAGTCCTCATTCGCAGAGTCCTGTTGAAGCTGATCCTACTTGTAACCTTGAATAGCTATATGTAAAAGAGGGAAGAGATAATTTCAATGTTGATAGGATCTTAAGTTTTGTAAAAGAGATATTTAATGAAAACGTTTTGTGGAGCCCCATGGTGAAGTTCTCTCCATCAATGATTACCCAGGTTATTTTAGGATACAGTTTATTTTCTATTTCCTCTTAAACACAAGAAATATAGTAAGCCAAAGCTACAAATCATGTTCTCCAAATATATTGTGTTTTTCTTCAATGATAGAAAGTTTTTTGTTGGAATAGGCTAAAGGCAAAAGCCAGCTTATGATACCACACTTCATTCCACTGAAAAAGGCAAAAAGGTATATACTTTTGCAAATTTTTCATCTGGACAGAATTTCTCCCCCACAAAGAGATCATTTTCTTCATGTCTTTCAATTTGTGAATAGCTATAGTAGTGACCAAGTGTATCAATTATATTTTCAAATAAAATCAGTAAAAGAAAATTAAAGACAATACTTGAAGTAGCACTGTGTGATGAAAATATTTTCTTACTCTGAAAGGATAAGCAAATTTGTCACATTGATTTGGCAAATTCTATAAAAATATTGAAGAACAGCCACCATGACAAATATAAACAAATAAATAAACCTGTATATTTAATGGCAACATTTTTTATGGTATTTGTTAAATTACCTGAATGGCAAATCTTCAGACTAGCACAATTTAATGACAAGACCAATATACAAACACAAAATATTTCATCAGCAGGGGAAATTTCAACTGGGCCTTTGAGTGTACTTTCACTGAATCCAAAGGTAAATTGTCTTGAAATTCAACTACCAGAAGTAGGACTGTGTTTCAATGTTCATTATTACTATTATCATTATAATGATGACGATGTTTTCAACATAAGCAACATCACAATCTTTTTTTTTTTTAAAATACAAACTTTCATTTATTTGATTTGCTGAAAGTTTATTTTAAATGATCTGTTCCTTGTTCAATGTGCTTGTACTACTTTGCTGTGTTGCAAACTTGTCAAGAATTCCTCTAGATTATGAATTGCAAGTGGCTTCCTGTACATTTTAAAATCCAGCCACACATTCTGGGTTTGGTATTTTGCACAAATAATAAGTCCTTTGAGGTTTGCATTCCATTTAGGATAACACTATTCATTTAAGGATAATTCAGATGGGAATGAAAGTATGTTATCTTTTCCTCTGCTTGTTAGAAAAATAAATACTTAAGAAGGAAAGAAACTTTAAACATAATCCTGATAAGTGCCACTGATTAGATGATTGTCAGCTTGGCAAAGCAGAGTACTAAATTGTCACTCTGTGGGATACATTACTAGTAATTTCATTGTCTGAAAGTATAAACCTAATTCCTTTTGTGATTCATCTGTTATTAGTAAAGAGACACAGACAGTTAAAGAAAGGGAAGTGATTAATCTTAAAAGCTTCTTTCTCCACTGAAGGCTAAAACAAGTATTCACCCCAACGGTACAAATTTCAGATGTCTGGAATGGGAAAGATGAATGCAGCTTCCTGCTTCTTTAAGAATCTGGTGCTGATCAAGGAAGATAATATGTTATATAAAGTTCTCTGTACATCCCCTTCCTTCATAAAACGGTGATCCATAGGCCCAAATATTTTCAGATCTATTTTATGGTTCAACATATAATTTCTTCTTTCAAGTATCATTTTTAATATATATTTCACATATATTTATAATATATAAAAAATTCTCTGTTATATAACATCTTTCAGAAGTAAATTTCATTATGGAATCTGGAAAGGCTGTGGGTTGCACCCTTCCTGTACTCCCACATGTTTATACTTCCCTTTTGATTTCTGCAATGTATCACAGAGTGATAGTTTTCTCATGGAAGAAAACAATTTTATGGCATCTATGTATGTTGCAATTTGAAAAACCTTGTGTCAGACTGCTATTTGGTAGTGCTGCTGTATATATGTAAAAATACAGTGCTATAAAATACATAGTGTGAATGGAAACTCTGCAATATGCAAGTGATTTTCAACCAAGAATGTTTCTTCCTGAGTCAAAAGATAACATGTAACCTGCACAGAACCAGAGTACCAGGGAAACTAAACTGTCCAGCTGCTGCCCATGGTAAAACTAAAAGGGAATTGACTTAAGCAATAGCTCATTTTATTGTTGTTTCTTTCTCCTAATATGCAAAACAATTAAAGACACTCATTTTGGTTAGAGTAGGAGTCTATATAAGGTGAAAGTCCAACAGAGTTCTTCCTTCTCAGTTTGCTTTAACTGATTGCATAGGACCTTATATAAATTCTCAAAAACAACTCCTAAAGAATGTTTCTCATGGCACCTAATACATGGGACATACAGGACTACCAGTTTGTGACTACTCGCTTGTTTTTCACCAAGTTAAATCAAGTAAATTCTGAAGATCTCAATGGAAACTGCAGTAAGTTATCAACAACAAGGACTGTCATTGCACTATTTTATAGTATCATTGCTCATATAAAACTTTGCAGCTAAGGATTTATTTACTTTACAGTTTCAGAGGAAATGTGAAAAAACAGCAGAGTACTTGCATATGATATTTTTAACTATGATGTACTTGTACCTCTCCCCTATTTCTGCCACATCAACCGTGTCCAGTTTTCAAGTCTGATTCCATATATTAAAGAAACTTATATTTATGTTAGTTTATATAACAGAAAATCTTTATATTTGTTAAAGTCACCAGGAAAGGGAAGCTGGATTTATTTACATTCTTGCGTGTTCTGCAGAAGTCTGCTGAGATTGCCATCTGAACCAGTTATCCTGAGAATACTTTGTAATTATTTGCTTCTCATTTCTTGTTTGGTGTTAAAAAGTTCTCAAGCATGCAGTTAGAAAATAAAACAACAAAACACACACCACTACCACACCCCTTCCCTTCCCCAGCTTCTGCCCCAAACTAGGGGTCTTTCTGACATCATAAGTAATACAATCTAGCTTGGCCCTTTCAAAATGTGAAAAACTGACTCATGGACATGGACTTGAAAGGAAGGTGAATGGATATTTTTCTGCTTACACCATGGTAGTGTTCCCATGCATTATACCCCCAGGTTCCTATACAAGACGATGCACAGCAATAATGCTTGGTAATAATTTTTTGTTTCCTTTCCTATGATTCCAATAACTTAGAAGTCTTGTCTCTCTGTATTATCTTTCTTTTTTTAAACACTGGATAATTTACATATGATTCTGTGGTTAATAAAATTCATCTTTATGTCTGCTTCTCCATGAGTGCTAGGAAAAGAGTTTGAAAGTAAGTGTAAGTCTACTGAAGCTTTTCAGAATTTTCTCCTTTTGTTGAAATAAGTGGTATTCTCTGCTTTTTTTCTCTGTGTAGTTTTAAGTGCTCTGTGACATGACTAAACATGTTCCTGTTGACTTGCCCTAAGTTCACTAGTCCAAATGGGTAGATATCTCTGATTATTGCAAATTATTGCAGAATCTGTGATTTGGTCCAATTATTGTTTGCTTAATTTAATTCTGTTTTTACATTATTCTTTGAGTTGCAAAGAAAGTGACTGTCTGTAAAAGGCTGTGGAATTTGCCTCTTGCATTCATCAAGCTAACATAATTTTAAAAGATTAAAAATAACCCCTAAACAAAACAAAAATCCTAACAAATTAATGAAATTCACTAGGATGCCAGTGAAAGTAGTGTTGCCCTTGCAGTGTGCTTCTCTTTCTTCTTCTCCTCCCCTCTCTTTCTCTGCTTGCTGCCAAAGCATATTGTCTAGAATTCTCCCTTCTGCAGAATAAGCATCTGGCTGCACACCTGGAAAGCACAATGAGTTCACTAATCTTGTTAATGAATTCTGTGGGGCAGTTAATTAACAGATGCTCTCTGTATGTTGCTCTTTTCTAGAAGAGATTTTATCTTATGCTTATGAGTTTGAGACTGATTAACAGCAGTGTGCTTATTGCAACTAAGGTGGTTGTCTCTCTTTTTTTGTGACAGCCAGGTCAGTATTTGTGTAGGTTATTTCCAGGAGCTGTCCCAGCCCACATACATCATAGGTTCTTCTGTTCTGACATCCATATCCACATTGAATGGTGGTTGGGTCTGTAAGGCATAACATGTCCCACAAGCCCTTGAAACTTGCTTGAAAAGTCTCCTTTAATGATAGACATGTGGATTCCCCTAGAGTTTTTGTGGGAATGCTAGACATGATTGAATTTCCCATGTGTTTTCTAAGTAAAGCTGCACACAATGTAGCATCAGGACCTGAACAGAACAGTTGGCAGAAAGTAGAAACAGTTATGATAGAAATAAATTATTAGTGATTAGTGCAGAAGTGGGAAAACTATTTTCATATAACCAACAGGTTAACAAACTTGGAAAGGAGGTGGGAATCCTATACGGAGAACAGAACAGGTGTTTGTCTGCAGAACCTGGCCTGATGATTGCTATCCACAGCAACTGCAATATTATTGAAAGTCTGGGGGTTTATACTGGAGGAAATATGCACTATATGCATCTGTAGCTCTGATTCATTTATGCTTTAGAGTGTGGTAATACTGTTTGTATGCTGTAAAGGACATTCATTGCTGTTAGGTGGCTATATGGCTGGAAAACTTCTCCAAAGGTGATGAACATGGTGACTTCACTGACACTGATTCATTGTGTTGTGACAATTTGCTTGTGTAGAACATTTTAACACTTTTACTTCCTTTCCTCATCTCTCCCTGTGTCACAATCTCTGCCTGTCACAGCAAGCTCACATAGTGAGCTCAATATGCAGGCTGAAATGCTGTGTGAGCTGAAACTCTGGAAAACTGCGCATCACATATGGCTCAGGGAAACTGAAGGAAGCATAAGGAAGACATTGTCATCACTTTATCAAGAGTGATTTTGGTCTATCTATAACTCCTGGGAAGAGGCACAGTGCAGCAGCTGATATGGTGTTTGGAGACAAAGCATAGTTTGATGTTGATGAGGCACAATAGGACACCGTGCCTGAACACTCCTCATGAAAGATCTATTAGAGCTGCCTACATAGGGCAATAATGCAGTGTAGGGTAACAAGCAGGTCCTCTTATTTAAGCTTTAATTCACTTATCAGGTATCTGTAACAAGGAAGATATTGAAAGAAAGCCTTCAGCAAAGCATTGCTTAAAAAATTTTACTAAAGATTACAATTATCGTCACTTGAACTTATGATAGATTTGGTAATGATAAATTATAACTTCCAGTAGCCATTGCTAACCTATTGATACAGTTACCAGTGCAATAGCTTTTGAAACATTAGCTCATAAAGTCTAGTCTGTATAATCTTACCATTTATAGGATAAATTTTGATTCTTTGCTGCTCTAGAAGTTGCACTATAGAAACTAATGAAAGCTGTTAGTATGATACTTATCATTTCAATTTGCATAATAAAGATTGGCTTTTTGACTAAGACAACATAATAAATGGCTTTGACACAATGGAAAATAAATTAGTAATGTACTGGTTTTGGGGAGCTAAACTGTGTGAATGTCTTTCTTGTGTTACTGTCATCTTTTCTTTAATGGTTAATTTGAGTTATTAAATAATTGCATGATTTTCATTTAAGGGATGTGTGAAAATATTTTCATTGCTTGCTGTGGTCACAGTTTCTTATTTCTGTTGATGCTGTTTCTCAAAATAACAACCTGCTTTCAAAGGCTGCTGAGGTAAAATTTTTATTATTCATTGTTTACTCTATTTCATGTTATTTCTGGGTTTTAAAACTTCTCTGTCAATTTTTCAGTTTAAACTATTACAACTCTGATGTCAGACATGGTAAATTATGAACAGTACTTTTATTAGGACAAATTTTACTTCATGAAGAGATGAGCCATCAGGGGGAATGGAATTGTACTTCTTTACTTGGAATACTCAGATATCTTTTTATTACAAAACATGTTGAACTAATTGACAGTACAGTTTTCTATCACTGTCAGATGTAGGGTGACACTTTGCAAATCTTTCTTTACAAGCTGTGCAGAGTTCAGTGAATAGTTTTGTTAGACGCGTGAATAGTTTTGTTAGACGCCACAGAGACAGTGAAATACTAAGTGCTCAGTCGTGCTTTCCTGATTCAGATATAACCTCCCAGAGATCCCAAAGCAATGATCTACTTCAGTAAATATTTAGAACATTAGTCATTTTTCATCTCTTTGCACATGGATTTCCTAGCACCTTTGCCAGATTTTTTATTGTTTCTTATAACATCTGCTTTATCACAAGCAAGTGGTATGAAAGCAGTCATGTGACTTCTCCACTGTCTAGTACTAAAGCCAGGTAAGATCCACAGGTATATCTGAGATTCATGGGTAGATCAAATTATATCTAAGTGTCACATCTGAGCCTCAGTTGCCAGTTGTTGACTGTATGACACCATGACAGAAGAAAATTATTGAAGACGAACTATTTGTCCTATACACACTGTAAATAGCTGTGCCTTTGAATATGTGTGCCTGCATTAAGGAATAGCAGAGGCATAATTATCCTTCCTTCTGTCTCCCAAAGCCTGGCAAAATTCTCAAATGAGTAAGAGCTTCTATTTTACAAATGTGCAAAGAGGGTAAATTTTGGAGTTTAGTGCAGATCTGAATCTATCACATAAGTATGACACTGAGGTGTCCTGAAAAAATGCCTGCATTTGACAGAATGCTGTGTGGCAAAGGTATTTATTTTCATAATATGGCTAAATTACTCTCATCTATTAGATACTTGGCAAGTGGAGACTTAAATGAATATGTACATCACAAACACTATCACTATATCTTCACTTACACTTGGATTTATTTTGAATTATTACTCAGCAGGTTTGTGATTCGTAAGCTACACTTCTTATTTATCACAAACTACAGTTTGTTCAAGAGAATTCTTTGTTGTGCTGCCTTTTTTTTTTCAGTTTTATCAAACTTTCCATGTTACATTGAGAAGACCTAAGAAATTCAGTCTACAATTTAAAATATTTTATTTGTACATTAATACTTACACATGAAAAAGGCAATATGCTGCCTCCGGAAAGTGGGAACAGGATAATACTGAATTGCTCTTAGTTGACCTTCTTCTCAGTCTGAACTCATATAAATACATACAGGCCTAAAGATAAGAGTGAGCCTAAACCTGTCATCTTTGATTTGGCCTCTGTTATCAAGTACTTAACCAGTCTTAACTATGCTTAAGTATCTAAATTGCTGCCTAAGTGCCAAGTTACCCATTATAATAATTTATATCAAAGTGCATGACCATAACACACTGAGATGTTATATTACCCCTGGAAAGCTCTCCCCATATTTCTTTAAAAGTCTTCTTGGGGACCAGTAAGTGCAATTAAGAAATATTTCAGAGAAGGAGAATCAAAGAATTTAGAAGTCTATACAAATGCAAAATATACATGTACATGTGTGCATGCACGTATTTGTGCTTTAACCCTTGTCTTCAAGGCAAAGGGTGTCATCTCTGCAAAGAAAAGCAAGCCAGGAGCCAAAGACAACAGCAAGGCAGGTAGAACAATGTTCACATTGACAGAGAACACAGTTCCACAGTATCTATCTACAAAAAGCAGAGCAGGTCTGGTGAAGATGACCATGGTCAGCCGCCACAGTCCATCTGGCCAGGTAGGTCTACAGTGACAAGAAAAGTCCCAGGTTAAGTCATGAACTCAAGTCAGTAGGTCAACATCAGCAAAGTAAATAGGCAGGCAAAAATGCTCCTAGAATACTCCGACTCCTCTCTGACTGCTGTATAACTTTAAATGAATAAAACAAAAATTAATAAATGAATAAACCAAGATATTTTTTGTTCTGGAATTATTTTTGCAATCATCATGATTTGGCTTAACTGAAATGAAGCCAGAGTATATAACAGCTGCTTTTTACTAAGGAAAAGTATAAACAATGATAAAACTCTTTAAAGAACGATGAGCTTAAATATCAAGAGCTGGTACCCCAAACATCTGGAGAAGTAAAATTGTACAAAGGCATTTCAAAATTTCCCATAGCAAGCAAAATGTAGTAACAGTGATTGCTTTGGATTCTTTTTTCAGATCTGTGTGAAAAAAAACCTGCACAAAAAGATTCAGAAGTTTAGGAATTCCAAGAGAAAAAATCTTCAGTATGCTCCTAAAAAAGAATCCATAAAAAAAGAGGTTGCGATCAAGTACTGGTCAATGAGAGGCCCTAGAAGAAAAGAATTTTGAAGTGTTAAGCTATGTCAGAAACAAGATAATTATTGGTTTTGATTATCATATGACTACAGGCAAACACAGAATAGCAGAATTTGTCTTTGAGACGTGTGCATCAAAGAGCACATTCAGAATCATGGAATAGTTGGGATTGGAAGGCACCTTTAAAGGATGTCTAGTCATCAAAGTCATCATCTAGGTCATCAGGGACATCACCAGATACCTGTCTCAGGAGGGGGCATTCAAGAACTTTTTTTTTTAGAAAAAAGCCTCTGACACAATTTAGCCAATATTCTTGGTCATATCTGGAAGTATCAACACTTTGCTGCTAATCATGACAGCTTATAGGATCAAAATAGAGAAATACATATACATGTATCAAGATGGAAGTGAAAAAACATTAAGGACAGAAGCCCAGTGGGAAGTTAAAGAATATTAAGAAAATAAATACAACAATGTGAAAGAACTGACTATGAACCACCTTAGACATGGTTAAATTAAGACTCAAAATACATGTTCATCTCTTTTAAAAGTCAGTTTTGTGTAAAAAAACAAAACAAGACAAAACAAAACATGGAACTTTTTAATAACTATCATACATTCATACATACCCTTATTTTATTCTACCATAAAATTTACTTCCGTATTTATATAAATATGGAGCAAATGGAACAGTAGTTTGCTAACCAGAATTTTTTTTGTTTCTTTCAGGAAAATATAATGGAAGACAGTTTCAATGTTAGTTAAGATGATGCAACAGTTCATTGAGTCAATACCAACATATGGAGTCCACAGCTTTCATACTGCTGAAAGCTATCCCCAGAGTAATTTTTTGGATAGTAATGCTATGCATTGTTGATTTTACTCTCAGCAGTAGAAAATCCAACTGATTCAATTATAAGTTGTACAATCTGATTGCAGTAGTTCAGAATAAATTTTATAAAATATCTTTTCCACAGAATATTTTGGAGCCCTTGTATTTCTCTCTCTCTCTCTCTCTCTCTCTTTATTTTCTTTTTCTTTTTTCCTCACTCTGCATTTTAAAGAAGAAAAAGTAAGTTGTTGAAATTCTCAATTTTCCTGATCCTGAAGACTGGAGGATTCTTAAATATCTCTGTTACATCATTGAAAATTTATTCTGAATTGTCAGCATGCAAAATAATTGGATTTTTCCCTCAGAAATTCGAAGAGTTCCCATCTATGTTTTCATTTTCATCAAGGAAAGCAGTGTAAAAGTTCAATGAAGTTGCTTTTCTGAGTTCCAATCAATCATGGGAACTGCAGGAAATAAATTCACTTACCCTGAAAGTGATATTGTCAGTCAGGAAAGCAAAAGGCAGTGTTCTAATAATATACACCTGAAGCACTATACACACTACATATGCGTGATATTTACTGAATTCTTAATGATTATTATATCTTCCTCCTTAGAAAATGAGGTAAGGTTCAAGTGAATAATAGGTGGTTAAGGTGAATCTTCAACAGACAACTTATTACTAATGCCAAAGACAAGGAGCAATGAAGCTTTCATAAAGTCAAGATTTGATGGATAGAATAAACAACATTTATGACCAAGCATTTCAAACCTGACTGATAAAAATGCTGATTGAGAAAAGTATGCCAAAAATATCAAGGGGAAGCCCCTTTGAAACTATGGGAAAGAAATAAAAAAATACACAACTGAGTTCAGGTCCAAGGAGCTCTAGGTTTAGTTGCAAAACCCCACTAGATCTAATGAATTCAGTTGTTAGCATATGGATTTAAGAACTGAATCCACCTGTAAAACTTCAGGGACTGCACATATTAATGAACCTTTTTCTTCCTCCTCTTTGGAAAGTTTTCCTGTGCCATTTGATGTTTCAGTTCTGTATGAGGATCTGCTTTGCTATAAATATTACATGTGTACAGACTAAGAATTCATTCTCCTTTTTTTTTTTTTTAAATCAGCTAATTATCCAATGTCTCTTGCCACAGTTTAACACCGTCAACTGGCAGAAATAGCAATTGTTAATTGAGAGTCCATTTAAGGAGCTCAGAGACTCATGTTATGAGGACAGAAAGTTGATAAGTTTTTGAGGGTAATTGTTAACCAAATCAGCTATGTTCATGTTGCAATTTCTTGCTAATGGCATATAAACAAGCCATGCTGACAGTACAGTTTAAAATCAATTTCTCTCCACCACTTTTTCTACCTCCCCCCACTTTTTTTTATTCTGATTCAATAACATTTAGTAAATGTAGCATATTCACAGTATCACAGAATACTCTGAATTGGAGGTGACCCACAAGGATCATCAAGTCCAGCTCTTAATCCCCATACCAGGGATTGAACCTGTGATATTGACATTATTAGCACAAATTTTAACACACTGAGGTAATCTCCAATACCTAAATTTTCCTTCTTGCTGAGGGTGGGAATTCATAGCTCCTATTTCAGATGCTTTAGAAGCTTTGAATTTGCTGAAATTTGTAAGGTTGTTTGCTCTTGGAAAATCTTGAAATCAATGAAGAGTTAATACATAAAGTTACACTTCAGGATTCAAGAGCAGGGAACTTTGACATTACATGAGTATTGGATTAGAACATCCATTAACCCTTATATCTAGTTTCCTTCTTGTGGCAGAGGAGACATCCTGTACAGCTTTAATGGCAGATTTAGACCTGCAGTCCATCTGCAATCTCTTTTTCTATGTCTATTTCTTATAAACAATAACTCTAATATGAACATGGCCTGTTTCAGGACCAACACAAACAGAAGCCATCTTCCACCATCTGCATCAGCAACAGATAGACTCTTTGTGCTTCTCAGAGTCACAGGATTGTCTACAGGAATGGGGCTGACAATCATTTCTTTGGGAGAAAATGTGTTGATGAGCTGTGTTGACAAGTGAACAGTATCTGTGATAAAGAGATAGATAGGTTTTTCTCAGAGATGCTAAAGTCTCAGGAGTCTCAAAC
Organism: Pithys albifrons albifrons; assembly: GCF_047495875.1. Lineage (NCBI taxonomy): Eukaryota > Metazoa > Chordata > Aves > Passeriformes > Thamnophilidae > Pithys > Pithys albifrons. Next base: position 59,562,803 of record NC_092460.1, read on the forward strand.
CTCCACTGAAGTGGGGATGCAGCTGGTCTTGGAACTCTGTCAAGTAGTTAGTCAAAAGCCTGTTGAAACTGAAATCTTAGAGGCTGGTCATTTCCCATACAAGGAGTAAATCTCCTCCTCCTCCTGAAAATTTGATGGCAACAAATAGGACTGGGACCTTTTACAACAGTTATTAGCCCTGGAACTAGAAAGACAGTCAACATATGAAGTGGGCAAAGGTTCCCTCTAGGATAAAGGGGGCACAAAGAGCTATGCAGCCTACCCCCTGCAACACAACTTTCTCTGTCATTATATGTAATGGAGGATCTGGAATATAAGGACCTTACAGCTGGAAAAAGCATGCAGATGTCATTGTGGGAGTCTATTATAGATCACTTAGGCAGGATGATGATGATGATGAATTATTTTTTGAGGAACTAATGGATACTCACAAACCAACTGCTCTTGTTTTCATGGGGGACTTCAGCTTGTCAGATGTTAACTGGGAACACTCCATAGCCAGCTAAACAGATCCAAAAGATTCCTAGAACACCTGGATGATAATTTAATGGTACAGGTAGTAAGGCAGTTGACTAGGAAAGATGCCCTCCTTGATTTGATGCTGGTTAGCAGAGTGGATCTTGTGAGTGAAGTAGTGATTGGCAGCTGTCTTGGCCACAGTGACTTTGAAGAGATCAAGTTTAAAATCTCTGTTGACAGAAGGAAAAGTGCCAGCAAAACTTCAGTCCTGAATATGAAGAGAGCAGACCTCAGGCTGATTGGAGAACCAGTGAGTAATGTCCCCTGCAAAAAAAAACCCCAAAACCTTTAATCACAACAAGCAAAGAAACTGTTGGGCACCAACGGTCAAAACAGACTTTTCATTTTGTTGTGTTTATTTCAAAGACTTGTACGTGAGCTTCATAAAGGTAGTGTGACTTTCTAGGGCAAATGAAACTGATTAATTTTCTTACATTAGTTTCATATCAAGCATGAGCATACCGAGATTAATTCATTCCACAGACGTTCCATACCCAATAGGGTCCTGTGTTCAGATTGTATGTTGAAAATACGGAGAAAATTATTAGGAAAAATATCTCTGAATCAACTTATTGAAAGCATTGCATGCATATTTTTAAAATATATGTTTGTAAGATGCTCAAAGCTCTAGTTCAAGTCCTTACATCATACTTTTATTTATAGAAAGGTATGAACTCACAGTTTTCAGAGTGCAAAATGGGTGAAAACTGCTTATTAAATTCTTACTTTAGTTCTTCTCCACTTGTTGCTTGTGTGCTCTGTGGTTGGTCAGACTTTTGAAGTCAGCTGCTAGTCATTTTGCTGCTTGAATTACATCACCAATGACTTTAACGCACAAATGGAAAGATGATAGCATACATTTATGGCAGCATAAGTCTTGGTGAACATCTGAAAGTTCATGAACACTTTCACAAATATCTGACTACTGCCTGCACTGTTATTAATTTTGGAAAACACCATGAAGAACTGAATTAGAATTATAGTCTTTATTTTCTCAATTTAATTTTTCATTTGTTTATAAATTGTGCATTATATTAAGTGATCAATGTATGTGCACAGCTCTTTAATGGCTCTACCTTTCCTATGGAAATCAAGAGGTGATGCAGCAATCTCTAAAACTAATAGTTCAAGTTATGATCGCTATGAAATGCTAATAACCAGCAAGTATCAGAAATGCCTGCATTACAACTTAAAGGTTTGCAAAATATTACAAGGTAAGTGTAGAATTGCAATTTAATTTACTTTCTAAGCAAAAATATGGAAATATTCCAATCTGTTCACCAATGATAGTTCACAGGGTTCTGTAATCCGGTTGATAATTTATTAACATGCCATGAGTTGCAAAGCAATTAAATCATAGGTATAGTATAGAGAAGTGGTATAAGCTGACAAAGAAATAGGACAATGCTTGGCATACATTTAAAAATTCATTTGGCCTTTAATATTTGAAGCATGTCCCCTCCTCAGTGTACAATACAGAAATCAGCTACAAGTTCAAGTCTAAAAGACAGAACTTCAGAAGCAGAATACTGTTTATTTTATTGTATTTTATGAAGAAATGCCTTATATAAATATTAGGTGAGCTTAGGCGGATATATATGATGAATGTGAATTTCTTTATTTCATTGCTCTGGGCAGCAATAATATTTGAAAAACAATTGTGTTGCTGAAGAAGCTTCCTACAAATGAAATATATTGGGAGCTGAATTTTCTTATGAAAATCATCATTAAGTCAAATTAGGGGCTGTCAGTGTCAAGTTCAAGGCTGAGAAGATAAATCGATCCAGCTACACTTTGACTGAGGCAAAGTGAGCTAGTGGAAAGCCAGACCGTGACTAGAGGAATGACTTTTCTCAAGTATGCTAGGTTTTAATCTGTTTGCATCCAAACAGTTGTAACACCTTCTGGTGTTGTAACACCAAAGAATACACAGAATAATCAAGCATGGATTATTTCATCCAGTTTCTTATAATTCACTATGAAGTCATTTATGGTCATCTTTGAAAACTAGCCCTTTTAAATAGGGTATTTCTGTTTCAGTTAGAAAAGAGTCTGCTAACATTTTCAATTACATTAAGGCACTGCATAGACAGCAATTCTAGTGACAAATGGATATAAACTGCAACATGATAATATAATTTTGGAATATTTTCACAGAGGTACATTCTAATAATATTGAGTATAAGAATTCAAGTAAGAGAAGAGCCCATCCCCATATGCTTGTTCAAATTACACTTTATATCTTTCTACCTACTGTCACAAACACAAATAGCAAAAATCAGAAAAAGGTATTAAGTCAAAGGCAGAATCAATGGGAATTTAAATACTGTGAAACTATTTAGTTGAAAGCCAAAAGAGGGCTTTTCCCAGTAACTTGAAACTCATTGACCTCTTGGATCTAGGTAATATGCATTGAAGTAACTTTGAATTTTATTATTTTGGAAACACAGAGCTTGACTTTTGCCAATAACAACTGGAAAAGTCTTTACTTGCTTTTGGAAACAATCTTGGTTGTCTTTTTATTCATTACAAAAATGGGCCTCTGATCCTTGACTGGACCTCTGGGCTCTACTACAGTGCAAATAATAAAATAATGGTCTATGTGGTACTGAATTTTCTTCATCTAAAAGGATCAATGACAGTATACAGTGTAACCCACTCACCATCTCTCTTCCTTCTCCTAAGAAAAAGCTATTCAAGCTAAACAAAACAGTTTTTAAATGCAAGGAAAAAATTCAATACCTTTATAAAAATATATATCACATCAGAGAATTCCCTCAGTTCCTCTGCTCACCTCATTTGCATTGGATACACTGGGAAGTGCAGACATTCAAGCTCACACAATTTTGCTTTGCTGAAGCATATCAGAATTTTACACAATGTGGTTAAAGAAAAAAAAAGGTTAAAAAATTATCCACTACTTACTGGGATGTATTTAACTATCCTCATTTCAGACGTCAGTCAAGTCTGTCTTTTTAATGCTATAAGGCTTCCAGATAAATTTGTCGAATGTTGAGATGATTAAAAACATACTCCTGCTCTGCTTTTAGTACATGAGTGAAAGGCAAAAAAAGAAAAACAAAGAAAGAGAGAGAGAGAATTTTATGCTTCACACCAAGTATTTTAAATCTTAAAAACAAAATAATAGAAAAACCCTCCTCACGTCTCAAACTATCACCAGGTAAAGCAGTATAGTTGTGTTCCACTATAGGTTAGTAATGTTTGTGAAGAGAATTGGACTTAGTGATCTTAGTTAGCTGGACTTAGTGATCTTGGAGCTCTTTTCCTACCTTAATTACTCTATGTTTCTATGATTCTATGTTACCTCACCTAAGAACCAGGAAGGAGATTCTCAAAGTTACATGTTCTTTTCTGTAAATTTGTGAAAACTCAATAAATATTTACCAACTCAATCTCTTATACATACAATTGGTCAATTAGCTAAATGTAAATATTCTCCTTTCTTAGATACCAAACTATTATTGAATGAATAGGCTTCCATAATCATTCAACTCTTTCACTGAAGAACTGTATTGTGTCATTGAAAGAAGGATATGTGTTGAAAAATGAGGGGAAAAACAATAATGAATTAGCTGCTAGAAATTACTTTGTTTTAAAATAACTAAATTAAAACTAAAACTTTTTGAAACATCCAGATCATACAAAATTAATACCTCCTTTCCAATCCCTCATGTAAGAATAAAAAATCTCTGGGACCTATCTCACTGTGATCTCTTCTGTCCCTTCTGTATTTTACATATATATGTATCTATATCTTTCTCATGGTTCTGATTTAAGAATCCCAAAGCACGCAAGATTTAATTATAGCAGGGTTATTGCAGACCTGAGTCTCCGTAATATAGCTGCCACTAAAAACATTCTGGAATTTCAGTAATCTGAATAAAATATAAATTGGTATATGTTATTTACAATTTTAAATTTTATGCCCTTGGTTGAATAATCCTGTCTTTCAGATAAGGAAGACAGAAGGAAAACTAGTTATTTTCAATTCTTTACTCTGCTGTAAACATTTCTCCTTGGAATCAGGAGATCAGAAGTATAATCATCTTTAGGGCTTTTCAATGACTGCACAGATTCTCCTTCTATTATTAATTTTGCTGCCCTGTTTATTGGGTGACAAGTATGACTCCTAGAAACGTCTTTTCAAATGCTCTCTTTTGATAGAAGTCCAAATGAGAGCATAAGATTCTTCTCATTACAGAGAACCTCATGTGGCAAGACTACATAAAATAGTCTCAAAAATTCTGGGAAGTTTTATACATGCATGTTATGTTAAGTTACACCTAAAAAAATTATATGTTATTAGTGAATTTAAATTCTGTTCTATCACATCAGAGTTGATCTTCCTTTTCCTGTTTGCCACACCGTGACACAGAAGCAGTTGGGTGGATTAGGATTTGCAGGCGGCCTGGAAGAAATACGTCTTCTGAGTATATTCTGATTTTTCTTTTTTAGTGCCTAGTATGTATGTTAATCTGTTTTAAAAATTATAATGTCATATGTTCTTAATAATTTTTAAAAAGTCAAGACTTCCTCTGCTGGAATTAGAAGGATTATTTGAGTTGATGTTTAATGCTCTGCTGGCAACATGGCTAGAGCACCTAAGTAAAAAGTTCAAGAGACTAAGAGATTTTTAAAATTATTTCTTATTCATGAAATCCAAAAAAAAAAAAAATAAAACAAAGAAGCCTGAACAAGAAAAAACCCCTGTAAACCTATCGAGTCAGTAGATAATATCTTGATTTTGTTTCAGATATTGAATGAATATGCATTCTTGAGGGTTTTTTTTCAGTACAAGGGTTTTGCTTTGTACAGAAAAAATATCATATCTGACATTAGCATATCTTAACCAATTCAATAAATATGTCTCAAAGACTGCAAAGAAACATTTTGATTAAAGATGATCAGCATTTTTCAATAGTATACTATTTATTTGGTCATCTAGATTTGGAAAACTCCAAACACTGTAGCCATCATCTCCCCCAAAAAATTACACTTAGCATATCTTTGGTACAAATGTCTTAACAGAAAGTATGTGAGGAACCTGGGGAAAGAAACACTAATGTTTCTAAGGAACCTTTTCTGTTTAGGAACAGGCAAAGTGTTTGTGGGTTGAGTTAAGATTTGAAACTAGAACATTAAGATCTAGTTCTTTCTGACACAGGTTTCCTAACAGGTGTCATGTACTCTCTCCCTCCTGAAATTCTTATTTGTAGGATTTTTTTAAATAAATCCTTATATTACAAAATTGTTCAGAATACTGGTTGAAAGTAAATGAATGTTGAAGAGGAAAATTATCTATATTTCAACTCTTGGGATTCTTTTATTTTAATATTTCCATTTTCCCAATGAATTTTGTTAAATATTTCAAAGTCCTTTAGTTTTTCATTTATCAGGGAGGAACATTTTTCTCTCTTTAGTGAAAGAAGTCTGCATGTCTTCCTGCAGAGCTGGATTTGCTCCCATACAACTGAGAAACTGATGTCAAGTGCTCTGTCTAGCCAAAAGTTTTGTGAAGCCTCCCTGTGTTTGTGATTTTAACAATTTATTAGAATTAAGCCATGGGGTTTGTAGGAAATACTGTTGCCACCATGTATCAGATATGTAGGAAATATTCCTGCCAGACATTATAGGAGAGTAAGGTGATTTTAGTTAAAAGAAAATCTGAAGCAAACCAGCTTTCCCTCAGTTACCCTCTCTCTCTCACAATCTCATGCACAAAAGCACCAGGATGTGCACAGCTAGAGGAGCCCATCCAGCAGTCAGGTACTTTGAGGCTTGTCGATGTGGGAACTCCAGGATCCATTGTGATGGCATGGTGGAAAAGCGATCTGAACTGTCAAGTCCTCTTCATACGTACTAGGTTTCCCTTAGGTCAGGAACTGCATGCAGGCTGTGGTTCTGATGATGGATAGTGGATGACTGATCTTGTAGCCATTAACAGAGGCCATTCAGAGAACGCTGTTCCTGCTAATGAGCCCTGAACACTATCCCATTCCTTCTGAAGCCTCTGCATGCAGACATCCCATTCACTCTTCATTCACTTGGCCTTCCTATTACAACTCTCTACAGGTTCAGAAAATCACTGAAATACTGAAGTACCAAAACCCAATACGACTTAACTGATTTCTCAGAAAATGTGTTCCAGTCTTCATTATTATACTATAACATTTTTTCAAAAGTATGATTCTGTGGTTATGTTTTAAATTACTTAAGGAAAGGTTTTGGTGAATATACATAAATCATATACAAGAATATGGAAGAGCTACAGATGTAGAATAGAGTATCTGAATGAGGAACAGTAAATTTGAGCGACTTATTTTCCCCTAGAGACAAACCTGTTCTTTCTACATAGAATCACTCACACACAGCTGTGTGCAGGCCAATTTTAATTATTTTTCCAAGGAGATTTTATTTCATCTGTCTCCTAACAATTTCAGTCCCTGTGTAGCTGTTTTCTTGAATGTTCTGCTGCTTCTTAAGAAATAGAATACAATTTATCAGACCACAACATCATGGAATTGAGTGTCATGAAAATAGCAGAAATACTTCTGAATAATATTAATTGCCACCTCTGGCTACCAACATTTTTATTCTGCAGAATTGTGTTTGTGCAAAAAACACAAACTTCTCTGAGTGAATCAACTCAAACATCTGAAGGAATGATTTTCATTAGAAATAAATGCCTCTGGGAAGTAATCTTTTGAGGATTTAGCTCTTTCAAATATGTAGTTCCTCATATGAGATTTGTGTAATTGTAAGAAATATTCAAAAAGCTTTCAGGCTTCAGTAGCAGCTGGGTCAACATCTACTTGATTTCCTCTGTCCTACTGATGAAACAGTCTCCCACTGAATAAAACATTTCCTTAACTCATGTTTTCCTGCAGCCTAAGTAATGATTCTTTCCTTTTTTCCTGAGATTTTTCCTATAAAGCAAAGGAGTAATTAAATCCAATTCCTCACTTGGTTCCTCTCTCTTTTTACTATAGTTTTTGTTTGTTTGTTTATTTTGTGGGGAGAAGTGTAGTGGGTTGATCTTGGCTGGATGTCAGGTTCCCACCATGCTACTCAGCTGGGAGGGAGGGGAGGAAATAAGATGCAGAAAACCCTTGTGGGTAAAGATAAAGGCAGTTTAATAAAACAAAAGCAAAGGTCAGAAATGGAAGGAAAAGAAAACAAAGATTTATTCTCTATTTCCCATCAGCAGGTGATGTTCAGCCACTTCCTGGAAAGTAGTGCTTCAGTATCCAGTGTGGCAGCTCTGGAAGACAAATGTCACAAATAATGAATGCGTCCTCCTCCTTCATTTTCTTAGATTTACTGCTGAGGAAATGCCATATAGTATGGAATACCCCTTTGGTCAGTTTGAGTCAGCTGTTCTGGCTCTGTCCCCTCCCAAATTTTTGTCCAGTTCCAGCCTACTGGATTATGGAAGGGAAAATGTAGGAGAGACAGCCTTCGTGCTGTGCCAGCACTGCTCAGCAGTGGCTGAAGCACTGGTGTGTTATCAACACCTCTGTAGCTACCAACACACAGCACAACACTAGGTGGGAATGCCACAGCACTCCATCTCAGGCAAAGCCCATAAGAAGTGTGTGTGTGCAGCTACTATATGATGATAATCTATTCACCTTCTTCCATTCCATAACCACAGTTCAAGTTCTGATAATTGTAGCTTGAACCAAAGCCACTTTTAAAAAATTAATCCCCTTCCTTGAGCATAGTTACAAAAGTAAGTTTAGTTGTTTTCTTTACTGTAGCTTTTTTTTTTTTTTGATACTGCATTAATTACTTTCTCACCATCTGACACATTTGAGCTCAACACCTTTTCTGCCAGAGAGAACTCAAACTTCCACTCTCTAGGAGTGCCATGTGGCCATTAGACTGGCTAAAAGGACACCACTTCTCCTTTTGTTGACTATCTTTCAATATGTGTCAAAAATACATACCTCACTAGACCAAAGAGAAGGGACAAAAAAGAAGCAAGAGTTCATATATTAGTGATGGGGGATTGACCTTCCAGCTGTTGTGAGCTTTCCAGGAATGATTCAAGGACTGCCTATTTTCCACTAAATAGTAGTTGGAAAAAGTCACATAAACATTCCCCTGAACAGGAACCAGGGCTTGCAGTGAAGTAGATGAATGCTCCAAGGAAAGACCTACCAGACCTTCAGTTATTCTAAGCAGAAGGGAGTAGTTCCAGTGCATGATTCAAACCTTGCTCTGCTTTCTGCCCTGCACAGCCTCTATGACAGTGCTGAGGGAAACCTCCCGGGAAACAGAAGCTCACATTATTTCTGTAGTCTGGAGTAGGCATTTGCTATGCACTGTACTGCTGGGTGAAAATAAAGCACCAGAGTGGGACCAGCAGCTTCTCCTTCAGAGGTCTTATGAAAACCAGTAATTCCTTTGAGAATACCAGTCATTCTGGGCAGGCTGGCTTTCAAAATAGAAGGTAAAACCCTGAAGTATCTGGGGCTTCTCCTGAATTAGGTGGCAACTGAGTGAGAAGTTTGGATCTTACCATTTGTACCATAAGTGTAAGATGAGTGAAGTGGGAATTCCCCAGTTCCTTCTGCACATGTATTCTGGTTGTTTTAAATGTTAACTCTGATTCTCATGACTACACCTTTTAACATTTTACAAGGCACTCAAGGAACTTTTTCCCCCTCTCCAGTGCTTGTAGTTAATGGGTTTTCAGGATCAGAAATTGGTAATGAGCAAAGAGTTCATTTTGCAGAAACATTTCACAGACATGCTGTCTTCTCATCTTTAGCCTTTAAGCTGAAATTGTGAATTAATTTCAACTGAAAATGTAGACTTCTTCCTGGTTGTGGGCATGATAGTTTACATGATACAGATTTGTCACCAAGATCACTAATCTTACTTCCCAAATACAGTGCCTAGTTGCCAGCTAGTAGACAAGCCAGGCTATTTGAAAGATTTGTTTTATTCGTCATAATGCTATGTGAGTGAAGGTGTTAACTAAATTTCTACAAAAAAAGAAAAATATGGTCATCATATTACACAGATTTTGGACTGCATTGTTGCCTGCAGTTTGTTCTGTTTGGCCAATTTATCGATGTCACCTGTCAAGCAATACTAAACTGAATTGGGTTACCAACCATCTCACGTATTTCATTTGTTGTCTGATCAATACTCGGATGGATTCTGAACTTGGTGCATTGAAAGAAAACTGACAAAAACAAACCCTAACTCTGCTCTTTTTAAAAGAGCAGTTAAAAAATACTTTTAGATGGAACAAGCTTGGAAATAATAGGACATGCTTCTCCATTACATACTGACTTCTAGCAAAAAAGGTGAGATAAAGGAGGGGAAAATTATAGTGCTGAGGCACACAAAGACTCATAGCAATCTTTACAGAAAAGATTTATATTAGTAATTTTCAATGTCTTTAAAGTGTCTTTCTGTCTGGAATTAGGAGTGGACAGGGTTGAAAATAAAAGTGTGTTTCTTATTGATATGTCAATCATAGTTAACAAGCACTCTTGGGAGGTAATTCCTTTCAATCAGATTCTTGCAGGCTGGGAGACAACATTTATTACAGTGCAAATGAACTGGCAACTGCTTTATGCAGGAGGTATCAGGAGGACACATGAGTCGGAAAGCCAGTTAAATGGGGTCACTGAAGGAGTGTAAACATCTTTAGAGGTTAAGATGAATAGTAGGACACTAAAAATATCCTCTGTGGAATCTTGTCTTGAAAAAACAAAAGGAGGAGGGAACCTTTTTTTTTTGCAAAATGTTTAGAGTACCTTAGGTTCTCTAAAATATATGAAAAAGTGTGTCTTACTGCAAATAAAAATATTGTACTTGTGATAAAACCTCTCTTCCTCCAGTCCTCCCTCCCTCTCTCCCTTTATTATTTTCTTCCATGACTGAATAATAGTACTTTCTCAACAGTACATGAGAGTCTTTCTACATAAATATCCTAAATATCCTATGTGTTCTCTACAGCTGCCTCATGGAGATGCATACTGTGTCCCACTATTGACTATAAAATCTAACTCACTGAATTGACTAGTGTTTACCTGGAAATATTGCCTTTTTCCTTTGAAAGAAAGTTTTTTTTTCCTCACTGTGTCTTATATGAAGCTAACCTAGAAGTCTTTTTGTGATATAACAGCATAAGAAAGGGCATGCATCTTTATCAGCCTCTTTTCCTGGGAAAACATGAAACAGATATATTATTATATAATTTTATTTTTTGGCCAGTACTGTTTCTTGTGCTTGCCCAACCGTTGCACTCAATATGGTTGAGTATAATGACAGCATAATTATACTGGCAAAATATTTGAGTGTTTTGTGGTCAAAGATAACTTCTATTTCTTCATTTCATGGCTATTATGGTTTGGGAAGTGAGGAGAAGACATAATGAGTTTCCCTGTACTTTACACAGGTTGCATAAAGACAAGGCACATTTCTGCTCTTAAATTCATGAGAGGACACACATTACATCTTAACTATTTCCACAGACCAACAAGCAATGTGTAAGGATATAAAAGCACAGTGATGGTAATATGACAAATTAAAAAAGAAGAAAAGCTTATCTGATTGCTACCTATGGAGAAAGGTTGCATTTCTTAAACTGACTGTGGTCACTGGCATTAACACTAGACTCCTGCCTCCTTCAGGCTGGTTATCAAAAACCAGTAAGTGTATATTATTTTCTTACTTTCCTCCCGGAAAATTGTGTCTCAGAAAAATGTGATTTTGCACTTCCATCCTCAAGACTGGGCAGAGCCATTGTTTCATGCAAACAGGGTGATGTTGCATTTCCAAGTCTGAAAATAAAGAAAGTTTCAGTCAACATATTTGTTGTTATTGCTAGTGTTTTCTTTGTTCTATTTCTATGAGAACAGACCTGTTCTCTCTATAGAGTAGCTGCTGCTGAACTTTTCCATTGAAATATGTAAATAGGGTGAGGTGTAAATGGACATATTCCAGAGTTACTTTGGGTAATTGGGATTTTCTTTTTCTGTAAGACACTTATGTTTCTGTTAAAAAAGTGCAAACTCATGCAATTTTCTATGAGTTAATTTCAATGCAAAAATCATCTTTGCTGCAAGTTTTTGGATTCCTACAGGAAATTTCTGACCTTTCTCATGGGAACATCCTCATTGTATTTGCAAATGAGGCTCAGAAACTGAAATAAAAAACAGTTACATTGTAAGAGTACTTCATTTTCTAGACATTTTCACAAGTAAGAGGAATATAGTCAAGGCATCTTACAAGCTGGAGTTACCTCTCCTGTTTTGTGTAGGACTCATTCCAAATCAAAATGTTAAAGCTTTGACCAGAGTCAGTTGTCAAGTGGTTTTCCTTCCTTAAAAAACTTGCTGCAATTGAAAAAAAGAAAAAGATATACACAAGAACAAGCAATCTAGTCACTGACATTGTAAGGGATTCAGAAAACTTTTTTAGCTTGAAGATGAGTAATTCAAAAGTATAAGTTTCAGTTCTGTAACTTGGTCCATCCTAGTTGTCTATAGTTAATTTCCAGTGGATCTAGAAATGTCTACTGTGAATGCCTTGACCATCTGGTAATAAGATCACTTTCACTTTTCTAATCAATAATGAAGAATGAATTTTCAATAGGAAGTATAAAATAACAGCACAAGCAAGCAGATAAATGATTTGACCATTCATGAATGTGATAGGCTAGCCAGAGTTATATGCTATATATTTCTTTTGTTAAAAGACAAAAGTGAAGTTGTCATTCAAAATACAATTTACACTAGGTATTTAATAATGAATCCCTTATTTTGCATGAAAATTCACTGGTCCAACAGGAAAAAATCAGACTTTGAATAAATAATATTCTCTGATTAAAAATTATCAGCAGGAAAAATTTTTAAGATAGTTCACATGTGGTTTTTGAGATCAGCCTAGCCATGAGTGTGAGGTGAAAAAAGAGGCTGTCTCATAAATGATCACCCATTGTTTTCAACCTGGTAATAACCCTCATGGGAATAAAGTGCATTTAAAAAGTCTTAGTTGATGATAGACTCTAACTTCCTTTAAATGAAATTTGTTTCTATTGTTAAAAGTTGCAAACTAGTTTATAAAACTTTCATCAATGTAATTTAGTAGAAAAGTATTTATCAAATTATCTAACCTTCTTTACATTACAGTCCTGAGAAAATATTTTTGTTTTAACTAGGAAAAAAAATAATCTATTATCCAGTCTTCCACTCCTTTGCAGCACATGAAAGCTTACCTCAGCAAAGAATTTTAGTGAATTCAAACTATTAAATGTTTATTAGTTAAAGACCAAATAAAATTCTCATGTCATTTTGAAAAGTTTTGACAGGATTTTTGTGTTAACTGGACATCTGTTCCATTTCAGAGGAAAACTGATAATCATTGAAATGAGGAAATATTTCTTACACATCTTTCAGCTAAAAGGAGAATGACTACCCCATGTCCTGATGTCATGTTCTATATGAGTAGAAAACGATGTGAGTCCCTGATGGATTTTATTTCACCTAGTTTTAGATGTCTATATTTTAGTTTAAGACTAAATTTGATTAAATGTAGGCATCTATTTTAGAAAGATTGCACTGCAGATTCAGTTGAGTACAATGAAAACATCTCCACAGACTAAAATTTCAGATCTTTCAATATTCATGTCAGAATAAATAAATCCTAGTGCTTGTGTGTAAACGATCTACTTCAAGGTCAAATAATCAAGATCTGTTCTATAGTAAGTGAAGTGATTAAAAGCAATTTGCCTTGTCTGGATCGCTCTGGAACTTGACATCTAAGGCTCAAAAGACAAATTGTGCCTTAAAAGTTTTACACTGTAAATCCCTACATGTGATCTAATTGTTCTTATAACTGATGTAACCGTAATAAGAATATAATATATGTAATACATATATAGTAAATTCAGTAACATTTAAATCTAATGATGGAATTTAGTAATGAATTTATATAAATAATGGATTGAGTGACAGATAAATAGTTCTGTAGAGTGGCATTTTGGTGAAACCCCCAAACAGCCCTTGACTACATCCTAATGCCCTTGCTTCAGTGGGTACTTCCAGGTAGTACAGATAACTGAAATGGTGTCTGTCTGTGCTTCTTTCTTTGGTCAACTTCTGTCCCGATATATTTTTCTGGTAGGTAAAGTTACCATTTAATTATATTCATTTGAAAGAACTCTCTGACTGTCTTACTAGTAGTCTGAATCTCATACATTTCAGATGCATTGTCACAGAACTGTGGATCAAGACACATAATACTTAACATATAAGCTTGAAACCAATAGTAAAATTAATAAAGTTACTGTGTCTATGCATGAAGCTATAAAAAGCTCCTCTAGGGATTATTTGTGCTGCATGGACTGCTGTTATATTGAAGTCTACCACTAATATAGTCAAAGTAATAGAGGACAAAAAGGGCTTTTTGATCTTCCTATTGTCATCAGCAATAACATAAATTAATGCAATCAAACTTATTTTCTGTTGATATATATGAGTCCATATCATAAATATCATTGTCACAGTGATGGTTGATAGAAGTTTTTTAGCAAGATATATGGCCACATAATTTTGTCCATGGTGATTTTTAACATATCTTACATGTGTGTAAATATAATACAAAAAGTGGTATAGCCATTACATAGTCTTATGAGAGTGAAGTTACTTCTCATGCATGAGGAGAACCATTTTGATCTTATGAGGGGCAACGAAAGATGAATGTGAAAGAATAGATTCTTCTGTGCTTCCTAATATACCTAATGTTCAGACTGCCATATTTCCTGGCTCATGGTCCTCATATTTTTTCACATTACTGGACAATGGAAATAAAAATACACTAAAAAAGTGCTATATAATTACTCCTTTAACTTCTCATTATTATAAATCTTCCTGATGAAAGTTCAAAAGAAGACCATTTTATCAGCAGCCACATACTTAAAGTCAAAACTCTGAAATGCTTTGGGCAGGACATATGGAAAATTAGACCACACAAAATGTTTTCCAGTGAATATCTCCATATTCAGACATATGTTCATAATCCTGAATAGAAAGAGGCCTTGCTGTGACAAAAATCATATGTCTTATGAATTGTGCCTTCTGTGCAGATATTCAAGATTTATATTCCGAAGAGAAAGAAAATACTAGAAAATATAAAGGACATTAAAGAGCATTAATCACTATTTTTTTCTGGCAAATGAACTGTGTAACATTGCAATTACTAATGGAATTTCAAATCTCCCTCAGGTGTTGATTCCATTGTGGCTCTTTCAGAAAAGGAAACAGCAAGAAAAGACTTTAAAGAAGAATTATTTTATCTAGTAAAAAAAGAACAGAGTGAGATTAAAACAACAAAATGATTAATTGGTTATAGAGCAGTAAGTGAAAAAGAATAGGAAAAAATTAGCATGTAGCAAGTAGCAAAATGCCAAGGTCTTTAAAAATTTCACAGAATTATAGAATTATAGAAATATTTAGTTTGGAAAAGACCTTTAACAATATTGACTCCAACTCATAACCCAGCACTGCCAAGTCCACTATCTGACTGTGTCCCTAAGTACCACATTTACATGTCTTCTACATACCACCAAGGATGGGGACTGCACCACTTCCCTGGGCAGTCTGTTCCAGGGCTTGACAACCCTTTCCATTAAGAATATTTCCCTAATATCCACTAAACCTCCCCTTGTGCAACTTGATGCCATTTTCTCTCATCCCATCACTTGTTACTTGGAAGAGGAGGCCAACATCCACCTGACTAAAGCCTCCTTTCAGGTAGTTGTAGAAGGCAGCAAGGTCTTCCCTCTGTTTCTCCAGACTAAACAACCCCAGTTCCCACAGCAGTTCCTCATAAGACTTGTGCTTCAGGCCCTTCATCAGCTTTGTTACCCTTCTCTGGACATGCTCCAGCACTTCAGTTTCTTGTGAAGGGACACAGGATTCAAGGTGTGGCCTTACCGGTGCAGAGTACACAGGGATGTTCATTGCCCTGGTCCTGCTGGCCACACTACTTCTGATACAAGCCAGGGTGCTATTGGCCTTCTTGGCCACCTGGGCCCACTGCTGGTTCATGCTCAGCTGGCTGTCAAGCAGCACCCCCAGGTCCTTTTCCACTAGGAAGGAAGAGTGACAGCCACTCTTCCCCCAACTTGTAGTGGTTTCTGAGATTGCTGTGAAACAAATGCAGGACCCAGCACTTTGCCTTATTGAGCCTCGTACCATTGGCTTCTGCCCATCAATCCAGCCTGTCCAGATCCCTACACAGAGTCCTTGTGCCCAGCTTGGTGTCATCTGTAAAATGATTGAAGATGCCCTTGATCTTCTTGTCCAGATCATTGATAAAGATAATGAACAAACCTGGTCCCAGCACTGAGCCCTGGGAAATACCACCAGTGACCAGGCACCAACTGGATGTAGCTCCATTCGCCACCACTCCCTGGGCCCAGACATCCAGCCAGTTTTTCCCTCAGCAAAACGTGCTCCTGTCCAAGGCATGAATACCCATTTTATCCAAGAGGATGCTGTGGGATACAGTGACGAACGCTTTACTGAAGAGTAAGGTAGACCATACCCACAGCCTTTCCGCCATCCACTAAGCAGGTCATCTTGTCATAGATTGAGATCAGGTTGGTCAGCAGAATGTGCCTTTCATAAACCTATGCTGGCTGCATCATACAGAGAAAAAAATTAAACTAATTTTTTTTTATATAATTACCTCTGTCTGAAAGCTTCACTAGAGTGAAAAGAAAGAAAAGTAGAGGACTAAAATAGTAAATGGGTAGAAAAGGCAAGCACTTTTAAATATAAATACAAATTCAGTGAAATAGTAAAATACCAAAGGGAATCAGCTGCTTTTTCGGGTAACCCTAATTTTCAGGCTATTGGAATGTCTCTTTTTAACTAAGAGACTAAAATTCAGTCAATTCCTATCTTCTCTTGCTGTATGATTAGTTGGAAGACCAATGGAACTGTAGTAAAAATTTGTGACTGATATTCTAGTGCAAAAAAATGAAAACTGCTTTTCATTTCCAAGAGAAACACTGAAAAGACTACAGAATCAAATTAAGTTTTCTTTCTGTCTTCGTATTAGTTTCTTTACATCTCAAAAGACAGCTGCTGTTGCCTTCCTCATTTTTCCATAAAGATACAAAGTATTCTTGTTCAGTATTTTGCAACCAATAATAACAAAGTTAAAATATATGTGTGTCAACATGCTGTTGAAATTTTACTGTATTACAATTAGCATAGTCAAATAAACAAAGACATTAAAAAAATCATCCTTTAATAATCATAGATCCTTAAGACAATTGACTCCATAGTTACTCTTACCCGTGGAACCTTAACTCGAAACTCTTAGTTTAAGTCATATTTTCTTGCATTATAGTGCAACTCTTACATTCAAAACTCACATTTTGTGTTTCTGGAGCTGTGATAGCTTTGATTCAGGCCTTCCCCAGTAAACAGTTGTAAATAAGGAAATACCCATTTCCCAGGTATTCCACACTGATTTTTTATGTAACAAGAGAGTATACATAAGAGAGATAGGAAGTTGGTTTTTTTTCTTCTAATGAGGTTTGGGAGAGATGAATCTTTGTGTTGGTCTCACTTATCAGAACCTAAGGCCTGTTGCAGTGACTACTGTTATCTGCCACGTGGGAGATCAGAGAGTGCTGGCCTTCTCTTGAGGGAAGTTGGTGAGATTGTATTTTGCTAGTTCTGTTTTTTGTCCCTATTTTGTCCCTGTTTCTCCCTCCTTTTTCCCTTTTCCCTTCATGTACAGCGTGTATATATAATTGTAAATAGCTGAAAATATATATATATTCTGATATAATTCAGTTTTGTTCAAGCTTCTCTTAGGTTTTCGGTGGTTCGGTTCATTTTTTTTCCTCTCACTTAAAAAGAGAGCGAGAGGGGAGGGGGACAGCTAGGGCTTGACAAGGAAGCCAGTCAAACCAATACAGGAGCCATAATAGCCATTTGAAAATAAAAGGAAGAATTTTTCATATATTTATTTATTTAGTTCGTTCGTTAGTTAGTTAGTTATATTTATATATTTATATTTATATATATACACACATGTGCATATATATATCTATATATCTCTCTCTATATATATATCTGCTTGATATGTAATGAAAAGAAGTGTAAAAAATATGTAAAATCTGTGTCTGAGAATTCAACAGTCAAAGTCTGCTCATTTATATTAAAAATCAGAGAAAATCCTCAGTTTTCAGAGAAACACAATTGACTCAAATTTAGTTTCTTTTCTTTAGAAGAGTGCTGGGGTTCCAGTTCATGCTCTGAAACAGAGAGATATTATAATATCTTCACAAACAATTGCATTGATGCTTTCAATAAAGGCAAAGCAATAATTTTTCTTCTCTGATCTTGTTTTCAGAAAACTGAATTGTTTTAAGTGGCATTTTCAAAGACATTTCAGCCTGAGGCACAGTCATTATGCATGGAATTATCAAATTGAGTAGTTAAGGATCAGCAAAGTAAATTAAAACATTTTAGGGGAAGGGTTGGTTAGTACTAGACATAGATGATAGTCTTGGCTCTGATCCTATGTGAAAAAAAAGTCACATAATTCTATTATTTGAATTTCTTCAGTGTTTATCTCCTTCTCAAAACATTAGAGTTCTCTTGAAGCTTACCTAATAGTGTATGTTGGCTACCAAATGTTCTCTTTCTCTTGTATTTAACCCCAAATTTTGAGAATAGCTAAATGATTACTATTAATGTTAGAGTTATAGAAATCAGAAATTAAGCTGTATGTTGCCTACATTACGCAATAATTGTCTTGATGAGTCTTGTCAGTCTTTCTGAACAAAATGACAGCTTGCTTTATTCCTCTCTTGTCTAGATTCTGAAAATGATCAAGACAAAATTCAATCAACTAAAAAGAGAAGATGGAAAGTGTCACAGGGAATTTTAAATGCTAGGAAATTAACCCCCATATGAGATATTAAATCATAGTTAAATCTAGGACAAGCACAGAATATAACCCTGTAAAGAGATGGAAATAGTTAACAATTCAGAGCCTTGGTTTCAACCAGCGTATTATCAGGGTCTGGTTGCATTTATATACCCACATAAGTCACACTGGAGGATGCAGCATGGCTATGATGTTTTTCGCACCCTTTTATGTTTTACAAATTTCTGTTTGTTTTATTCAGTCTGGAAAAGAGAAAGCTTTTGGTGCCTAAAAGGGAATTCCAAGAAAGATGAAGAGGGACTCTTTACAAGGGCATGCAGTGATAAGACCAGGTGGAATGACTGCAAACTGAAAAAGGTTATGTTTAGGTCAGATATAAGGAAGAAAATCTTTCCTGTGAAGGTGGTGAGACACCGGAACATGTTGCTCAGAGAAGTTGTGGACTCCCCATCCTGGAAGGTGTTCAAAGCCAGGCTGGATGGGGCTCTGAGCAAACTGGTCTAGTGGAAGGTGTCCTTGCCAATAGCAGAGGGAGGGAGAGAACGAGATGGGACATCATTTAAGGGAGGACTTGGCAGTGTCAGTTCAATGGTTAGAGTGAATGATCTTAGAGGTTTTCTAACAGAAATCATTCTATGCTTCTGTGATGTTTAAGGACCTTTCCAATACTAACACTTCTATGGTTTGATTCCATAATTCTATGATTGTATTCTTCATTCTATTCTGAAAATTTTCACAAGTAGGCAGTACTTTTGCAAGAGCAAATCTTGACTGATCTTGCAGTAGGTTGACTGTGCAGGTTCCATGTCTTCACACTATGCCAGTCTACAGTGTTGTTTTTCCCTGGCACAAAAACAGCCAGATTTGCCTCACCATATGCGTGTACTAATGTTAACCCTGTTCTGTTACATTTTGAACAGAGGTAAAAATTTTGGCTATAATACTAGGCAGCCATTAAATGAGTTGCCATTTATTTTAAGAATGACCTGATAAAACAGCTCATAAAATGTCTCCCAATAGAAAGTGATTTTTTTTTCTAGGTGAGGCATATGTATGTTATTCTTGTTTAACTGAGGAAGAAGAAAGAAGTTATATGAGGGAAAAGAAGACCTGTTTAAAAAAAATCTTTAACAAAAATACCTCCTACTATTAAAAACTGTAACATCAAAACCTACTTCTCAAACAACTTTATTGGAAGTTTTGGTCTTGTTTCTCATGACAGCTATAGTTGTCCATTTGTGCCTTCCTCTCTATGCTAGCTTTTACTGGTAACCAACATTTCTGCTGAAGTGTCATGTCTGGATATGTCTGTGGTGGTCTTCAGCAGTTCAGCAAGCACAGCAACTCTTTGAGGGGAAGTATAGTCCTGTAAGGAATCATGATCTATAGAAAGAAGTGGTGGAAACTGACAGAAGTATACTTCTCATGCAGTACAACAGTAGCACACTGTGGAAACTGCCCATGGGGAATATTTAGCTGGAAATCTTCAGGTTTGGGTTTTTTCCCCAGAAGTCAAATGCTATTATTAGAAGTGTCCTGGACTCTAAGTCTCACACTGGTTTTAAAAAATAACCTTCATCTGAAACAGTTGCTTACAGTCATCAGTTTGGACTGTTGCTAGGATATCTCAGTGATATCTCAAACAAATATTTTGGTTATTCTCTCGTGACTATGCTCTTTCTCAGGGTTCTGAATGCAGCAGAATCTAGCTAACCTGAAATATTTTCCCCTTTACTCAGCATTTGCAACCTCCTAACAGCCTTCTCAGGGATTTAGCTGACCCTGTTCTAAGTATACTCCAATGTGGTCCAACCAAGTAACCTTGGATCAGATCTCTGGCAAACAAAGAAGCCTACTTCATAGTTATTCGCAATAAAATTATTTCATAAAAGAGGTGTACTATATGAAAATCAATATTTCATTCTTCTTGCTGTTTTCTGTTTCATTGATGAAAAAACCACATATCTTTTTTTTATTTAGTGTAATCAACTCTACTTAGAATTTTAAATTTCATTAATTTAATTTCAGAATAAAGAAAAAAGAATGCTTCTTTTGAGTATAGAAGAAATGAGACATGAATGATGACATAAACTTTTACTGGATGTAGGTACATCTTCAATTTTTCTTGCTGAAATATTTCTGACCTTTGCAAGATTATTGGAGGTTGTGATGAGGACACAGATATGTTTTCAGAGTTGAGGTGACCAAGCTGCAAATCCCTAAGTGGAAATTCTTAATTCCCATGTCTTTAATCTTTTCCCTATTCTGTTTTAGGCTGTTCAGTCTGATCAGGCAGAAGCCAACAAAATATGAAGCATTTTATAACTCTCCATCATTGTTTATTTTAATGCTAAAGGATATTGCAAAGTAGATTTTCTTCCCATATAATCTTTGCATCATTTTTGCTAGTGAAAGTTTTTGACAGTTGGAGTCTGACATGGTATAAACAAAGAAAAAGAAAAAACCCACATAAATTAGTAAAATTGACTATTCCCCTGTGGATTTTCTATCAGGTCCTATGATGTATCTGATTATTTCTGAAGGGAGTTTGCTGCACAGCCTATTGCAAAAGACTTGCATTATCACAGATGTTACATTGCATGCATACATTCATTTGATGCATTTGCACATTTCATAAAAATATCTATTGATTTTAGGGACATTGTGAATGAAGAAAAATAGCTACTGGAGACAATTAAAGAGCAGTGTTGTTCAGTCATTGCCATGAAATCCAATATGCTTTCTCTCATCACCTGTGGTCATTTTATAGTGTTCTATCATCAAGACATGTAAGTGGTTATTCTGTTTCCATTAAGCGGAGGAAAAGAGTGCAATAAGATTGTGGATGCTTAAGAGCCAAAAGATAATCACGTACCCAAGTCCAAGGAATGCGGCTGATGCATACGAACATAAATGTTTTAACTGTGAAGTAGAAAATGCATTGGATGCAGTAGGGAAAGTTCCATATTTTTAAATCATTCTATTTTTATTGCTCACTATATTCTCAGTGGTCAAATGTGACTAGAAATGGATTTTGTTTTTGCCTAAATGATCACTAGTGCCCTCTTGGCAGAGTCTAGGTGGATAGTAGCATGTCAGTAGGAAAATCTCCTGAGATGCCACACCAAAGGACAAATCAAGGCATACTGCTGCTGTAAAAGCTGACATATACAAAAAAAAATAAAGTAAACAGAAAAAGGCAATTTTTAAAATTTATTTTCAGCATGTACAGTGCTAATAGGGATTAGCAAATTTGCCCTCTAAATAAATGCAGATGACACACTATCAATGCTGTGCACTGCAGGTTAGTTGTGGGGAGGACTACTCTCCTAACTGTGGTTACTTATTATGCCATTAAATCCTGCCTATACTTGCACTCCATTAGATGTTGGCATAAAGGAGAACCAGCTGGTGATTAGCTTAAATCAAAATAATTTTAATAGTGCTGCGGAGGTCTGTACAACAGTGAAAATATTTATTGAATGTGGGAACTTGTGTTGCACGATATTGAAATCAATAGGAGGTATGTATATAAAATTTCTCCCATTGATACATTTCTTCTGTGATTCAAAACTCTGGCAGATGTCCTAATTCATCTCTCTGAAGATATACAGGCCCTAAAAGGGCATTTTCCCTTAGAGAATAATGATCTTTGGCACTTATTCCTCATAATCTATAGTCATGAACATCTCCCTTGAAATTTGTCTCAGTTTTTCAGGGAAGCATCCTTTATTCTTTATTTCTTGAAGATATTCAATTTCTTAGACTTAGCAGGGAAGTCAATCTCTTCTAAATGTAAAGGGTTTTTTTCAGTCACTTCCCTTAATTATTTAGGAGTTTTGATACTATTGGCAATCCACATGGTGGGTGTTCACTTTCCTCTGAAACTGTATTTATCTGGAACAAGTGTAGTGACTAAGACTGTGACTGCATTGGAACTAGAAATTCTTGTCAGTGTGGCAATATAGGTCAGGGACCCGACTCTTATAAATTTTTTTCTTGGAAGGAACTGCATATTTATTAGAATATTTATATAACATAAATGGCTTTTCCTACTATAGATTTCTTCTTTTAAGCAACTAGAATAAATAATACCAGAAAATTCAGTCTTCTCACAGTATAAGTTATACCTATGTAGAAAGATGACCCTGAATATACTCAAATCTTGTCACAGTTGTTCAAATTCTGTAGGATTTGATTATTGATATCTTCATATATACTCAGCAATGCAAAGGAATAAATCTATTGAAAACAATGGATGAAGTGGATGACAAATTATTCATGCTTCAGTAGCATACAAATTAAAGGTTTGTTTACATCTACTAGATGATTGTATAACTGTACAGTTCTTTACAGCAAATGTCTAATTATATAAAAGCTAGATATTCTTCAATACTCCCTACTGCTTTATTATTACATGCATGTATCAGCAGCTTGCACTGAAGATGAATTGGGATAATCAGAACAGTCATTCTGCTGGACTGGCTTATTGGAACATTGCTGCATCTGACTGAGGCCTCATGAGGATTTATATCTCAAAGGTAACAAGGAGGCAGCCAGAGATTGTATTTAGCTGAATAACAAATGCCATATTTGTGCCTGATTGCCCCCAGAGTGTACTTTATTTCTGAGCCTCTGAGTTACTGAAAATAATGACAAAAGGATGAAAGTCATTATAAGGAATCTACTTTTTCTAAAATATTTATTATTCTGATATCTACTTTTGCAATAACAGTACTAAGTTTTCAGGGTTTTTTTTTGTAAAATATGTTGCTTATGCTAAAAAAGGACAGCAGAAAATGTACTACAGTTTCAGTTATTTAAACTGCTATGCTAATAGCAAGTATCTGCTATGAGTCAACTTGTGAATTCAGACTTACTCAACAAGTACTGTTTAAATACTTTTTAAAACCTGCACCAGCTTTCATTGTAAGTCTTCAGATATGCTTTTTAGTATATTATTTTCCTTATGTTCCATTATTACAAGTAATTATGCATATGGTAAATTTGATTTTTAGAATAGGGTCCTGGGAGTCTAAAGTAAAAGGCCTAAAGTGCTTCCTGGTTTCTGCTCATGTTGTTGACCTGAGAGGACAATTTGCATTCTGTTCCACCCTTCTTCACTTCCACGGGGAAGACATTCTTTTCCCTTGGTATGCCACAGCAATAACATGGGGGGGGTGGGGGGAGGGGAAAGGTTTAATCAAAAAGTGTGACCATTCCAGAGCAATTTTCCAGCTTGTTCACACAGCTTCATGGACAACAAGGAACTTGGGAACTTTTTTCTAAGGTTGGGCCTACACCGGCAGGTACAGGGTGATCTCAGATTATTTGCCATGGACTACCCAAGGAAACATAGAAATGAGTATGTGTGTACCTTCCTTGTGTCTAGAATGAGTCAGATGATGCTGAATGAGTCAGCTAGATAAAAGGCAGGATACATTAGTTCAGGTGCATCTTCTTCAAATGAAACTGCATTCTTTCTAGATCTTAATTTAGTCCTACAAGGAGCTGACCTTTGCCATATAGGCTTGTCAGCCATACGCCTTCTAGCTCAGCGACTGATCAAACAAATCATGAGTATTTTCTGCTTTTCTCATTCACAGGCCAAGCTTAAACTTCTATCAAATACATTTATTTAGAAATGCTGAATTTTTCAATGCACTGTCATGCACCCAGGCACTTACACATCTGCCTCCCTGGAGTAAAGACATATTTGGTTCAATTTTGGTCAGCAACAAATTCTTCCTTTCGCATTTCATCACCCTAGTGTAAGTTTCGTCCATGTGTCATACATGAGAGGTACTGAGAGCATGACAGGCACTGAGGGGTAAGAATGATACAGTATGACCTTTCTAACGATATCTCTGTTGCTTTCATAGTTATATAGGCTATTTATTATTATATAATGACTTTGCAACGGCAGTGTCACAGAATAGTATCTAAAGAATTCATAGCTTCCTTATTTTTTCCTTTTTATGAAGACACTAATGGAGAGTATGAATAAAATTTCATCCTTGAAATCTCTTTACAAGGGATTTTTAAAAGTTGATATAATTTTATATCTTCCCTGAAGAAATCACTCCTGATGAGCTGGTAAGAAATTAGAAGTGAAAGAATAAAATTAAGATAGGAAAGAAAGAGTTAAATTATTAATAGCAAAAAAATGGCTGTTTGCAAAATTCTGCATATGTGAGAACATATTTCTCCCAGAGGAAAATAGAGGATTTGGTTTTATTCTCTATCCAGTCATTTCAATAGCTTCTTTTAAACTTAATTCCATACACTTTTCATACACATTCATTTTTGGTTTTTTTTTTACAATAAAGCCTTCAATGGCATAACAAATTGGAAAATAGGGTTTAAGTGTAATCCCTGGCAGAATTATTGGAAACTTACAGAAGCTCAATAGAATGGTGAAAACACAAGTAAACAGCAAAGTAGAAAACAAGTACTTCAAACAGCCAGAAGCTGAGAATGATGATTAAGGGCTGTAAAATAAAAGGACATCATTAAAGTTGTTTGGATCCTCTTCATAAAATGGAAAAAAACCCCACAAAAAACAAAAAAACAACCAGACAAAAACCCAACAAAGAATAGAAGGCAAACCTCTTGTTTTCCATTAACTTTTTAATTCTTACTCAATCTTTTCCAGGCAACAGAAAGTTTCTGCCCTTTGTAAATTAAATTCACTGGTAAGTAATGTCAGTCATGAGGCTGGACCAGACAAGGAAAATACACTCAGGCTATTATGTCCTGAAATACACATTTTCGCTTTTAGACTACATGGTACCTGTTCCCTGCTTTGCCACCTTTGATGAAATAGCATAAATCTGAAAGGAGGAAAATCTTCCTTTGCGTGAGCCAAATTATATGCCAGATTAGTGAAAGGCAGTTTTTTTTTCAAAATTATCTCATTCCTTTTTGAGCAGGGCAATCTTTGTGAGCTTCCTTCCTGAGCACTGTAAATGAAGCCCCCAAGAATATCTTGTCCTGCACTTGGAAGTTTACTCCTTAAATGTATATTCTGTCCTTCAACACACATTCACAAACAGATGCTTCCAGTTGGGGTTTTAGCTCAAGAAATTTGAAACTTTGTAAAATGTCCCTTGCAACCACCAATTTTCTTTCTGTATCAAAGTAACATTAGAAAAAATCCAGGTGCTGATGATAGTTTTTGATCTTATCATGTCTTCTTTTACCTCTCAAGTGTTTGTCATTTCTTGGTGTATGTCTTTGGCAAGTACATCAGCAATTTAAAGGACAACAAAGACTACTCTTATTTCTCCTCTTCTTATCTTGGTGTCTGACAGGAACCACAGTGGAGAATATAATAATATTCCAAGTAAGGACAAAAATTAGAAATTTATTAGTTCAAAGAATTAAGCTGAGAGTTTACATGTAATTTATTTGAATCATTTGATAAAGTACAAAACAATGTGGATTCTTTTGGTCTCTTCTTATTGGGTGAGGAAGGAAGAAAAATTTTTTACAGATAAGCATTGTGTGTGGAACAATTGCATAAGCATTGCTACATACAGTGCAAGCATATTAGTAGGCATTTATTTGTCTTTTTTCTTTTTTTTTTCAATTCCGTATTCTGTTTCTTCATTTTTCTTTATTTTTTTTCTTTTTCTGTCTTTATTTTTTCTTTATTAAAATTTTTTTGTTGTGTGGTTTCTTTTTCTCCTCATTTTAATCTTTTGTCTGCTTTTAAATCAGGTACAATTAGAAAATTTGACAGTATTTATTATACTACTAAATAATTTCTTATAGAACATAAAATTTCAGTGATTCTGGTTTGCTCTAGTAACTGCTACAATAACGTATTTGAAAGTGGTAGATGACTGTTAATGTTTTTCTACATTAACTGTCCTCAACTTTTATATTTATGTTAATTGGCTTTGTATTAGGATGATTAGCTATTTAGGTGTTCCTTTTCTCCCACTGAGAGTTAGTGTGTAATTTATAAGAGATTACATTCAGCCTTATTCTATTCTTAAGAATTTGTAGTCAGACCTTTTTAATTTGAGAGGACTAGGCTACCTATAGTTATCCCTTTTCTGACTACCTTTATATCAAGTAATTATTATGCAGAGTTTGTCCTATTTTAGATTACCTAATTACCTCCTTGACAGACTGTTTCTTTTAATGGATGTAGTAATGACAGCAAGGGCAAGTGGAGTGACTTGTCCAAGGTGACTGAGCAACCTAGAGCAACAGAGTCATGGAGGTAACAAGGGTCTTCTGAGACATATGACACTATCTGTTGATGTGCTCAGCCTCTTTGCTAGAGCAAATTCCTGTTACTTTTGCCTTTTGTTGCATCGCAGAACCGCTGGAGCTTTCAGGGAATGAACCAGGCTTGGGTCCAGCTGGCACCTCATCAAACAAATTCCTAACAGTCAGATTGCAGGGTCTTTGTAGGAGACATGTGAGCCACAGGAAAGCCAGCTTCACTTTGGGAGTGTAGGATGAGTTTAGGGATGGAACAGTTAGAGGCAAATCCACAGGTTTTTTGCATTTAAACTGAGAATTTAGCAAAGGTAATGTGGAAATCACTGAGAGACAATAAACAAGAAACCCCCAATCTTTTTTCACTTTTTCAGTTTTTCATTTTTGGGCCAGTTAACAGGGCAAACCTCCACTTTAAGGATTGTAACTGCCTTGGTCTGACAACGTTTGTTTGTCTCTCCAGTCTACTAACTCCACACATAAGAAATTAAATCCTCGAGATGTTAAGGGATACTTGCCAAAAACCTCTAAACCTCTTTAACTATATTTCTAATAATATTTCAGTCCATTTTTTTATATCTATTGTTTGCTTAGAGCCAAGCAAAATATTTTTAGGAACAGTTTATCTGACAAATTTAGTTCTTACATATCATTCATGAAAAGACTATGCATTTTTTAATAATGTGTTCACTATTCATAATTGATTGATAAGAGTAAATGCAAAAATGTGGATTATGACAGCTGCCAATACTAAATGCTCAATGATCTTTTAAATAATGATTTAAGCTGATGAAAGAGAGGAACAAAGCATTTTTGTTCTTGTTTTTCTCCTACATTGACTTTTTATTGTTGACTGAAATGATGTTTGTGAACTTTCTCCAAAATGATAAAGAATATACTAAAAAATTAAAACATGAGATACATACATTTAGTTATGTATGGATATGAGATATATCATAGAATCATAGAATCGATTGGGTTGGAAAAGACCTCCGAGTTCATCGAGTCCAACCCTTGGTCCAACTCTAGTCCATTTACTAGATCATGGCACTCAGGGCCACGTCCAATCTGCGTTTAAAAATCTCCAGGGGTGGTGAATTCACCACCTCTCTGGGCAGGGCAGCCCATTCCAATGCCTGATTACTCTCTCTGTAAAGAATTTTTTTCTGATATCCAACTTAAATTTCCGCTGGCACAGCTTAAGCCTGTGCTCCCTTGTCCTATTGCTGAGTGCCTGGGAGAACAGACCAATCCCCACCTGGCTAGAACTTCCCTTCAGGTAGTTATACACAGTGATGAGGTCACCTCTGAGCCTCCTCTTCTCCAAGCTAAACAACCCCTCAGCCTCTCCCCATAGGACCTATGTTCCAGTTCCTTCACCAGCCTGAGCACAGTACTCAAGGTGCGGCCCCACCAATGCAGAGTACAGGGGAAGGATCACTTCCCTGGTCCTGCTGGCCACGCTATTTTTGATACCGGCCAGGATCCCATTGGCCTTCTTGGCCACCTGGGCACACTGTTGGCTCATGTTGAGTTTTCTGTCAATTAGTACTCCAAGGTCCCTTTCTTCCTGGCTGCTCTCCAGCCACTCTGTGCCCAATCTGTAGCGCTGTAGGGGGTTGTTGTGGCCAAAGTGCAGGACCCGGCACTTGGCCTTGTTGAACTTCATCCCATTGGAATCAGCCCATCTCTCAAGTCTATCCAGATCCCTCTGCAGAACCTTCCTGCCTTCCAGCAGATCAACACTCCCTCCCAACTTGGTGTCATCAGCAAATTTGCTGATGATGGACTCAATCCCCTCATCTAAATCATCAATAAAGATGTTAAACAGGACTGGACCCAACACAGACCCCTGGGGAACACCACTGGTGACTGGCCGCCAGCTGGATGCAGCTCCGTTCACCAGCACTCTCTGGGCCCGACTCTCCAGCCAGCTCTTAATCCAGGAGAGGGTACACTTGTCCAGGCCATGGGCTACCAGCTTTTCCAGGAGTATAATATGGGAGACAGTGTCAAAGGCCTTGCTGAAGTCCAGATAGACCACATCCACAGCCTTCCCCTCATCCACCAGGTGGGTCACCTGACTGTAAAAAGAGATCAGGTTGGTCAGACAGGACCTGCCCCTCCTAAACCCATGCTGGCTGGGTCTAATCCCTTGTTACTTTACATAAATATATGCAAAATATTAGAGTAAAAATGTAGTGAAATATGATAACTTTTACTTGTTTTCAAAGTAGGAAATGCAAAACATTAAATAGTAGTTGGAAAACCCCCCAGATGTTGGCAATTTAGAGGCTGTAATAAACACATTAAGCACCTGTTCAGACATCCCCTTAGGTCATGTGTCCCCCATCAGACCTGTGTGCTACTGGAAGAAATGATGAACCAATTTGGTCTAGATGGGCTTGGGCAAACACTTTCATTTTGTCAAATTAGCCAGAATACACAACATTGAATTTATGCCAACTTTAATGGAGTTTTTATGTTCCATGCAGGAGAACAGACAAGGCTTCATCTGGCATGAAGCTACTGATAAAACTTAATTCATCAGAGAGCTTGGACATATCTGAAATAGCAGAATAGAAGCAATCTGGACTGGCACTCTGCATCGTTTAGCCACACAATTTTTGATCTGTCACCAGAAGCCATGCAGACAGTTTAACATTGTCACACCACGGCCAGATACAGCTTAGAATGAGATAACTTGGAGGGCTGGAGACAATGTTGCCAGCCCTGTGCAGCTGTACCAGCACTGTGCTGATAGCACTATCTTGCTCTTGGGCTCTTAGTATTTCAGCTTGACACCTCACTGTGTGGTGTGTACTTTCAGTGTTCTGAGAGCTGACTGGACAACTTGATTTTGGATGCATGCTAATAAAAGAGCATTTTACTTTGGTCTCTCAGACTGTCTTTCCTCATAGCTGGAACACACAGATTGTTATAATTTTCGGTTTGGGTTGTGTCTTCAGACAGAATTTTTGAGCATAGAAATAAGATTAGAACCAGACCTGCTTTACAGTTTTCTATTCTTTTTAACCAAAAGGATTGGACTCTTAGAGTGTTAAAATAAAAAACCCACCAAACCAGCACATTCCACTTTATACAGTCAAGAAAACATTGTACTTGCTTCCTTGAAATTGTTAGTGAAATGCTGACAATGAATTGCCATCAGCATTTGTTGCATTGTTAACACCTATTGGATATAACTATTTTTATACTTCAAATAATCCTTAGGACCTGCACTATATCTAGGCAAATAGAAAAAGGAAAAACAGTGAATATACTTAAAAGCTATGGTGACACAGTGAAGGAAAAGAAACAATACATCATTTTTCAATGATTTATCAGAAATTTTAAATATTTAATACTTAGTGGCTGAAGTAAGCAATCAATACTCAATTGAAATCACTTTAGGCCATTTATTGCAGGTATCTATATAGAACACAATGAACATTTTTAATCAGAATCAGCTTGAAAAGAGTTTATGAACAGAAAAATCCATTTTTATTAGGTAATATATTCACCAAAAGTTTTTCATCTGCTTCTTTCTGTGATTGGAAGTTTTATTGTGTCTATTAAAAGGGTGGAGGGAATCAGGACTTCTAACTGCTCATAGTCACACAGGGTATTTAGTTGCTTTTAAGAATCTTTGTAAATCTTCACAAGTATTTCATAATTTAGAAGTAGTACTGTTGTTCAAATATTAAAACCTAAAAAGTTAGAGCCATAAAGAAAGAACAAGGGCCAGCAATGCAGTTGTCATTCTTAAGGTTTTAACATGCAACTCTTGTACAAATAAAGTTATCAACAATCTTTGCCTCATTCTCTTCACCAATGACTTACCTTCTGAATTTAGTCAGTCACACTTTCTGGTTTTCAAACACTCTCTTTTTAACAGTGAGGGAGAATGCATGAAACACTGCAACACTCACATCCTATTGAAACATTTATGATTCTGCTAAATTGCAAAATAACAAATGGTGTTAAAACAGTTAAATATTTTAACTCTATAGGAGAACAGCAGAACTGCACCTGAAATACAAGCTGCCTGTGTCATACAGAAATTACTAATTATGACAGGTTCAATATATTTTCCCTTCCTATTCTAATGTCTGTGGAAAAAGTTACCCATCCTTTTTTTTTTTCTTCAATGGCACATGATATGTTCTTCTCCTGGCATAAGTTTTGACAAATTTCCATTACTTGGCTTATATCCTTTCTCTGTGACATAAAGTATGCATCCAAAATGCTGAACCAATGCTCTCACAGCTATTCAGTAGTCAGAAGAGAGTTCTGTAACATAACTGCAGTTTCCAGAACTTTTTATGTCTCTTGCCTTGTTTAGGGAAAGGATTTGGTCAATATCTGACTGGATCTCAAAAATATAAACATGTAATTTGATCCACTTGAGTGCTTCTGCATTTTCTGTAATGAACTGCTTCAAAATAAAAAACAGATCACTCTGTGACAGATTTTGTTAAAATCCTCTGCCAACATACAGAAGATGGAAGTCTACTTTGAGAAAATAATTGATCTTGAAAGGGGTCAAACTTCTTATTACATTTTGGTATTAGACTGATTTAGTTTGTTAATGCATTTGTACTGCTTACATAAATATTTCAAATGAGCTGTTTGGATTCATACAGGAATGTTTTAATGGAGCTCCCCCATCAGGGGTTCTATGGCACAAAATCTTTCATTTACAATCTCAGCTTAAATACCACATGACACTGTTTCCTCTGCTGGTTACAGGGTATTACACACATTTTATATAACATTTTAATTTAGAATCATGGCCATGTTATGCTGACTTTTCATATCTGAACCTCAAAGCTTCCCATCTGAATGTGGCTGAATCTACTCAGCAAATCTTCAAGGGTTTCCTACGTTTGTTGAGTGCTACCACCTGTTAAACAGGTCTCTAATAGTTACCTGTAGAATATATGAATAACTCACCATACAGACCAGGACAGAGGTGACACATCTGTTCACATACTGTTATGTGGCTCAACCACAAGCAGGAAAGGAAATGCTTAATGATTTACTGTGTGTTGCTGCTTGACAGGAGAGACAAAAATGGTTTCTCTGTTGGAGAAAGAAAGCTAACAGCTGTGTAAGTCTGTGTAACATTCAACACCTGGCCTGTTAGGTGTCTCTTGCATAAGTTTCAGCAATAGCCATCTGTCCTTGTGGGGAGGGTCTCCATTCTGCCATTACAGGATGATGTGGTAGAGCACATCCTGGACATTCAGTAAGATCTAAAAAACAGGTTTGTGGCTATTCTGTAATGAAAACATCAACATAAAGCCAAGATTAACATATGCTTAGCAGAATGTGTATGTTTGCTAATGAGGTACTTCTGTCTCCATGAGGGGGTTTTGATATGGCTCTACAAATCTATTTAAATCTCATAGCTTTTTACTAGGATCTGTCCACCAAGACTTGCTTATTTGCCTCATTAGGGTAGCTTATTATCTACTTGATAAAGAACAGGGGACACATGTTCTGACAGGTTATACTCCATGTTAGCCTAAGTCTATTTATAGAAGCACTTAATCTGGCGTTTCTTCATATAGATTTATTTGCATTAGACCTAGGGGGGAAAGAGGCACACTTTAGTAACCATGCAGAGAAACAACCTCAAAGAAGTGTTTTCTATGCCTCGTCTCACATAGTTTATTCACTATTTATACCACACATAATGCATACAGTTGGAGGCAAACATGATGGTTTATTCATTTTCAGTGAAGTTGTTAACTGCTTTACTGAAATTCTAAAAGCTACAAGAGATGTTTTTGAGTGTTGCCAATGTAGCTTTGGGACAGGAAAAGAAAAGATAGTTACACACAACCTTTTTCATGATAGAAAATCCAACATGGCTACAACTAGTTCAGCCCCATTGTTAACTACAACTATAGAATTGAAAATGCCATCTTGTTGAATGAAAGGTGGATTTTGTATTTTTTTTTAATTTTAATAACTGTTTTTGTGTTTCACCTGGTAATGTGGAGAAGGATGAGATAATTTCAGGTTAATTGGAGTGCTTTCCTTTGATGATGTTTGTTAAGTTTGAGGATACTGCAGATATGTTTCTGCTGATCTTGCTGAACTCACATCAGCATGTTCTTCATTAATTATACATTCTGTACTGCACAGCTACTGTGAAGCCATTTCAAAACAAAATCAATTTCCTTTTTCTATTTTTTAAATATAGAATAGTTATGTAAAATGGCCATTGACTATAGTCTATTGATTGGCTAGGACTCAAGGGAGACAATACAAAAAGAAGTAATCTTTTTATCTAGCTGTTCCATAGAGAAGGTATTTTTACATTATCAGCCCTATTGGTTAGACACACTCCACTATCTTCATTCAGCTAAACATTTACTGTAGTTTTATTTGCATTTGTTTTGGTGAATGCTCCCCATTTTTCATGAAATATTTAATATTTTCTTATATGAGAAAATAAGGTAAATGCAACTGTTTAATCTTAATTATATGTTTTTTTATGATTCCTACTTTTATAAAAAGAAAGGCTATACTTATGATGGTTTAATTTTTATTCTGATATGATTGAATAGTGTACCTAAAGTAAGAAATAGGTCTATTTGATTCATCGGAATCAAGCCTCAGTTTATCATAAGTCCTTGGTATAACCTCTACAGGCATTGCCCCATGATTAACTGAAACCAAGTTGTGAAACTTTGGTTTAGAATACTCTCTGCAAAAGACCATTTTTATATAAAAGACTTGTGTACATGTCTTGATATTTCTTAGAAGAATTGATATTAATCTTGGTAATACCCCAACACAACCCAACTGAAACTAAAATTAAAAAAAAAAGAAAGAAAATGTCCTCATCATATAAATTGTTCTAGAATTTTGCATGACTAATAAAAAAATGAAACAGGCATATAAAGTATAATATTTTCCCAAAGGGAAATATACAAATGAAAATGTCTTCTAGATTAATCCTATTTTTAAAATTGTTATCATTTTGCATCAATACTTTTGTATTTCTTAAACAGTATGATCTGTATTAAATTTACACACAAGCACAAAAAAAGTCTAATCCATTAAGTTTCCATGACAAATGGTTTAATATAGATGAAGTAGTCATTGGAATCTTTCCTGCAGCCACAAGAAGCTGCTAGCTTATCAGCTGGAAACAAAGAAGCATCATAAAACATTTCTCAGCAAAGCCAAAAGAATGATTTGATACCTAAACCCTCCAGTAATTGAAAACATATAAACCATATATTTCTGAATAATAGCTGTGACTAATCACTTATGAAATAGTTTTTTACTCCCAAATACTTGCTATGGTGCAGCAAAAGTGCCTATGAGTTAGAAGTATGGTCTAAGATATAACTATCATTCAGGATAAGCATAGTTAGTTCTCTGGATGCCAACTCCCTCCCCTTTCACTAGCACCCTGCAAAACCTAAAAGACAACCTGGAAACTGACAAAAAATTTTCTTTTTGTGATCTTTCTTGAAGTCACATTGTCATTTTATTTATAATTCTATCCCTCAGGTGATTATGAGTTCAATACCATAGGCTACTAGTACAGTTATGGACATTTTGTCATCAAACATTTCCTAATTTACTAGAGATGGGAAAGTGGTGATAGAGGTGAAATATTAAATCTTGCATTTAGGTATATCAGTTAAATCTGAGGAGTCATTAACAGCAGTTGAGATCAGTCAGAAACCTGTTCTTTGACCTGTATGGGATAAGTGGGTGGTCTTTTTCATGGGTCTACCCAGATCACAGAAAATACTGCCAGAGTTGACAGCATCTGTCAGAAGTGATGGATGAACTTCCAAAGACCTACTGTATAGTAGTATCCAGATAATTAGAAGCTTCTTGGAGGTTCATGTATATCTCAGTATGGAAACTAGAATGAAAATCTCCTAAAAGGCAACTTTTAGTCATGCTTTTTATCAGACGTTACTTTTTATGTAGGAGACTTGGATTGAATTTATTAACATGGGACTAGCAAAGATATTTTGGATAAGATTTTTCTGTCCTTGCTACAACAGACAACAGCATTTATTCATATTCACTTCATAGCATAAAACTCTATCCCAAATCATCAGTCTCTGTTATGAATCTCTCAAGACAGTTTCACTACTTCAGGCACTCAGTAGGACATCACACTGTAATTTCCAACACTATTTCTACTGTGTTATGTATTACTGTGAAACAACTCCTTACAGTTTTGTACCAAGTATTGTTACTGATTAAGGATAGTTTTAAAACAGCTAAAAAAGTATACAACATGTTATGTCATTGTTCATAACAGGATTCTTTCAGTGTTTTCTATTAGCACATTAGCATCAGGAGAGATATTATAGCGTGGGAATTTCTGCTTTCAAATTCTTTTTGAATTTTTTGAAAGAAAAAAGACATATGGCAGACATATTTTTAAAACTCCAAAGCTCAAATATCGAAAGAAAAATACAAATATTAACATACCCTAGCAGATTTTAAAAAAGATTTTCTTATGCTTGGCTTATTTAATTTTTAGTTTGATGTATCCAGCTCAGGATTTTATTGTTTCATACTAATACTTTTCATCTTACAAAAAGATTTTTCATCACTAATTTGAAAACAATGATTGATTTTGTTGAAAAATAAACTTCATAAATAAATTCAAAATGCATGAATCTTTAAAAAAAACAGAAGTAATTTTATTGAACTCTGCCCTAAAAAATTTCTTAAATAACCTGTGAAAATGACTGGAAATGAAACAAATTGTAGTTCAATCTCTTCTAACTCAATGCAAAAGAGGAACAGTTCATCAACTTCACTTGCAAAGATGTGTAGGAAAACATCCAAAAGCAGTCAAATTACAGCGGGGAGTAACACAATAAATATTTTTTCTCCCCGGAATCCACTGTGTAGACATCAGTGAGTTTCTTCAAGGCAAATACTGTAGGAAGGGGCAGATTTCTATATGAGAGGTTTTGCCACCAGTTACGAATCAAGTCTGAAAAAAATGGCAGCAGAGTTCCCTTTCAGACTGTATTAACTGAAGTTCTGTGAATTCTTAGAAGAATAAAAATCAGGGCATAGATGGAAGCCATTTTTTTCCCATATCTTTTGTGTTTTATGTATTTTCTCTTCCTAGTGCCTGCCTGTATTTGTGAATTATTAAATCCCATTCCTGTTAGAGCCTTTCTGTAAGTGATGTTGAGATACCTTTAATTTTACTGGTTTTGGCAAAATGAGAGAGTATTGGTTCCACAGTTTTTTGCTTTTGTTCAGTTGTTAGAGTCATACTTAAATTGTTAAAAAAAAAACAAACAAAAAATAACAACCCCCCAAACAAAGAAACAAAGAACAACCCCCCTCAAACAAATAAACAAACAAAAAACCTGAACAGTATTTTCCCCTTCTTGTCTCTTTATCCTTGTACCCAGACTTCAAGATTCACTTGCCAGGGAGTTTATAGAATGAATACTAATATAACTTCTACAGAATGCTAATTTTGTGCCCATGCTCCATTTATTCCTGATGCCTAAAGAATATGAAAGATTGAATTTTACCAATGGCTCCCTAAATTACTTATCATTAGATAAATGTCAATGTTAATGTTTAAAAAGTAAATCTAATTTTAAAAGAATAAAAAATTACAAAACAATTGTTATATTTTATAGATAGTATAAGTCAATAACCCCTACATGATCATATATCTAGTGATATGTTGCTTGGCTTGATATTTTTCCTGTGCTTTTTCAGTTTAGAAGGTTGTCAAATTAAGCTGACTCAAGAGGTTTCACACACTTCCTCAGAGATGGAATATATTCTTTTGACAATGCCAATCCTTAGGCTTGTTTTTCCCTGAAATGGATGTAGATTTGCAACATACATCTTCTTTCCTGAAGAGAATATCTGTTGAGTGTAAATTTGCCCCTGGGACTTCAGACACCTTCTTCCTTACTCTTGCCCTGCACTACCAAATTCACTGTATGGTGACTTATCTCCTAATTCCTGAATATTCTGTTGTGAGAATAAAACCCCATAAATGGTTGGAAATGATGACTTTTGAAGACTTCTAGTTGGCTGGGTTTCAGCAAAGCCTAATAGTTATGTAAAGAAATTTATTTAAACATTGACTTTTGCCTCCTGTTCATATTTGTATTATCATAGGTTTCTCAGTTCTGTATTCTTATAGCATCAGATGATATCAGTAAGGGTGTATTTAATACATATGAATGTATTTTTAAAAATTTAATTTCAAATTTAACTCTTACAAAAATTCTATATTTTTAGTGAAAATAATATTTTTTTAATCATTCAACACTTTCATATTAAGAGGTAACAATTTCTGGGAGCTTCTTTAACCTATTTTAATTTAGGATAAATAATTAATTCAGGATAAATATTAGTGGCTCTAAAAAGGAACAAGATTTTACTAGCATGAAGATTTTAAATGTGAGACTACACAGCTAGCATTGGGAGTTCTGAATGGGTTGATACATCAATGTTTGATAAAATTTAATCTTTACAGAGTGCATATGAATAAAAAAATATCTAGAGAATTCTGGACAATTTTGAGTTTAAAAATCCATTTGTGAGAAAACAGTCTTGAGTTTAAAAAATTCACTTCACTATGCTGAAGGAATCTACCACATATAGCTCGCCCTACAGAGGACTTTTTTTTAGGGGTGTGTGTGTGTTTGTGTGTCTTTTTATGTATTGGTCTCACTTCTGTAGTAACATATCTAAGAATGGGTAAAAATGCCATGCAACAGGATCTATGAAAGAGGAGTGATAAAACATAAAAGGAACAACCCTGCAGACACCAAGGTAAGTGAAGAAGAGGGATAGGAGGTACTCCAGGTGCTGGAGCAGAGATTCCCCTGCCATCTGTGGAGGAGATCATTGTGATGTAGGTTGTCTTGCTGCAGCCCATGGATGTCCATGGTGTAGCAGACATCCACCCACAGCCTGTGGAGAACCACCCACAAGACAAATCAGGTGGACCTAACCTGAAAGAATCTGCAGCACGTGGAGAGCCCATGCTGGAGCAGGCTTCTGGTAGGACTGTGACCTTTTAGGGAAGTCATGATGGAGCAGTTTGCTCCTGAAGGACTACACCCTGTGGGAAGGACACACACTGAAGAAGTTACTGAAGAACTGTATCCCATGAGAGGGAACCTATGATGGAGCAGGGGAAGAACATGGAGGGGAAAAAATGGCAGAGATGAATCCTTATGAACTGACTGCAACCTTCATTCCCTAGCTCACTGCACTGATGAGGAGGACGAGGGGGAAATAATCATAGTGAACTGGAGCTTGAGA
Source organism: Pithys albifrons albifrons (assembly GCF_047495875.1). Taxonomy (NCBI): domain Eukaryota; kingdom Metazoa; phylum Chordata; class Aves; order Passeriformes; family Thamnophilidae; genus Pithys; species Pithys albifrons. Next base: position 59,600,831 of record NC_092460.1, read on the forward strand.
AAAAGTGTGGAGGAGAGGTAGAAGTAAGGTGTTTTCAGACTTGTTCCTATTTCCCATGATCCTACTCCATTGCACTTAACTTGGTAATAAATTAAATTCATCTTTCCTAAGCCTAGCCTGCTTTGCCCATGATGTTAATGGGCAAACGATCTCTCTGTCATTATCTCAACTTAGGAGCTTTTTGTTGTATCTTCTCTGCAGGTCATGATGAGAAGGGAGACTGATGGAATGGCTTGGTGGGCACCTGGCATCCAGAAAAATTCAACCCACCAAAAGTTTTCACCCTTCTTCTACAAAAACATGTCAAAAGTTACTTACTGAAATCTCCTGCTTTGATTTCAGACCTGTTTACATTCAACAAAATCTAGTGTGCTCTATCTGTTAGGATAATTAAAAAATAATAAAAGCAAAGTTTAACTGAATTTTACTTTTTACTTCTTACCAAGGAAAATTACTTAGACCCTCTACACAATATCAATTTCAGCTTTATTCTTCTTTTCTGTCTTTGTATCTATATTAGCAAGGAACAGAGCAAGTCAGCATAAAACAAGTTTCCTGCTCTCTGAGGCTTCTATTGCTGACCTCTTGTTGTACTGTGATTGACTTACACTCCCACTAAGTACTATTATGTAGCATTATAAAAACAAAACACATGGCCAAAATATTGTTCTATTTGCATAGTCTGAATGATTCAGACAATGAAATTAATATCATGTTTTTCAAAGTTTACACAGGAGGATGGTAGAAATATCTGACCTGAAAAGAAAAGTTTGTTTGATTTTGCAGCTTCTATGCCCAGAAAAATTCAGGAAACAACTACCTTTTACTCAAATGTGTAGTTTTTTCATGTTGAAATATGACATATACCTGCCTGCCCCAAGATTACAGAGGCAAAACCATATAGATATACATTATACTCAAATTATGCTGTAAGCAGTTTTTGTCTTCAGAATCTCAGATTGCTTTTATATTTAATTTAATGAGAAAAACAATGTTCCTTTCAGATTCTGAGGGCTGCTTTACCCTTTGGGATGATGTGAATAGTTTGAAGGAATGCAGAACCATGACACCCAAGGGAAATGTCTGTCTTGTACTGTTTTGCAAATCACAGTGTATATTGCAAGACTTCTTGTACACCCAACTAGCCCCATTCTGACTTCAGCCTTTCTCAGACCTTAGAGAACAGGTATGGAATAAACATGGTCTTGCATGGTTTATATTGACAACCAGATATTCAAATATTGATAGTAGTCATCAAACAGATCATGTATGCATTATTGTGGTTTTGTACTCACATATATAGAGTCCTGCAAAAATTCACACCTCTGACTCCAAATTATGTCTTTCTTTACCTCTTTTAGTCAATGATTTACCAAATTATTTTAGAAATTAAGCCTAGAAAAATGCCCAGTAGTGAAAGTAAAAAATTGAATGAGCGTGGGGGTGACACATACACTGATCAGAAAAACTTTTTGCCTCAGATTTGTGGCTGAATGAAAAACATTTATAGATTGGTAGAAGTGACAACAAAATGATTTAATATATTTGGTTTTAATCTTTATTTTTTTTCATATTAACTAGTGTGTTCCAGTTGCTTTGCAATGCAATGGGGAATGTAGAACAGCCATTAACAATACTTACTGGTCCATTAGTCTGGCTTGATGAAAAATTTTCTTTATGGAGTTGCAAAACACACCATAGCACAAACTACAAATGAATCTGCACAGTACAATTAAAGCACTATAAATAAAGCTGGAATACTCAGGCTTTTAGGCAAACTAGTTTCTCCATATCCTATTCAACAAGGTACTGATTTTAGTACCTTACCCACTGTGAACTGACAAAAATGTCTTACTGTTATTTGTGCTTGTTCTTACTTCCTTTGTTGTAGAGCATGGAACAAAGTACTGAAAAAGGTCTATATGGATTTTCTTTTCAAAAAGCAGTCTGCATAAAATTACAACCTTAAGAGAAAAATAAAACATAATGCTTAAATATATGCAGATCTCTCTCACATAGGTTTTATGTACTGACTTTCATCCTGAAGTATTTTGTTGAACGTCACTAAACCCACAGCATTCAATGCAGAGCTAGTCATTGTCTCCCACAGAGCTTTGACTCACAAATTTAAAAACTAGGAGGATCATATAAGTCCACTACGCTTCTAGTCTGTGGAAGACAGAAATCTGGAAAAAGATTCTAAACACCTGTGCTGCTTGGCAGGACTGTATACATATTCTCAAACTAGAAGTATTTTCTTTAAAAAGATAGCTCTGTGTTATGAACAATCACTTCATGTACATAAAGGGAACAGGAGGAGGGGAAAAAAAGCATAATTTTGTGACCAAGAAAAATTGTAGCTCCTGAGAAGGAATCAAGCTGGAGAAGTTTGTGGAGAACTGTCTCCTGTGGGAGGAACCTCATGGTGGAGCAGAGGAGGCACTCCTCTCTCAGAGCTGCAGCAGGAATAACCTGTAATGAATTGACATAACCTTCACTCCCATCTCCCTGCACTTCTGAGGGGGAGGAGGTAGAGCCTGAGGAGGGCAGGTTGGAGGAAAGTGGTTTTTTTTAAAATTTGTTTTACTTTTCATTATGCTGCTCTGATTTTCATTGGTAATAAATTCAATTAATTTCCTCAAGTCAAGTCTGTTTTGCCGGTGACAGGTGAAAAGTACTGTTATCTATGTATCTTTCAAATAGCTAAAAAGTTGTGTAATTCTCATAGTAGTGGGGTCTTTTTATCTAGTTGTTGGTTTCTTTGGTTTGTTTGGTTTTATTTTGTAAGAATATTTTTTTATAATTTTTTCTTTTTATTTTTTTTGTAAGAACAATTTTTTTCTAGTTTTCAGCCTGTTGGGGAATGTCTTATGACCTGTAGTACCCATTTACCAATGCAAAATTTTCTTTATGATAGTGGATATTGTGAAAGTTTTCTTACAAGCTTCATGACCTCTTTCAAAGTAATGTACTTACTCAAGTGCACAAGACTACAAAGTTCTTCAAAACATTATGATAGATTCAAATGCCTGCATAAATCAGAGTTGTAGGAAAGCTAACCTTTTAAAAACTATGTTTGTTTTTCTCTTATTCCAGTGCTAGTGGCAAATCCAAGCAAAGGCTGTTGTATTTAGAATCTTATTTATTTGTTTATTTTTACAGCCCATTTTAGAACACTTATTCTACATTTTCACATGAAAATCTCTCTACCACAAGTACCAGAATACATTTTTCAAAAACTGCAGTCTGGAATGGTTTCCCTTGCTTTCCTTGTGTTATTTTTAATGCAGTGCTTCTCAAAGTAAGAGTTGCAGCCTCCAAAATTGAATTTCCATCACAAATCCAACCCATTCTCTTTCTAGTTTTCCAGCCAGGGAGGGAGGCAGGGCAAAGAAAAAAAAATACCCTCTTTGGTTTCAGGATAAGATTACCCCACTGTGCTGACTCTTTCAAGATTTCCTGAGAAGTGTCTGAAGCATTTAGAGCAAAACCAATGTTGAACTCCCTTTGTGGAGCACTTGCAAGAAGTTGTATGGGGAGACAAAAAGTACAGTTGCAAATGCAGGCTCATAAAGCTTTTTATATACAGAATAGTTATGTTTCCTGAAATTGAAGAACTTTCTGAGACAATATTAATCTGGGTAAAGGTAGAAAACAGTTCTTTACTGAAAAACATTTCAGGTCTACAAAAGTATTGATGCGTGTGTGCTACAGCATAGAAATCTCACAATTTATAATACTACTTAATTATCATAACTAAAGGTTCTATCCAGTCTAAGTATTTTTTACTCTCAGGCCACCTTGGTGTCACTCCCTGAACCTCCCCTGGGCCTGCTTGTTGACACAATCTCTTAGAATTGGGTCTGGGATCCCGAGACCCCTTACTTCATCTTGCTTCATCATCATGCCACTTTTCCCTCTTTGGAATTCTTCCATGGTTCCCAGGTCCTCTTGTTTTCATTAAGGTGGTATCTTAATATCATAGTGTTGTGCATGACTATAAGGCAAGATGTTCTAACTATTATCTTTTCCATGACAGAGAGGTCCAGGAATGTGTTACAGAGGTTAGAAGCTACCAGCTAATATTTCAAGTTTAAGAATCTAAATAGCTATATAAAATCTACAAGTATATAAAATCCTAAAAAATCTTACAAATATTTAAAATCCTAAGGAAACAGTTAAGTGCTTTACATAAGACTTGGTTTTAAACTATAGGGTAAAATTCCCCTGGCATTACAGGCACCTTTCAGGTTCTGTACACACTAGGGGCTCAAGTATTTTGCTACTTTAGCAACACGCAAATACAACATTGGTTAGGTAAATTACAGTGTGCTATTACCACTGCTGTCACATGGAAACTCTGTTGTTGCTTTAGTATATGGTAGAGTATTTCCTGGTAATACCACAAAAGGTTCATGTCACCACTGGGTTATCAAGAGCTTTTGTGACATTTAGATATTTTTTACTTGGGTTTTTTGTTATTTTTTAAAATTATTTTACTACACTTTATGTTTACACTTTGATAGCTTTTCTAAAGCGAATAATAAACAGAGATGTCTTTTATACTATGTACATAAAAGGAAAGGGCTTGCCTGCCGTATGTTCTAGCCTCCCAGGACTTAGATCAGAGAGTTGGCCTAATTCACTGTCATTTAAAACCAGATGTTTTTTCTGACACACTGTCTTGCAAAACCAGCAATGAAATAGATCAGATGGTACTCAGGGAAGCTTTAGTGCATTAAGTTAGATACCACAAATAAGTAGGAACAATGAAGAACTGAAAAGAAATCTTTAAAAAGAACCCAGATAAACAAGTGACATTTTCCTCAACCGTCTACTGAGTTATGGTTCAAAGAAGGTCTTTAATACAACTTTGGCAACAGGACAGAGAGCTGTTTCATGACTTAAAAATAGGTGCTGATGCCATGTATACTAATTTACAGAGGTCTAGTTATTGTTACACAGAACAGTTATAGTCCTAGCTTCCAGGAATGGGATAGTGTAAAACTATGTACAGTTATTTGAAAATGTAGGCTTTATTGAAGCTTTAAGTTTATGCAGAAAATGAACTTAGTATTGGTTCTGTATGGATGGTAAGCTAGTGATTTTAAAGCAGTTTCCTCCAGATCAGTCCCTGGCCCCTCACATCCTCTACAGATATAACAGGATGAAGTGAAGTAGATTACTGTAAATACAAGGGGAATGGGTCAATTCCTCGCCTTCCCCTTCCCCTTCCCCTTCCCCTTCCCCTTCCCCTTCCCCTTCCCCTTCCCCTTCCCCTTCCCCTTCCCCTTCCCCTTCCCCTTCCCCTTCCCCTTCCTCTCTATTCATTCACAAAAGCTGAGAATCTACATTCAGAATTTTCAGACCTTTGAATTCTGTCATTCATCAAAAATATCATTGGTAAAAAGTGAATGTAAGAGTTTTCTACTTGGGCTGATGAACATAAGAAAGTGTAATCTCTAGGCTGAAATAAATATAATTTTATTATCTAGATTTCTAACTAAACAAAAATTCAGATAATCAATTGAGTAGCTGTGAATAATTTTAGGAAAATTAACAGCAGTTAGGGAAGTTATAGGAGGAAAATCAAAATAAAGAAACACAATTAGGATGACAATAATAATAAAAAAGCCTTAAAAACTCCTTTTACAAGCAAAGATTTTTAACTCCAAATGGAGAATTGTTAGAAGCACTGCAATGCAAAACCACTGGAATAAGTGATGGTGATGCAAATTCCAAAGAAAGACATATATGTACTGCTCAACACAGCGCAGTTTGACAAAATTTACAAAGACAATATATTACAAGAGAGATTTGCAATGCTAACTCTGTACATAAACAGAAAATATGAACAAATGGGCCTTTTTTTTCTTTTTCCTTCATTGCATGTAATCTGTTAATCCTCAGAGGGTAGATATTAGAATTAGTTACTGTGAGGACAAGGATGGGAAAAGTCTGAAGGGGGAAACAACTGTGAGCACTGCTGAATTAATTAATTTCTGTAACAAGAATATCTCTTATACACATGATTGATTATGGCCATGACAGGATTTAGGAATTTCTCTCCTCTTTTTCTATCCCAGTATTTTAACTCTCTTCCTTTTAAACACATTTTATTTTTCTGTTTTTTCTTCATAGTGAGTCTGTTCCCTTCCCATATTGTTCTAATCTGTAGTAGTCCATCTTTGCATCCCCTCAGTCTCTGATCCTAAAACAAAAAAAAATTCTAAAATACCTATTGGTCTCATTTTTCAGACATCATGTGAACAAGCTGCAACAATTCAAAGTTTGTGGTATTGAGAATGGTGAAACATTTTCCCTCCCAGATACTGATGCCAACAAATATATATGCCAAATCATTTGTTTGGGTTTGTCAGATACCTCTCAAGTCCTGCCACAGAGAGTCTACCTCCTAAACATTGCATACAGTTGTGTAAGCTAAAATATGCCAAGGCCTCTGTCATCTGAAAGTCATTTATGGGAAAGTGCCTCTTAATTTCATAAGGACTCATGTGGTTTTGAATAACTGTGCTACGGGATCACTACTGTACCCACTGTCCTTCCTGAACATATTTAAGGTCAGTGGAAAAAAAAAACAAAACAAAAAACCTGTAGCACTCTAGAAGGCACTAAAACTTCCAGCATAATATTGGGCAAAGTTTTCCTCTATAGGTAACTTAACAATGTATTATAGAATCTTCCACTAATTTTGCTACTTAAACAGCTTAGAGAAATGGTCTAAGAGTGACTATCAGTGATTTGTAAAAATCAAAAGTATTTCTACTTCCTTTTTATCTGAAGATTCATATCTAACTAATAAAATCCATAGTAGTTGTCACTTGAAAAACACATGAGACCTTTTTAGATGAGAAGATACAAAAAGAGATGGAAAATGAACAAGGAAAAAAAGAGCAGAAGAAATGTATCTGAGGAAAGTATAGTAGACAGATGGGAATTAGTGTGATATTCCCAGCAAGTAATTTTGACTGAGACTGTGACTAGGACTAGGGGCATGATTCTGCTTGCTGTCTGACACAGCTGTAACTGAACCACTCCCATATCCATTCTTGTACTATTGTAACAAAGGTGGTCTCAAAATTATTTGCTAGCATAGAATTTGAGCTAAAGGAAAAGTGTAATCAGACAAATCATCTTGCAAGGAGGCAGAAGAGCTAGACTGGAGACAAAAAGCAAAGCAAGAAACGAACCAGAACTCAAAACTGAATTTCAAGATGGGACAGTGAAACAAACAAACTTGAAATAAATTGGTTAGTAGTAGACTAATAACAACATTTAATTCTCCTCAGATTTCATCCCACTCAGTTTCCACTGTAAATTGAAAAGGATTCACCTAGAGGATTTTGAGCAGCACCTGGTTTGGATGCTCCCATTCAACTTTGTCAAGCAGTATCTCTTCACTCATTACAGACAGAGCCTAAGGAAGCTACCAAAGCACTTAATGACAGCCGTTATTTGGAAAATAGCTGAAAGAAATATAACCTGTCTTTGAGATGAAGTTGTGAGGCAATGAAGAAATAAATAAGTGCTGCATAGTGAGAAATTTTGCTATTCACTGTGACTGCATAGGTCTGCAGGTGGTAGAGGAGGGAAATACATCTTTCCATGTCAGCAGGAATGCCCAAGTATGCTCAGAGATTTCATTAGCTGGAGCCCTATAGAGTTAAATGATTAGGATTACATAGTCTGACTATGTAATTTCTAGTTAATGGAATCAGCAGTATCAGAAGCCAGCATGTTCTGCAGAAATTGTAGTCTTCCACAGAAATCAGAAACTATGAAATCAATTATTAAAAAACACTAAAAGATGTAAATGAAATTTCAAATATTTACTTAAACTTGACATCTTCAAGTCCTGACAAACATCTAGCCAAAAAAAGGCAGACAACTTTCCAACTTTTGTCCATTTACAGTGCTATTTCTCCACTGATGGAGATGTGGGTTCTTAATTGATATTTTTCTGAATCAGAAAAAAAATAAATCTCAGTATGTTTCACAAATTTTGAAAAAAACAACCCATTTTTCTTAGTAAAAGTTCTAGCTAAAATTGTCACTAGAGGATGTATTTTAAGCTTCCCTGGCAGTTCTTTACTGTGGGAAAAACAGTGCAGCTAAACTTCTGGGAACAAAAACCAGGAAGAAGGCCTGCAGCTTTCACAAAATTTGTACAAAATTTGGGTTTCAGCTAAAATATTTAATTTTTCAACTCATTAATGAAAATTGCTTTCCTCTAACACAAATACTCTCCCACTGCTCTCCAAACCCCCATGCTTCTTCTCAAAAATCTGCAATGAAAAGCTTTCAACCCAGATAACACTGTTATTTTCAGCTTGGGTAGATTACATCTGGTTTGCTAACCATTTTAATATACAGCATATTTGGAATGGGATCAGTATGAAGGATGGCCAGATTTTTGCCATGTCCTGGGAGTTTCAGCTGCCAAGGGCAGAGTTCTGAAGGAGGGGAGATTGCACTTCCTTTTGCAAATTTATTCCCTGGGGATCTAGGTAGGCATGATTAGGAAGACAATTCAGGAGGGAGGTTTGTAACCATGGCAGAGTTAAAGTTTCCCAAAAAGGTAGTAAAGTTGACTGTTACAAGTAAATTTTTCGCAAAATTTTCTTGAGGTGGATCATCTTTCATCTCTACCTGTAGTAGAGATTGCCTAATGTGCTTTAAAAAAGCATCATATATAGAACACTCACAAGGAAAACGTTAATATAGAGCAAATGGAAATACTTTATATAATGTGATTGTGCTTGATCTTGCCTATGCTTGGCAAAAAAGTAATTTAATTAATTATTTAGTCGCCTTCGTGCAAATTTCCTCTGCAATGAAAACTGAAAGGTAGTGGATTCCTTTTCTTATTCCAAAGTTCTGTACCGATATGAAAGTTGATTTGGGTATATTTTAAGTAAGAATAATTATCATGCTTCACCTTCTTCAAGTTTAGGCAACTGTTAGGTAGCACCAAGTTTTCATTTCTGCAAGATTTTGCAGTGTTCAGATATTTAATGCCAAGAAATCAAAGGTTGATTTCTGTTATTTAACAATTGTATTATGATACTGCTGTTTTCAAAAATCCTAATAGTTAGGAAATTTTAAATTCATGATGCAGTCTCTAAGTGCTTTTCTTTCTCACTTCAGCATGTCCGTCAGTCTCAACCCTTTCTCCCTCAGGTTGTTGCCTGTCATTCCCTGGATTAAAATTCTAAGAATTGCCAGCTGGAAACTAGTATTTTAATAATATTTTTTGCTTATTTCTTCTCTATCACCATGTTCTTGTTTTGTTTTTGTTTGAGGACGATTTGAGGGGATATGGGGACTTCTTAAAGGCAATCTATTCCATGCTCTGAAAACTTCTGGAAAAGTTTCTGAAGCAGTTTGTATTAATAATTGACTACCAGAAAATTGATAACCACTCTGGTTGTGGTGTGTTAAACTTGTCTGGTTGTCAGGTATCCATCAATCTGTATTTTCACTCCTTCTCAGCAGTGGGGGAGAAAGTACAATGAGAATTTCATGGGTTGAGATAAGCACAGCGTGATCACTTACCCATTACTGTCATAGGAAAGGCAAACTCCACTTGGGGAAATTAACTGAATTTATTATCATTTATTTGCAACACAGTAGGGTAAAGCAAACACCTCTCCCCTACCCTTCCCTTCTTCCCAAGCTCAGCTTCACTCCCAGTTCTTCTATGTCCTTCCCCAATCAGTGTACAGGAACAGGGAATAGGGGTTGCAGTCACTTCATAACTATTCATCTGTGTTGCTCCTTCCTCCTCCTAACTCTTCCTCTGTTCCACTAAGGGGTCCCTCCCACAAGGTACAGTACTTCAGTTGTATCTCCAGTGTGGAGCTTTCTCATGGCCTTCAGTTCTCCAAGGACTGCTTCACTGTGAGTCTTATCCACGGGATGAAGTACATCAGGAACCCACTGCTAATCTTGCAGGGACCCATGGAGGTCACAGGTCCTGCCAGAAAACCTGCTTCTGCATGCGTTCCTCTCCACAGTCTGTAGTTCCTGCCAGGAGCCTCCTGCAGCATGGCTTTTGGTCACGCTGCTGTTTCCTTCAAGGCATATCCACCTGCTCTAGGATAGGCTTCTCCATGGGCTCCAGCTGACTATCTGCTCCAAACCCAACCTTCAGGTGTTGCAGGGGGACAGCCTGTATCCCCATGGTCTTCTCCATGGAATACAGGGAAATCTCTGCTCCAAAGTCATCCAAAGTACTACTTCCCTCTTCTTTTTTCACAGACTATGGTGGCTATAGAGTTGTTTCTCTTACATTTTTGCACTCCTCTTTTTCAGATTCTGTAGTGCAACATTTTTTACCCTTTTCATATGTGCCACCAAAAGGCACTACTACCACCACTGATAGGGTGGTCAGCTTTGACCTGAAGTGGATCAGTCTTGGAGCTGCCTGGAAATGCCTCTGATTGACATGGGAGTAGCTTCTTACTATTCCCCACAGAAGTCACCCCTGCAGCTCTCTCTGCTATCAAAATCTTGCCACATAAATCCAATACAGTACATAAATTATGTACGGAGCTGTACCTATTACACTTAGTCTTCTATTTTTGACCTATATTCTTAATTTTTTTAACCATAAATTCTAGATTTTGGAAGATACAGAGGGGATTTGGGGCCCTATTGTGGTAAGCACTACATCTCTATAAATAAAAGTCAGACTCTTGTTCCAAAGAACAATTAGAAATGCCAATCCATCATATACACTTTACTAGATTCCTCAGAATCTTCAGTGCTTATCATGTTTTGAAGATGAAAGTACTTCGAATTTGTTGACCTAAAAATGGTTCATAGGTAGGGTTTTTTTGGGGTTTTTTTGTACTTTCACAGTTTTCTGTAAAACAAAAGAAAATCAGAAATAAATTACCTCTGATCTAAAAGGCACACCATTTTTCAACATAGCTATACATCTCAAGCTATAAATAATTTCTCACGAACAAAGAGCTCATAAGTTCAGCTGCAACATTTCTTTGGGAGCAATAAAAAATAATTTGGCATTTCAAGTCTGATAAACAAATGTGTAGTATCAGAGGGCAGAGGATCCATGAAGGGTTTAATAAAAGAACACATTTAGTATCATCTAGCATGCTTTCAGCTGTCTGCTGAGAAATGGTATTATGTATCTCAGAAAATATCAGTCTACAAGTATGAGACAACTTTGCACATAATGGTTTTCCTGTACTTTAAAGGGAGAACTTTTTTTTTCTATTTCTCTCCCCCTTTCTCCCGGAAGAGTAGAATCATATTTTTGGAGGGGGGAGGGGTGTGTGTGTGTGTTGGGTTTTGTTTTTTCTTTTTTTCTTCAGAAAAAAAAGAACCAAACCAAACCAACCACAAACCCAAATGAACAAACCCAAAACAACAAGAAGTGAATTGAATTCTAATTGAGCTTTGGATATTTGAGATTTTCAACCTAATAGCTTACAGCCAGAAATTATTCAGATTTACATTCAACTTAACTGTATTTGATCAAGATTTCTCCAGAATGTTCAGCTGTTCTGAACCAGCTAGTGAGCACAATCACATTCCAAAAGTCGTGATTCAATGTTTACTTGATAGTCCATTGTAGAAATTAAAACAGTAAAGACTCTTTTTGGCCATATTGTTGTGAGAACGAAGGTAAAGAAGGCAGAAGACAAGGATTAATGATGGAGGAGGAGAGGTAGGAAAGAAGGGGAGAAGGAGAGAGAAAATCCTTATGAAATGAGTGTTTTTGAAGCTATGAGTCAAACAAAATTATATTAATTCTTAATAAAGTTACTATGTTAAAATATAGAATATATATATAACAAAACATATTAAAGCTGGTGCCTTCCTGCTTTTAATCAAAAGCTTACAAGATGCCTCTCCTGATACCCAAGTGCTTGTAGTTGTTTTCCATCCCGAAGGCAACATAATGAAATACTGCAGCCCATGAAGCATTAACATCCTGACACTGTTGACACTACTGGAGTTGGAATATAGTGCTGCCATGTCCCAGAGGCTGCCACATATAATGACACAGGATCATTACCACTGGAAAAAATGGCAAGTTGTGTTTTGCTTTTCTCTGTTTTGACTTTTCCAAATTTTGCAACAGGTCTGTATTTAACTGAACCTAAAAAACGCCCCCAAAAAAGATCTGAGCTTTCCCTCAGGGTCTGTGGGTTTGCTGCTTCCCTTGCTTTTTTTTTTGCCCTGCCTGATAATGAAGAACCTGTTGCTGTTTGATTATGGACACGCTGGACTATTCATAGCATTTATCAGGAGATGAGCTAAAGGCAAGAAGGATCAACAGAAGAATGTAAGGCTATAACTATGACGAAGTCAACCAGAACAAACTATACCACCTCAGGAAGAATTCTGAATGTGCATGAAAGCAGTATGGTAAAATAAGAGCCAACTTGCAGAGTAAAATACTTTCTCTTGAGAATCCTAAATCTGTTATATGCCCATTATGATATTTAACTTTGACAAGCTCAAATTTAGGCCCACAAACTGAACAACCACTAGGCATGGCAGCACAGATCAGTGATTGCAAAGTACAGAAATGGTTCAGTTACACCTGAGACAAATTGAGTTTGCATGTTTCAAGACTATTCAATAATAGGAGTCAAAGGATGCTATGTGGGTATATGTGGGAATGCACTTCTGACCCAAATGAAAATGCTAATTTAGACCATGTGAAATTGCTTTTCTTCATCTCAAGGTTAAAAGCTGCTCAATTTTAAGATATTTTCCAAATAAAGTACTTTCTTGAGAGTAAGGTCATAAATTGCTGTTGATCCTAGTAACTATTCTTTTGATTTTTTAGTCATGTTTACCAGTTTTTACCCTTTTCCTTCTTCCACATATGACCTGTTTCCTAGTTTACAATGTCTTCAGTTATCGTGACTAAGAACAACACTGCTGAATTCTGTATTAAGTAGTACAAATAACAGAGTTCAGTCAAAAAAAAAAAGGAACTAGGAATCTCAACAAATACTTAAATGAGAAACTATTTTCTCCTTCTTTGGTTCTCTTTGAACTATAGACATTATAGTTCTTACTGGTATCATTAGGCTGTAGTTGACTTCAGAGAAAGGTATAATTTTATATAATTTTTTTTTAATCTTGAAACCACAATTTAGGAAGCTCCTGAAATAGAGCCTTAATCTGCTTTTACTATTAAAAGAGTTAGAAAATAGGGTTAATAGAAAGCTCAAGGGGTCATATCTACATGCAATTGCCTGGTTAATGCTTGAAACCCCCCAACAGTGGAAGCACGATCTTATTTTTCAAGCTATAATAAGAATTAGCTAGTTTTTAATCTTAGAAAAATTCTTCTATTTGAAATGGCTTTTTAAATCCCCTACCTAATTCATTATCTCTGCTTAGCAAGCTTCTGACTGCTCAGTAAAAAAGGTGAACAATTATTCCTGACATTAGTAGGCCCAAAAATTTGGATAATGCTGTTCAATGTCCTTTCATTTCCTACAGAATGTGAACTGCAAATTCTTTTGTCTTCCCTAGTTGATCATAGTTCTACATAACTCTCCAAAGTTGCCCACAGTTGATAAACAGCTTTATGATATTTGTTTCCTGAAGCAGGATATTTTATGGGACATTTTCACCAGTGCTGAGTAGAAGAGAGTATTACTTAATGAGTTTAGCAAATAATTTACTATAATGCAGGAATACCTTAAGACCTTCTCAATCAGCTCTAGTCAGATGGATTTTGGCCTTCAGGATTAGCCCACAGTTGAATGGAACCACTGTGTACAGTACATAAACATTTTGGGATATTAGTGAAAAGAACACTGCATCAGTTTCTGGGATAGGATTTAGCCACCCTAGAGTTTATGAGAAGCTCTGAGTATCGGTTTTCTTCATTGTTTTTCACAAAATTTTATAAATTCATAAATTTATAAATTTTATAAATTTTTATCTGTTCATTAATGAGATATGAACATATCTATCTTTTTGTATTTAGAGACTAGTCAAGGCTATGGAAGAAGGTGGCTGGCGTTCTTCGACAGTGAATGGTCCAAACTGACTCCCTTGATTTTCCTCTGAGCCCTGGGCAGGCTTGGAGTGAATCTCAACAAGAGAAGAAAGCTAGATATTTCTGCACTAAGTAAGTGATGAAAGCTTGTTTGTTTAAGAATATAAAAACTGGACCCTTTCACAGCAAGATGGAGACCTCATCTATGAGCGGACACACTGCAGAGGATTTCCCAGTTACCAAGCTCAGGGCTCCTCAGCTGTCATGCAGGCCTGGAGGCTGAATTACAGTAGAGTATTAAAGAGTAGTTGATGATGTTTCTTTCTTAATCACTATAGACCCTGTCTAGTAATGATTAGGTGCATTGCTATGCTTATCCTTTTATAATTCTTTGCTTCCTTTGTAATTTTTTGTTGTCTTGCACTATATTAAATTTTCACACTTATTCTTTAAAGTTAGTGTCTGTGTTTCTTGTGCTGACCCTTGTGCTCTGGCAAAACAACCTGGAAATTAAGAGATATGATTTGTTTATTGAAGTAATGGTAGAAATTAAAATTGTAGAAACTAATCTGTGATATATTTAAATACTCTTTTTTATATTATTTAATATTCAACTGATATCATCCCTAAATATGCCAGATAAGTGTAAGTAGAGTAACAGGGACTTTAGAATTAAGCACTCTGCTAAGACGTTAGTGAAATCCCAGTAGGCTGAAACCAATGCTTTACTATACTTGCAAAGCAAATGTCTGACAACACTTGAATTTAAGTAGTGTTAAAATACATATTCCATTGCACATTATTACCTTCCATTGAGGTAGGTATTTCATGTGTACAGGTGAGATTATCTACACGTTAAAAAGAGAAGTTACTTTCAAAAGATGAGATTGATTTACCTCTTGTTTTGTTCTTGCTAAAACGAGACCAGCTCTGAGTATTATAATGAAGAGAGCATTATTTTGAAGAGAGCATTATTTTGAAGAGATCATAGGAATATTTGCTTCAATAGATATTTCGGATTGTATCTTGTTACTTCCATTGTGCAAGTATTATGTATATTAATTTAATTTTAATATGGCTGTTTAGAATGACAAAACTAATATAGAATCAAATACAGAGCAGTGTGGTGGGTTTACCTGGCCCAGCAGCTAAGCACTCAAAGTCACTCACTCAATTCCCATAACCCTGTGCTCCATGGGATGGGGTAAAGAATAGGAAAAGCAAAAGTGCGAAAACTCATTGATTCCGATAAACACTGTTTAATAAGCACAGAAAAGAGAGAAAAGGACTTTCAAAGGCAATAATTCACCACCTTCCACAAACAAAGCAATGGCCAATCAGTCTCCAAGCAACAGTCACTTTGTAAGGTAATTGCCCTTTGCTTTCCCCTCCCTATTTCATCCCAGTTTTATTGCTGTGTATGACATTACATAGCATGGAATATACCTTTGTCTAGCTTGGGTCAGCTTTCCATGCTATGTCTTGCCCCTGCCCCTCCACCCTCTAGGCAAGAGTAGGGGTCCCTGTGTGCAGAATTAGAAAAAGAAAGCATAGAGATTGTGCAAGAACTGCCACAACTTTGGTGTGAAACCAGCACTGTTTTAGTCATAAGTGCAAAGCACAGCACCATATGGGCTGCTATGAGGAATGCTAGCCCAGCCAGATGCAATACAATCAGTTCAATGCTATTTAAGTGTCAACACTATTAATGTGTAAAATATGTGATTATTGCTTGAACACTTTAGGTATTTTCTTCACTCCTTAGTGTAGAGGTAGAATAATAGTACTTGCCAGTGTTCATGTGTTAGGTGCAATTAATGCTGAAAGTAATGCAAATAAGTGGTGTTACCAGCTGCAATAAGTGAGACAGCTTAAAATAAAAGGCAAAAAAAAATATAATTCCCATGGAGCTTCACAAATCACTTGAAATTAGAAAATTAGTTTAATTATAGCACTCTTCCCAAAATGAAATAAAAATAGTTAATTACTATGAAGGACTTAAATTCTGATGGCACATTCGTTCATTTCAAATTAAACTTTTTCCTTTGACATAGCTGAACTTAGATTAGCCATCTATGTCATGCCTTTTTGGTATCAGACAGCAGATTAGAAATGATAAAAAATTAAAGTGGATGTTTTCCATTCTAATCTTGTCAGTATCTTTTCATTTGATAGGAAAACTCATTTAGCTATATTATGAACAGGACTTATATTGGCTGGAATTTGAATTACCTAGATTTTTACTTTGATGTTAGTACTTCTCATGCTTCTCATGACAATCTGCCTTCTTTATTTCCAATTCATTTTGCTCTAATGAGAAGTTAAAGATCATCCCTTCAGACGTTTAGGAAGAGTGAGTATACTCACACAAAGGCAAAGCTTCTTACCAGTAATTTTTCCTATGGTTTTAATATGTTTTTAAAGAACAAGAAGAAATGTAACCAGAACTCCTAACATGGAACATTAACACTTGGTTCATCCTAAAGTTTCACTGTAGCAGAGTACATAGCAACAAAATGGAGAATAAGGTCCATAGAGAATTAGCTTTGGCAGCTGTGTAAACAAGATAACTCTTTTTCTCAGTTTAAACGAGTAATAATGAGTTTCTTTTTTCTTGCCAAAATATTTGTGCAAATTGTAGCCATGTAGCCACCCACGCAGACAAGACTGTAAGGTAGAGTTTTCAAGAATTCAGCGGAACCCAAAGCCTGTGAGCTGTCGTGCACTGGTAGATGCACTGTGCTGTCAGTATGCTGTCCCACTGTTGTAAACACGGAGGAACACCTTCTCGGGCAGCCAGGAGATTAGCATGATGCTTAGTGCTGGGCTTGTGAAGTTCATTGGCTGAACTTTCTGTGCAAAACTGCATATGGCTGTCCTCTTGCTACACACCAGTCAGCACATTATCTCTATGTAAGACACCTATTAATTTTCAGCTAAACTACCGCTATTTTTGGGAAACAACATCTACACTATGATGCTCTTCCACTGAAGCCAGAACACCATATTCTAATACACAGTTAGGAAGTGGTCAACTGAATACTTGGAAAAATCAGAAAAAGAGGAAGATTGGTAATTTAGGAAAACTATGCACAAATTTTAAATCCTTAAATTATGAGCTTTCTGGATCCTCCAGCATTTCTACCATATACCAGCTATCCCTTAGGACTGCTTTTAATCTAGATACTTTCAGCAATCTACTTAAAACAGCTATGAAAACAGTCATGGTGGAATATAAAGCAGATGTGGAAACTGGTGGCCATAATGAAGGAAAGGGTCCAGAATTTCTCTACTTTTCTCCGTTGTTGAAGCCAGCATATTAAGAAACTATGGTATAATTGGTGGAACTATATACATCCTTTATATTAATTCTGTAAATGAGAAAAAAGTTGAGGAGTCTTCATAGTGGGGCTAAGGGAAAGCAGTGTGAAAGACCATTGCTACACAAATGGATCTAGCTTTAAATATTAAAGGAGGTTTCTTCACTCTTTTTTTCTTAGGTTCTTCTAAATTTACCTTCTACCAACAGAAAATATTAACTGGCCTTACCAGTGGTTAGCAAATAATTAGTGGTATAATAACATAATTTCTGGGACTCTGTAGCACTTTCTGTCCATTAAAAAAAGAAAAAAAGTGTGCTTAATAAAATTCTATGTGTTCTGTTTCTTCCCTGAAGTACTTAACTGCTAATGTTTCTCTTTAGTGGGATTATGAGTCTTTTGACTATGTGGAAAAATTGTATCTACAAATACCATATGCATGAACAATAGATATGATTGTTTTATGGACAAAATCTCTAACATCAGTCACAGGGGTTTTTGCTCATTTCCTGCTAATTTGCTAGACACCTTGTCAATGTTTGACAATACTATTAATTTGTAATTGTCAGGGTCACTAGAATTTCCTTTTCACTATTTACCATTAAACATTCTGCCACAGATTATGTTCCAAAAATATTTTAGATCCTTTCTTCCAAAAGTTGGCCTTTTGGTTTTTGGTGGTTTTCTTTTTGTTTTCCTTTATTTTGTTTTTGTTTTGTTTAATTTAATTTGGTTTTGTGGTTTTTTTCTGTATGTGTTTTTTTTTTAATTTTGTTTGTTTGTTTGTTATGGACTTCTTTTGTTGTTTTTTTTTCTTTTGGGTAACATCTGAAGACTTTTAATGCCTCCCTTTTTATCTCCTGTTCTTCTTCATGAAAGAAACAAACTTAATATTTTGCTTTTTAAAAGTAACAAAATGGACAAAGTCAAATAAAGAGAAAATGTGAGCCAAAATCAAGAAGTTTTCATGCCATTAATTACAGTTAATGAACATAAAAGGCAGTAGTCCAAAAGCAGTGGAGAGAAGATTTCTGGTGATCAGATTTCTAACAATGCAAATCTTGATGACTCGGAAAAACAGGTAAAAAAATAAGATAAACAGAAGGTCATAAGAGGTCTTGAAGAGATCAAAGGTCTGTTAAAAGGTTTTGATAGGAAGGGAAAAGAGCAAGCATGAATCATGTTTGTCCTAGGAATATAAATACGAAGAAAGACATTGCATCTGGCATTTTCTCAAGCAAATAGAAATGCACAAGTGTAGAGTGACCAGAAAAGGAAGGAAGCAAGATTTCACCAAATCCTTTCATTGGATCAACTGGAAATGAGGTGGAGAATCACCAGTGCTTTCCACCTTTGAGTGTCTCCTAGATCCTAGCTTGCTTAAGACTTTGAACCAGCAACAGCATTCATAGTTGCAACTGCTGTTCTATTGCTTAAAGCCAGAAAACTGTTCTTCTGTATTTCCATAATTACATACCAAAACTGCAGCAATCTTTGGCAATTCACTGCTGCCACAAGAAGTCCTGCCTGACCAGATCTCACTTTGCTTACTGCCTTTCTAGCCTCCAGGTACATACTCATGCCATCTCCCTCATATGGGACCCTATGTTTGTTGGACTTGCAGTGAGTTGATTCACTTACCTGAATAGAAAACCAATTCAACCATCATCACTATTTTTATGGCATGCTAAGGTACTGATTTCAGCAAAGGATCACACAGGAGCCAGAGAAAAGAGGGAAAGGAGAGATGTGCTAGAAGTTAAGCAGACATGCACAGCACCCTTATGTATAATAATGTCTGAATAAATATCATCTGCCATTTTCTTAGAGTAATATTAAAGTTTTGGGGGGGGGGGGGGGTGTTTGCTTTTTTTTTTTTTTGTCACAAATTAAGGATTACTATGGAAATTTATACCTGTTATAAATATTTACCAACAGCAGGCATGGTAGGCATCAACTATGCAACAACTCCCCTCTCATTTCTGAACAGGCTTCATAAAACAGATGGGAAATAGGAACTGCTGCACTGGTGGCCTTTTTATTCTGTAGAAATCAGTGCCAGCTATCATTATAAAAAACCAGACAGTCCAGGCAAAATTCCATAATATAGATTGCATTGTTATGGATATAAACATAAAAAAATGTACATTAGATCTATTTCTGTCTGTTATTTGAAGACTTATAGTAGGTGTGGGTCATAAAAGGAAGAAAATAAGACAAAAGAATCCGGGAAAAATTTTCAGTTCATGAAACATAGGCCTAATAATTTAGTATAAGTCCTCATGAAAAGGAATCAGTGACAGAACTGATTTACATGTTATGGAAAATGGATATTCTAGGAAAAAGTCTGACATTGCTTTGCTCTTTTAAAGAGTTAAGGGAAAGCAGGTTCCAGTTTAAAAATTTTAAGGAATATATTACTTCTTGTATTATAGTCCTCTTACAAACAGTATGAAATTAATTTTATTGACAGGAGCCCTTTCCCTTCAGAAAAAATCATTTTTATTAAGTTTGTCTTCTTGTCTAAATATGCATATTATCAGTTCCTGCATAATATGGCACAAATTTGTTGAATAAATGTGAAGTTCTTAAGTAATGTCCATAGTTAGATGTGCCAAATGGATCTAAAATGAAGGCACTAAAGAAGAAGTGTTCAAAGCTAGAATTACAGTTTACAAGTGGTTTTGTTTGAATAAAGCCATAAAATGCTCAGAAAACTCTAAAATTCTATGCTCTTTAAAAAATCATTTATCATCATAGAATGCTTCAAACTCAAAAAGCACCTTCTTCCCTAATTTAAGAATTTTATAAACCCTTTTAAAATAAAAACAGGATTGTTGGTTTTGAGTTGCAGGTTTTTTTGCCAGTCATTTTGAACTTTCTGGTTTTTACAGGACTTTCAGAGTGGAAGGGAATGATTTCTCTCACTGTATTTATAGTCCACCCAAAGGAGAACTCATGTCCTGTCTTTCTGAATCAAAGGATGATCTGGAATCTTGAATTTCACTACGTATGAGGAGAACCTTTTGAAATTTGCACCTTAATAAATCTATATCTCATCTAGACATTTTTTTAGGAATTGTCATCTTATGTAGTCATTTTATTTATTAATAAGTGAGTTAAATGAGAAATCACCTCCTTTTATTTTAAACTCTGATGGATTTTAGCATGCTTTCAGACAAGAAATTAGAGACCATTTGTTACTATAAAAGGAATAACATGTACTGGATATAACAATTCATGAATAGAAGTCCAGATGTCATGTATAACAAAGTAGATCCCTAGTCTTTACAATTATCTTGCATAGTTACAAGAGGATTGAAAAAAGACTGAAAAAAACCCCATAATTTGTATAAAAAGATCGAAGTTTTAGAAGAAATTTGAGCTCAAACTGTGTTTTCTTACTCTGAAACTCAAAAATTCATGACTCCCTCATGGAAATTTTACCTCTTTGGTTTTTGGAAATGTAGACCTTTATATAACTGCAACACAATAAGAGTTCAAACAGTTTATAATGCTATAGTAATTTCATTCTGGATTACTGAGCAAAAGAATCCAGTTTTATTAGGGTTGGCGTGTTTGCAACTGAATTTCGTAGTGCCATCAGAGGAGGGTCTGGTGGTTTTTTGCAACACTATAACTCTACCTTTGCACTGTCTTACTTTGATATCTTACTTTTTAAAAGCCTGAATGACAGAAAGGAGGAATCAGAAAATATATAAAGTCTGTGGAAACTAGTGGCAAGGAAGTTCATGTTACTGGCAATCAGAAGAAACAAGGAGAACTTAGTATTAAAAACACTTAAATTCTAGAACACAAGTTTCATCTTGTGCATTTAAAAGGTCTGTCTGAAAATTCAGCATTTACCACTCTAAATAAATGAGTTTCCCTTGATTGTTTTGATTTAAGGATTTCAAAACTAGTCAAAAATATTGATTTTGCCTGGACCATTTCAATATGACATTCTGATATTAAATCTTGGCAATTGAATTATTTTTCCTTTTTATCCCAATAGATTTAAATCCAATACGTAAATGAAAGACCAGAATTAGGAATACACTAAGTAAAGAGATTTGATCCAATTGCATAATATATCTTATATGAAGATTTTACAACTTCTAGTCATGTTTCTCTCTCATGTATGCAGTCAACCCTAAGCAGAGTTAAAATCGCGGTCAAAGTGGTGGTACAAATACTAACATGAAAACATGATTTTTTTGCTTATTAGCATGGCCTCTGTCGTATCTATTTCTCTATATTGGGATAGTGGTAAGTGGTCAAGGTTATTAATCAGTGAATAGAAAAATCTTGTCTTTTACCTCTACAGTCCTGAGAATTAAATTGTTTTAAGGTTTTCAAAACAGTTACTCTATATTTTAGTGTGGCTACATCTTGTTTATCAATTTCCAGAGGTCTCGTGATCAGATTATCTTGCTTGGGGCCAATTTCTAAAAGGAGCAAACACCCTCTGCCAATTAATTGTTCCCTGGTTACAATAATATTTCAGTCATCTGTTGAAGATATTATGACTGACATTTGGATACTGTCCTTACACTGAATGTCAAAAGGGTTTTGGAAAAACTGACATCACACAAGCCAATAAAAAAAAAATCTAAAATATAAGAAAGCACAGCATGGAAGGACTTGAACAGTAAAGCAGTGCACTGGCAGACATTCCTTTGTATGATATGAGATACCGGCCTGGATGCTTATCTCATTGGTAGATATAGGTTTGATTTAGGAAGAATGTTTTCCAGCTGAGTAGTATTCAAGTTGCCAGATGTCTTTATTATAAGAAGGCTATAAACACAGTGTGTTTTAGGGTGCTGGAAAATCTAAAAGCTGGCTTTTTCCCATCCCTGGGGGGAAAGAATCTTGCAAAGAACAGTTGTCAATTTTATAAATAACACCCAAACAAAACCTTTTTGCTGCATTCTGTGCAACCACATAGCTGATGGGCTGTAATGTTCAGATTATTACAGTCAATATTCAACGTTCAACAGCAAGCAACATGAACTGCTGTCCTTCGTCTCTCCTGGTGTGATGCTCATCTATGCTTATAGTCTGCTTCTCTCATACAATTCAGCTATAAATACCATTGGTATCTTGCTTTGCTAATAGAATTCAAATTCTTTTTATTCAGGAGCACTGGACCTCATAAAATTTGTTCCTTAAAAATTTTCTGGGTAGCTCTAATGCTATCTAGTTTATAGGTGCTTTAAATATTTTATCAGGTTATGCTTTGAAATGTCCAGTCAGGTTAAATATTTTTTGTCTTTAGATCTGTTGTTTCCATGTGGAAAAGACAGACCTATGTAATTTCAGTTCAGCATTCCACAATTTGCTTTACTCCTAGACAATACCACTTAAAAAACATATATCATACAAGATTCAGCCTACCCAATATCAATTAGAAAAGCATGTTTGCAAGGCTTAGTTAGTTGAAACTTTCCCAGCAGGATTACTGTGAGAAAAATAATGTATTTTCACTCTCAGTTCTTGTCAATTGGTCATAAACCAGTTCTTATTCACCAGAAACTCTTTGAAGTTCAATTTACTAGAACAAAATTCATTCAACCCATTGTTTTTTCAAGTTTTAATCACCTAAAAATGCTGCTTTTTATTTTTCTTGCCACAATGCATACTTATTTCTAACATGTTTTCATATTAATTTGCGTATCAGAAAGCTCTGTTTGACTGATGCTTTATCATCCTATTACAACCATTTCACTTCTGTTAGCAGGCAGTAAAATACATTAACATATGTACATTTTCTGGTACAATTATTTTGCAGAAAAAGTATGAAGTGTCCTCTGAGTGATGCATAAAAAATTGCTGAAGTTTTGGTGTATGGAGAAAAATTAAGTCTATAAAGTAACTGTGGCAAAGAGATGAATGGAAATAGTAAGGAATTAACCTACTAGGTAGGTGATTAATAACTTGATCAGGTACCACCTGAAGCACAGGGGGAAGTGTAGTACCATGCCACTAACGCTTATCATGGAGATTCAAATACTCTACAATTTTGCCAAGTACTATATTTTTCCCCAAATAGCCAATATCCCTGTTTTTTAAAATGGAAATCTCACAAAAGGTCTTACCTATGCTTCATTTACATGCTTAGTTACTTTTTTTCCTTCAAAGGTGGACAGACTCTAGAATAATTGTTAAGAATTAATTGAGTAAACTAACTACTCTTTCTCCAGGGCATAACAACCCTAAGGGGTTGCTCAACCTTTGTAATTAGGCAAGATGACTTTAGCAGAGCATTTAGTCCAGTCTTCAGTTCACTGCCTAACAGTGACAGTATTAGCACCTGCTCAGCCAGGAAAAAAAGTAGGTTAGTAATATACAGTAATCCCCATTGATACCCTTACAGTCTCTGCTTCCCTTCTCCAGCACCATCTCTGTGGCTAGGATTTCCATTGAAATTAGGATAGATAATTTCCTTGGGTACCGGTGCTGTGTGTGTAGAGAAAAGAACAAGAATGGCAACAAGGACTCCAAGGTTTCTTTGCCTAAGGCTTCATTTTAGTACCTCCATGGAGCTCAATTTTTCTTTCCTACTCTTCCCACTTTATTATCCTTTTCTACCTCCCACTGACACAGACATGAGGTTTCATGAAACATGCCCTTTTAGCTGGAATATCTCTTTATTTCCAGGCCTTTCACATCTATCATGAGCTGAACCACCATCCTTAGGCTGCATTTACTGTGAAGGTATCTCGGAAATTATGTCAATAAAACTTTGCAATGGGATTCTAACTGCCCTCCCGAAAAGCTGGCCCCACTTTGGCTCAGCTGGTAAGAAATCCATTAATTTCTTAGCTACATTTTGCTGAGGTCTACAAACTGCAGCTTGAGAAGGGATATGTAAGACAGCATTTGTGCCCTTCTGATCTCAATCCACCTGGCTCCAGGCCATTTCTTCATGTCACCTGAAGGTCATTACCAATTGAGCCAGCTGGCAATGGCCTCGAGGAGCTGATATTTTTTCCCTTTGCATTAGATCTGCAGAAATCTCTTGCCAAATAGGCCTCTATCCAAAGCCATGGAAATTGTTTGAAATGTACTTGAAAACCAACTTTACCATCTAGAAAAGATAGAACCATAATAGGAGATGCTCCCATCTTCAGAGATTTCCCACAGGAGTTATGCCCCTGTAACATATCCCTTAGACAGCAAAGGAGAGACATTGAAGCAGCTTGTTTAAGGGCATAAACATAGGAAACTGTGTACCAAAGATTTTAGACAGTCCTTTAATTCCTTGTGACATGTACAGATTCTGAAAGATGTCTCCTACTTGAGTTGCTGTTTCAATTGGTTCTTGCCTCTAACACAGAAATGTTTCTATATCCTCCATGACTGCCATGCATATGGCTGCTGACAGCAATGGAATTCTATCCAGAGGGATGTATAAAACTAGGAAAGGCTATGGACCAGAGATGTGAGATGCATGTTGAGTGAGTGTGATTTAGCTACCAATTACATCCACACAGGGAAGGATTTCTCACATCAACCTTTAACATAAATAGAAAAAGTAGTATAAGGTTGTAGTCTCCCAGTAGCACAGTATCTTACATAGAGCCCACACATGCAGAGACTGGATACACTTACTCTGTAGATCAAATATCTGTCTGTAGAGCAAATATCTCCACCATGTTCTGATTGGAAGCCAGTGGACTGTCAGTGATCCCAGCCTACTCTCTATACTCTGGTATGTAGGAAGCAGCAGTTGCTCAGCATGTTATAGCATGCTTATGTTCATTGCCTACACTTCATTCAGTATTTTAAAAGGCTTATGTATCTTGTTTGTGTATCTGATTCCCCTAGCTATATGTGTTGGTTTAACAGGAGGCATTATCTCCCTGAAGTTATTCTGTATATGTTATGACATATATGGAAAGATAGTTAGTTTCTTTGAAGACTAGTAAATATGGGCTGTGTCTATATCTCATTAAAGGCAACTGGAATCATTCCATTGACATCAATTGGCTTTATATAAGGTGAATTTAAAAATGCCTCTCTTGAGTGAGAGGAAGTAGATCAAATTGATGAAAGGGAAAAAAAAGAGAGCTTACTGACTTCCTTTTTTTGATCAATAATAGCACCTGGCATACATGAAAAAACAAAGGGTTCTTACAGATAAATACAAAAGGAAAGAAAAACTTAAACAAAGTATATTTAGTGAGGAGAAAACTCTACCATGTCCTAATCTGTGAAAGCACTGTCAACAATAATTCAAGAGGGGTCTGTGAGGTATGAAGCAACTTTAGAAGATCTCCTAGGTCTTCCAGACAAGTACTTTGTTCTGAAAATGAAAATATGTAACATGTGCCATTAGGCTTAGAGTGTTCTCTATGCTGACTCAAGTATCTTTGTCATAATCTTTCTTTCTGTGTAATAGAATAGATATCCTGAAATATATATCAAAATATATGCCAAAGTATTTATTATATAAATATTCCAAGTGTGAGATTTTTATTCATATTTATAAATATGTTTGTATACATAACTTTCAAGGACTTTTCTATCCAGCAAAAAATACTCTAGATTAAGGCAGTACTCATAAGCACATTCACTCTCCTTCCTTTTTCCCTTCTCCCACCCCATTAGAAACAAAGTCTGTAAAAGAACCAGAAATTACAGGGGATAATGTTGTGTGTACTGTAGCAACTTTTTATTAATACAATAATTCCATTCTGTAGTTTAGTTACTGAGTGATGATATGCTGTATAAAGAACAGGACTTTTTTGCTCTTATTAGGGCAAGACGAAAAACACAGGTATTTGAAAACACACAGAGGTATGCAAAATGATGTTTTGCTGATAAAAAGATCAAAGTATAAAGTAGTAAAAAGATAAAATCTGGTTGTTAAATTAACTGGTATCTTGTCTTTATCTTACTACAAAACTTCTTTTCTAAAAGTAGAACCTATCAGATTTAAAGCTTAACATAAATTCACCAAGCTGTTTTATAAAAAGTTGTGTAAATATTAGGAGTTCAGGGAACTTCCTGATCTCCTTTGCAAGGAGGCTGAACGTGATCCTGGAAAGTTCAAAGTGAAAACTTTGAGCATCTAGGGAAGTTTCAGAGAAACCATGGGTATATGGAACAAATTTAAGTGTCTTCAGTGTAAAAACATTTGACAGTTTAAAGTTCCTGAGTTATGTCTATGGATGACTTAATGAGGGCTTTAGGATGATCAGATGCTTACCTCCAAGTCCCTTCACTCTGGTAGTCATAACAATAATAACACTTGCTTTCTTCAACTAAATATACCCTAGTTTTATATTTACTATACTAGATATACCATACCTCCATAGTGCAAAGTACTATTGTACCTAAACTAATTTAAACTCCCTATACCCCCTCTAAAATCCTTGAAAATTCTATGAATAATGCTACTGTACTGTCTTTTAGCTTCAGGACAAAAAAGGTGCTCTGTATTTCTACGTGAATTAAGAATTTCAGTGTTTGAAAGCATCTTCTTTTTTAGTTTATAAGCAGTATGTTACTTCAATTCATGGTGATCAGCAGTTTTAGAACTATTCAAAACAGCATTTTTCAGAAAAAAATGGTAGTTGTACCACAGGAAGTTTCAGGCATAAAATTCAATATTTATGTGTGCATGTTTTGTTCTTTAATATTAGCAAACGCATGTAACTCAGTGAAATAGAACACTGTCCACCATTCAATTTGGACAATGGATCATAATGGATGTTTTACCAAATCTTCATTATTTCTTTACTCTTGCAGAACATAGTATTGAATTAATTTTAGTATTGGAATGTCCCACAGACAAACTTTGTAGCTCTGCCTTTTACCTCTGTTTTTTAATTCAATAATTTTTTTTCAGATTTACAGCACAGAAAAGAAAAAAGCATCTATCTGCAAAAAAATCTTTAAATGCTATTTTTTATTTGAATAAAGAAAGACACAGGTGCATTTATGTTCTTTTGTTAATCCACTGTGATAAGGATACTACAATAGGGTAGGTAACATGGATACCTAAATTCAGATTTTGCCTTTTTTTTTCTTTTTCTTTTCTTTCCTATCACTGTGGAGAAAGAGAATCATGAAAATTAGCTTGAAAAGAGAAATTTTCCAAGTGATGACCTCATATTATCAAACATTTAAAATATTCTATATCATTAGTACGATTTTTTCTTCTTTTTTCTCTTTCTTGAGTAAAGAAAACATCTACACAAATGCACTTCCCACAAAGGAATAATCTTTTGAAACCCACATATTTGGATTATCTGTAATAAAGTTCATTATAGAGTTCTTCCCTTCTTCCTGCATACCACGTGCAAAATGTGGGAAACATCTTGAGATCTTGAATTAAAAAGCAATAAAATATTTTATCAAAGATGACCCAGTTGGAGCACTGAACTAGTAAAGAGTAACAACTATGACAGGCTTTTTATTGTGAAAAGAGGAAGATATAGATTAATTATTTTAAAAAAGGAACTGAAGAGGAAATGATGTGAGCACTTTTACCTGCTAAAGATCCTTATTAAATACATTAGCATGCATTTTGAACTAGTGTCTATGGTAATAATTGCTCTTAATGGTGTGTCAAGTTACTCTTGAACAGATAAAAGGACAGTGCAGTTATGTATAATGCTAGAGGGTTTTAGTTTATTAGATAACACCATACAAAAAGGAGCCTTGAAATAGCTTAAAGTTCTTTTGCAGTATTCTAACATAAATGCAGATGTTTGTAGTTACTACCATTTTTTGCCTTCAATAAAAATATAGCAGGTGTCAATAAAATTTAAAAAGTGAAGGAAATAAAGGAAATAAAAAAAATAAAAAGGACTAGTGCAAAGAATTCCACAGCAAAGAACGTAAAAGAGCTGTAAATGAGCAGAGTTAAGACCGGATAAAATATTTGGAAAACGTATCCCATTTTTTACAAGAGCTGGTATTCCAATGCATATTTTTCAGTGGCAAATGCCCTGTATGGTTCTTAATAACCTTTTAGTACTACCTATTCCAGAGGAACCCTTTCCTGTTTCATACGGCAAAGCAATTTGCTTTGTGGAATGAACAGGAATCTGAAAAGTCCAGACAGAGAAATCCAATTTCATCTCCAGACAGCCACAGTGCTATGTGCCTTCCATTTTAATGACTGGTGGATTCTATTTCCATTTTCCTGGCATCATAGAAGACACTGGCTTTCCTGTCTAGTGAAGAATCAGTTAAAAAAAAATCAGTTTTATATTTTTTGGAGGGTTATTTATGTTGAACAATGCTTGTAATGCCATTTATTAACACCTTACTTCCTTCTTCCATTAATTCAGATAAAATGGAATTGCCGGGTTAATGAACTGTAGGCTTATATAAATTCTGTCTGTTGCTTCATCAGCCTTTTCTTATTCTATGGCATCAATCCGTCAAGCGTGAGCTGATTGCAGACTTCTAAAAAGTAAAACACCTCTTACCCAAAGACTGAAGTTGCATTTGGGCCTCTGAAACACCCATGAGCTTCTCTATCAATCTATAACACATTTTAAAAACTATATTTTTTATTTTTCCTCCTCTCGTCCTAGAATATCATATTTAGGAATTTTTTAGGTTGGTGAAACTTGGTCCCCAGAGGAATGACTTGTTTTACATGCTAGTTCCAACAAAAGAATCAAATTTGACCTGATATTGAAAACAATTTTTGGAGGAATATTTACAGGTTTAGATGGCAAAACTGTAATTTGTTTACATATAGTGAAGTCTCTTGATCTTAGAAATACATTGAAATTGAATTATTTAATTGCTAAATATTTGAGTATCTTTTTATTCCTGTTAAAGGTATTGCACAATTTCACCAGTAATAAAGGCTCTCCTTTGCTACACACTCCACTGTTTGCATATACATCAGTGTATGTGTTCAGACCAGAAATAATTGAACTCAAAATTTTCAGTGCATGGGAAATTAAAAAAAAAATTGCCCTACTTAAAACAAAGTGAAGGCAAGCATGTCATTAAACAGTAATTCAAACCAATTTGCATAGAAATATGAAACAATTTTAAAATCTAAATTCTTAGACATTGATCTATGATGTTCAAAAGAGGATCCCTAAACTTCTAGTTATGATTGAACTGTCTGAGCACTCCTGGCAAGGAACTCCTGGATTTTCAGATCTCTTGATTCAGTAGTATCAAGG
This sequence comes from Pithys albifrons albifrons, assembly GCF_047495875.1. Classification (NCBI taxonomy): domain Eukaryota; kingdom Metazoa; phylum Chordata; class Aves; order Passeriformes; family Thamnophilidae; genus Pithys; species Pithys albifrons. Next base: position 59,630,335 of record NC_092460.1, read on the forward strand.
ACCATTTGACATTTGAAATGGAAACACTGGGATTTGGGGACAGTAAACCTGGAGCTTCTGACCCCCAGTCCCTGCAGCCCAGAGAGTTGATAGGTGATGTACTGAGAAAGTGGGCAATCGAAAATTGGTGGATTTTTTTTAAAAAAGTATTCCACTGAACACTATTCCTTCAGAAATTAATGAAACTCAGTTTTGCTTGTAAAATAGAAGCTGAATAATGTGACTGTAATAAACCAACATTTGCTACATTTTTGGGGAAAGCTGAAATCCTTTTGAACAATTTAATATTACCTTTCTCCTTTTGCAAACCGTTCATGAGTACTACATTACTTACTTTTTGACCGTAGAAATTATCTTAACTAGTATATACATCAATTGGGGTTTTTTTTGACTAAAATGACTAAAAACTCATTTGATACTTAAACAGCAATTGGTATAGTTTACTCCTAAATCTTTCCCTAACCTGACAGTAGACATTATTACTTTAGAAACACTTTATTAACCTATTGGAAGAAAAAGAAAATAAAAAGAGAATGTCACAACACAGTTTTTCATTCTGTACTATATTTGTATTATATTTGTTTTATTATGTAGTGCCATATGTTACTAAGAAAACTACATGAATCTACAAACCTGTGAATTATCTAGTTAAGTGACAACATGGACAGAAATTAAAGTTTCACTTGCTCTACTTGCACATATGCATTTCCTTGCATCACCCAATACTAAAGGACAGCTAAGTACAAATTTGATTGGTTTGGGGGAAGGTTTGGGGGAAGCTTGCTTGCTAGATTTGGGGGGTGGGGTTTGGTTTGTATAATTCTTTTATCCTATTTTTCTCCAGTTTCCCATGAGGAAAAAAACCCAAACCCAAACCAACCAACCAACAAAGGGAAAAAACCCAAACCCCAAACCAAACAAAAAAACCAGCAACCCACCCCTGCAAAAAAAAAGACTAGAATTTTATCAATTATTTTCTCACTGAATAACATTTCTGAAGCTTTTCCCAAATGCTTCACTTTGAGCTAGATCAATATGAAGAAAAGTGACATCATAATTTTTTTAATTAGCCCTAGCATATGCAGAAAGTTATTGAATATCAGGTAGCATGTAATATACTTATCAACTGCTTAATTGCTTTAAATGTTGCCTAAAATTGAGGAAAAGACTTTCAAGACATTATTAGTACAGGTAAAGTAGAGAGCAGTTCCTTAATGAAAGCTTTCAAGTGCACAAAGTATACAGGCACACACAGAGAATAGGGTCCTTACAAATTAATAGCAACACTTAATTATCATATCCATTCGGTTTATCCAACCTGAGAACTTTTTGCCCCTGGTACCACCCGAAGGTTCTGGGCCTTCTCTTGTTTTACCTTGTTGCTCTGGTCCAGGTACATGTGTCCAACATGATGTCCTTGCTGCTATCTTATCCACTGAAAACACAGTTAAACAAAATTCAGGAATGTGACATAAACCGTGAGAAACTGAGAAATTGTTAGCTGCTACCTGAAGTGTGAGAAACTATAGAGCTATACAAAAATCTATAAATTTTTTAAATCTAAAAATATATAAAAATCCTAAAACATCATACAAACAAAGTCAACATACTTCTTAACATCCTGGAGTATGCCATTAACATTCTGAGGGCTAGTCATTAACTACTATACACATATGAAAGGAAATGCATCCTTACTACTATCTTAAGAGATGTCAGGACATTTGAGTTTGAAATATGTTTGCATTCAGCAATGCAAGAAATGTTTATTTTTTAAATTAATCTTGTGATTGTAATCTGTTTCACTCCTTAATTCTTCTTATGGTTTTCTGTTCCACTTCCTGACTAATATTTGCCTATTTTTTCTCTGTAACTGTAAGAAAAGCAGTCTGAAGGTCATTAGTAGTCTTCATTTGATCACTCACCAAATGATTTTTTCCCTGTATGATGGCTTCACAGTATATAACTTAAGCATTTTAATTTTTACCCTGCAAGCTGATTGCTAGAACTGATTACTTGGAAAAATTCCTATCTGCTCAATGTTTTTGAAGGCTTAAGAAAACCTTTTTTTAGTAACATCATCTCTTTTGGCATATTCTTCAAGAAATCTTGAACTGTTTATCTTAATTATTGTTTTTATTTATCTTTGTGGTCATCATCTGGAGAAATGCTTAATCTTATCAGCTTTGTTTTATCGCCAAACTCTAGTTTCTGTGAAACAAATTGGGATTTTGTTGTTTTAGTGTGCTGGGACAGAAAATTGACTTTCAGTTGAAAAACCTTGGCAAAAAGAGGGGTATGAGAATAAACTTCTAAGTTAGATCAAGTTTTCCTATCATGGGATCTTAGATTCTTAACTCAAGGCTCATTCTCAGCAAACAAAGCACTTTTAGAACTAATTAGGCTTACTGTGACTTAGTGAGACTGAAACTCTTAGCAAAAACCTTCATTAGCAATACTAAGCATGACAGTGATCACCAAAACGTGGTCTTGTAGGAGTCAAGGACTGAACTGCCAGCAATTAGTAGACTGTATCTAACTATAATACTGTTAAAATTGCTATATAGAACATCTATGATATTAAATCCCTGATTTGTTTCAATAGGTGACTCCTGGAAAATAGTGAAATTATGGACTTGCAATAGCTAACAACCTTATCTATCATATTTTCTACATTTCAGACACATGTTCTTTGCTGAGTTTCAGTATCTTAAGAGGCATGATGCATCCAGCTCAGCTTGTTACTTCATAATACCCATAATACCATTACTGTATTTAACAACCCTATGACATCCTTCTAAGATAACTTAATATTAATGCATTTCAAAGTGGTATTATCCAGTGTTGAAAATGCAGTAAAGTAAGGGGGGAAAAACCCACAAAGCACCACAAAAAATCAAAACAACAAACAAAAACCCAACCCACAAGATAAAACAAACAAACAAAAAACACCAAAAAACTACTATCCAGAATTCATGTACAATATGTTGATAAAATGTATTAGAAGTATGTTAAACACTGAAAAATGGTTTTCTGCAAACTTTCTCCTAATTCCTTTGAATGGGTGGTGAAAGCCCTTTCATTTTAGTTTAAGGTATTATGTTTAAGAATGAGACACTATCTTGTGTTTTGTTACAAGTGTAATTTTGGCAATTTAAAGGTGGACACATTTTTAAATTGCTACTTTGGGCAGTTCTGAATATAGAAGTTCTTCAAAACATGATCATTCCTGAGAAACATTCATCACACAGTTTTCAAAATGAGCTCCAAGTGACCATGGCTGTACTATAATAACATTCTAAAGCTACTTAATTTGCAGTTCCTAAGGAGTAAACTTCATGTTCGCATCACTCTGAAAGATAATTTGAAAGTTCATGCATGTTTTCATTTAAATTGTTGTTTCTTCAGAGTGATTTCACAGGGAAATTTATTTATAAAAATGAAGAAATCAGGAAACCTCTACTTTATTTTATACCATGTTAGGCATCCCTAAATAAAAAATATGAACTCAAGTTTGTTAAGACCAGCTTCTCAGGTCTAAGGGGCAGATAGTGGCTCCTGTGGTATGCAGAGCACTATGCCAAAAAGTGGAAAATAAATTGGCAGACAGTTCCAGGAATAGGCTGAACACACCTGAGTTTGTAAACTAAGCTTTGAGCAGTTTGTGAAAATTCATGTACCCTAAACATTTGTGGTTAGGTCTGTTGTTTTCAAAGAGTAATCTACCTGAGTTTCCTACAACCTATTAAGATGAGTATGTGTGCTTTGGTTTCAGGCTCTGGTCTTGATCCAGCTACAATGGTTTGAGTGTTTCTTTTATGGGACTGCAAAACAATTGCGAAAAGAAAATAAATTAGTCAAATAATTTCATTGTCCGCCATTTTCTTAGCCAGAAATGCAAGAACCTTTTAAGACTCCAGAGAGCTGAAGGTGACAAGAAACACAGTTCAAATTTCAAACTCCCCTCATAGTTCTTTTTCTTTTGGCCAGTCTGAGCTCACTAACTGAAGTCTCCAGGTGTCTGAGTTTTACTAAAAGCAGAAATTAACATCTGCTTAGCATGTAACAAATGTGACACTGTTTTTAATAACAGCCCAATTAAAAAAGCAAATAAGTTCAAAACAAACAAAAACTCCTCATGAATACTTTATAAGATTGAACTGGTACAAGTGATGCACGTTCTAATAAATTTTTCTTCATAAAAATCTTGAGTCTTTTCATCTTTAGGGAGAACCTAAAATGTTGATCCTTCATCATGGGGCCTTATCACTACAATTACAGTTGGCCCAAAGTACTGAGTGGTTCTTCTCAAATCTTTACAACTGTAACTGCCATGCTAATGCCTCTGAAAGAAAACATTCAACAGAATTCAGTAATTTGTTTCCTGCTTTTATTATTTTTAAACGGGAATGAGCCTAATTGCTATAAAATGTAGCTTCCAGCTGTTAGTTCTAGGGTATAGATTTTTACTGAGTGAATGTATTATAGGAAGTAACTCTGATTATCTTGGATGCTGTGAATTTCATGCTGTAGCTGTCAGTTCTATTAATTCCAGTCCTGTACACCTGAATCTCGAGACTGACTGAGTAGTCAAAAATCTGCGTATGTAATGAATTAGTTCCTTCAGGATAAGTTTTCCCTTTTTATTTTTTTTAATGAGATGGTTTTCATCTTGGATAAGGTGAGATTGCTGTTGTACTGATAATGCCTTGGCTTTTCAAATGTAACTGATTATAAACAGGGCAAGATCAAGCACATTCTTCAGTGAAATGGAAATAAACCTGCACAGTATTGATCAATAAAGTTAATCTCTATGGCTCAAAGCACCTCTGGTATATGCTTTTTTTTTTCTCTTGAATACTAAATTAATAATCCTTGTGTATCCAGAGTAACAGAGGACATTTCCATGTATTTATTTACCCATGCTTAGAATTCACTGATATTTTTTTACAGGGATGTCATACATGCATCTGACTGTATGGATATAAATCATGTTATTTTGAAATATTTAGTTGCATTAAGTTGTAACAGGGTGGGTTCTAAAAGACACCAGGAAGTGAGAAAAAAGCGTTGTTGAGAGGTTAGCAAAACAGCATCTTTATTACCAGAAGTGGCTAAGTAACAGGAGTTTTGAGGGAAAAAAATAATGAGGGAGAGAGAGAAAGAGGGAGACCAAGGCAATAAGCCCAAATGTGTAAGCACCTCACTCATCAAGGGTTACTCACGCAAGGTTGTTTTACCAACTGAGAACATTTAGATTCTCTGGAGAAAGAAGCAGGGACTGCAGTCTCTAGGTGCTGGCTGGCTCACAGCAATAATGTGCATCCACGTTATTCTAAGAAACAAGGTCTTCTCGTGTACTGAGCAATCGACCAGAGCACAAGTCACCTGCTTTTGAGATACAGTCTGCAAGTGACGTCTGACTGGGCAGGTGTGGCCAGCACCACCCAGAGAGAGGTCTCTGGCTCTACCTTCTTGTTATATAAGGGTCCCCTATTTGTGCATGTGCACAGGCATGGGAATTCCCCCTGAGCATGCATATAATAACTTAGGGTCTCCAGAAAATTGGTCTGGGGTCAGCCTTCCTCTCCTTCCTCTTCACTTTCTGCTCCAAATGTCCTGTAAATGCTCTCAGCAATTCAGAGAAAACCAATTATCTCTAGTTTACACAGAGCTCCGTCTTCAAGGGTGAAGTTTCCCTCTTATCAATGCTTGTTACCAGTAGCTCAGTAGGAAAAGCATAAACTTCATCCAGGTGGCCAGCCAAAAAAACAGACCAAAAATGTCAACAATTTTAATTCCCAATACAGAAGTGTATTTCAGGCTGGAACACATAGAAGGTGTAGTTATTTGAGTTAGAGAAGAAACCTGTAAAACAAAAAACAAAAGCCCAAGACCAGACAATTTTAAGTCTCAACATAATAGGCTCTCTTTTTGTTATTTCACATTTCTGAGGTTTGAGTAAATAAGGATGGCAGCAGGTTAGGATTTTTTTTTTCAATTTCCCACACCCCCCAGGAAAAAAAAATGGTGGCTTAGCAAGATCAAGCTTTTTGTCACCAGTTTTGATGGCTTTTCAGTTAGAAAACATTTCTCAGATCTAGGAGTAGATTTCTCTCCAAAGTGAGAGAAAAAAGAAAGATCTGTTGTGGAACTGACCTGCATCTGGCAATCCCAGGCACATTTCTCTCACTGCCCTCATTCTGGTCCAATTCCTCTCTCTCTCATCTCCCCATTTTCTGCTTCACAGGTTCTGAGTTCAGAAGGATATTATAGGAACTCCTCTACAGGAATATCTAAGATGTTTTCATAAGTGGAACTGTTACAGTTGAGTTAAAAGAGAACACCAGCTTCTTTGATTTTTTTGAAGGAAGAAAAAACCAAGGTTATCTTCTACATGAAATTTTGAGATTTTTGAATGCCTCATGGTTTCATAACTCCAGTTTCAAATTATCTCTAATTATGTGTTCACAAGGAAGATTCTGGTTACACAGAAATGGGGACAGACAGTCTGTGGTAGGCAACTAGTTCATTTTGCAAATTCATGACAGTAAGGTCTACATTTATGATAACTCTCCATACGAAACAATGATTAAAATGAAGACCACAGAAAATCAACTACTCAACAGACTGAATATCATCTATCTATAGGGTGGATGCTGAGTCCGGACATTTTGCAAGTAGCAAAAATCCCTGACTCCAGTCAATAGTTTAAAATAAAATGTTTAATTTCATGAGCTGATGTGGCATACAACTACTTTTTAGCTTAAAGACTGTGTCATAGAAAAATTGTAACAAGATAAGTATTTTCCATCAATGGGGAAGTTTTGATATCCGGTGATAAACAGCAGTGCTAACTTCAAAATCAGTAAATCCAGTAGTCTTGTTAGTTTGAGTGGGGGGGTTTTGTTTTGCTTTGCTTTGGTTTGGGTTTTTTGTTTTTTGGGGTTTTTTCCCAACTTTATATTTTCAAGCAATTTTTGGAACTGTTGTAATCCAGCACCTGTGCAGGACATAGAATTGAGTGACTCAGAAGATAATCTACAGTGAAAGCTGCCTTAAGACACCAACAAGCCCCTGCTGCAAAGAAAGCTACATGGAGAAAGAAACAATTCTGGACTGACCTGTAAGACCTCTAATCTGTGCAGAAAAACAGAGTTGAATGCTGGAGATGAGAAGGAAAATGTGGACATACATACAGGCCAGGAGGAAATAAAAAAAAAGATAAACACCTTAATTTAGATTTTTCCTTTATTTTGGGAATGAGAGATTAAGTTCATTATTTATAGAATGAAACCATATTCAGTCACTCAGAACTCCAAAATGGTTCTTGCTAAACTAATTTTAACTAACATTAGTTAAGGGATTGCCTAAATTTTCTTGTGTGTTAGCATCATGCAAACTGCTGATCATAAAATTTTGGTATATTTAGCTGCTACTAAATGATGTTAGGACCAGATAAACTATGAATATCACAGAATACACTTGTATGTCTCTGCAATAAGTAACCTCTTAATATTATAGAAATAAATGAAAGGTGTCTAGCTAAACAGTCACAGGAGAATTCTGATATTCAAAAATTCCCAATTAGAGGGCTGATCTGGAACAGGACTTAAGATTTGCATACCGCATACCGTTATGACTAAGTAACTAATTGTGAGGTGATAGACATATGGAATGTGTTGCTTTCCAAAGACAGAAAGATATTCACATTGATATTATTACTAATATGTTTAATAATAGAAATATATGATTAAAAACTGTGTTTCAGAAGACTGGATTTTTGAGGTACCCTGTGTTGTTTTGCTGCTTAGGCAGTCCAATTTCCCAGCCATTTTGAGCCAAATTTCCCAGCCATTTTGATTTATATCAGCAAAGTGCTTTCTTGATAAAATAGTATTCTTTTTTAAACTGTTATAATAGTAAAACCTTTTCATATTTGGCACAGTAAAAATACATCAAGCCATATTAAGCTGTTAAGAAAATTGTTATGTGGTAAAAATGGAGAATCAATGACTGAAAAAAATGTGGGTAAAGTTAATTTGTTGCCTCTGGGTAGATCTATAGCACATGCTATGAGCTAAATAAATGAGCTCGAGGTAACAGGTCTTCTTCAGGATTCTGAACTACCATGATTATTTCAGTGTTTATTACAATATTCTATACTCTCACTATCTAAAACAAGAGCAGTATGAACCTCAAATGACAGAGAGCTTGTTTCCGGAAGACTTAACAACAGTTTGAAGACACATGTCCTTTAAAAGCATGTAAGTATTTAAAAAAAAAAACAAAAAAAAACCCCAAAAAACCCCCAAACAAACAAACAAAAAACAAAGCAAAACAAACCCAAGATTAGAAATGTTGTTTAGATTTCTACACCCTCCAACTATGTACGCTGTAGTTTATAGAGGCATTGAACTGACATCAATCAGTAGTTGAACAAAGAGTTATGGCACCTTGTCCTACTTTAACTGCCTTGAACAAAAAGATAACCGTAGTTGTCTTGGCAATACACAAAGCCTTCAAGAAAAGTCTACAAAAAATTCTCTAAGTAGGTCATTCTGAAGATCATAGTGATTAGAAAAACAATTTAGCATGGATGCTAAGCATCTCTGAGTTTTCTCTTATTTTTTCTCTTGCCACTAACACAGTTTGAGTTTTCAACTTCCACCATGTAGGCTTCCATTTTTCTTAACTTTGAAACAAAAATGTCCTGCAAGGGAAAGACAGGATCATTAGCCACTACAATTTTGTGAAATGCCATATCTGGTTTACTTAAATAATTCCTCCCTACTTTGATATTGAAGGTTAGAAACACACTTTTAGGAACTCTTTGTTCTTTCCACCCCCGACCCCCCCGACCCCCAATGTCTTATTTTGCCAAATTTCTAGCAGCATGGTTAATAATGGAAAGGTATTTTTGAGTTTATTTTTTTTCTTCTACCTCTAAATTATTTTGTATTTTCTAAATGACATACAAGGCATGGTATTAATTGATTGATTTCAATTAGACAAATATTTGTTAAAATATACAGAGTCACAGTATGATAATACAACAAATACCTTGACAGAAATATCATTTCCTATTTTCTTATAGTAAAATTGGAAATATAAATTATATGGTCTGTATAACAAGGAAGGCATTCTCTTACATATTTGAGAAATACATCTTTGGTGATTTGTTGTATCAGAAATGGTGCAGCAGAAATTAGAAAGTTACTGCAGATGTTTCATTAATCATATATTTCTAGGCATTGTATAAATAATGATAATTTAAGTGCATTTCTTCATAATAATAGCTGAGTTATCTCTTCATTGTTTAATTTAACATGTGTTATGTAACTTCAACAATTTCTTTCAGTGATCCCTTCTTTCAGCTTTTTTTTTTCAGCTTTAAATTATTTGTATTAGTGTTTATAGCTCTCTCTGCTCTCTCCTGAAATCCAGGGGACACACATAGTGTTTTTCAGTTGGTTGTTTAGCTGTTTTTTCCAAACAAGCTGCCTGACAGTCATTCTTCCTTTTTCAATGTCTTAAAATTAACTTTCTCTACATAAATTGTAGTGGGTAGAATTTACAATACTATTTTAGTTTTCTTTTCATCAAGTTAACTTTTCATCCAACTGGCAGTTCTCTCAGCATTTTAAAACCATGACTGTGTAGGATTCACACAAATATTCCTATTTACTATTTGTCTGATGTTCAGCCAGTTGAGTTATTGGAAGGCTTGTAAAGGTGCAGTATTTTGGCTTCCAGAAGAAATGCCAGTACATTACTTCACTCCTGACCCAACAATGTAAATTGTCTGTAATAGTTACTCCATTGAGTAACACTTAAAAACTGAAGGTGCTTTCTTCAGTTTTACAACCATGTGGTGTACAATTTGACAGTGTTAATGGACATAGCATTTTTATTTGATTAGTTTCCACAAATTTTCTCATAAGCAGATCCTCTTTTTTATCTCTTTCTTTTCAGTTTTCTTATAGTGTTTATCAGCATCTTGTAGAGTATATTAAGTTATGCTGTTAGTGTATGTCACATGTTGTTTGTTCTCTCCCGAGAGAGAAAGATGAACAGTGTGGGTGCCACTGCAGCGTGTTTTATGCACACTTATCTTTACACTTGTATGTCCACACAAAAAAACATTGTTATACGTAACTATGCAAGTTGCTGGATTTTATGTTTTAATAATGCTGAAACAATGTGTTTTGCCCTTAGTGAAGGAGGCAGGAGATGCTCTGTGTGGCTGTGAATGTGTGTGGCTGTGAGTGTGTGTGCGTGTGTGATGTGAATGTGTGTGTGTGTGTGTGTGTGTGTGTGTGTGTGTGTGTGTGTGTGTTTTGGCTGGATGTGACAGTGGTTAAGAACAGAAGGGAGATGAGGGAATGGAATATTTATTTTACACTCAGTTAAACCTGTAACAGATGTTGTCTATCACTGCTGACTGTTATACATAGCACAGAGACTTCAATTTTCCACAGAAAACAAATCACCTACTGTGGTTTACACTTCTCAAACTTTTAGAAGTTGTTTTAAGTTGCCATGGAGGACATAAAGAGTTTGATTTCATAAGACATGGAAAGCCAGTGTGTAGATCAGAAAAGAGATTAGATAGTTTTGTTATATTCTGAACCATTGGATCAAGATGTCAAGGTGTTCGCTTCCTTCTCATAAGCATAAGGGTTATTTTATTGTTTCACTTAAACCCTCCCCCCCACCTATTATTGATTACAGAAAAGAAATGAATGACATAATGCAAAGTGGTTAAAAGAACAGTCAGCTTTAATCTTTGAAATGCTATATAGAACTTTTCAAACCTTGCACATGAGCATATTAAAATGGTGTGTCTAAACTTTGCATTTAAGCATTACTTTTTATTCCTTGAGACCATGGGCACAGTATACAAAAGAACTAGAATATCTGAAGATTATTCGATTCATAAATTTTTCTCTTCAGATTGTCACATTTTAGACAAAAATGGAGTTAGTAAGAATTTTAATGTATAATTTTCTAAACATCTTATAAATTTTTTTAAAAGTATACTGATTTTTTCTTGTTCCTAGGCATATTCTTCTGTGGATTATAGTGCTTCTAATGTATTGAAACTGAATTCAGGGCTTAAACTTGCTTAACTCACAATTCCTTATATTTTCAAATGTTCTTCCATCTAATTTTTTCCTCAACAAATAGTGATGAAAAATGCATTTTTTTTTAAACCCTAAAGCTGAAGTGTCTAAGTTTTTACTTGAGAAGCTGGCTGGGTGTAAAGCTGTTCACTCAAATGCATTTGCAGATTGTTGAGTTTCACATGTTAATACATAGCTTGGGCTAATATTTTTACTTTAAACTCATATACTTGCCCTGTTTGTCTGCAAACAGTTTCATTCAATCTAGTATCTCCATGAGACACACAAGAGATAATGAATTGCTTAAAAAAGTCACAATCTGCCTTTTGTCTTCCATTCTCCATTGCACAGCAGTGCATCAGATATTGTATTTTAATTGCAAATCCACATTCATTACCAGTGGCACTGCAGAAGCAGCTATTCAGCTTGCAATGAGATGTTCCAAAGACACAACTGGCAATCAAAAACTGAGTAGATTGTGGCCTCTCATCTTTCTGCTCAACATAACAAAGCAGTAAAAACTGTGTTATAAACTGAAGGCTTAACACTGTAACACAAACTGATAGCTTATAAGCTAACCTTTTGGAATTGTTCAAGGGACCTCCAAATGAAAAAAAAAATAAACAACCAAAACAAAAAACAAACAAACCACAAAACAAAACAAAAAAATCCCTTAGCTGTAAGAGTTGGAATTTCAGAGCAGTTAACTGGGGAGTACAGAAACTCATATTCTCTGTTCTCAACAGTCTAAGACTTTCAACACAGAAGCATCGAGTTATGAACAAACTCTGGTGTGAAAAAGAGTTAATACAATTTAAAAGCTTGAGCACATGTAATTCCAGTCAGAACTTGCAATGTTATTTTTCCATAGGAAGTCTAGGGAATTTTATAAGACATTTTTCATCATTGTACAAAATGAGACCACTGTAAGATTTGTCACCATTTAATTGACAGAAAGGCAAAAAAAGAAAGAAGCCATATTTAATGTGTTGTCTTAGAACAAGATCACTTTCAAAATGTGTGATTTCACATGGACACAAGCTCATCAGTTTTACCCCTGGCATCTGAGGTTTCCTGAGGGATTAATATCTTCCCCTTGCTTACATTTCTCTGTACATTGCAGGAGTCATGTTTCCTGTGATGAACAAGAAAAAAATTTCAAGGCACAAGGGATTGTTCTGTTCAGGTACAACGGTCAACTTAAAACAAGTTTTCATAAAAGTTTCTGTCTGTCTTTTTATATCCACATAAATGAAAAGTGTGCATTGCACATACCCTTAAAGTAGTCACAATAAGGTTTTATACATCAAGATGAAAAATTTATGTGTTTAATTCAAAATTCAGTTTCCCTTCACTTGTGTAGAAAACTTATGTGCAAAGTGCAGAAATACTTTATTCTGAAGTCAGTTGTCTGTTTATTAAAAAAAAAAAAAAAGGGTGCTTGGAAAAGTTGAAGAGTTTAGCAAAAATATGGATTAGCATAATGTAAAAGAGCTGTTTGAAAACAACTGTTTAAAGAGTAAGAGATAATGCATAGCAAAATCTTTTCTAATATCCATAGATATTACATCACATTGCAATTTTTCATACACATTAGAACTTTGTGGGTTCTTCTGGGGTTGATTGTTTTTCTAGTGGGGCTAGAAGGAGATGTGGATTAGGGCAACACTAAATATGACATTAATGTAATGGAGGGTAAACATGAACAGACACCAAATTAGTAAAAAATACCTGTGCAATAAATAGCACTGTGGCACCTCATGGGATGCCTTTAACAACTTGCAATGTGTGAGCTACTGATAATCATATAATGCATTGCTGAGGATTTATGACACCCTAAGGGGCTGAGCAAACCAGAAAATTTTGTTTTAGAACCTTGAAGGACATTTCTTGACATTGCACTGGATGTCACTACTTTAACCATAAAATGTTAGAAATTATTTTTTTTCCTTACTTTTTCTTACAATTAAAATAGTGCCCAGTTAAAAGCAATTTTTAATAAAGAATACATTTTAAAATTATGACAGATATTAATGAATTAGACCTTATATCAGAATGCAAGGAATAAAACTGTCCTTTCATTATTTATTTGAAAACCCTAATCTTTATTTTAAACACATATTTTTAATTAATGCCTCCTAGTGTGACGTGACCTCAAGAACAAAATTAATGGAAAAAAAAAATCATGTTCCTTAAGTGATGACCTATTGCAAAACAGTAGCGCTCATCGAAGTATCCTTATTTCCCTTAATGATTTTTAAATCCCTACCTGGTATGACCCCAGTTTCTAACAGAGAAAGGGGTTTTTTTCCCTCAATGAAGCAACTGCTTAACAACCTATAACTAATACTGCACTGACATTTTTTGTGACAATGTACGTATAGTTAAAAATTTGACTATATTTTCCTTTTATTTTAGGAGTGGGGTTCATTCTAAATTTACAAGGCTTTAAGGACAAGAGAGGTACATGGTGCAGATGAAGGCTTGGGGATTCATCTAATGAAGTATCAGCACCTGCTTCTCCTGTTCCTATCCTTTTACTCTCTGATGAGCTTAAACCTTGGTTTTTTATCTTCCTTTGTTGTCAAAATGTAGCCATTTTAAGGAAAATAGATCTTTTATGCACAACTACCTATTTTGACTTCTGATATCTTTCAGAGAAAGGAGCAAATATCCCCTAAGAGGTACTTTTTCAAGGCCCCAGAAACACCTCAAGGACAGTTATTGTGCCTGAGACTTGGCAGATGTTTAGGGCATATTGTTCAAGCTTTAGGATCTTGCTCAAAGTGACTGTCAGCAATATAATAATTGGAACTCTCCTTTCAGATTTTTTTTTAAATTCTCAGATTTTGTTAATTCACATTCTTACATCTTTTCTGTAACATAATAGTTTCTGTGCCATCTCAACTTGAGTGGAAGACTGGTAAGTAGAGCTAATATTTAATCTGAGATGATAGGTTATTTTTGTCAGACTTATATGTATGTGATCATTTTGTGATTGGCTGTACTGTAGACCTGACAAATGCTTTAAAGATTGTGTAAACAACCAAACTCCAATTTTTTCAATTTTTAGACTGCACTTGGAAAATATAATCTCTCTCTTCTTCAAAGAGCACCAGTCTTTTTCTGTTTCATAAAGGATGTTGCAGTAAGCCCAGCTTAGACAACTGCTCTCTCATAAAGATATCTTTGGAGCTCACTGTTCTAGGAAGGCTAAAAAAATAGATACTGGGATGCAGTAGGTTGTAGACAGAATAAACCCTGTGCTCTGAGAAAACTCCAGTGCAAAGTTTGTGAAGTCTTATTGACACAGTGCTAATATGCTGTGTAAGCAAAGTGTGCTTATAAACATCAAAGAAAGTTAAGAAATATTTAAATGCAGGCTTATGTAAATTTAAACTGTGAGACATTAACTAAAAAAAAAAAAAGCTAAATAATCAAGCTTCACCTAATTCATTGCACATCCTCAGATCTCCAAGCTACAGTACAAGCTTATGCAATAGAAATTAAATCATAGCAGACATGAAAGAGGAGTTTGTTTCTCCTTAGATTATTTTTATGCTTCTTTCACAAATGCATTAAAATTCACCAAAAATACATGAATATGAGTTCTTCTTTAGGCTTTGTGTATGGACTAGAGAAACAATGTGAACAGATTAGGACTTTTAGATTCACTTAAACTTGCTTTTATAATAATACTTTATACCTCATTACATAGAATGAGCAAATCACAATATTACTGTTGAAACCCTGTATAGGAAGGGAGTATACAAAACAAATACTTAATTTTTAATAATGAAAGAGTGTCTTTACAAAGAGCACACACTTTTAGAGGATGTAGATGCCACAACCATAGTCCACAAGAAAAGAAAACAGATTTAGGTATACATGAGTGTAGAAGCAATTACAAAAACAATCTTTATTTATATACCTTGCATCCTCAGGGATACCATGTCCTTCTTCATTTTGCTGCTCAGAGTAACAGGAAAAAACCAAATATTTCTGGGCAATAGACATAAGATTTGATCTCATGTCTTATTTGATCTCCCCCTCTACTCCATTTTCATGAGACCCCACCTGGAACAATGCATCCAGTTCTGGGGCCCCAAATATAAGACAGATTTGGACCTGTTGGAATGAGTACAGAAGAGGGAGACAAAGACAATCAGAAGCACCTCTCCAATGAAGTCAGGCTGACAATTGGGGTTATTCAGCCTGGAGAAGAAAAAGCTTTGGGGAGACCTTATAGCAGCCTTGCTGTACCTAAATGGGACCTACATGAGAGCTGAAGAGGGGCTATTTACAAGTGGCAGGACAAGGGGGGATGGCTTTAAACTGAAGGAGGGTAGGCTTAGATTAGATACTAGGAAGATATTCTTCACTGTGAGGGTAGTGAGACCCTGGCACAGAGAAATTGTAGATGTCCCATCCCTGGAAGTGTTCAAGGCCAGGTTAGATGGGGCTTTGAGCAACTTGGTCTAGTGAAAGGTGTTCCTGTCAATGTAAGGGGGAGTTGGAAGTAGATGAACTTTAAGGTCCCTTCCAACCCAAACAACTCCATGATTCTATGACCCTATATCTAAATGAAAAGAATTTGTGTGGTAAGAAAGTCTTTTTGTGAAGAAAAAAATTCCAACAACCTCTTACATAATTCGATGTTGAGAACATATTCAAATGTTTAAAAACAAACCTACACTATTTATAAAGTAAATAAATTTTTATAATAGAAATGCTCACAAGTGGGTTTTTTTCACTATATTTTAAAAAATGGAAATGTAAACTCTAAGTAGGCAATTTCCCAAACATTATCTGGCTTACCTTCTTAACAATACCACTCAAGTCTGTGAAAAATGTAGTTTTAAAAAGTTTCTCAAAAAACCTCACTTCACTAAACAAAGGAAATCTGATAGAATCTCTTAAGAATATATTTTATCAATAAAAGCCTTTAGTGATCACAAAACCAAATACATAAACAGTGTAAAAATTTCTCCACTCTAAAGTACTTATTTTTTATCAGACAGAATTTTTCTTCTAAAGAAGAGGCTGAAGATTTTTCTTTAATTTAATTCTCCCTAAAATTTAATGGCCTTGATAATAGGCTTTCTTATAATAAATATACTGTAAAGCTAAAAACCAACCAACCATAAAAGGTTTAATACCAAAGTCATAGAGGTATCAGATATAAAATACAAATGACTGAATTGAACAGTTATGAAAATTTGTCAAAGACTTCAATTTGCTAATATGAATATATTTTTTAGTATATAAACACTTTGAGTTCACTTAGTTAAATTTTGGACTCCCTACAGTTCCATAATATTCTGGGTTTATCTTCTTGTGTCCTGCAGCAAAGTTCAATGACTTTTGGTGTCATTTTGGATGACAGCCTACAAGCTACCTAAACCAGTTCCTTATTGGCATGGGTAGAAAAGTGTGTGTCTGTAGAAGTTTTGGCAAAATGGAATGGGGAGATAATAATTTATTACCTTAGGAGAAGTTTGCTTCCACTCTTTGATCATCTTCAAGGTTCTTCATTGGACTCTCTCCACTATGTCCTTGCCTCACTTGTAACAGGGACCTTAGAATTGGACACAGCACTCCAAGTGTTGCCTCACTAGACCTGAGTAGAACGGAAGGATATCCTTCTGCAAATCGCTGGCAGTACTTAGCCCACTAGGATACCACTAGGTCTCTTTGGTGCAAGGTCACACTGCTGGCTCAGGTTCAGCTTCATGTCTCTCAGGACCCTCAGGTCTTTTTCTGTGAAGCTGTTATCAAATTGAGTGGCTCCCAATATGTGCTGGTGCACAGCATTAGTTATTCCTAGCGCTGGACTTGCTGAACTTCATGAGATTTCTGTCAGTCTGTAAGGGTCCCTCTGGCTGGCAGCATGCCCACCTAGTGTATCAGCCACTCCTTCTAGTTTTGAATCATTAAAACACTGGCTAAAGGTACACTCTGCCTCATAATCCATATGTTAAATAGGACTGTACTCAGTATTCATTACTAGTTACTGACCTCCAACTACACGTTGCACCACTGATCACCACCTGCTTCACCCAGTTGTTCAGACAGTTTTCAGTATGTTCGGTAGTTCCTGAGTTTCTCTGCCTACTCTACCCTTCAGTCCCAATACTCTGCAGAGCATATCCTTCCTGAGACACAGGCTGATCTTCAGGTCTGTGTTCTGTATGGAAAGTGAATTGGGACTTGGCTTTGCCTCTACCATGCAACACAAGCATATCCAGAGAGATCTCAGCTTTATTTGCTATGAGAAGGCTGCTTCAAGATGCTTGTCTGTAGTTTCTACATCCTAATCCAGTTTGGGTAAGTGACAAACCCAGTTATATTGCTCATTTTTTAAATCCAGGTGTCTACTCTTCCCAAACTATGGTGTCATACCTGTTAGTAAGTTACTCATGCAAGAATTTTGTACTAACAAAAGTTCCTGCTTGGTGAAATCTTTTGCAAAAAGGGAAAAAAGCTAAGAAAAGTACTCCACACACTGGCACTTAAAGCTTTTAGAGACAGTGTTCATTTCTCTGTTCATGATTAAGGATCCTTTCCTCAAATTTCATTGTCTTGATTGGTTGTTTTAAGTCGCTATTTCTACTTTAACATATTTCACTGACAGGAAAAGTGCTTAGGGTCTTTGGGAGGCTACCTCTGCAGTTTTCCATCATCCACTTCTTCTTGTTAGTCTTTTTAAATAGTGGGATAGAAAGTATGTCAAAGGCCAGTCCCTAGTGTGGAATATAGTGAGACTTTGACAGTTACTTTCCACATTTTGTAGTGACAGGACCTGCTGAGTACTTCTGTGGCTGCTGCTTTTGGCCCTGAAAAACTTTAGGGATCTCTGGAGCATTTTAAAATCTTCATTCTCATACAAGACTTTAGGTACTACACATGGAAAACAGAGAGCAGAGACACAATGTAATTATTAAT
Organism: Pithys albifrons albifrons; assembly: GCF_047495875.1. NCBI lineage: Eukaryota > Metazoa > Chordata > Aves > Passeriformes > Thamnophilidae > Pithys > Pithys albifrons. The sequence goes on from NC_092460.1 coordinate 59,648,403, forward strand.
TTTGTATCACTTCTCAATTTAATGAAAAATACTCATTATCACTTTCTAACAGAAACTATTATAACATTTATTGAATGTAAATTCAAAAATAAAATATGCAATACTGGAAAACAGATCAGCTGATGTATGAAGTAATATTAAGTCTCCAGGAAAATATATGACAGATATGATAAAAAATGTTTACTGAGCTATTTTTACCTTAATATTTAATATGGCATTTTGATGGCTATAAATATTTCACACAATGCTTTGCCATTGCTATTGTTTTAACCACAGGTTGGCTTCATTCCATTTCCATTGTGTTGTATTTGCTGTTTCTATGGAGGCAGCAGAATATCATTATGGCAGAAAAGGACTGAAACGGCTGAAGCCTGACACAAGAAATGGCTGAAGCCTGACACAAATATTCAAGGTATGTTACAAACATTAAAAAATGAATTGAAATTCATTGAAGAAGGACTAGTGCTGCTGATGAAAAGAATCCCTGTTCTTTCACAGTCTGTCTCACAAGTGAAAGAAAGGGGATTTAATACCCTAAATACATATATTCATTCAGCTTTATCCATTCTTCATTTCAATTATAAATCAGTTCTATCTTAAAGTGAATTAGAAAGAATCTTCTAATGAATATAGAATTCGACATCACAGAAAAAGTTATTTCAGTAGATTGATGAAGCTTTTAGTCCCTGCCATATATTTAAACAAAATCCAGGTTTGGATTCCAAATATTTATAGAGAACAAGATGGATTTCTCATTTCAAAGCCAACTGTGTCTACGGCACCAAATGTGAAATTTTGCAATCAAGAGGATTGCTCCTGAGATTTTATTAGGAAATACAAAGGGCAAATAGGAGTAGGAATTATTTACCTATATAGGGACATATGATGAAATACTGTGGTCCCTTTCTTGTAGTTTGTGAACTGTACACTGCTGTCAAGCTTATTGTATTGATCACCACTGAAATGTTTAAAAGTTACTGGCATTAACTACTAAGACTAATGTGGAAAGCAATATATTATTTCTTGTTCAGTACGTTTGTCCATATGCAAAAAAAAGTTATTTGGCTGCAGTTCATCTCATTAAACTTAGATGTTTAAAAGCTATCAATAAGATTCACAGAAAATTGGCTAAAAATAAAGTGAATATGTTATTAACCTAACAGACACATTACCCTCTTTGTATCTGTCTGTGTATATCCAAATGCAAATGGATTTTTGGATATACAGTCCTTACACATATATCTAGATTTAGCCATTTTATACCTGAACCAGTTTCCACTACAGATGCCCAAGATTTTATTGGTCATCCTCTGTTCTCATCAGAGTTATTTGAAGGAAAAGACACCATTTTGTGCTATACTTAGTACTCAAAAAAATGTGATCTGTGGCTTCAATTTGGCAGGCTCTGTGCTATACAGTGTTCATCCCTAATTTATTCTGGACAGTTCATGATGCCTATGGCCTACATAATTAGTGTTTTAATTTTTTTCAGTTCCAAGTGCTTAAAATAATAAAAGGTCCTCAGGGGGGAAAAATGAAAAGAAAAAACAACAAATCACCATAAAACCCAGATGCAACATTCCCAAACCCCAAGCAAAAAAACAGAATGATTTTCTAACAGCATGAAGCTGAGGGAAGGAGTTGCACATACTGGTTCAAGGTGTGAAAACTGGGGATATTTGAAGGGCAAAGCCACAGTGGGAGTGGATGTAGTGAGCAAAACATTCAAATATTAACAGAGAGCAAAACTGGGTAGAAAAAAATCCCTCACTTAAAAAAACAAACAAACCAAACAAACCAAACCAAACACATAACCAATAGTGTTTCTACAGTCTAGACTACTGCTGAATGTATTTTACCAGACTAAGATTTACATGCAACAAAATATCAGTTTTTATATCTTCTCTGAAAGATAGTTATGTGGAGTATAAGGTCAATTCTCTTCCTTAATAGAAGATAAGTTGTCACACTACATTCTTTCTACAATTCTAAGAAAAATGTTCAGCACTGACTCAAATTCTAAAAAAATTATCAGTCATTAAACTTACACCATCTCTTGTCATGTTCAGTCTTTTCTTAAAACCTTTTTTTCTACCAAAGACTAGATGAACCTTGCAGGTTGTGTTCTTACCTAACTTGCATAACCCATTTAGATGATAATTTTACTTACATTTCATAGAATCAGCAAATAACTTGGGTTGGAAGGCACCTTAAGTATCATCTCATTCTATGCCTCCTGCCATGGGCAGAGACACCTTCCACTAGACCAGGATGCTAAGAGTCCCATCAAACCTGACCTTAAACATTCCCAGGGATGGGGCATCCACATTCTCTGAGCAACTTGTTCCAGTGCCTCACAACAGTTATAAGAAAGAATTTCTCCCTGATATCTAATTAAAACCTACTCTCTTTCATTTTGAAGCCATTCCCCCTTGTTCTGTCACTGCATGCTCTTGTAAATAGTCCCTCTCCATCTATCATGCATGTTCCCTTCATGTACAGGAAGGCTGCAATTAGTTCACCCCAAAGCCTTCTCTTCTCTAGGCTGAACAATCCCAATTCTTTCAGCCTTTCCCCATTGGACAGGTGCTCCAGTCCTCTAATCATCTTGCTGGTCCTCCTCTGGACTTGCTCCAACAGGTTGATGTCCCTCCTGTGCTTGGGAACCCCAGAGCTGGATGCAGCACTGCAGTTGGAGTCTCGCAAGAGCAGAATAGAGGAGCAGAGTCACCGCTCTTGACTTCCCGTCCGCACTGCTTTTGATGTAGCCCAGGACACAGGTGGCTTTCTGGGCTGCAAATGCACATTGATGGGTCATGTCCAGTCTCTCATCCACCAGCAGCCACAAGACCTTCTTTCCAGGGCTGCTCTCCATCTGTTCATCCCCCAGGTATTGACCCAGGTTCAACCACGTGTTTGATATGTTACATTATCTTTTGGAACGATAAATGTTCCAGCATAACTTTTGAGGAAGGACTGTAATCCATTTCTACTGTATGAAAATGCAAGGAGGGAATCAAGATTGCCAAAGGAAAGTATGGACTTCCTACTCTGCCCCACAAGATCTAATTATTTTAGCAGGCAGTAAGAGAGAAAGGGAAGAGAAAAATCAAGAAAAGTTCAGATATACAATAAAGTCCTATACATCTGGGGAAACACAAGCTATTGCTTCAAGGCTTAGTTGGTCTTTACCAGAGTTCACAAACAGGACAGTCATTGTATAGTTATTCTGCTTTTCGCCTGAGGGACTTGACATTTCTTTTTCAATGGCACCTCTACTTAACAGCAAAAATAACAAACTTAAAACTGGCTTCTAAAAATCATTTGGTATATCAGAAAAGATCCAGGATGACATATTTTTTCTTTATATGCACATTTGCCAGTATTGTTATCAAGACCTACGATCATGTAGAGAAACTTCTTTGTTTTTATTTAATTATGGAACAATCCTGCCAGGAAAAATAACTATGCCAAAATTTATCAATTTATACATCTAAAAGAGTTATTATCCAGGACGCATTCTAATAAAGCCAAAAATACACACAGCTGAAAAAAGAAAAGAAGGTCCCAAATCAGCATATGAAAGACTAGGCTCTTTATTTATGTCACAAGAATTTTAAAAACTGACTCACATATTTACATTTTAAAAATGCAGCTGTGAAGATTTGCCAGTAGTTTTTCTTATTTTATTTCTTTATTTATTAGAATATTCATTATAGTTATTATAGTTATTGAAAATTATATACAACCATTTTGTTCCCTGTAACTTTATTTTGTCCCACTTCCCAGTCTTCCTGTGACTTCATGCAGAGAATATAGTATTTACTTTTAGCATTTTGTGTCTTTTCCTTTGCGTACAGCACACATTTCTATGAAGACAAGTTATGATTATTGATAATAAAGTCCAAAATATTTAGTTTTCACTAAAATATTTCAAATATAACAATCAGTATTCTAGCTTCGGCTGCACTTTTCTTGGGAAGAAAAATAAAAGGAAAAGGTTTTTGAAGCTATAATAGAATATTATGTATTTAATATAAGAAACGGTTGTATAATATATTATTTAAATTCAGAGTTTGTTACCTTTTAGCACATTTTAGCTTTAGAAAAAATATTGCTATTCATTTCCATATAATATTATTGGTAATGTCTACAGTTCAGAAAGACTACCTTAAGCAAACAATATTCTCCTGCTTGGAAATGAAAAAAATGAGTTTCAGTTTCTGAAAGTATCATAAAAAGAACTTCTGTGGTTTTTTACTTACTTACTACATTTCAATATTTAATTTTCATCAGGTGGAAAAACCTGAATTGGCATAATCTTGCCAGTTATGTCCAATGGTTCATAATGAAGTTCATCTCTTGCAAACTCCTTCTTGTCTCCACTTTAAGAGGGCTATATTGACTTTTAACTGTAACCTGTAAAAATGAAATTAATTCTGAATCAGTTGCTCAAGGTCTTGTAAAAACTCAGTATGTGTATGTGCTTTGTAATTTTGAGCTTTTACACAGGCTTTAAGTACTACCACAAGGCTTCTTCAATCAAATCAATACTGACCATCTGGGGTAGCACTACATAGAATCATAGAATCATAGAATCGATTGGGTTGGAAAAGACCTCCGAGATCATCGAGTCCAACCCTTGGTCCAACTCCAGTCCATTTACTAGATCATGGCACTCAGTGCCACGTCCAATCTGCGTTTAAAAATCTCCAGGGATGGGGAATCCACCACCTCTCTGGGCAGCCCATTCCAATGACTGATTACTCTCTCTGTAAAGAATTTTTTTCTGATATCCAACTTAAATTTCCCCTGGCACAGCTTAAGCCTGTGCTCCCTTGTCCTATTGCTGAGTGCCTGGGAGAAGAGACCAACCCCCACCTGGCTAGAACTTCCCTTCAGGTAGTTATACACAGTGATAAGGTCACCTCTGAGCCTCCTCTTCTCCAGTCTAAACAACCCCAGCTCCTTCAGCCTCTCCCCATAGGACCTATGCTCCAGTCCCTTCACCAGCCTTGTTGCTCTTCTCTGGACTCGCTCCAGCCCCTCAATGTCCTTTCTGAACTGAGGGGCCCAGAACTGAACACAGTACTCAAGGTGTGGCCTCACCAATGCAGAATACAGGGGAAGGATCACTTCCCTGGTCCTGCTGGCCATGTTGTTTTTGACACAGGCCAGGATCCCATTGGCCTTCTTGGCCATCTGGGCACACTGTTGGCTCATGTTGAGCTTCCTGTCAGTTAATACCCCCAGGTCCCTTTCTGCCTGACTGCTCTTCAGCCACTCTGTGCCCAGCCTGTAGCGCTGCATGGGGTTGTTGTGGCCAAAGTGCAGGACCCGGCACTTGGCCTTGTTGAACTTCATCCCATTGGAATCAGCCCATCTCTCAAGTCTATCCAGATCCCTCTGCAGAGCCCTCCTGCCTTCCAGCAGATCAACACTCCCTCCCAACTTGGTGTCATCAGCAAATTTGCTGATGATGGACTCAATCCCCTCATCTAAATCATCAATAAAGATGTTAAACAGGACTGGACCCAACACAGACCCCTGGGGAACACCACTGGTGACTGGCCGCCAGCTGGATGCAGCTCCATTCACCAGCACTCTCTGGGCCCGACCCTCCAGCCAGCTCTTAATCCAGGAGAGGGTACACTTGTCCAGGCCATGGGCTACCAGCTTTTTCAGGAGTATATTATGGGAGACATTGTCAAAGGCCTTGCTGAAGTCCAGATAGACCTCATCCACAGCCTTCCCCTCATCCACCAGGTGGGTCACCTGATCATAAAAAGAGATCAGGTTGGTCAGACAGGACCTGCCCCTCCTAAACCCATGCTGGATGGGTCTAATCCCTTGTCCACCCTGAAGGTGCTGTGTGATTGCACTCAGGATGAACTGCTCCATAACCCTGCCAGGCATGGAAGTCAGGCTGACAGGCCTGTAGTTGCCAGGGTCCTGCTTGCAACTCTTTTTGTGGATTGGGGTGACATTCGCCAACCTCCAATCATCTGGGACCGCCCCAGAGAGCCAGGACTGTTGGAAGATGATGGAGAGCAGTTTGGCAAGCTCTTCTGCCAGCTCCTTCATCACCCTGGGATGGATCCCATCTGGTCCCATAGACTTGTTAGGATCCAGCTGGCTCAGTAAGTCACTAACTATATCCTCCATGGTATGATTGTTCACTGAAAACAGTGACACAGTGGCACAAAACCGTAACATCAACAGGTTAATTCTCCCTAAAATGGACATTTTACATATGGGCAAAAATCTCAGTTTTCCAATATAATGGGTACTGCCTTGCACCTATGATAAATGCCTCTTCCTAAGTACTTGCAATAAGTAACAACAGTGGTGGCATTTTATTTAAAAAAACCAAAACAGTCAGACCTGAGATTTTTTGAATGACATTCATACAGACAAACTCTTGAGGGTTTTGAAAAGGTCTAAAAAGTTTTTTCCAAAGCAGATTTTTACTGAGCAAGAGAGCTTGAGAAAACAAGCTGTGTCAGCAGAACTTGAATGATACATAATCAGCTATGTCACTTCAAAAACCCCATCAGTTTAAAATACAAGGAAAGAAACCTTGTGCAACAAACCCTTTTAATGTGCTCATTTCTGTATGAAAACTTAGAGTTCAGGTTCCTCTTCTTTTTCTCTGCAGATGTGGGAAATCTTTGTGAATGGATTAAATTAACTCTTATAACTATAGATTCATTAACCATCATCTGCTTTCTGACAAGACAAATTAGACATAAGCACAACATGAGATCTCAAACGTAAATATACAACTATATATAAGTATGCCCATACTGCAGTCATGCCTTTAAAGCTGTTGGTGAAGGTACATGAAATGACTGAATGGCATGAAGTGCTACTACTGAATACCATTACTCACTTCACTGATCTGATACTGATGTTAAGATCTCTGTTGTTTTTATTCTCAACCCCTCTTTTGTCTGTGTTCCCTCTCTGGAAATACTTGCATTTAGCAATTTGCAATGTTTAGTTTCTTTTCCATAAGACCTTTTTTAAAAAAAAAAATCTTAAAGATGTTTCTGTCTTTAACTCTCCAATATACTCTCCAGTCAGAACTATCAGCTTTTTAAATTTAGGTCTTGCATTTTTACATATGTTTATTTTTTGTTTTATTTAAGTGAACTTATCCCTGCAAAGGTGCTACATTTGAGTCTCACCTCAACAGCAAAGATTCCATTTCATTCTCCATATTGTCTTGATTCTTTATCACCCTCAAATTCTTAGGCTCTTTTTGCATTCCCTTTGAAATTCACCACCACTAAGAACAAATGAAGAGTTAAATAAGAAGCAGAAATTAAATATCACTGCCTCCTTAGAGGTTTATTTAACAAAACTATTTATTTTAAAAATTTGGTTTTTCATAATTTCCTTAATAATAGAAACATTAATTATGTGTTTTAATGAAAATAGACTGCCAATTCACTAGTATTTGATGTCATGCAAGTTGGAAGACTCATACCAACCAATGTAAGCATGTAATGGAAAGTCTTCAGGCTATGAGATTATTTGTTCTGAAAGAAAAAAAATATTGCAGAAAATAAACTGATTAAACCCAAATAAATATCTATTTTTTCTTTTTCCTTTTGAATATTATATTAAGGTTCAACAGACCTTATTTAATCAGTTCCCTAGGTTAATGGGAACCCTACTTATAATGTTTTTAGACTGCCTTTCAATTTGGCCTAAACTACCTTTGTTCTCGTATTACTAGAAAGAGTAAAGTAGGCCCCAGGTGTGACTCTTGTATCTTACCTATTGTTTGTTAAAACTCTGTAGTTTCCCCTTTGGTTTATCCCTCACAGGCCTTTTCTGAAGTCAGAGTTGATGATAGTCTTTATAAGAATTCAGTGGCCTCTGGCTCAAACCAAGTCTTTCTAGTCCCTCTCAACGCTGATGAGACATTGCTAAAACCACATTTGTGTTTCTCTTGAGCTGAATGAGCTACGTTAGCTGTGTCTTCCTGCTTAGTTCAAACCCACAGGCTTCAAAATCACTTTCTGGAGATAAACTTGAGAGAATACAAAGCAACTTTTTCTCTGACATTTAATTTGTCTTGATGATAGACACCCTCTGTCAGAGTTGCATCACATTATGAAAACACAATTATAAACCCCCACCATTTTCAAGGAGAACATAGGATGTCCAGCTGCCCTGTAAGTTACTTTTTTATTGTTTGTTTTGAGTAACTATTTAAACCATGAGAACTTAAAGAAAAAAAAAAAGTACTGCATGGGGCAAAATCCCTTTCTTAAAAAAGCATATGTTAATAAAATCTGTGGTTATTTGAGGGCTCTATGTTTTGTAAATGCACTTGTAGCTTATTTGATGAAGATGTTTTAATAATATTCATGAGACATATGACCCTTTAAAAAGCCCTTGCATTGGAAGGGAGGGAAAAAAAAAGGAAAAGACAAAAAACATAGTTAAATTCAACTCTCCCTCCTTACCATAGATTATGCGTTATTTCTAAGTACTCTGAGGAAAGCTGCTTCTGCTTCTTATTTCTAATTATATTCTGAAAAGTTTTAACTAATGATCTTTAAGAGATACTGAAATTTAAGACAATAAAAATCTTTCAGTCAACTGACTGTAAGACTTTATAAATCACTTTTTTTTAATTAAAACAGGATTACTAGAAATGCCTAGCTGACTGCTTAAAGGCATTATCTCACTCAGAAAAGAGACTTCTCCATGCTTTATTCTTCTGAAGGTTATGGTACAGTCAGTACACAGAGATGCATTGAATTGATCTGTAAGTGTGACATAAGGAGGATTTTCCAGGGATTTCCACATGACTGTCCTCAAGCATCATGCTGTGAGATGAGGATACTGGGTTTGTGTGGGCTAGAAGTAAACACTTCATGCTGCTGGTCGAAGGGTGGCCAGTGCAGAGCTAGGAATGAAATGCTGATGGGAGTAGTGGAAAGGGGTAAAGGTCTCACTCACTCAACTCAAATGGAGTTTGGCAGCATCTGAGGCTGCATCTCCTACTCCTTGAAATTACTTCTTTGCATAAACATTAATTAAAAAACAGAAGTAATTTTGGAAGCAGGAGCTCATACTCTGCAATTAGTGGTTTAGCCAGAAGGTTTCCTTTTTCATTTGCTATTCTGTTGACTTCTGCTTATTTTAGTGCACTGTAGAAGGGAATTTGTGGGCAAGGCTATCTTGAGTTGTTTGAATCTGAAGATGAAATGAGAAACTAGGTCTTTCACTTTTTGACCCAATGCTGATACATTATTCAGAATAACATTGCATTGACACTTGAGCAAAGTTTTCTGCTGTTTCTTGATCATGACAAAACAGCTGAGGAACCTAAGCAAGACCTTTGAATAGGAATCCAAATAACCTACTGGCTACACCTTCTAGCACAGAGACAAGTATAAATCCTCCTTATCTTTTTTTTGCCACCAATATAATGCGCCATCTTAAAAGTTCTGTATGTAGTCTAGATTTATCCAATAGGTGAGCAGCTTCAGTGAATTTATCAAAAGAAACTGAGATAGAATTAAATCCTGTGGCACAATTCTTACTGACCTCACTGGAGTTGAGATGTGAGTTCTGAAGGTGAGGCCAGATATTTAGTAACCTGCAAATCCCCTTTAAACTTCTCTTTGGTAGCCTCATGAATGTTATACATGCAGTGCATGTGATGCACATGCAAATGGAATGTAAAAACATGTGCTGCCCTTTTTCTTATTACTTTATTCCCTATGAGGCTGTGTCTCTGTGTCTTTCAGGAAAAAAAATCTGGGCTGTAACTAGCAATCTAAGTTAGGAAGTCAAAGGCTAAGTGCTGTAATTATTTGCTGTATTACTAAATAGGCAATTTATTGTTTATCCTGTGTCAAGAAAATTGAAAAGGAGAGGGAAGAAACTGAAAGGGAAAACACCTACTTCTCTGAGGAAAGGTCTTGCCTGAGAAATGCTTCTTATGTCTGGTGCTAGAAAGTTTTCCTAAATTTGACAAAGATAACTATTGATTTTTCCATTGCCTTTATTTTATTTTTCTTTCTCATTTTTCTTTTAATAGCTATCATTGTAATTCCATCAGGCATTATCCAGTGTGTCACCACACACAAACTCGTGAAGATGCTGCTTAGGACTGGTCTCAAGCCTAGCAGGTTGAGAATACAGGAGTGACTTGCCAGACCTTGCAAAACACTGTTTGCAAGAGTCTTTCTGATTCCTTCTTGCTGGTTGGCCTCTGTGACATGAGGCACATTCTTGCTTTAAAATTATTTATCTGATAGTCTGAGTAGAATATTCTGGAAGTTAATAATCAGTGGACAAAGTAGATCTAAGTGCTGTTACTGGTAGCATGCTGTTATGATGGACATTTAAATTACTGTGGTAAAACAGTCACATATTGTTCTTTTCTCTTAAAGGGAGAAGAGAGGAGATCTATGAAACAATCTACTGGGACAGATTTCTAAGGGGTCTATTATAGCGGTCTGTCTTTCAGTCTTTGATTCCCCTTGTCTGTATCATTCTGAGTCTTTGAAATGCTCTACTTCAAACAAAAAATCCTTGAGTTGTTATAGGAATCAGTGGATAAAATTATGCAGCCTCCAGGGCCAACAAGACCATGATAGGTCCTCCTGGCCACAAAAATCTGACATGCTCAAAATAGTCTAAAGTACTGTTAGGTGTGAAGTGAAGTCTAGCCTAAGGGACTCTGGCCTAGAAAACTCAGATAAAGGTTAGAGAAGAGCCATCAGTCTGCTGTCTCTGATCATACAGACCCCCTGAGTCTGGATGAAATGGTCAGCCATGGCAACATAATTATGGGAATACACAAATAAGCTTTAAGTTTCCTTCATTCATTTCTTTTTCTGGCTTATAATGTTCACCTTGGCTATAAACTTACAGGATTAATTCACTATGTGGAAACAACTGATATCAAAATTATGAGCTAATACTGGATCTCTTTGCAGTTTTTACAGTAATGTTGATATAAATTATCAATATCACACTAAAAATACATTAGATTTTTTCCTTTTCTGAAATATTTCATAAACCATTGTTTCAGTTACAAATTCTATAAAAATAGCCAAGCAATATGTGTGGTCAAAAATACTACAGAAATATGAGAAATTGGACATGCATTTTGCTAAATGGATTGTTAATGTTATTTCAGTACACTTCAAAATCTTTGTATATTTTCCCCTTCTTTTCAGATTCAGAAATGTTAAACTCATACCATTGTCTTGAATGGATAAAGTCACTATGAAAACAGTAAGTCCTAGACATACGCCAAATGAAATATCTTTTTATTTAACTATTTCCTTAGATATCTAGTTATCTTTCCTAGGGATTTCACCCTTACACAGCAATTCCTAGTAGAACAAGATGATTTTGACCCTACTTCAGGAAGTTCTATGCTAGATTTTATTACTCTGTCTTATTGAGTTTCAGCTTCAGGAGAGTTTCATTTGGCATACATTGTTGTGTCAATATGTGAATGTATTCAAAATGAGGTATCTACTGGTTATTGTTGAAGTTCACATGCTTCTATGCTTTCATATGCTAAAGGGTATGTTTTTATACATACTTGATTTTATTATTCCCTGTTGGAAATATTAAAAGAGTTTATTATTTGTTAAGAATCCAGGTTTTTTCTAGTGTCTGGTTTAAAATCAGTGAGAGGAGATGGGAAACATAAGTCAGCCTATCTGACACCAGGACAAGGTAAGAACATATAGTGTGGCAAAAGTATCTGCTCTTGGAATTAGCTCACTTGAGAAAAGAAGTGTAAAACTTTCACCCTTTCACCCTTCCCTTCAAGAGAAGGGAAAAAAATCATGCTGATCCCGCTAAGGGTACCTTCCTTATCCAAGTTCCTCTTGTAGCATGCTTGATGAGCTATTATTTGTTTTCTATGACATGTGAAGTTGGAGTCATCTTTTTTTTATTATGTGGATATTTATATCCCTTAGAAGCAAAAGTGCTCCATTCATATGACAATAGTTTATTGTTATATATTAAGCACGCAAAGCTGCTTTTCTTAATAATCAGAACCAGCTGGCATAAGTACAACGATGGCAAAGGGTCATGCATGCCTGAATTAGACTCAATACAAGCCAAAAAAGGCTAACTCTTTACCTCTCTCTCAGTTTTTCATGACCGATGTCTTCTGCAAGGAAAGATTGTACAATCTTGTATCCTTGTTGAAACAAAATACTCCTTTGTACACACTTTAGGAAGCAGTATTTCATGCCATCAGCAATTATGGTTTGGACAGGAACATGTTTTATGTAGCAGAAATCCATGCCCTTCCCACTATATAAATATTTGACAACTATACTACATATAATACAATAGAAATAATAAATATTTACAGATAGCAAACCAATCTTTCTGAAGCAATTTTTATGGCCTCTGATGTATCCATCTATAAAATGTAAAAGTATAAAATTTCTAAAAATTGAGAATCTCAAAATATCTATTTTACAGTACTGTATTTTTGAAGGCCTTTACAAATTAACATTTATATTACACTTATTTTTTTTCCATGCTACTAAATGTTAGTGGGTAAATTGCCTGAGATTTCACAGCATAGATAGAGATATATTTTTTGTACTTTTGGATGGATACAGGATTTGCTTAAAGTCATAGAGGAAAGGGTTTTATCAGAGGCACTGTCAAATCTTTGGGTCCTATTCTGGAATTAACACTACTGTACATTTAAATCTGATGGCAGTATCCACAGATAATAGTTAAAACTATAGCAAACTTTAGTATCAATTTTACTAAAACTAATGATTTCCTACCTAAAGAGTAAAGCATTCACCACTACTCTTTATCTCCTGTTCATCTAAATTTGGCTTTTTGATTTGCTTAAATTTACTATCTTCACAGGTGTGTATGGCCTTCCAAAGCTTACCCCTTCACCTATATTATGTACAGTATATTGTATAATGGATGTTTTTGCCTCTCCTCTGAGTGTAAGCTGATAGCCATTAAGGTGGCAAAGCACATTTTAAACCACCCAATTTCCCAGCAGGAAGTCTTAATTTTGTGAACTAAGTAATCTGCATTGAAGGCCAAGAACTAGTTCCAAGAGATACATTTACCAATTGCTTAACTAGGTCTCGGGCCAAACCACAATGACATACTTGCATAAAATATCGGTTTGCTGTTGCAGATAAATGTGATGTCATATGGTAACTTTATAATTTATAATCATTACTTGTATTTATTCCTGAAAACTTGAAATCAAGTATGTTATTCAAAGACTAAGGCCTATTATGAGAGTATGTCAGTCACTTAAAAATGTTAAGAAAGCACTAAAGCCACTTTGGGTAATAGAGATGGTTGAAAGAATGCATTAAACATCTCTAATCAGATTAAGTTTATTTAATCTTAAATCTTCTAAAGCATCCTGAATTTAGGTGTATTTCAGAGAGCTGAAAAACACAGAATTTCACAGTATCAGGTAGATCTGAAAAATCTAAGTAACTTGATTATCAAAGATTTTTAAAAGATAGATACCAACTTCATTACTATAAACAGTGAGGAAGTTCAATTCCATGTTTTCTTTCTTCCTAGCAGCAAATTAGAGAATACATCTCAAATCTGTACTGGAGCCAAAACAAATCCTATGACATTCTGCCTCAATGGGAGTTTGATTTTCAGGTTTGAGATTTAGATAATTTAGATAGTATCTTTTCCACAATATAATCCCTAAGTTTATAGCTTCAGATGCAGCCTAAACTAATTCTTCTCATTTAATTATTGCTAGTCTGTCATTTTGTGTGTGACTTCTTACCTCATAAATAGTCTCATTCCCTTTATTTGAGAGTTCACTATGGATATGACAAAAAATAATAAATTTAGAGTGAAGCAAAGTGAGGCCAAATATTAGAATTATATCTATTTTAAGAAACACAAGAACAGATTTGTTAATTATTATTACAATCACAGAATGTACAAGCGTGTCACAAATGGTTTAAGTCTTGATAACCCTGTCTTGAAGTGGGATGAATGAATCTCCTGAAGTATATTCCCCACCTAATCTATGTAATAAGATGAAAAGTCATTATTTTGATTTCATTTAAAATACTTATATTCTTGTCTATTATGATAAATTATAAAATGCAAGTTTAAATGTTGAAATGTATGTTCCTCCAAACAGTCAGATTTATTCCTTAAAAATACTTTTATGAGAAGAGAGGAACTTTATATTTCACACATAATTATACTCAGGTGTAGAAATGTTTCTTTAATGGAAGTTGAGGTCAGGTTTTTAGTAAGGCCTTGTGAGTGAAAGACAGATCCTACTAAAGATTTATATATTACATAGAGTATGTTTTATTGCCTGATGGTGAATATGTGAATACGCTTAGGCACTCTATTAGTGGAAACTTGCTGTGTGGGTTTTAAATTAATAGTTAAGAGCTCTACTTTGGCCTGTTTTTCCTTGCTTTCCTTTCATAGAGTTGATATCACACTGGTCTTAATCCCTTTTAAATTACATTTCTGATTATAGAACAGAATTGCACACAGTTCTACTGTACTGTAAAGATGTAATCTGTTAGTTTACTTCCAAAGCCCAGGTTTGGTAACTATTACCTTTAACAACTCTATATAATAAATTAATTTTAGAAAGTTTTTTGTATGTTTATATTCTGTTCTTTTCTCTCATATTTTAGTCTGTTAGAAGTCTAAAATTATAAAAACAGCTTAAAACTAAACACGACTGCACTTAACAAAAAATTCTTTATATCCTATCTTTATTCATTTCTGTGGTGAACCCCTATAAGTAACTAATAAAGCATCAAAATAAAATGTACATGAAATTCATATAGAATTTTGAACAAAAACAGAGGGCAGAGTGACTGCATGCCAATTTCCCTTCTTTCTGCATTTTGGAGAGAATACAAAAGAAGTGCCACAGCACTCAAACGCACTCATTTTAGTAACTGGCTAGAAAAGCAGTGGAACTCATCCCAAGAGATACTAAAAGCTACATTATGCCTACTTAGTACTTTCTTATTGTTTCTGTCATTGTAGTAGTTGTGTATGCCTGATTGAAATGGTAATTGACACTCCTCAGCATTAGTGATTTTATTAGTAATGCCTACTAGTTCTTTAGTATATATGTTTCTAACTAATGACTGTAGAAATGCTATGCCAAGGGGTTTATAATCCTTAAGGATAAATCTGAACAGTCACGGGAAATCGGTAATGTATGCTCTGTTCCTGGGAACCTCTAGCATAGTAGGAATAGAAAAATGCTGCTTTGTGAGTCAGAAAAAATAATGATAATTCCAAGTTTTTTAGAAGTTACCATTGGAAGATGAGATTATGAAAAGAAAACCATGTGCCTTTGTGTTTCTGGAACATCCTGCTATGAATAATCATTATGGTTTAAAATCAACAATTAAACAGCCCCTTATATGGAAATCAGAAGGAAAGAAACAATACCAGGCATAGGTTTGGATCCAAAATCACTTCCAGTTTCAGTATGATAGCAAAGTAGTTTATAAATAGATTAAACAACCATTTTAAATTTCAGACTTATAATACAAAAAATACCTGAATAATGTGAATAATGGGAAAAAGTTTTTAAGAATAGTATTTAAAAAAAATTAAACAAGCTTTAGAATTTCTGAGAGTAACCTTTCTATATGGAAACAAAAGAACATTTAGGAAAGGAAAACGCTTATATGAAGACCAAAGAGCATGTGACAGCAATGAAGGAAAGCTGTTCAAAAAGAAACATCTGCTCCAATTTTTTTTAATTAATTCACATTTACTTAACTCCACTAACAAGCCTTTCTCTTCAAATTGGATCTTACCAGATGAGAGGACAATCTCCCTACATATTCTAATAACTATATTCATTGTCCTCCTTCAAGTGATCTTTCTAAGGCATAATTCTTCAATCCTTGCATACAATAAGGATGAGGTGGTAAATATAATTGCTGCTGTCATTTCTGAGAAAAAAAATTGTGTGAAAGTTTCTATATTTATTATTCTGTATTTCTTATCTCCAGCAAGTGCCCTTCCTAGATAAAAGATAATTCACTATAGGATAATTAAGTCTCTCAAGGAAGCACTGCTGGTCTGTGGGATCTCACCTTGCTATACCAGCTACTTGATGTTATGATATAGGCTGTAAAAGTAATACTAAAAAAATTCAAATGCAGAATGGAATGAACCATATGAAATACTGATCTTTGAAATCACAGTAGCAAAAATTTGAAGTATACCACAGAATTTTATGCCTCAATGGGCTTATTAGTATGTGAAATTTGTTTTGCAGTCACCAAACACTGTAGAACTGTCTTGAACTTTTTCACCTCTGTTGACATGCTAGTGGGACATAAGTGGCACATAAAGAACTGATACACTTGTGGTAGAAGTATAACCAGAGCTGCTGTCACAGAAGAAGTAAATGCCTAGGAAATTGCCTTGAAGTGAAGGAAATGAGAGCAGGATAAAATGCAGATTTCACTCTGAGTGAGACAGTGTTTCTTGCAGTCTGTAAATACTTATTCTGGTACCAGTTCTTGTAAAATTTAATTTCAACACAATTTACAATTACACTTTTTAATAGTTTCCTTCAACAGCTACTAATTACTGAAAAACAACTCTCTGATTTTTCATCCAAAAGTAATTGGAGGGCATATCAGAAAAAAAAATAATACCTGTGTTATTTACTTCTCACTTAAGATTCAGAATTCAAAAATCAAATTTATGATGATCAAAACAGAATAACCCTTTGCACATATATCCATTTTGAGCCAAAGAGAATAGACACTACTGCATTACTATTGTAAGTTTTATTACCTTTTGACACAATGACCTGCAACACATAGAGCATGTAGGGGTATGAAGATTAATATACACTACTGGATTCTTTTGACTGTGACACTAGTTTCGCGATATAGTTTATCTGGTTGAGCTTTGCAACTGGAAATGTCAGAACCAGGTTTATACAATGTATGGCAGAAAACGTAGTCCTCATGAAGAGCTATATTCCCTCTTATAACAAAATCTAGATTTGAATTCCAACACTAAGGAGGTGTTCCTGATTGCAACTAATTGTCTACCTGTGAACTGGTCACTCTGCTATGAGCAAAATTTCCTATGCTTGGTTAAAATTAGTCCATTAGCCCTTTCCATATTTAAGTTACTACTGAAGACTTCCTTTCTCCAACCCTTTTATGTAATCTGCATGAGCAATATTGCACAGCTTCTAGAGGGATGAAAACAATGTGTCTGCAAGATGAGGTAGACAGAGAGCAGGAAGATGCCATTTTTTGTATAAAGAATTGTCTTAATTTGATGGTTAGGGTGATAGTGAAAGAAATTAAGAAATATAACTGAAAACAATAACAAGAGAAACATCTGAATGAAAGTTATGGAGCTGGGAAGCAGTCTACAGGAAATATGTACAGGGATCAAGGTGGACAAAGAAATATTTCTTTTTTTTTTTTGTAAATGTAAGGTTTAAAGGCAAAAGAATCTCGATATATAAAAATAGATCCAAAAGCAGTGGATGAGGTGGAGTTGATTGCAGAAAATCATCTTATTAGCCTCTGGGAAAGCAGATATCAAAAGAGAAGATAGTGGAAGCTCCAGGGCAATCAGAAATGAACCAAGGTTTTTAAGAAGGTCATGGGAATCACAGTGGAAAGTGAAAGGAGAAAAATAAGACCAGGAGTTCCAAACTCTCTGATGTAGTCTAGTAAAGAAAAAAAATGAAAAAGCTGTCTTTTTCTGGCACAAAATCTTCCACAATAGCCCTGTGGAAGAGGAACCAAATGTTTACTTACCCCCTTTTTTTTGCTTATATTATTATCCATTGATTCTCCTGAGACACATTTGAGGGGGAAAACTGTTTATTAACCTGTCACGTGTCATCAAACATGCAGTCATCTGTGCTAAGCCTGCCCGGGCTTCATTTCCAATTCAGTGATACCTTGCATATCACATGACTCTAGGGCCCTTTAAAAGGTGCCTTGTTGTTTTCCAGTAAAAGCAGAAGGGAAGATGCAATCCAAATTCAGGCTGCTTTCACTCTCTTGGAAAGGTAGGTGGCTGAACCACAACTGTTAGCACAGTTGTGTATGGTTGACTGTGTCAGGCAGCCCACCTTATTTTAACCTACTTCTTTCTCTAGCCCAGCAGCGTAGAATGAGTTTTTACAATAATCTGCAGCTAATTTTTTGCTGAGGAGTCTGGTTCCGGAGTTAGACTGATCTGGGCACTAAAGAGCTTTGACTATTCCACACACAGTGGCAACTCTTTTGCCTGTGTCCTTGACAGGTTTTGCATATGTGAGATACTGGATTATTATATTAACTATTGGCTTATACCAGCTTGGGTGTGTGTGGGTGGGGGAGGGACAGATCGAATTTCATGAAGGTGAAACCCTGCCCTTCCACACCCCAGCCCCTTGGAGCCTCCTTGGGCAGCTCCAGAGCAGCCTCAGTCACTGGCACACTGGGAGCACTCCCCTCACCCTGCCCTGGAGCCGCAGTGCAGCCCCAGAGTGGCCAGTGGGCCACAAGTCTCACCTGGGGGCTGGTGACCACAGGGGACCAGAGCAGATAAAACCAAGGTGTAGCCCTTCTGTGTGTGTTGCTCTGCCATCTCCTAGCCTCCTGATAGTTGGATCTACACTGGGTCCAGGGTGGTAGCTATAATTCTCTATTTTTCTCTTGCTTTCTTTACCTCTATTAATCTTATTTCTTGATATTTTGGTAACTTAAAGTTGGATAGTCTGGATTTTGCCAAGCTGTATGGGTTAGCATATGCTAAGTCAATGATTTGTGGACTGCTTTATTTTGGGTGAATACTGCCCTTTAAACTTTTGCCAAGTTCTCTTATTTTCCAGTTTGCCATAAAATTGTGTTATTTGACTTCCTGAGAAATGTGCATCATCTTCTCCTGTGCCCTCTTTCAAGGTATAAAAGAGCGGAAGTCCTTTTCAATAAATTTGATGGGTGGATTTTTGGAGCCTTGTATATTTTCAATGTAGAACCCCTTTGATGAGCTCGTAGCTCACACCTGGGGTCTTACAGTATAGCTTACCGACTGCCTCATAGCACTAAATGCTACAAACAAGATCAGAGGAATGACTGACATTGAACACTTCTGTTAAAGAGCTCTGAAAGGGGTAATAAAGAAAGATGCAATTGATTTTGTTATTTGCTGAAGAGAAAAGAAAGGTTAAGAAAGGATTAAGAGACATAATATACAGAATAATATTCTGCAAGGCTGAAGACTCAGAGAGATCACAACTCCTTCAGGATTTTGTAGTGGAAATGAATGGCCATGGTGTCCAACATATGCATAGAATCACAGAATCACAGACTATTCTGAGTTGGAAGGGACCCACAAGGATCATCGAGTCCAACTCTTAAGTCAATGGCCCACACAGGGGATTGAACCCATGACCTTGGCATTATTACAACCAAGTTTTAACCAACTGAGCTGGATTATGACAGAATGGTACCCCCATAAGCAAACACAGGGATTGACTATAAATATTATAGGTTTCCATTAGCAAGGGTGGAGATACTACTTCCATAAGAACAGGAGTTTTGCCTGAAAACATGAATTTGCTTTGGAAAAGAACTCTCTTTTGGTGGTTCCTGCAGGCCTGTTTACTTAACTGTTTACTTAAAATCCTTATTTTATTTCCATCTGCAGCGTAATCCTAACCCACACAGAGAACTAATCACCACTGAGCCATTCTGGCTTCGTAACTATTTTCATCTGATTTGCTCTTTTACTAGTGTTGCTGATAGTGAACTAATTTGTTCTTCTTAAAAGTTCCCATTTACATCAATCCATTTCATTCAAAATTTGCAAACTTGGACCAACTCAAAAAAAATTTTTCATTATTGATTTTTTTAAACAAGTTTGCCCACCAGGTGCTCTCTCAGCTCTACTTTATGTAAATGCCTCTTTCCTTTCTTTAAAAATTAAATCATAGATTAGCTGTCCATCTATGTGGGAATATTCTGCATACTCATTAATTCCACCTTCCTGTCTTGGTTTGAGGGGAAATACCAAAATGTTTACCCACAAGCGGGGGAGGGGGCCTCCTCCACAATAATCACGTCACTCTTTATCAAATTTAAGAAAAGGAATTTTAATACAAGAAGAATAACTGTTCTTAACTGATATATAGATATATATGTAAACAGGCTAGTGCAAACCGCTTCCCCAACACCACAAGAGAAAGAAAAAAAACAACAACAACAACAACAAAAAAAAAAACAGCAGGTTTTCCTCCGGAAGGAAAGTTATACTTAGTGTCAATGTCACAGCCTGGCTGGCCGCAGAGTGAGTTTTCAGTCCCTCTCCAGCGAGACAGACGAGTGGTGAGCTTTCAGATGGACTCTGTCTCTTCCCCCTGTGTTCCTTGTCCAAGAAGCAGAAAAACACGAGTGGCCAGAAGCAGTCCCGGGGCAGGCAGCAGCAGCAGCGAGTGGCCAAAAACAGTCCCGGGGCAGGCAGTGGCAGCAAGCGGCCAGAAGCAGTCCCGAGGCAGGCAGCAGCAGCAGCGAGCGGCCAAAAACAGTCTTGGGGCAGGCAGTGGCAGTGAGCGGCCAAAAGCAGTCTTGGGGAGGCAGCGGCAGTGAGCGGCCAAAAGCAGTCCTGGGGCAGGCAGGGGCAGCAAGCGGCCAAAAGCTGTCCTGGGGCAGGCAGTGCCAGTGAGCACCCTAAACAGACAGTCCGGGCCAGGCAGCAGCAGTGAGTCCGCTTCCACTCAACCCCACACATGCACACCACCCCCAGCCGTGTGTAGTCCCCAAGAACAAAAGAGACCAACCTGCCCCCACCCAAGTGATCAACAGTTAACTACTTTTTTTGTTAACTACTGGCATGGGCAGTTAGTGGCAGGGAAGAGAATTTACATAATAATTCCAAACTACAACACTTCCCCTCAACCTTTTTGTCCTGCCATTTTGACGCAGTTTACATCTGCACATTCTCAAGCAAGTGGGGACAGGAGGGAAATTATTCTCTTTCTTATACTCTGGACTAAACAGTACTTGCTCTGCTGTTTTTCACATTTAAAGTCTTGAATGCTCTCCTCTGCTTTCAAACACATGTATTTGACTGAACTTCCATCAACCCCAATGGTGCAACTGCACTGTAACTCTTTGTACAGACATAAGAAAGCTGTTAGCTGTCAATGAACACCCTGATGTATTCAAGTTTCATAAATAACCAAAACTATTTTGCAAGAAAGAAAATAGAAAAAGTAATTTTAAAAGACTCTCTCCTCCACCACCTAACTACTCTATAAAATAAGGCACTGCTGATTTTTGCCGTTGTTGAATGGAGGAAAATAGTTTAGGCTAACAGTCATTTTTCAAGCATATTCCATCATAACCTGTGACAGGGAATAACCACAAGTACAAATTACATAATTCCCTTGAACTCAGTTACCTGGGGTCAGAAGCAATCAAATCTTATCCTAAAATTTTTCTATCTCCTGAATTTACACTTAAATAATTCAGGTTGCTTTGCCTGTTTTTTCCTGCATCCTCTCCAACATATTGTCTTCTGTGCTATTCAGCTCCAGTGGCACCAGAGACTCGTCTTGTTTAGTGAAGGGACCACTGGGTTGCTATTTTCCTTTTGGAATCAAGGTGGAGGCTACAGGTCAGAGAGGTGGTAAAGGAAAGGATTTCTAATACCCCCATGATTTTAGGTGAGTTAAGTACAAGATTTAACATATTTCATTCCTTAATTTATTTATCAACATTAAAAAACAGGAAACATATTTTGAAGGTGCATCTTCCTTGTCTTTAATCCGACAAAATCTGACAGAGTTGAGAAAACTCTAGTTGCATTTTTAATATCTCTTCTCAGCCACGTGGGTTTGTATTGACAATCTTTGCTGGAAGGCAGTCTCTGTTCTATCACTTGCTCAGTTATCACATGGAGAATAGTTCTTCACAAGTAGAAAGTACTCAGGCACTAACTTCCTTAATGGTTTATCTTCAATAAAACTTTGCTCCCATTAGACCCTTCCTAATACAGTGGTGCACTGCTAATGCAACCTAACAAATTTAAGTCTATTATATAAGCCCTGATGTACAGGAATGGTGTTTTTGCACTTGCTCCTATTGTTTACTCTATTTGCTGCAGGAAAGTCTGTAGATCTGACATACAGACCATTGGCTATTTGTCATGTAAGCAAGCTAGAAATTCTCAGCATTAATTTCCTTTCCCCTGAATACCATTTCCTATTTCATGGATCAGTAAACATATTCCTAAGAGTTGCTAGAATAGTGCATTTACTGTTTTTCTGCTTGCTGTGGGTTGGATAATTGTTTTGGAAAATTAGCCCTTAATAAAGTCTGTTTTAATAATTGTGTGCTACTACAGTGGTTTAAAAAAATGAAAACTGTTATTTCTGTTCCAAGAAGGAACATTGACTAAAACCAAAAATATTTTCCTAATTCTAAGGAAAAATTCTGGATACTGATGTTTATAAATATCGGAATTGCTGCACATCAACTAGCAGGAGCTATAGCAACCACAGTCAATAGATAGAACACTATTTCTACTACTATCCATTTCATCATTAGGAACAGGTAAAATAACAAAACATTTTTTTACATGTAAAGCAATTTTGTTCTATATTATCTGAGGACTTAAACATAGTATCTATCAAAAGAAGTTGTTTCCAAAATAAACTTTTGAGCAGTTTTGACCACAAAGGCCCACTTAAGTACCTGTGATGTGGTTATGTAAAAGTAGTAAAATTAAAGAAAGAATGTTTATTATTTGGTGATATTTTGTGGAGGAAAAAAAACCCAAACAACAAACCCTAAATCAGCCACCTTCAACATTATAGTCCATAATACTTCAAGAAGTATTATATATTTTCATGATGACAACCTACTAATAAAAGAAAAATAAATAAAACAAGACATAAAATAAAAAATAAAAAAATAAAAAAAAGGGAGGAAAGAATCCATGACGGTGGAAAAGAAGTCATGATTCTCCTCCTGCCCATTCTTCACCTGACTTTCTAATTTCTACCTCACCAATGTTCTCTTTGGGAAAAACTACCAAGCAAAATACATTACACTTTCACCTTATAGTTGTGTTGAATGATCCAGACACGTTGCTCAGGTGGGTATTGCTATAGATAGTCTCCAACAGGTCCTTTTCTGTTTACTGTCAGGGCTCTACATTGCTGCAGAGTTCCCCTGATATTGCGTGCTGAACCCTGGCTCAGAGAACCTGAGCTTCTCTGTTTTAGTGTCTTGGGTTGAGCTGGCAAAATGCCAACTGTCCAAGACAGAGTGAAAAGAGAAGAAGAGGGGAAAAAAAACTTCCAAACTAGTTTTATGCTGAAGCTAACTATATGTATTTATACAAAAAAGAGAAAATTAAGAGGAAATTGCAATATAACACACACTTACACAAGTTATGCATAACAAGAAATAACTTCCCACTTCCCAGTAAACACAAATTCTACCATTTTAACTACAAATCATTCTAGAGAAGTCAATTCCTGAGAGACGGACTTAAGCAGAGAGAAATGCTAAGAACTAAACATTTTACTTCCCTAAGATAACATGCTGGTAAGCCGGTGCTCTGGGCTTGGGACTCCCCATCCCTCCTGGGATGGCAGAGTGTCCTGCTGGGACCACAGCTGTGAAGCAACTGGCCAAGCCACTCCCACATCGGCTCTTACCCCTTCTGAGATGATGTCATAACATGGTATGGAATACAACACTACTGGCTAGAAGAAGTCAACTGCTAGCTAGCTCAGCCCAGCTCAGGTCAGCTGACAATTCTAGGCCTAGTCTGAACTTTAAGACCTAAATTTTAGGCCTATTTAGCTGAACCCATAACAGTCAGCAACTTCTGTTTGTTTCTGGAGTTGTTATCTTTTAGGATTATGTCTGGCAGAAGGGACTAAAATAGTTTCTTTTTCATCCTTGCCCATTTGTTAAAAAAAAAAAAAGCTTTCAGCCTCACATTTCACTGCTTGTTAGCATGTGTAGATGTAGATGTTATCCTGACTAATGCTGAAGCTACAAACTTTCTATCACTTTGAAGACATGTTGATTTAAGTATCAACTGGGCTTTTTTTTTTACCAGAAGAGAGAGGCTGAGAATCTTGTAAAAAATCCTGGTTTTTACTTATTGGTACAATAATGTTGCTTGTTCCATGAAGCATGTTCTTATGCCATGTTCCTTGTTTTGGAAGAACCCTGGGTTTTTAGGGTGTCTGTAACATTCAGATTGCATATTTCCAAAGAAAATTGGAGAAAGAGGGTGACCTTCCTCCAACACTTTCAAATTAACTTGGAATTCTACAGACAGAGGGAACCATTGCTCTTTAAAAACAAATAATTAGTCAATTTTTTAATCTAAACTCAGATATTGAATATAGGCATAAACACCTATCCTTAAAAGCCAAAGTTTCTAAGCATATTATAGAGAAAAAAGAGATGTTCTAATGTGCCATTGTGAAATATCTAAAGCTAACAGGCTCATATTAATGAATTTGGTAGGCTTATCTGAAATTCTGTATAAGAGCATTTGTCTTAGTGTCTAGGTAACTTTAGGTTATGGGCAAAGATCTAAATAAATGAGATTCCACAAGGATGATATTACCAAAAGGTTAGAGGGAATGTAAAAATTTTCCAGTAGACTTAGTACAGAAAATTATGACTTCATATCAAAGTACATGACTACTTTTCACTATTGAAAAAGGTAAAAACCAAACAAGGAACCACATAAGCTGGAAGCAATACTATAGTTTTAATTTGAGAAAATCTCAGATCGGTTGTTTTTTAAAAACATTATTATTTGCAGCATCTCAGAATAGTATCTTGGATTTTTCCGTGCTTGAGGGTGTCACCTAAATCGAAAGTACTTCTGGAGAATTGAGGACAAGCTTTGATAATGTCATTATAATCCATTATTAATTTATGAGAAATACTGCAACTAAAAATGTTGCTTGCTGAAAGAAGTGATAAAGACAAACTAAAACTTATCATTCAACACTCCAACTTACTATTTTGGAGGAATAGTTTTTTTTTCCTAGATCAGTTTTCCAATAAATAAATTTAAATAAATCAAGAAATCAGACCATAAAATATATATCAAAATAAGTCCTAATCTTATTTCTTGAAAAATGCTATCTCAGTGATGGAGTTTTTGCAGTAAGTAATCAAATGAAGGCATGATTTTAAAAGTTGGTGTGGATATTCACAGAACTCTGACTTATCTTTATGGGAGTCATATGGTTAAAACTCCTGTAGCACCTTAACAGTGTGCTCCATGCTGTCTCGCAAAGGGACTGTAAGTAAGGTTGCTCAACAACACTTGTGAGGTAAATCCATACATCACTGTATGAATGCTTTATTACCCATAAGAGATAAAAATGCATTGCCTGGAGGCTGTTTCCGGTTCTTGTGTGGCAACAGTAAATCAGATCTGGTTTGTTATTTTAGCTGTGTTTGATTAAATGTGCAACAAAATAAAAGGGAAGTTTTAAAGGAAATACAAAGCTCCAAAGGCAATGAAATGGCAGATGAGAAGTGTCTCATTTAATCCACATGGCTTTGATTGAAAGAAAATTAGATGTAACAGTCATTAGCTCCTTTGCATTTTTTGAAGAGGGAAACCAATGAGCAAGTATTGACCAACTGTCACCCCATATAGTCATCTAAGGTAGGATATCAGGAACATTTGCATTTTTTCCAGTGTCTACACATAGCTGACCAACTGCTAGTGTGCAGGGAAACAGATAACTTAGATGAACTAACATCCCTGTAAGAAGAATGTTAAGAGAATATACCCTAATTCAATACATTATTCAAGAGTTAGCTTCTTTAATTGTGTTATAAAACCAGCTGCTCTTTCCACTGCAATTTTCTCAAGGAATGCTACATCCACTTGCCAGCTACCATTGACAGCACTAGCTGCCTTGTCAAAGTGAAAATCTTTCTGCTTTCCTAACCATCTGGGTCTTCTGCTTTCCACTGCTCTATGTTTCACTGTTTAAATGTAAATAAGCAAATTGGCAGCATATCAAAATTCTCTTTCACACAAAACTAAATCAGTCCTAAGTTCTATAAAATCAAAAAGTCTGTCAAACACAGATTTTCATGGATTTGCCAGTAGTTCAGCAGTAAGAAAAGGACATTCAAGGAGCATAATGTGTCCTTTCATAATTTTCTCCAACTTCTAGATACAAACTCCTAAACTTCATTTTTTAATCTCTACTTTTTCAAATAAATCTTAAATTTTCATGTGTATAATAAAAAGTATTAAAAAAAGATTTTCCTTTGAGATAGGTTTCATTTGAAGCCTGTTGTCTTTTGAACTGCATTGTTAAATTTATACCTAAGCTCTTTTCCATGCTTTTTAAACATTTTAAGAGTTTATTTAGTTTCAGAATGAATTAATGGTAAATTTATGTAAATATTCATTCACTTTTTCCCCCCCTGTACTTTAGTTGGTAATAAAAAAGCATTGGCTGAGGCCTGATTTCCATAGTTAGGCTGGTTTTGCCTTGCCATGGTTCCATTCACTTTAGTAGAGTTATATTTAATTTGCATCACTGTAGTGGAATAATTCTTGTGCAATCTTTTTCCAAATCTGTATGTAAGGCAACTAAGCAGAGAGATGAAAGCCTACTGTAATAGGAAGAATGCATTCTTTCACTGTGACATTTTAAAAAAATTATTCAAAGCAGGAGAGAAAAGAAATATATCTTTGGCAGAAACAGTGTCCCACTTACATTTTATGTTCCATTACACAAGTCTGAAGTGTCCAGGAACTGTAACATATAGACTATTTACCCAGCTGGTTTTTGTTTGGGTACTTACATTGGCAGCCTCAGCAGCAGTAATGCGATGAGACTCACCACCTGTAGCAAACATAAAGGGAAAAGCTGCTATCACCATCTTCATTAACTTGGAAACGTCATAGAACATATGTTATTCTGAAAAAGGTTAGATACTTAAAGTGCTATTCATACCAGTGTGTAAGAAACTTTGCGATATATCTTTTGTCTGTTTTACAAGTCACTACAACCTAAAAATAACCTTAACAGATGTAAAAATTAAAATAAAATCCATTCTAATATTGCAATTAAAAACATAACGGGGAATTATTAAAAATCCCTATGTGTTTTCTTTAATTCTGCTATTTTAGAGCAGTTTTTTTAATAGATTTTTTCCATGTAAGCAGAATCTATGATTCAGTAGAAGTGGTCTAGTTCTGTACTTGCATGGTCAAAGATCCTTCAAATTAGTCAGAATATAAAATGGACCTGGAGTGTTCTCATCTATTATAGGTATGAACTGTTGTGAAATTATGCAAATCTACAAAGATCTTGAGGGAATGGAGCAGAAGGCTTTCCTCCTAAAGTCTTCCAGACATTTCCACTTTAAGGATAAAGTAAGAAGCAACTTACTTACACTTCCTTTTGAATGTATTGCTCTATTATTGTGCTGGTTTAAAGGTAAACTGGAAGAAGTGAACCCACCTCAAAAAGAGTTTATAAGTCAGAGTTACAATTTAATAAAAATATTACAATAAATGCAATGATACAAAGAGAGATTGGTTTTAACCCACAAAACCCAGAAGTATAACCCAGCACCCCAGGGCACAAACAGAATAGTGTTCGTTAGCCCCTGAACTGAGACCCACATGGCTTCCCTGAGTCCAAAGTAAAAGGAAGGGGAAAACCTGTTGGTGTAGATGATGGTCACACTGGTCAAAAGTAGTAGTCACATCCTGTTGAGGTTCTGGTCCTCCTCTGGATCTGACAAGTGGTATCAGAGTCCCAAACGCCAAGATTATATACCCTCAGGTTCAGATGGGAACGCCCAGTACCTCCCCCAGGGCAGGGAGTCCCACAATAGGTGATCTAACTCTGTGAGTCATGGGGTATTTTTGGAATTGTTGCTGGCCCATTAGCAGACATGACCCCTCAGGCTGGGTGTGGAGGTGCCAATGACTCCCCAGAGGGGAGATATCACACCTCTTATCTCACAGGCTTCTTTAACACCCAGCTTATATCCTGAAGTGTCAGGTGTGCCCTGGGCAGCTGCTGCAAATGGTTCATTGTTAACAGTTCATGAGAAATGATATAGAGGGTGCAGAATACACAGCTTTGGTCACACCCACATAGTGATAAACTGGTCCCAGCTGCCAAACTAGGGCAATTATCTCGAGTATGTGAGAAAGACTGTAGTTTGGTAGTTAGATTTTGATAAAAGAACTGAATCATCTGCTTGTAATCCATATTTCTATTAACTGCTGTTTATTCATCTGAATAAATGCAGAAAGTGAATGACATGGATTCTGGCCTGACTGGAGTGATCTTTATCGAAGTATGGGACCGAGATTTAAAGAAGTGGAATATGGGTCAGTAGTATTCTGCTGAATGCCAAATGCATGGGGCTATTGTGTAAAAGGATGCTCCTGTAGCAGTTCTGTAAATCTACTGAGGAAAGGGGAGAAAATGGTGTCTATATATTGCACATTCTTTAACCGTTTAATGATGGCTAAATCAATATTGAGAGGTAAATTAATTTTTAAAGGTTTGTTAACTGTGTGCAGGATTCCTGAATCATTGCTTTCCAGAGATCTAAATTTAGCTAATTCCCTGCATATTGCCATATTCTTGTAATTCCAAAATGCTAAATATAATTGTCCCTTAAAACTCACAACAAAATACTACTATGGGCAACCACAGTTTTCCCAAGTTTATATCACAACAAAATTACAGGAGAATAATGACAGAGTAGATTTGTCATACTTTTTTTTTCATGAGAAGTATGAAATGAAACTGGGAAGTCTGTTTATAACTTAAAACCATAACTCAAAGCCTCTCTTCTGTCCCCATCTATCTATTTGCAATTGTCCGTGCATCTTTCAGTAATCTTGGAGCCACAGAGTAAGATCGATCATCTTTCTGATGTGATTGAGAATATTTTGGTTTTTTCTGACACTTAAAAGGAATACAGTAGGATTAAGGATCTGTATCACCTCCTTCTGGAATCACAGTGTACTGAGAAAATGATGAAAATAAGGAAACAAGGGTGGAACTGTCAGTTTTAGCAGCAGTCAAATTTTATATCTTCTTAAAAACACCATCCTAATTCTACTCTTTTAATTTCTCTTGCAAAACTAAATCAGTTCTTCTGCTGCAAAAGCTCTATAAGTTGTCTCTAACTGATCTTAACAGAGAAGTTTGACTGATCCTAATAACTTTCTCACTAATTTTAGCAGTGAAAATGACTCCTTCAAACCAGTGGTTACGTTCCTCCCAGATCCTAGTAGGTTGTATCTGTGCATCAGTGCCCAAATGGTATTTCATGGCTTTTCAAGATAGAAGATAACATTCCACTAGTTGAGCAAACTGGTACAGTTCAGATCGCCTGCTTAAACTTCACTATAATGCCCTTTGACTCAAACATTCAAAACAGTCTATTTATTACTCTTCACCTGACCTGAAAACCACATTAAGACTTCCTGATTCTATGCCAATTTTATGATCAGTGAGAAAACACTGGCAAGCAAGAATATTTAGCTGCTCATAGACACTCGCTTCCTGGATATGTTCCACAAGATTTATCTGGAAACTGGCTGGCAGTTCAAGAATGATGTCATCTGTGTTTCATGTATCTTAGTCTATTGCACAGGAAGACTCATATTTTTGATGCCAAATCTTGCAAATGTTCTGTTATGCATTTCATTTCATCATGAAGCAACCAAAAACATCAGATGAAAGTGTCTATTCATCAGAACGGAAATATTCATACCTCAATAAGGAGCCAAGAGGAGATCTGGTATTGGAGCAACATATGAAGAAACTGCATGCTATGGCAAATATTCACCAAAGGTTTGTTAATTTCTTACTGTCTTTTTGGCATGTAAGTTTGTGAATGGAACAAGAAATATCCATTATGGAATTGTCTCCAGCTAGTTCTACATTTACCCTTCTTAAGCAATTTCATAAATTAGGCCTGACTGACATGTCACAGCCACATCTCCGAGAAATTATTTTATTAAATCACA
This sequence comes from Pithys albifrons albifrons, assembly GCF_047495875.1. NCBI lineage: Eukaryota > Metazoa > Chordata > Aves > Passeriformes > Thamnophilidae > Pithys > Pithys albifrons. The sequence continues at coordinate 59,678,475 of NC_092460.1, forward strand.
ACCATGCATGTAGTATCCCAGGAATTTACACAGTCTATATTGCTTCCTTTGGGAAATTACTCCTTTTGAGCAATATCAAATAATATACTTGCATGATGCAAATGCCCAGTGTATTCTTTCTATTGTATTATTAAATATTTTTTAATACTTTTCATAGAAAACTTGTCCATGTTAGAATATTTTGAATTATTGTTATGCCCATTTTTTATCACTTTGTATTTTGTGTGTCTACAGATGGAGATACTACTACTCTATATATGTCAGGGACACTCAGCTGAGCAAGTGACACATCTGAGAACTCCACACTACCATGAAAAATTCACTGAGTTTATATCTTCAAAATGATTATTGCAGAGGGAACTGGAAACCTATAAGGAAACACAGCTGATTCAAAACATTAAATGTTTCTGATATGAAGAGAAATTGAATAAGGTTCTTCAAAAGCCTTGGGAAACATAGACAAGTCTATGCAAGACATGAATGGCAGATACAGATAAGATATAGTGTAAGTTAGCAATTCTTTTAAAGACAAAAAAACCCCTCAAGAGCTATGGAGACTACTATTTTTCTTTAAAATGAAGAAAAAGGGTTTAGTCTGAGGCAGGGAGACTGTGATTACTGAGTTATTGCTGTAGGAATCTTTTTCATTCTAAGCATCTGGTTTTGGTTCTTGGTATCAGTTTATGCTGTCTTCTCTCTGACACACTTATGCAACTACTATTTAATCTTAACAAACAAAAGTCCATGGAAAATGCTAATCTATCTTCAGAAAAGGAAACCTTTAGGACATGGTTACTTATTTGCTGGAGATTTTGTTTGTTTGATGAGTTTTGTTGTTTTGTTTTTTGTCCTGAACAAGAACAAAAAAGTACAAGTAAAATCAAAAAACAACACAACTAAAATATCAGGTGATAATTTTTTTTTTCACATGATTTTTTTTTCAGGACAAACATAATCAAACTCTGTTTTTCCAGTTCTCTACTTGCTTACAAGGTGGGCTTTTATGAGTCTCATGTTCTGCCTGTTGTCAAAGATTATGCTATAAAAACCATTTGTCAAGTCTCTTGAAGAGGAAACACTTTTGATATAGGAAGGGGAATTTTGCGTGTGTAAGAGTGTGTTTCAGATTTTCTGCTCCCTATCCTTCCATCAAATTCAGCTACTTCTCCCCAGTCAATTGTTTGAGATGGATGGCAAATTTAAGTTCTCCTTGCAAGCAAATGAAATTTCACAAGCTGTAGCTATGGTCCTGTGGGAAGCTCATGAAATTCAATAATGACAAGGGCAAAGTCCTGAACCTGGGAGTGTGTAATGCCATGTAACACTGAAGCTTTGGGGCCACCTATCCAGAAAGCAGCTTGACACCAAAAGACCTGTGTGTCCAACTAGAAAACAAGTAGAATATGAATCAGAGGTGTGCTTTTGTATCAGAAGTGGCCAATGGCCTCCTGGGCTTTATGGGCAGGAATACAGCCAGCAGGTTGAAGGACAGGATCCTTCCCATCTTCAATACCTACGAGACCATGTCTGCCTATATTGTTTTGAAATCCCAAGTGGAAGAAAGGCCTTGGCCTCCTGGAGTCCATAAAGGAAGAGAATGATGAAGGGGCTCAAAGACATGTGTCTTGGTTTGAGATAAGCAATTGCTAACCCCCCCAAGCACAGAGAGAAAAGCCTCCCTCCTAACACCAAAGAAAGGGAGGAAAAGAGAGGGGAAAGGAAAAAAAAACCACTTCACATTTATACTAAAACTACATATATTTTTACAGAAAGGAAGAGACAATTAGAAGAGAGTACAAATACACACTCACACAAGTCTGCAACAACAAATTCCCCACTTCTTAACGAACACACAAATTCTACTGTCTTAACTACACATTACATAAGAAAAAACTTATTCCCCAGGGAGACAAACTCAAGCAGAAAGGAGACCCAGAACAATGCATTTTATTTTCCTGAGATACCCTGTGAGCCAGTGGTGGGCCTGGTGCTCTCCATCCCCCCTGGGACAGCATCATGTGTCCTCCCAAGAGGAAGGCTGAGAAGCGACTGCCTTAACCACTCCCACACTGGTTCCTACTTCCCTGGAGATGATGTCATAATGTGGTATGGAATACAAAATTACTGGCTAGAAGAGGTCAGCTGTTAGCTCAGCCCAGCTCAAGTCAGCTGACAGCTTCGGCCTAGTCCGAACTTCAGAGCCCAAATTTAGGCCACCTAGGCCCATAACAACATGATATACTATGAGAGACTGAGAGCTGTATTTGTTCAGCCTGAAGAAGGTATTTCTCAAGGGACATCTCATTCTAACTAGATATGAGGGAAACAGCTGCGAGCAAACCTGAAGAAGCAAAGTCTTCAAGACAAGCGGAAGGTCTGGTTGCCTCGATGTTACCTCGATTTTATGACTTACAAATTGATGCAGGACAGCTCTGTTTAAAACCTCAGACTGATTTTGTATTGAGCCACCTTAGGTAGTTTGGCCTCTTGTCTTTTTTTCGTCGGTTGTTTCTTAGCCTGATAATAATTTATAGATTCTTCACGTCAGCAATCACGTTTGTGTCATACAGAGTTGTCTTTAAACAGACCTTCAATGCTCTAAAAAGCTACAACTACCTTCAAAAAAGAAAACATAAACTTTACAATGAGAGACATCAGGCATCAGTACAGGTTACCCAAAGAGACTGTAGAGTCTCCCTCCATGCAGACATAAACCCAGTTGGTCAAGGGCCTGCATAACCTGATTTAATTGGATCTGCTTCAAACAGGAGATTGAACAGGATGACCTGCTGAAGTCCCTTCCAACCTACATAATTCTGTGATTCTGAGGGTTTATGATATGAAACAGTTAGAGCTTTCTATTTAGACTGTAGAAGTCTGCAATTTCATATTCCTTTTGAAGGTTGAAAATTTCAACCACCTCTTTGAGCCATGAAGAGACACCTACGTTATTACCTGTCTACGTATCTAGAACCATATTACATTATAGCAGTGGTCCAGGCTGTCAATTCCCTTGATAGTTCCGCTTCTGTGTGGCAAAACATGTAAGGGAGAGACTCTTCACTGGAAAATTAACAAGTTAATCACCTACATGATCCTACTGATAATACATATTACACCGTGTAGAGGATGGTAAGAATTTTCTCAGATTTCATTCATCTATTCTGGAAATAAATTCTTTAGCCTTAATCTAGTGTGATACCCAGTGCTAGTGTAGATACCCTTTTCAGAAGATTCATGATGAGATTAGAGTTTGGGAGGGCCTGGTGAGAGGCCAGCAAAGATTAAAGTCATGAAGAGAAGAGGAGGTGTGTCTTTCTTAGGCCAGGAACTTTGCAGCTCTGTTAGGAATTTTCCCTTGTAAGTCTAGGGCTTGACTTTAGAATTAATTTCCCTGAATTCCTTCCACTGCCTGGCATTTTGGGGGTAGCTGCATGTTATTTTACTTTACACCAAGCATATGATTAAAACAGTTCAGAACTCTCCTTACAACGTGAACCATATGTCTGTAGCCGTGTCTCAGCTTCAAGCTAGCCCATTTATGATGACCAATAAAAATGCATGAATTAATAAAAGCACAGATCCAATATAGACAAATATGTATATATACCATCATTGTTGCACTGAAAATGTGTTATTGCCTGTTCCTTACAAGACATTTTTAATGACCAGTAAGTGACAATAACACAATGCAAAAAAAGATGCAATTATAAATGTGTTCTTATTCTCAGAGGTGGGGACTTTTTCTTTTCTTAGTAATGCAAACCATCACAAAAATTTCCTTATTCACTCATTTTGGCACATACGTCATGAAAGTAGGCATCTAGGCAGATTACAATAGTGAAAGCTCTGATAGGATTTTAATCTAGAGTGAAAGCATCCTTCTAACCAAACATAATTTTATAATGTCAGTGGTTTACCACAAAAACTTCTGTTTCTTTAGGCAAATGAATTACATGCCCTGTCCTTGGATTTACATTTTGGTTGTGATATCTTCCTTTTTTTCCCCTTTTTCTTGTATTTATTCAAAAAGCCTTTGTTTTAGGGCTTATAATGGCAGTACCATTTGTCTTTTGAAATCCAAAAATACATGTAAATGGATTTTCAGATTCTATTGCAATGTGTCATTTAAAAGTCAAAAATCTTCCTTGGAATACAAGAGCAGATATTTCTTGTTTTCTGCCTATTATAAAAGCTGTTTAAAAATGCTTTAAAAGCTACAATCTGTCTGTTTTCCACTTAAGTATTCTAAATTATTTACTTTTCCCATTACATTTTCTATAGCCTTTCTTTATCTATTCATGTGATTATCACCTCCATAGACCATGTCTTCAGTTCTCTATTATATTCATTGTCTCTTCTGAAGAAAAAAAAATTTTTTTCATAAAGTTTGGTTAAACACTGACAAGCTTGGTGCATCAATCACCTCTTCCAGAAGCCTGTTCCAGTGTTTGACCAACTTCTTGGTAAATCCTAAGTCCAAACTTCCTCTGGTGCTGCTTTGAACCACTCTCACAAGTCCCATCACTAGGTACCTGGGAGAAGTGATCTCCCCTTCTCAGAAAGATGTACAGAGCAATGAGGCCACTCCTCAGTTTCCCTTCCTTCAAACTAGACAAGCCCAAAATTCTCAGCCACTCCTCCCTGGACATTTCTTCCAACCCCTTCACCAGCTTTATAGCCCACTTCAGGATGCAATAAAGGACCATCACATCCTTAAATTGTGTGACCCAAAACAGCACACAGTGCTCAAGATGAGGCTGCATCAGCACTGAGTACAAGATAATAACCTCTTTTGCCCCTGCTGGTCATGCAGTGTTTGATGCAATTCAGGATGCAGTTCAGTGTCTGGGCTACCAGGGCCCACTGCTGAGCCTCCTGCTGACCAGCACCCCCAGATCCCTTTCTGCAGGGCTGCTCTCCAGTCAGTCACTCCAGTCAATCCTCTCCCAGTTTATACTTGTATCCAACATTACTCTGTCCCAGCTACAGAATCCGACATTTGCTCTTTTTAAATTGCATGCTATTGATTATCGTTAAGTCATCATACTAAAAAAAAAGCCTGTGATGTCTGTCATGATCCTTCATTAGGTTCCCTCCATGGTCATTGCCTCCCTAAAAAATAGTTAGCACAACTGAACACATAATAATTATTTCAGAGATAGTTTTAGAAAATTAAATAGTTTTAAGATTATATATCATGATAATTTGGTACTGGATCATTAGCATGATTAAATAAAATACAGAGCTTGAGAAACGGAACTATTTGTAACAAGATGCAGATTTTTCTTCACAAGTCCTAAAGTCCCATGTGGCTGGCCCTGAGGGAGGTCATGCAGCTCCCCAGCTCATTCCTTGAAAACTTGGATCAGAACAGCAATACATGGAAAGCCAGGAGCACTTCTAGAGCATTACAGTCTGAGTGCTTAAGAAAAGTTCTCCCTCTTGTAGAAATTGTCTTATGACCATCATAAAAAATTAAGAGGAGAGTTTTTCAGGCATTTTTGTCTTCCTTCAACACACTTTGGATATTTCCTAAAGTGCCCCGCCCTACTCTTAGTGACAGGACCTGGATTTACAGTGGGTGATATCCTGGACATCAGCTGATGAATGGGGCAAGGAGTTAGAGAAGATTTTATTTAACCAGTGTATTTAGCTCATGTTGAAAGAAACTGGAAGGATCTTCTTTCTTGCAGCATCATAGAGCATCATGTTATATAAATAGTCATAGCAAATATATGCTTTAAATAAAAATACATTTTAACTGTTAAAATTATAAAATCTATGAAAATTGTCCTGTTTTGAAGACAAAATGCCATATCTCAGAAGGTAAGAAGATCTAAGACTTAATTCTGTTTCATTTATTCCTTTAAAAATAATTAAAATATCTGCCTTCAGAAGATTTGAGATTAGAGATACTGAGACAAGTGTCCTTCCCAGCAGCACAGATAACTCCAGGCGGATCTGTGTTCACAGCCCATTCCTGAGCCCAGTGTTGCCCTCTGAGCAGACTCATCCTGTGCAGCCCACTGATGAGTGTGCTGACTCCTACTAATTTCACCTCACAGCCTTTGTAGGCCAAAAGGTCACCTTTAAACAAAGTACTGTGGCAACTCTCTTCTACTTGTTATATACAACAGTGATTTATTGAATTTTTGTTGGTTTTCTGGTCTAATGTTCTGCAGAAGATCTCCTAATCTAGAAATATACTAATCAATTATATGGTGACATATAACTTATACTGAGTTCTGCTATAGCTATGCCAACACTTTATTTTACTTCAAAATGTGTAAGAAAAATAGCTTCTATTTATATTAAAAATTATGTAACTTGTATGTAACGTGTATGTAACTTGTAATAAAGTTTTATGGAAAACTATTTTTTTCAAAGGTTTATATATTTTGTATTTATTATTAAATTAATCACAGAATCAACTAGTTTGGAAAACACCTCTGAGGTCATGGAGTCCATCCTATGACCTAAAACTACCTTGTCAACTAGACCATAGCACTACATGCCTGTCCTAGTTCAGCAGGAGGGACCAGCTAACCCTGTGTGGGGGTGATCAAAGCTGTGTATTCTACCCCCTCTATTCATTCCCCAAGGACAATGGGCCATTTGCAGCAGCTGCCCAGGGAGCCATTATCACTTCACACCCAGCCTGAGGGGGGCGGAGCTGCCAATGGGCCATCAACAGTTCAACACCCCCTGGCTCCCAGAGTTAATCACCCATTGTGTGAGTCCCCGCCCAGGGGGAGGGACTGAGAGCTCCCTGAGGGTACATAAGGGGTGGGTAAGAAGACCTCGGGAACCTCTCGTCGGATCCAGAGCAGCAGCAGGACCTTGACAGATCCCCGCTCTCGCCCAGACCACAGCCCTCACCTGCACCAACAGGTTTTTCTTTTCCTTTTGCTCTGGACTTGGGGGAACCACAGGGGTCTCAGCACAAGGGCAAACAAACCCCCTTGGGTTTGTGCCCCAGGACACTGGGTTATACTGCTGGGGTTTTGTGAGTTGAAAGCAATTTCCCTTGTGTGTCAGTGTTGTTATTGTAATATTATTATTAAATTTTAGGTCTGACTTATAATCTCTCTCGTGGTGAGTTCATTTCCCCTGCTGGTTCACCTTTAAACCAGCACAATGCCACATCCAGTCTTTCCTTGAGGGAGATGCTCAAAAAATAAACTGTTAGCCAACTTAGATTGGCTAACATGTGCTTAGATTCTGATGTCATAGTTGGCTGAACTAAAGTTATTAAAAGAGAAGGAAGAAGAATTTATAGAAGAATACATTATTCCAGATAAATCTGATTATGAATACTTGCCTGCTACTGTGTTCTGCTTTTCCTAAAACTGTCAAAAAAATTTCTATGTTGAACTCGCGCGACTTGAAGCTACTTCTGCTTGTTCTTGTCCTTTTAAGTTGCATGCTTGGGTAATTGTTATTGATGGTGAAATTATGCACAGGTAGATATAAAGAATCCATTCTTTAGCCAGCAAGAACTATATTCAAGTACATGAACTCACTGCTATTAATGCTCAAAATGGTCTCAAAATACTTATGTATTACAGGGTCTACTATAGTCTGTTTTACATTTGAAATACAAACATTTATTAAAACTGTAATGCAGTTGAGAAAAAGAGGGAGAAATAGCATAGAGACAAAATATGTTGTAAAACATAAATAATGTTCTAAATGAGAGACCAAGTTTAATGGCTCTTTCATACAAATATCTGATATTTATGAAATGCATACAGGCACCTTCCACTTCTTAAACCTTTGATAGTTTGCAATAACTAAGATACTTCATTTTCTTAAGAGGATACATTTTTTAAAGATGCCATTGAACAGCATTTCTCTGCCTTTTAATTACATTCACCCTATTTTCCCTCATTTTTTTTCATCAGACAGCATTGAAGTGAATATCAAAGTATATCACATCTTAGTGATAAAATATTGTATTTTTGTAGTATATCAGAAACAATGTCTAAGATTTACTTGATAGGAGACTGTGAGAATTAGTGATGGAAAAGTACTTGTACACTAAATGCAGCAACAGGCTAGGATCATGGTTCATCCTGTTGGTTGGAAAGTAATATTTCTCAAACAAAGCTCTCAAGTTTAACTGTTGCACACTTTCATTGTAATACCTAAAGTATTTGAATTTTGAGACCAGCAGGGATTAACTCTATTCAGCATCACTGTGGAATGGGATATACAGGCCTTTGCTAAAGAACAGTAAAATTTTAAGTCCCAGACTATCTCTGACTATAACACTGACTCTAACCTTAGTCTTAAACCCAGATAATATCAATTTAGAAGAAACTACGTCACAAAAGAACAGCAGGTGCTTGAAGAGGCCGTTTTCATTCTTCTTGTCTGGACTCTTTCTGAATCATCTCATGCAGTAGGGAAATTTTCCTTTGCAGGACCACTAAATAAAAGCTCAAGACTCATCTGGGTTTCAATTTCCAACTTGTTCTCTATGTCATGGCTGGATGGGGTGCCTGCCAGTGAATTCAGGAGAGGGGGGAGGTGACCCACAGAATCCATCCAAAGCAAATCCCTGAGAAAAAGCTTTGGGGGAAAGGCTGTGGTGAGAAAGAAGAATCTGCAGGCAAAACAGATAAAAAAGTTTATCAATTTCCTTCCTGGTTCTTTGTGATTCTTTGGCTATCTGCAGCTGGAAAGTATCTGTAGATACCTGCTCCTTGACACAAACAGCAACAAAGATATCTGATTGATGGAGAACTTCCAGGAAAGGAATCCCTAGTAATGAGAAACAGCTTAGACTCCAAGATGAGACAGTATTGCACATATATGCATAGACAGTTAGTTAAGAAATAAAAATAAAGAAAAAAATAAAAAAACAGAAGACAACCCTTCCCCCTTTGCCCCCACCAAAAATGACCCAAATAAATCATTTGTTGGGATATTCTGCACAGTGTAACACTCATGGGTTTTAGAATATAAGTGGTATGACTGCTCATTGTTCAAATAGCAACAAGTATTTTGAATCAATGGATTTTGTGGCCAACCTATTAATCTCTTTGTGGTTTCACATTGTTATTTCTACTCAAGCAAATGATTCAAGAAACTTTTCATTGTCTGAGTCTTTGAATCCCCTGTAGCATGCCTGGAAGTTTGTGCATATTTGTTACATTCATCTATTGTGGAGACAGGAAAGATAAACCGATTTTTAATCTGAATGAGCTACAAAGTTATGAAAATAAGCAATGTTTTCACTCTGTTATTGTGAATGCATGGATTCCCTTTCTGCAGAATGGCTGTTCTGTATTTTTTTTTTAAAATACCATTTGGTGAGTTATATATGAGCTGCAAAGCTTCTGCAGAACATTTAGAAGTCTTGATGACATCCACTGTATCAATGATTGCTTTTTATCCGGTGCAAATTCAGGTCAACACTTGTACCAATATTAGGCAAAATATCAGTTTCATCACAAAGAGCTGTAGTGTGTTTGATTGATTACAGGTAAAGCAATTGTTTTCTTGAAGACAAAACTAAATCCAGTATATGACAGATAGACTTTAAAATATGTGCTAAAAAGAAATAGTTAATGAATTTAAAATTGCTATTCTGACAATTTATTAAACTATAGCCTCTGTGGGGCATCTTCTAGTACTTGTTTATATAATGGTAGGAGACAATGGGACGGTATAGCAGGGGGTTTTGAAGCAATTAAGAACACCAAAAAATTGAAGAAAAACTTTGATATTGTACAGCATAAACAATGTAACATAATTAGGTAATTGAAGTTGATTCCAGAGAATTTAGGTGAACTGATGCCCATGCAGCTATCTTGCTGTTGGCTAGGCAAGTGTGTTCTGAGAAAATCAAAATGCAAACAACTGTAAATGTGACATGTTTTCACCAGCACTCCTTTGTCATAAAGTAAAAACCTAAAAGTGCTTACAATTATGAAGCTGAGGCCCTAATTTACATATAACTTTGAATCAGTCTCATTTACTTTCAGGCAATTTAAGGTTGTACTGAGTGCTTTGCTTGTTAAATGTTACAGACAGACAGCATTTAAGGGAGGCAAGTCTTGCCTTCCTTGAATAATTTGTCCTTAGGGTTTCTACAATCTGATAAGAGAACAAAATTGGTCTACACAGGTGTTTGGAAAGTTCTGTGAGGCACACAGAATATAATGGTAAAGTACTAGAAATTAAATACCTAATACTAAGGGAGCAAATAGAAAACAGCCTAAAACAGCTAATTTACAATAGGAAACAAAACTTCTTAAGAAAATCAAGCCAGAACTATTTGATATATTATCAGATATCATTGGTATCAGATACAGTGTCAGATATGATATCACATAGTTTATTTTATAAATGTGAAAGTTTTTGCAGTTCAATACTAATAATTGTTCAGTACTAATAATTTCACATTAACTGAAAAAGATATAAAACAAGAGCAGTTCCAATCTACTAATATTTTCCTCTTCCCAAAAACCTGCTTTGCCAAAATAGGCAAATTTAAGAGGTCCAGTAAAATTATAAATACTTAAGACCTGTTTGTATTCCTAAGTCTGTTGTCTGTTGTCAAGGAGAGGCACTCAGTATGGCTTCTTAAAGCGCTCTATTAATCAGGAAGATCATTCAATTTTATTTTATTAAGGAGTCAGAGAATTATGCAAGTGGGATAGGCATATATCCTAAGAAGGGAGAAGGAAGAGATGTGTCTCTTAGCTGCTGTTCTTCAAGTAAATTCACAACTGTGCATTCTAGTCCTTAACTCTATTTGTAATTTCAGTAATTGCATCACAGTGACTCTCCACACACTTTATAAAAAGGGTACTAAAAGTGTTATAAATGTCAGGATGTCATGTATTCTGAAAATCGTTTTACATGCTTCAGATAATGCCTACAAGAAGTGAAGATTGGAGCTTTTTTTTCCCTTGGACTGAAAAAATAAGTCTAACTTACATGCACTAATCTAAGATCTAGCTTTCTATTCAGCAATGCTCTGGCTTTTTCCTCACTTCAAGCTGAGCATCTCTTTTCACATATTGACACTTGAAATGCAAATTATGAGAGATTTTTCATTCGTTTTGATATCTCTATATTTTCTCTTGAAAAAGAAAGAATTTTAAACACATTTGAATATTAGTAAGGTCTTTGTGTAATGTAATCACCTGACTTGTTTCTAATCCACTCACTTCAATTTTCTAGCTTCCAACCTATAAAGGAAATCATGCTCAAGACATGGAATGTGAACTTGATTACTGTTCTGTAGAAATGTATTCACACAAATGCAGAATATTGATAATTAACACACATTTTTTCTTTTGTTTTCAAAATAAAGTAAAATAGAAAAAAAAAAGAAAAAATTGAACGTGAAAGTATTTCATTAATTAAATATTTGGATCCCATATATTGTCTGTAACTAAAATGGTTACCGAAATATGTATAATCAGTGTCTTTGAATATTCAGGCAATCCTGAATCTGCCATCAAACACCAAACAGTATTATTTTCCTACAATAAATATTAATGTATGTGTATCTAATCCAATATGTACACAGGTACGCATACATATGTGCTGGCGATAATATATCTGTTTTACTTTTATTCACTTTTCACTAATATTCAGATAGATATTATATGTTGTTCTCACTGGGAGGTATCTTGATTTTCTTTCATTCTAAGATAAGGAATTTTGTAATTTTGATGCCTTCTTTCATCATTATTTCTTTCTTAATAGATTTTGATGTATGTAGATTACAGTTTAGTAAAGCATAGGGAAAAATTGATGTTTGTTATTAATTGATTTTGGAAGATTTTCTGGCCTGCATCTGGTATTGAGTGAGCTGTAACCTTTAAGGAGGTTTATTACAAAGAAAAAAAATATGAGAAGAAAGAAACCCACGCTCCAAACCATTGACCTTTCATGTTGTATTTATTTTTGTTAAAGAAAATCAGTTCCAGTGACAAACCAGCATATTAGGAAAGCAAATTTTAACATTAGAAGATCTCTGTTGCTTGACTGTCTATATAGTATTCAATACATTTCTAAAATTAATAGATGTATTACTCTGACATTTGACGTTCAAAGAGTGGACCCCTAATTTAAATCATCCATTGTAGAATGGCAGTAGTAGGACCAGTGGCAGATCCTCCACATCTGTTTACAATAAACAGATATCAACATGTCTTTGTTGGATCTTCTTTCCAGGCATTCATGTAGGGAAAATACACTAAGAGATTATGTTACAAGTATCAAGCTTGTATGCCATTTCTGGTGTTTTCATGCTTATTTAAAAAATATGTATGTTTCTTCAAGCTGTATTAAAAAAAATCCGTTTCATTTTTGCATGCTAATTATGTTCAGTTTTTAAAGCAAACAGCTGGATACTGAAAATCAGATGAGGGTTTTCTTGGGAACTTAAAAAGCTATCGGAAAGATAATTCCCTATGTGACTATTTTTGCAGATTTTCACAAAGTAATACTGATAATGCTGAAGCACTGACAGAATGGTTTCAAATAAAGAAAAATTAGGTGAGTTTAGAGAACATTTTGGAAGTTTAAACATCAGTATGATCCTGAAGCAGGGGCTGAAGCCTAGTTGTACATATTGCAAAAGCATAAAATTAAAATTAACTTCCCTTCTTTGCAAAGTAAAATGTAAAATCAGCATTATTTGTCACAAAAGAAATGTGATTTCTTAGGCTTAAAATTGAGCAGACTTGGCTGTGTTAGATGAACTGTTGGTATTCTGAAATTTTAAATAAATAAAACAGTATTACAGAACTGCAATCAATATGAGTTTTGATTTGGTAAAGGCACTGGAATTGGGATTTTTATGAAGTGTGTCACTATTTTTTTTCCCATTGTAGATGCCATGTCATTGTCAAAACTTGAAATGCATGTTGCAAGCACACTGTAAGTTACATTTTAATCACTCTAATTTTACCTCAAAGGACTATTACTGTATTTCTTTTTTAGTCTAATTTTACAAAATGCTAGATGATGTTAAAGGAAAACATGAATTTAGAGTTCTATTTATTACTAAAGAGTCTGGACACTTTTAAATGCATACATAAACTACCCATCTGGTAGCTATAAAAGCCACCTTTATTATTATTGACTGAGAAATTATAGACAATCATGTCAGTGGTCATCATAATGTGTCACTGAATAACTTTACCAACTGTCAGTTATATTATTAAAGTGATAATGGTGATTTAAAACAAACAAAGAAACAAACACAAGGTGGGGGGTTAACAAGTGGTTTCAACAGAATGACAGAGTCTATCTTGCTACCAAACCAGAAAATCTGCATTAATGGAAAAGTAACAAGTATAGTTTTCATAAAATCCATTAGTGTCCAAGCCTCCAGAAAGACAGCAAAGCATGTCATGTCAGTCAGATTGAATAAGACTTCCTGTGTGGATTAACATTTATACTAAATGGTGTGTAACATTTTAACTAGGCTTAAACATAAGAAACATCATCACACTCTTTATACCAGAATGAGAATATTTGTAAGAGGAAAAATAGTTTAAAATCACATCTCAACAGAATAATTTAATTGACAGAAGTCAGTATTATTTTCCCATATCTATGAAAACACAAGTAATTTTCCAGGTTTCCAGATTCCAGAAGCTTCAGAATGCTTGACAAAAGCCTTTGATAAGACCAAGAGAGAGAAAAAGAGTATAAATAAATAAACAAATACTGCATAAATAAATAAAGCATAAATAACTAATGAATGAAGTTCTGTATGGCATGCACCCTAAATGCAAAGGCTTCTGGTAGTTCAGCTTGTTCATATCAGTAAAATGTCAAATTGACAAGATGTGATCTACTGTCTTAATGATTTACAATGTCTTTGGTCTTCATTAAATATTTACACATATCTTCCATGCCACAAATCAAAATATCCCATGTACTTCCCAAACCTGAAAAAGAGTAGGTCAATTTTCAGTTTGCAGGGAACACAGGACAATGAGCAAGAGTCTGTCTAAAGGACTGGCTCCCTCCAATGTGGATGAAACTATTATTGACCCCAGATTAATAGTCATTCTGATGAAGTGCCCTTTTAAATGAAAGGTGAATATGATTGATTTGATTAGATAACCCCATAGCAATGCATTAGACTAATATGTCAGCAAATACTAAACTGATTATGATAGCCTTGACCAGAATCTTCAATAAAAGAAAACTAAAAATAATTTTTGGTGTCACTATAAAACTAGAAAACATATGTACTTGATTCTACAGGGACATACTAAAGTAAGAAATGCCGTTTTTTTGAGCTCCCCAGGTTCCAGCGCGAGAATCACGATGCAACCTCCATAGGAGTATGATCAGTGTTCTACTTTATTGTTTACATTACACACACACATATTGCATATTCTCTCAGTCTACGAATAGTACAGGAATATCATTGGTCTATGGCTACGGCGTGTTACCAGCTGGATTGGTGCTTTTCTCAAAACTATGCCCTTCTGTATCAATGTGTTTACCTGCTTCTCCCAACGGCTGCCGCATTCTATCTATTGTTTACTGCTCTTCTTGAAGCAGGCTCAAGGATACAGAGGCCCCGTTTCCCTCTCCATGGCCTGGGCTGTGCACGAAAACTTCTAAGTTCAAATTTCTTCCAACAACATTCAAAGATAAAACGCTAGGAAGATGAGAAGAGATGTGTGTGGTAATAAGAAATAGATATTAGAAATTGAATGCAACTTAAATTTTTGTCAAAAGGTGAATCTTTTCAGTGTCTTTAACACAGCTACAATAGGAACATTTAAATTATAGGGGGTTTGTGCATAGATCTCCACATGCATATATACATACACACATATGTAGCACCACTTATTTTGTTTGAGTACCTCAGTGGTGCAGTTGCCAGATAAGGGTAAATAAAGCTTCACAACTTATTTCTAGGTTTTTATTAAGTCTTCTGTGTTTTTTTCCATTGCAGCACCTATTCATCCAGTTTGGAAGTGGATAGTGGCTGTCACAGAATTCCACACATAAAATCAGTGTGAAAATTGCTATTTAATGGGCAGAAAGCAATGAGCTAGCAGAAAAACAAACAAATAGTTTTCTCAGAGTAGCAAACTTAGATCTCAGAATACTATTAAATAAAGTTTATATGTAGGTTCAATCTGTGTTTTGGATTTAATAAAGTAATAAAATATAATAAGATAGAATAAAATTGAGCAGGATAATTTTTCAGAACAGTATGGATGTAAGTACTGAAGTTAATCTAAATTTAGAAATTTAAATTCAAAACACAAATTTATGGAACTTTATGTAGGTCCTTACTGTTAATATCACTCTCAAGACTTAGATGATTTTTTATATATGAACATTACAGTTTTGTTGGAGGTCTTTCCACCACTGGATATTTCTTGACCTATTCTACTGCCCAAAACTTTGATTTTCATGTTCGTCTACTCTGAAGAGTGTCAGTAACTATCTTAAGTTCTGAATAATTCTGAAGATTTTTAGTGTAGCTTAGAACTATATTTGAGAGACAGGTCTCTGAACTAACTCCTCAAAGCCCTGAACGTACATCTGGATTTTTCTAATATCTTCATAGAAGTGCATACTCTAAGAAAGTCAAGAAGCCTTGGTTTCACACCTTGAAAAGAAATTGGTGACTAAAATGAGGATATGAAGACAACTGGACAGCCATGGACTTTGTTTATTTTCAACAGGTGTTATACGTCCAATATGCTTTATTTTTCTTTTTCCACCCATACTCTTCTACAAGCAGAATATAAGGATACAAAACTTTGGGGTTGGGTTGTTGGCTTTGATGAGGTTTTGTTTTGTTTTGTTTTGTGGGGAGGGGTGGTGGTAGTAGTGTTTCTTTTTTTGTTTGTGTGTGGGCTTTTGGGGTTTTTTTTTGTTCGGTTTTGTGTTGATTAAAAAGGTATACTGCTTTGATGAAAAGGCTTCAGGGCTTTCAGGAATCCCAAATGTAGAGTCAACTTCTCAATTGTTTCACATTTCTGCTATATATCAAAGTCTGATCTGTAGTCTGTACTCAGGGAACAAATAAATCCAGCACAATCAGAAAGTGAAGGGTTACCTTTCATATCTGCACAGTCATAGGTGATTATATGGTAAATCTGAGTATTCTAGTTTCACACAAATGTATTTTCTGGTAAAGTAGGCTTGTTCCTTGGTGCCCAGCCAAAAGACCACATTCTAACTCTCAAAGATATTGCCGTTTGACAGCAATCAGCTCATGATTTAAGGAAATATTAATTTTATTTTGAATGATAATTCTTTCCCTTCAATGAATTTTTAACTTTCTGTTGTAAGACCTGACAGTGTAAGAAGAGTGCAGCTAATCTCAGCCATCTGAAAGACTAAACTAGTCAGTTTACCTGGGCTGAATCATGCTTTTGTGATTTGTCTCTTCATTGACCATACGGAGAATGTACTTATCTACATTAGACTACTGTCCAACTTTTACCATCTGAAGTTTGATGAAGTTATTGCCACTCAAAGAAACTACTCATACTTCGATATCTCTGTCTGTTCTGGAGGTTAGGTGGAAATTCATACATCCAAAGTAAAAGTTTAGGGTTTTTTCTACATAGGCTATCTTATACAAACTTCCTCACATCATGTTACTTCCACTGTGAGCTGCTCTAAGAGCAGGCATGTTGACACCTGGAAGAAAATGCAAAGCAAGCAAGCAGATGGCCTGGAAACTTATAAAAAGCAACATCAGCTGATTCCTGGCAGCATGGAGGTAGAGATTTGGCAGCTTTTCCTACCTCCAGTTGCTGGTTTTATTCTCCTTATGTGGAAGTCAAAGTCTTTCTCTTGCCATGGGCTGATATAAGAGAAATGCTATATTGGCAACCAGTTACTCATATTTTGTGTGTCATTAGATATTGATGAATGGGAATTACACCTATTTCTGAGTGATTCTAAGATTGTAGAAGACTGACTGATATATATACTTCAATTTGCTGATCCCCGACATTGGTGCTCTCAATGCCCTTTAAGAGAAGGTTTTGCTGGTATAATGGCAGGAGATATGGTTTCAATAGGTACAAAGAACATGGTGGGCAGCCTGGAACCAAGACTGAAAGAACCATTTCATTGATTGCTTAATCATTCCCTTTTACTGGGATATCTGCTCTGTATGAAATTACCTGCACCTTTTTTCAACATGTGTTCTTTCTGTGAAACTATCTGGTATTTTTCTTCCATCATTCCTGCTGATTACCGACTGTTACGTGTTTACTGCTGTGTTTTGTAGTTCTGTAGTTCTTCCACTATTGCACAGGAGATGAAAGCTGAAATACAGAACCTGCCTCCAATGCTAAAGAAGACAGAGGAAGAATATGCTGTTTGGATGCAAAATTATATAATAGACCTGAATTTCCCGCATTTCATGAAAAAAACACCAAACATGCCTGGTACTAAAAAGTAATATAAAAATATGTGATTATTTAGCAACCGTGACTTGTTTAAGATCAGAGATCACTTTTCTAAGTGATTTGATGGACTGGATAGAGAAATATGTTAGTGTATGTCTCTCAATATTTCCCATTTAACAGACTTCATAGGTTCCTTACTGCTGTTCTGTTTTGTGGCATATGACCTGAACCATATCCTGCAAGCACAAGTATGAGGAAGATGCAGACATGCACTTGTATCCACAAATTAATCAGAAATGAAGAACAGGGCAGCAAATTTCCTACCACACACATTTGTTTCTTTTTTTCCCAGTGTTTATGGCTAATGTTGCTTACACAGTCAATGAATCAGATATTTTACTTTTATTCCTGCTGCTAAACTAAGTTTAGAATAAATGGGGAGGGGAGAGGGAGGTTGAAGGTATGTAGGGACTACTGCTAGATGATTTTTTTTTCAAACTCGCAAAAAGTACCAAATTTCACTTGAAACTCTCAAGAAACAACAAAAGATTATCATAGGTTCACTGATTTCAACTGAGATCCTTCATACATATAAAATTTCATTCTCCTCCTCCTCTGCTATGTAAACATAATGATACTGTGGGTTCAGGTTTTTGCTTTCATTTTGAAGATAATGTATCTGAAATAATATTTGCAATCTCTCTTTTGGTATGTACACATTTTACAGTGTTTATACCTGCCTTGTTCTTTCTCCTGCCAAATTTTCCCTGCAGTCTTTGTTTCTGCTGCTACTTTTTCTCGGTTTCTCAGCAGATAATGACTGATGTTATCATGAAAAGAGATATCTTATAAAATAATGGTAGTAATAGAAAAATAGAGATAAGATTTTATTTATTCAAAAGTCTCAAGGCTAGATAACCCAAGAATACAAATAAAATATAAATTATTTGCACATTTTGGACAATTGAACCACAAAGATAATTGGACATCTTTAATGATAACTGCAGGTTTATCAGCAATGATCTGTTCTTTTTTTTTTCATCAAGAAACAGCCAAATTATATTATTTAACCAATTTGTTTTGATAGGTTCCAGACTAACATGAAATTTCTTTTAAATGAAATCTTATAGTCAATTTACATTGTATACAGATAATTCTCTCAGTTTACTGATTAAAGTAAATATGAATATAAAGTTGATGTTAACACTGATCAACAAAGATATCCCCATTTTAATTGCTAAATAAACAACTCTTGCCTATGGGAGACTCCCAAGCTATGGGAGGGATGAATTTCCCCAGCTTCTTTCCATTTCCATGTTAAATGACATGCCTCAGCTTTGTAAATTCAGCTGTTTTGCAGCTGCTTTGTCCACTAACTAGCTTTGCTTCTTTGCACATTGATCTTTTGTTACAATAAGCGTGCTTGCTGGGTTCCTGACACTCTTTACACGTCTGCACCAGATCCTCTTCCCACCTCCTGCCTTCTGAACAGGGAATTATGTGGGATTTTTTAGGGACTGGTTCTTCAGCTCCTTTTATGTGGTCTTAAATATTCCTGTGTTTTCATTTTCTAGTTTTTATACTATGACATCATGGGATATAAGATGGCTGTAGGCTATATCTCCACAGACATGTTCATCTGAGCCACACAACAGGAAACAGGTTCCTTCTAAAAATATCTGGGTTTAACTGATCTGTCCAGTTTCTCTCAACATTGTAACTGGGAAAGCAGTGGTAAAGCTGGGTGGACAGGGTATTAGCAGGGTTACTCTAGGAGTTAGGGTGTGACTTTATTATGAAATCTGAGTCAGTTTTCATGCCTGAGAAGAGCTTTTGTATACAACCAACCCCTTAGGTGATCTAAACTCTCCCCACCCTCTTGGGCAAAAAAACTTGCCTGAAAAGTCAGAAGTTATCATAGATATTCATTTGGGCTGGTAACTAAGGTCAAGTCACAAAGTCCTTAATTTATAAAAATATCTAATTTCAGTGGGAATTTTGCATGAATTAGAACAGGTGGGTTTCATACAACTAAGAAATTGGTAAGCTATTTTTTGGTTGACAGATAATGAGAAGGCAGGGGATTAGCTTGTTCTGTTTGAAAGAAAAAGAGATGCTCCTAGCTATTAAACTTCCTTCAAGCAAAACAACCTATACTAAAGGAACATAAGTATGTATACAACAAAAACAGGGTGCCTTCCCATCTGTTAACATCTTTCTGTTTTTTCCTTTTCTAAGCCAATTTGTATTGTGTTACTAACAAGTGACTTTTTTGTTTTGACAAACCATTCTATTCATTATTAAAATTGCTGACACCAAATTGCTACTAGGGCAAAAGTTATATCTCACAAATGTTCTCACAGTTCATAAATTTAGAGAGGATTCTGAATAAAAAAGTTTCTGAAAAATAATGTTAAGTAAAAACCCAGTCAAAATCATTTGATTGTAGAAGCAGTTTACAAAGATATATTATGAGGCAATCAAAATGCTTTTCTTAACTTTCAGTCTTTTGATTTCCTATTATAGTGAAATATAAAGTCTTTTTTTTTTTTTTTTTTTTTTTTTTCTAAGCAGAGAAACCCAATTCTAGTTCCAGGAAATTTCAAATTAAAAGCTGATTTTGTATGAGTCAAAAAAAAAAAAATGAATGCAGCTCCTTATACTAATGTGATACATCTTTGTCAGTTATGGGTAGAAGTGTGATCCTCATGAGCAAGTTAACCCGTTTATGACAGCTGTTAGCAGAAATCCTTCTCCAAACATTTCTCTGAATCAACACTAGAACATTTTTGTAAATGAGCTGGATTCAGAAAACCATGTGCAGCATTGTGACAGGTAACAGGCATTCATATTCAAGAAAAGTTCTGTAATAGCAACTGAAATAACAGTTAAATTATGTTTAGTTTCTCAACATTTCTGGCAACTTTGTTATGAATAGATCATTTTTCTAGTGAGGAAAGCACTACCAAGTGTTAACAACATGGCTTAGGAATCTTCATGCATGCTAATATTATGTTTCCCATATTAAAAAAAAAATATACCTGAAAAAAGAGCATGTCCTGTTTATCTCGTTTTTATGCATTTAGTCAGGACCAGTCACAGTACAATCCTGAGAAATTCTTAGACTTTCAGGACTTCTACTGGGGCTGAACTTAGATGTATCATTTTCAAATGATAATAAACAATTTGGGAGCATTTATATCTGTATCTGCTGAAGAAAATGAGAAAAACCTTAGGAAACTCAAATTCTACCTCAATATGTTCCCAATCTATGTCATCTTAATCTCGCCCATTGTTAAATTACAACATCAACATAATGTATGTGAAGACACTTTCCTTTGTAATGGGCTTTTCATTGTCCTGCTTCTCAGGGCTCCATCATCAATTATAATCAATTATCAGTGAGATTATCTACTCTCAAAATCTGAAACAATCAAATACCTCAGGCAATGGCCTTTTCCAGGAACTGAAAACACAGCTTGCACTGTAAATGAATTGACAACTCTTCCTCTGACAGAGAAGAGCTGTGCCATTTTAATTATTGCATGATGATGGCAGCCTAGCTCAGGAAAAAAAGAAATATTGACTATTTGGCTATTTGGCATGACTTTGAAATGCTCCCCCTTCAGTTTTGAAAGTGTCTTAAGCTATATGTGAGGAGATCAAAATGTCTGCTCAACTCATTAGCCCTAAAGGGCATATTTTGAAGGCCATATAAGAGTGACATTTCAAAAGCTGATCTCATTTGTCTTCTTTCCTAAAACAATTATGCTTGTAAAATTATGTAGAAGATCTGTAGATTTTGTGTTAGCTCTTTGTTGTTTTTTTTTCTATAAGGATTACTTATATTCATAGACCTACAAAAGCTACTTTGTATTATAATTTTGGTCAATTATAAAAATTCTCTGTCTAAACAAGGTGAAATCTTTTGGCAGGCTGTCAATCTCAACTCCCAGTACTACACTTTTTCCATATTTTTTCTGTTATTTGTTCAATCACCATGGCTCCATTGACTAAACATTTCACACCTGCAAATGACAAAAGGTCAACTAATTTTTTGGCATCCGTATCTTCAGGAAAAGCCTATGCCAAAATCTGCTATTGACCCCAGTCTCTACATTGTTTAAGTCAAGAGACCAGATGTTTATGCTTCTTGATAAATCATATTTTAAGAATTTTGAAGTTTCTTGATACAGCAAAACACAAATTAAAGAAACCAAATATTTGTGTACATATGTTTGTATATACATATATCTGTGCATTGATATATATATACAAATAATTTTCTAGCATGTCCATAGTGCTAGATATTTTAAAACTCACTGCAGAAGTCCTAAGTGGCTAGCTAGCCAAGACACTTATTATCTCACTTCAGATGTTAAGAGCAATGCTATATAAATAATGATAGCTGGCACTGTAGGACTTCCTTGCAGCTGATGAACCACAATTTAACCATTGTTTTAGTAACTCACACATGAAAATCAGGGTCATCACACAGATTTTAAGAAGAATATTTCAAGACTTATATATGTTAAATATGTTATCTATCAAACTATCACGTACTTTCTTTCTCTTCTGTCACACTGTTGTTTTCTAACCCTTGCCCCTATATTTAACTTACATTTTAATAAAAATGTGGGACATATCAAGAAAAGAAAAGTAAACAATTTAAGACAAGTTTGAGGAAAAAAACAAACCAAAACAAAAACCACCCCACAACCAAGAAAACAAACTAACAAAACTCCAAAAAATAAAAAATATTAAAAATCTTTGTGATTATTTCAGAACTGTTTTTCCAAACAAAATTTGAAAAGTCTGGAGATTATATTTCCTTCTTGTTGACCTACAGTATTGCTGTGGTTTTACTCTCTTTGTTTCTTTGGTTGGTCTGGCTTTATAAAGGAAATATTTTCCCAAAATTCCCACTGTGCAAAACTCTCCTAGACCAAGATTTTGGATTAGAGTACCCTGAAGAATACAGAACACTAAAAAAGAACTTGCTAGAAATACTGCTTGGTTTAAAAGTATCTGTTTTACTAACTGTATAACAAGATGGGGTAAAAATGGACAAAAATATTTGATTTCCATCAGACTAAATTTCACAAAGCTTGGTCTGGTATATTTACTATGTCTGACTACTTGGATGACCTTCTCCAAGCTGCCTAGAGAGTGCTTTTTAACTATCTGTAAAAGACATAGCATAGGGAAAGACAGAAAGAAGAACCTCCAGGGGCTTAATCAAACTTGCTAACTGTAACTGAGTTTTTTCCTGAAGTAGAAAGATTTCTTACAGTGAATAAGAGACATTCTCTTGTAAGATAAAGGACTTGCAAAATCTGGGAAGGGGAACACACTAGCAATGAATAAAGCTACTCTTTCTAAGAGTACTTTCCAGCTAACATTTTGCAGACTTAGACTACTCAGTAGGGTACCTCAGAGCACCCCACTGAAAAATTAGCTCTGTAGAAATGTGAAAGGTGTACAACAGCATGCAGACTGTTAATGAGCAATGCATTGCAATAAATGCACCACCAAAATCACACTTGTGACTAAATCTTATTAAAATATACTAGAAACCGCAGGTGACTGGAAAATGTGTGTAATGCTGTTTTGCTATTAGTTGCAAACATTCTGTGACACCTAGAATCTAGCTCCTGATGTTGGTCATTCTCAATGTGCTCTGCATGTCAGAACAGAGCAGTTTAGAGGTGTGACTAATCAACTTTGTGCTGTGTGGGGAAAGTCAGACTGGAGCTTACATTAGGAAAAAACCTCATTGGGAAGATATACATTCTTATCCACTTTCACTAGAGTAAAATGTACTCTGTGTTAGTTGCAACTGCCAGAAGATGATAACCAGTTGCCTACTCTGGCAAGAAAAAAAAAATAAATTGAAGTTGTTCCCTAGAGAAACAAAATAACAGGTCCAACCAGTATATAGTTTATATCTTTTGGACTAAAATTGCTGCTACTTTTGTCTTCGATGATAATTGTTGCTTCTCTGAATTACTTCAGATCAGCATTCCTTTGCAAAATAAATATCACAAGGGGAAGTCTCCTCCTGACCAAGAGAATAAACATGTTCACAGTAAGATAGAGATCTGAACCTTCTTTCTTGCTTTCTTTTGTCTTGGGAGACAAAGCATAATGTAAGGAAATAAATGGCCCAAACTTTGTATGATATGGTAGTGCACTAGCTAAACCCCAAGAAATTTAAATAACACAAATATAATGGGATTTCCTAATCCCATCTATGTCTCTCTCTTTTTTTTTTTTTTTTAATCAGTCTCCTGATCACCTTTCCTTTCTTAATTTCTTTTGGTTTCTGTTCAGCAAACTCAGCTGGTCTCTCTTGGCAAAAATCCCAGAAGAGAGGGTCATTGCCTCACTTACCAATGGATGTCCAGCTGAAGAGGTAGATCAGTGGCTTTACAGAAGGGGACTAATAAAAATATTAAAAGACTTTGAAGTGTATCCCAGAAGAAATAGAAAGACTTCTTTGCTTTCAATACTACGCGTTTGAAAACAAGAATACTGATCTGAAGAGTCAGAGCCACTACATGACATTTTGAGATAATCATTTTACTTTCACCATACTTTTGTACTCTGTGGGTGAAAACACTTCATCTTCTCTTATGCTGGGCTCATTTTATCCAATATCAGGTTGTGTTGATTCCAGCAAATAATCTGTATTTTTCTGTCCATAACTTAAAACATGCTAGATCTTTGTGTGATAGTTCTATACTCCTTGTAGGAAGAAATAAACAATGTGAGTAAATGTAATATTAACATTATTTAGGAAAATATATTGAGTCCTTTCATAGTGTTCTGTATTTTCAAGCATGTCTCTAAAAATAAATGATTGACCTCCTCCTATTTTTTTATATTTCTTCTTCCACATGGAAAAAAATAATCTAGAGATTCTAGTTAGGTGGTTTATTCTTTTTCTTGTTTTGCTCTGTTTTATTTGGAAAATCATCTATTTGGATGAGAGTAAAATTCACTATACTTTTAGAAGGTTTTAGATTTTATAAGCTAGTGAGTTTTATGGGTGTTATTTCAAAATTCTCCTTCCCCGGCATTTAGACATACCCCAGTGGAAATCCCTCCTATGCAATTAGCTTCCCTGACTGCACTGATGCACTTTATTATCTGTTTATTTTACATCATTTTGCTAAGGAAAAAATTTTGCCCTTGAATGCACAAATGTGGCTTCCATTAACATAATGAAAGTTGCATGTGTGCATCCAAGGGTCAAATCTTTCCTTAAAAGTGAGATTTATCTTCAAATTAGCTACTCTAACAGCCCTGGCTAGGACTTCAACTACATGAATCAATTTTATTAAGAAAAGATGAACTGTACTGGAATTCTTTTTAAACCATACTTGTTAAAAGGTGCAGAGATGAAATTTAGATACCAGCAGAAATCTAACTCTGTAAACATTTTCTCTGGTGTAAATCTGGATAATATCTGGTGATTCTTTCTGACACTGGCTCCAATGACATTTAGGTTGACAGTCCTAGAAAATAACTATTGTGTGACTTTGCAAAATCTCTTTGAAGTTAATGAGAATCCATGTGCATAAACTTTCCTTTACAAGATTAGATTCTGAATAACCAAGGAATTTGGATGGGTACCAAGGACAGGATGAGAAAAGGAGATTTAAAATTCTTCCCTAATTCAGTTTCCTTTATATTTCCTGGAGAAGACCCACAATTCTTCATTTCTGAGATATAATATGTGACTACTTGGTGGGTTTGGGTAAACACATGAACACATTGAAATTGATGTTACATATATTTATAATAGTCAGTTCTGCTTGCTGAACTAGTAAACATCACCAAATTATGGTACTTTTAGTTAAAAGAGTAATGATTACTTCAGGAATGGAGCATATTTTCCAAATGGTGCATCAGGATCAGCTAATATCAATAATGACCAGAACAGTTAATTCTGAACTTACTAGGCTAAAATAAAAATTACCTCCGAATTGTCAAAGTAACCAGATGGTTCACATTTAGAAAATCCTTTCATAAGCATTACTTTGTCTTTTAAATGAAGACCTTAAAGTCTTTTCCTCTTATGCAGACAGCTTAAGCTAGTTTTTATTCTTTGCTGGAATAGTAACACATCATTATGTACAAGCAGACAGAAATTACAAGGAATTGAGAGGTAGGTCACTTTTTATAGGTACCTCACTCAGAAAATTAAATAGTCATCTTCTGTTTCTGTTCTTCAGCATATAATTTACTTCTAGCTTGTTCAAAACAACTTGCACACTCATGTTTATATTTTTCTTTGTAAGAATGCAACTGACAATTAAATTTTAAAGTGTGCATGCTATTCACTCTTTCAGTATGTTTGCTTCATTTCCTGGCTTCAGTACCTTCAATATTTGACCTATAAGGAACTCCAGATTCAGTGGTCTGAACTCTAATTACTGCTGAGTATTATCCCACCTTGAATGCTAAGCTGCATGTGAAGACGCAAATAGAAACACTGGATATAGTAATGACAAAATCATAACTTAATAAAGGAGGAAAATTAAAGATTTGCTCTTCTTATAAATTATTAGATTCTTGTCATCGTTTAGATTAGGAACTATAAGTGAAATGCCTGGACACATGAATAAAATATACACATCTCTTGTTCCATTTTAAATCATATATATATATATATAGTGGAGGCTTTATTCCTTGGTTGAACATACACTGGGTTCAGCACAAAAATTTGAAATCTTTATCCTGAAAGACCAATTTTTAGTCACATACTTTCAGTGGATATGAATATACTTCCCTAGTTACTGAAGCATATATTTAATACACTTGGGTTTATAATCCATTAGCAGAGAGGTTCAACTCCCACAGCCTTCAGACCAACAGTATATTTATTATTAGGGTCAATGATTGTGCAGCAGAAATGCAGTTTTCAGAAAATTAACTTTTTCCAAAGAGGATAAGCGAGGGAAAACTTTATTGGGTTATTGATGCTTTATTGGGGTTTATTAGGGGTTTTTCCTTTCTGCCTTTAGTTCTAAATTAGGTGTACCTAAAATCAAAATATTTTTGAGAGTTCTATGGCCTGAAAAACATTGTTTCAAAAATTAATTTCATTTCTGTCTTGTGTCTATTACAGTAATCATAGACCAAACCCTTATTTTTCTCCTGAAGAATAGACTCCTTGATTAGACTATATATTGTGTGATACAGTAGTCTTTTTCTTCTGATAGAATGGCCTGCAGTATTTCAGAAATCAAATGGATGTAAATAGAGGAGGCAAATATAATCCACTCAGGAAGTCAATTTTATCTATGAAGAAAACACTTAGTAATAAAGCTGAAATTCCCATGCAGAAATCTACCCCACCAGAGAGACCAAGTTTAATGAGTGACTTAAAAGACAATCCAGATGTAGTGTAATATTCTTTCTATATTTCCTATATTCTCTCACCAAAACATTTTTTACTAAAATTTAAAAACAATGAAAAAATATTGCTTTAGTGTGAACTTTCACTCCATTACAGAACAATTTCAGTACCTGCTGATGTATTCAGTGTCCCACAAATTTGTAAATTCACACTTTTTGGTTATCTCTGACAACTGAGAAGACAATGAACAAAAATAAATCTTCTATTTTATAGACTTGTTATCGAGCTATTCTTTCTAAGGGAAGACTACATATGTCAGATGGTGGGATGTCAGTGAATCTGAAATTATGACAGCTAAATGTAGATGTCTGCATAGATGTATCTGTGTTTGAGCCAGATGCTGGAGATCTCACTGTTCACTGATCTCAAAAGTGTTTGATTCCATTTCAGATGCACACAGGGTCAGTTGATTCTCCACATGGGAATATATCTGACTAAGGACTCACATGAGACCAGAGTGGGCCGAAGCAGCAAGAGAAAAAAAGAGGATATTTTGGTGCATCTCAAATGGCCCTAGAGTCTGAATGGTGGCAGCAGAATTGCACTGTTTGTATCAGGGTGACTCACTTACTGACTTCCATTGGGTAAATTCAAGGACGTCCAATAGAAGACAACAAAATCTTAGGCAGAGATGTACCCTCTAATAACTGTAACATAAAACTAGAGAATTACAGGGTGTCCTAGTTTCAGCCAAGGATTAACCAAGGGTTAATATTGTGCAGTACTTGTGAGGCAGTGGAGCCTGGAGCCATTTGGGCATGTCTAGGTCATTATTCTCTATCACCCAGGTCGTGGATGGGGGACAGAAGTAAGGGATTCTCATTCTGGGAGGCTTGCAGCCAGGAAGAAAAGGTCCTGTGTAGAGGGTCCGTTCTCAGTTTTGTTCAGTGCCTCAGGGTCACGCCAGTGAGCAACTTTTGCATGTAAATCACGCATTATTTTGTGTGTGCTATAGTTATCAATATTGTTGCTGTTACTGTTTTCTTATCTCATTGCTATTTACAGTAAATTGCTCTTATTTCAGCCTGTGATCTCTGCCTTTTTATCTTCCTTGGAAGAGGGGAAGGGTAGCAACCAGGGGGTGGGTAGGGCACTACCTTAGGGAATGCCACTCCTAAACCACAATACAGGGGCATAGGAGAGCAGAGGTCTTCAGACAAAAACCAGCCAGGGACCTATGCTACAGAATGTGCCACACTCCCTTAGTAGCCTGCACCAGTGCTACTATCAAAGTCATGGCACTGGGATAAGTGGGTCATTGGTAAGCCTGTAGGAAGTTTCTTTTGTCACTGGAGTTATTCTGCAGGGTCTATCAACTGCACTAACTAAATCTTTCTTGAATATATGACAAAGACACTTAGTTCACATATAGTTCATGTTCATATATGAACAAATGGGTTTAGATGTTTTAATCTGAAAGTGAATGCCACAATACATGGCAATCAGTGTCTTGGAAGAATAGAAACACAACTGTTACTCTTGCCCATTGCTTTTTCTAGATGGGACTTCTCCATTTGCAGACATTTTTAAAGGTTTCATTAGAGATTCATTAGACAGTAACTAGTAGCATTCTTCCTATGGGACAGGCTCTGAGAAGTAGTACATAAGGTGTTTCAGCTGAGAGAATGTACTTTGAGGTTAATGTGTGTTACAATGGATTTACTTTCTTTCCCCTCCATGTCTCTGTCTTTCTAATAACCAAAAAAATCCCATGCCTTTTTCTATTATTCACAATTGTTATTGTCTAAGCCTGTCAGGGTTTTTCAATGCTACTATAGTAACACAAGCAGATATTGCTTTTGTCCTTTCAGAGATGTTTTCTAGAAAATGAAAACTAAGGTATATGTTTTCCACAGCTATGCAATTCTAATCCTAAATTCCCAGTCATAATGCTTACAGAAAATTTCCTGGTACATTTGTGGTTCATTTGTCTCAGAATTCATTTTTATTTAATTTTGGCCTGTAGTTTTTATTCCATAAAGTCATGTAGTCAAAGACATTAATTCTGCTTTCTATTCTGAATTCTCTCTGGTGCTTTAATAATTTTAGCCTTGTTATGATGTAATTAACATGCATATTTTATTGGACAGGGACTTGAAAGCTAGATACCTGCATTAATTTCATTTTTAGATAAAAATGAGATGTTAGTTGTTTAGTTAAAAAAAAGATACTGTATAGAAAGACTGGTATTCTATAACTGATATGCAAGATACATAAACAATTGATTTTTTTAAAAAAAGCAGCAGAAAGCTTAAAGCGTATTAAAAAAGTTCTAAAATTCTGAGTTCAGTCCTGAGTCTGAATGTCAATGAGGATAACTCATTGCTCAGGAGTTTGAGGATTTCTACATAATCAGAATGCTGCAAAAAAATTAAACTTCTATTGTTAGCTACAGAATTTGTGAAATGATAATAATATCAATGCAAAAAATGTAATAGAGAAAATATCTTCAGGCCAGTTCCAGCAAATCTCATTTCTGCATTGTGGAAGCTCAGGCAAAGTCCAGAATGTTGATGGGGTTGGGAGGTGGACTGAGTTTGTTCAACCTTGTGCCAGTTTCCACAATGTGAGAGTCAGAATTTTATTTAATCTCTCTGGTAGCTATCAGAAATCAGGATAAACTGATGGACAAGCACAGAATCCATCTGTCATCTTTTCTCCATTCTTTAATCATTTAAAGCCTAGTTATAGCTTAAAAAAACAAAATATCAGAATTAAAAATTAAAGTATGTCTCTGGTTGAAACAATTTGGAGGGGCAGAGGCCTTGAATAAGTCTCCTTCCTCAGATTCAATACACCTGATTTCTCCGACACAGAGACAGAGATCAGATACACCCAGATGTAAGTGAAAAAATAACTCTATCAAGAAGAAATGTTAATGACAATACCGATTAAGCTTGGTAAAACCAAATGATAGAGAAACATCCCAAGCTTTATCCACCAGGCCAAATCAAGATGTTGACACTGCTTCCCTTACCTGGAAAACACACATGTGGTCACAGGACAGAGACACGATGACTACCCTTCCACATGGCTTGCCTTCCCTGTGCCCAGAAAACCTTACAGAAAGAGTTCAGAGTCAGCACTGGCAGGAAACAGCAGATAGCTGGGATTTGATACCAGTGTTACTGCAGCGAGGCTGCAGTGCTGGTACAGGCAGTTGGAGCAGGGCTGCGGACCCCCAGGTGACTGGAAGGACCCATGAGACACCCATTGGATCCAGCAATGAGACTTGGTTACTGCAATTTTGATGTTTGTTGGTCAAAGTTGTAGTCATGGTCTGGATCCACCATTGAGATGGTGATGGAAGTCTCAGATGGTAAAGAAAGTCCCATGTAGTGAGGAAAGAACACCCAGTGTTAAGTGAAGTCCAGTGTGGTTTTTTGTTGGACTTAGGGTAGGTGGGAACGTCCTTTGTACCTTCCTTGGGGCAGGGAGTTCTACACTGGATCACTGGACATTTCAGGAGTCTTCCATGCCTTCTAAGATGTTGTAGCTGCCTGTTACATCCACACAGACAGATGCATTATGGCCCATAAACAGAGATGAGTACCTTGAGGCTTCAAGTGAATGTTCAGTACTTCCCCAAAACGGAAGTTATCACAGCTGAGTCTTCCGTGTAAGGACAAAGAAATCACCCTGCCTAGCAGGATTGTACTCTCTCCTTATCTTGTTCAACACCCTGCCCTCAGCACCTGGGTGGCCACTCTGCGCGTTGTTAGCAAAGCACAATGGTGAATGATCACCAGCACCAATAGTCCAGTCTCTTACAGCATCTGGGTGGTCACTGCAGGTGGTTGAATATTTGAGTCATTAATCACTAGCAGTTCAGTCTCTTTAAAGAAGGCAAAACACAAAAACCCACAAAAGGCATATTAGGAGAAAAGAGACATCCACTGCAATAAAAACTAAACACATACTAAAAAAGGAACTTTTTAGTCTCCACATTTATGAAGTCATCAGAAAACATTCTTGTTCTATTTATGGTTGTCAAAAGTTGTTTTCCCTCAGTTTATCACATTTCATATATCAAAAAACTGGACACATTTCTTTTGGAGATACAGGAAGGCAAACAAGACAAAGAATAAGGTAACTGTTTATTGTTATGTCAGTATGAATAACAATAAACAATCTTCTCTTTTTATGGTTTGAAGTAGTGCCATGAAAGTACTTTCATTCCATATGTCCAAAACTGCAAAACAGCAGAAAGAAAGCCTTTCTGCAGGAAAAGTAAAATAAATAAATAAATAAATACACTAACAAACAAATAGTAGGTTTTCCAACTGGTAGTTAACACTATAGCTTGTGAGTACAGATTGCATCTTTAATCTGTACTTTTTAGAAACATTTCCTTTAAGCCTGATTATGACATAGTACCAAAAAAACTTTGTAAGTAATAAAGAAAATTCCATTAGTTAATATTTGTATGGCATATTACTTCCATATAAGTTAAAATATATTTTTGAAAAATGCTACCCTGTCCACTTCACTGCTATAATTCCTTCTGGAATTAAAGAGCTATTTTTAAAAAGAATTATAGATTAATGCAGTCTGATTTTTCTTTATGACCTTCAGTAAAAAGAGCATATTCCTTTAAAAATATGGCAGGAAAGATATAAAATTTCATATTGATTTATCAGATAAATAACATTCAGCATTTCATATTTTTGTGGATGAGTTTTTAGATTGCTATTCTCTGTCATTATTTATTGGCAGCCAAAGTAAGGAATTCGTATATATCTATCTGTCTGTTTTCTTGTAAGGTCACCATTCACTCATGTTACATTGAGAAAAACACAGAAAGAGTCTTGCAGTCCTTCTGATATATTCTGATGTATTTCTATTTCTACTTTACAATAGGTTTCTACAGCAGATATCCACAGAGAAAATTGTTCTAAGGAGGAATCGGATCCAATCATTAGTAGCTGAATGTTAACACTTTCTCCTGTATCCCCTGGAAATATACCTGCACAGCACAGTAGATTAGATCCAGTTATCATCTCAAAAAGGTAGATCACCATTGTAAGTTCTTAATCAAGATGCATAAGCGAGTCAAATGTATTGAATTTTTTTTTATTTAGTTAGATAAAAAGGAGATGAATTTACATGCATCACACAAGGACATGGACTTTTCAGTAGAATTCAGCCCCTGAACATGTGAGTTAAAAATTCTCTCTAGTGGAAAAAAATTCTAGTCACTGCAGAATAGGTCTTTTGAATTTGCAGCCATCATTGAAACTAGAGTTCAACAGCCCAAAGGAACCAGTAACATTTTGCAGCTGTCCTTTGATTTGCAGAGAGGTTAGGTGCTTATCTATTTCTTTTTGCTGATATGACTCATATACCTAATATATGAGATAACTTGTCAGCTGTATGGAGTATACCTCAGAGCACGTGTGTGAAGCAAAATTGGTTTTCTTGGGTCAGCCAGAGACTTTAGTCTGAAGCAACAGAGCAGCCTCAGAACTCCTCTAAGGTATGCCTGGCTGTAATCAGCTGACAGGCAGAGTGTTAAAGTAATTATTTAAATATCTCTTCTCTAGCTCATGAGTTTTTTATCAATTAGCCAAACAAAGCCCCATTCTACTAAACCTACTCACCACTTGAGTTTCATCATATGGAAAGAAATCAAAAGGAGAAGAGTTTTTCTACAAGTAATGTGAAAAAAAACCCTATAGTGATGATTTGTGGTATTTTTCTGGCATGATACATGACTAGAATGCTTCAACTTAACTCCTCTTGAGGTTTGGCATGCTAGTGGAAGCTTGTGTCATGCTAGATTCCACTTTGAATAGCTATATTTTAGCAAATGCATTTTTTAATGAGCTTATGAATACTTGAATAAATATTCATATATTAAGTATGATCTGAATTTCTCAGATGGAATTGAAAACATGGCTTGAATTCCTTGGAAATATCAACAGAAGTATAAGATTAATAAAATTAAATGTACATTTTGTTCCACCATTATTGATACAAATATAGAAGTCTCTTAAAGATCATTAACATTAAAAAAATAAATGTAAATAAATACAAAAACAAATATATGTGTTACCAGGTAAATTACTGTGTAGAGTAACCTTTACTTGATACACAAGCAAAAGGTATGGTTTAATTTTATAATTTGACTACTAGAACTTTTCATAGAATAAATCCATTATCCATTTATATATCACTTTTCAGCTATATCTAGTAGTTATGCTAGATATTTATATATACAAAGAAGTTATACTACCTTTTTTATGTGGGTTTAAATATGCATATGGCTCTAAATGAGTAATTTATTTTGCAAATGAAATATATGAATTAATTATTCACTGATAAGTGAGCAGAGGATTTATAAGTGTTTGTAAAGTGCAAAGGGACTATGAAAACAAATGGTTATATTTGCATAATGTGCAGCACTGTCATATTAGTGCTGCTGGGAAGCGCTGATAAAGGACAAAGGTTGAGTGCTTTTTCTATTTAGAATACAAACTTTTAATCTAGTTGAAATATGGCAGAATTACAGTGAAAATATTGTAAGAAAATACTCTATGTCCAGGTTGACAATTCCAAAACTGAAAGGGGACAAGCATGAAAATAGTTTCTAAATAATTTCAATAGTAGTAGTATCTTTTTCATGCAATTCTTGCATGTTATAGAGCTAAAACTGAATATGAAGCAGTAATTTAAATTTCTGAAACTAGCTATCTCACAGTCACTAAATTTGCTAGTCTCAACATGTCACTAAATTCTATTATGATTTGTTATGACTGTGACTTGAACTGCCAATTTAAGGAAAACTGTTCTGGGAAAAGAACAAAAATTGTTTCTCCAACCACCTTTAAAGTTATGTGAAGAATTTATTATTGCTGCAGAGCAGGTGAATCAGGCTTGAAGTCTGCCAGGTTGGCAAACTCCTTCAAAACTAAGGTGTAAATCCTGACCATAAATTAAAATCAAAATTGCACAGCTTTTGCAGGTCTTAGATTAGTTCACAGTAAATCATACTTATATTACTTTACTTTTCCATGAATGTGTTTTGCCTGGAAAAATATCCAGATGATACCAGTCTACATCTACTTTAGATAGATTCAATAACCTTTTATCCACTGACACAAAAAAATCCAGTCTTATATGTCTGTAAACAGGGGTGTTTGAAGTTTAATTATTACGCCTGTTCAGTGACTACTAAGTTTTAATGTGGAATAAATAGCAAAACTTTAAGCATTTTACTGAGTTTCACTGCTGCACCACATGTTGTTTGTTTAATTTCCATGAAATGTCTTGGCATTAAGATGTATGACATATGAATCAATACTAAAGTCAGCAGCAGTCAAAAACTGAAAACTCTGAAGGAATTGCTCTAATGCAGTGCTCAGTTCCTGAACTGGGGAAACACCACAGGGAGCCAAGGGAGCCATCAGGAGCCACCAACTCAGAAAGGAGCAGCTGATGGGACTTGGGCAAGACCAGGAGCAATGGTAGCTCCCAACCCCCTACCCATCACTAGAAGTGTGCATGCAAGTTTGCACAGCAAGATGAGCACAGAAGCCCTGCCAGCTCAACCAGTGAGCAATGGTATCCACGTGGCAGAAAGTCATGGCCTCTCTGAGATCTGCACCCACCACCACTGATGCAGCTGCCCAAAGCCCTGAGGGGACCACATTGTCATCCTAGAGCCAGCTGCAGGGTTTGCCTGGCTGTCCTGGGAGTACCTGCTGGCAGCAGAGAGCACAGGCAGGGCAGGCATGCCCATGTTAAGTGTTTATGGGTAATAATGAGGGTGAAGGCCAACAAGGCAGACATCCTGGTGGGAGTCTGTTATAGACCACCCAACCAGGATAAAGAGACAGATGATATGTTCTACGAGCAGCTGGGAGAAGTCTCATGATTGCTAGCCCTTGGGGGACTTCAACTTACCAAGTGTCTGCTGAAAACGCAAGGCAGCAGAGATGAAACTGTCTGGGTGGTTCCCTGACACAGCTGGTGAGCACGTCAGCTGAGGAAGGCTCCCCACCGTACTTGCTCTTTGTGATCAAAGAAGGACTAGCGGGTGATGTGGTGGTTGGAGGCTTTCTTGGGCACAGTCATAATGAAATGTGAAATTTTTTTTGCCTCAGCCTTTAAGAGTAAAACCAGTTTTTCTCTTGGTTTCCAGCCCTCTGAGCTGGAAGACAGGGACAGGGAGCAGAATGAAGCCCCCACCACTGTTTCTCATATGTGTACATAGAGAAGTTATGGGGCTAGATGTGAGGGCATTGAGGGAAGTGTCAGAAGAGTTCACTGCGTCATTTTCTGAGTTGAATTTCTGCAGATATTTACTTCACTTTTTAAATAAAAATACATAGAACTCAAACAAATTTACTTTAGTAAGATGTCCTCCAATAACCAGCAGTATTTGAACCTTGTTATCTCAAGCAGTTAATGTCTTTTTGGAATATAATTAATAATAGTATTCTTAATTAGGAAAGGAATTACTGTAATAGAACAAAACATATGAAAAGTTTATAGCATAATTAATGTGTAATAGGGTATACAATACGTACTGTATATATACATTTCCAATACACACAACACACAAGCAATGAAATTTTCCTTCATGATCTTTCATCTCATGATTGATATTTTTAAAAACCACTGGACAAATTATGAACAGGAAATAAAACAGTCTTAAATCAGAGAAACCAGGTTCCACACAGACATTACTGAAATGACTTATTTAGAAATTCTATGCTATAATCCCTATAAAATGAAACACTAAGTTAAATCTCCTGTGGCACATACAGTAGGTGGCCATTATTGCTGTACTAGAGAGTAGCTGGTAACAATTAGAAATGAGCTACAATTGCAATGAATATTTGTAGAAGGATTCTTTTGATAAAGGTCATCTTTTTCATAGCTATGTTTGCATATCACCTAGAGAAGTGAGAGACTGTGTCAGGATTAGGACTTGAAGTTACTATGACAATTATAATGATAATAAAACCTGTTAATGATAATTACATAACAGAGACATGTTTTGGAGTTACAAAAAACACACTTATTTGTACTGTTCAGAAGCTAACAAACTGATACAGTTGAAATAAAGACAATTTTGCAGATTTTTCCATTCCTCAAATGAAATAAAGCTTATGATCACATAGTTTCAGAGTGACTCGTGCCACTGTTGTCATTCTCCTAGACTGCCTATATCAAAATAAAACACTGAAAAAAAATCTTTATTTTCATCTTAGGTGCAGAAATCCTCCTCCAGGGAGTCTGATTTCAGGGCAATCTCATTCCAGCCCGACTCAATGACATTATATTTGTGGCCTGTCGTTTTAAGGAATGAAAAACAGTGTCAAAATTAAACCTTGAACTTACTACTTATTAATAATCTGCTGTTATGATTTAATTACTGTTATAAATTCTTTGACTGTTAGATCTTAGATTCACATCTGGTACCTCAATGCGCATCCTGAGTTAGTTTGACTCGATGCCTAAAAATCCTGCAAAAGAAGCTCAAGACAACACTAGTGAAGATAGATAGATAGATAGATAGATAGATAGATAGATAGATAGATAGATAGATAGATAGACAAAGTAGTTCTTTTATTAGAAGCTTCTAAGGTGCACACAAAAAGCATGCACACAAGGGGCAGCCAAATGTTACAGTTTTTATAACTTTCAGTAATAAATATATGTGATATCTATAGCCAACCTGTAGCACCAATTTCCCTGGTGCCCACCCTCAGAACTCCTCAGAACTGACCTTTGGCGTCCCCCCAGGGGCTCTGAGCTCACTCTCTTGTTTTGACTAGAAGCTATCTTATTGTCTCAGTTCGAGTTCTTGCAGGTGTTCGTCAAAACAACATGTCCTTGGCAATGTGATAAAGAAGTTCAGAAATGTGTGAGAAAAGTGCTTAGTGACTTCTAAATACCACCTAAAATGTGAGAAACCTAGTAAAACTCCTTTACTCATACAACTCTATAAAAATCTACAAAATACACCTAAAAATCCTAAGGCATCAGACTCAGAGCACATGTCCCTTATTAAGTTTGCACCTGAAATATGCATCTGAAATATGCAATTCTCCATCCACGTCCTCGAAAGCAGTGAATATCTCATAACATTTGAAGAATTTTTTTCTTTTGCTCCTGAAATGAAAGTAATTTCTTGAATTCCTGAGTTTGCCCAATTTCTGTTACACCACAAATCCTTGTCAAATACAGACCTCCACAAAGAGAGTGAATCTTGCAAAGTCTATAAGAACAACTTTAAGAATTCAGAGGCATTAGTAAATCTGCAATAACACATCTGTGATGTTCTGTTTAACACTTAATCCTCCTGCAGGCATACATGTAGGTGCTTTTGAAAGTCTCCCCTCATTCCAGAAAGAGGAGGCCGCATTTTCCAAAATACTCTGGACTCAGAAATTCTAAGAGAAAATTGAGGATAATGCAGGTTGCTGAACACTCTAAGCCCCTCAAAATCTATTTAAATTTTTAATCAGATTTGTCACTTGTAGTGACAATATTTAAAAATAAAACTGTGAAAAAAATGCTTAAATTTTAATTTCTCCTCTGAATAAAATATTTTTTCTTAGTTCTGTAATTATTTGTATGTATTATCTTTTCCAAGTCTCAAGTATGCCTGATGTGTTCCAAATAAATTTCCATTTACAGAGAAATGTTGGTTTATTGATTAATTCCAATTACAGAACATGCCTAAAAATTCCCATAGCATAAGAAATATAGAACAAGCTCCATGCAAACAGAGGTATTCTTCTTTTTTCCCCTCTTTTTTTTTTTTTTCCTTTTTTCCCTGACTTTTATTCAGAGAAAAAAAATATAGAGGATTAATAAAAACAGGGTAATTTCAAATTTGTAGTAATTCCAACATCTTTTGTTCAGTTTAATTTTCAGAGGCTGCTGAGGTTAGACAGATTTCTTCCTCAGCTGTTTTAGGAAAAAGCAGGGGAGTGGATGGAGTTAATGATTTGATATCTTCTTAAACAAAGACAAAAATCTGTAATGCATATATAACTGTCCTAGTTCAGCAGGAGGGACCAGCTAACCCTGTGTGGTGGTGATCAAACCTGTGTATTCCACCCCCTCTATTCATTCCCTAAGGTCAATGGGCCATTGGCAGCAGCTGCCCAGGGAACCATTATCACCTTCACACCCAGCCTGAGGGGGGCAGAGCTGCTAATGGGCCATCAACAGCTCAACACCCCCTGGCTCCCAGAGCTAATCACCCATTGTGTGAGTCCCCGCCCAGGGGGAGGGACTGGGTGCTCCCTGAGGGTACATAAGTGGTGGGTAAGAAAACCTCAGGAACCTCTCGTCGGATCCAGAGCAGCAGCAGGACCTTGACAGGAGGAGATCCCCGCTCTCACCCAGACCACAGCCCTCGCCTGCACCAACAGGTTTTTCTTTTCCTTTTGCTCTGGACTTGGGGGAACCACAGGGGTCTCAGCACAAGGGCAAACAAACCCCCTTGGGTTTGTGCCCCAGGACACTGGGTTATACTGCTGGGGTTTTGTGAGTTGAAAGCAATTTCCCTTGTGTGTCAGTGTTGTTATTGTAATATTATTATTAAATTTTAGGTCTGACTTATAATCTCTCTCGTGGTGAGTTCATTTCCCCTGCTGGTTCACCTTTAAACCAGCACAATAACATAAAGTTAAAACTGTCCTTGTTTTCAATTTATTAAACTAGCTGTCATGACTCTTAACAAAATTTAAACTGCAAGCTGCAGTTGCCTAATGTTACGGCAAGTCACAAGATTAGTTGTTTACTTCTCTTGGGCTTGACCTAAGTATTTTGACACTTCTACAGTAATACTTAGGGATAAAAATAAATTGACAGAAGTTGTAATACTTTTTCCCCTCAGGTAAGTAGGAAGTAATGCTTTTCTAAAAAGGAATCAAAATAAGCTATCTTTAAAGATTTAATGTAAATATTTTAATTAAAATTTCTTACTACAGATTAGGTGAAGATCTTTTTTTAAAGAGAAGGAAATTTAGGGCTTTCAAAACATTAAAAAGAGAAAGTCTTAAATTCTACACTTTGAATATTTCTATGCCAGAGCAGTGTTATATAGATCAAATAAATCCTACTTGCACAGCTGAGACTATAAAACAAAATGGACAATAGGGTTCAGAAAATGATCATAAAAATATTGTCACTACAAAAAATAATCACTTCATTAAAATTATGGACAGACATGTACAAGTAGTGATTGAGTGAGAGGAAAGTCTTTTATTCTACCAGCAACGTGGTCACTTTTTCAAAACATGCCACAGATTTGGAATTCTCCAATTCCAGTCTGTTGGAATTTTATATGGTATTTCACCTAAAAAGCAAGCCATATGCTGAACTGCCTATGTAAATTAGTGCTGTAGCCTTAAGAACTAATTAATGAAATCAGAAATGGCTGCTGCCGACTTTCTCAGCAGATGTGCATGGTCAGCCAATTATGAAGGGCTTTGTAATATAAACAACATTGTTAGCCAATAATCAGTGCCAAAGTGTCGTCACCTGCGGAAGGTTACAGTCTTAAAGATGTATATAAGTGTGTGTGTGTATGAATAAAGTGGCCTGTTGCAGTAACTTCGGTGAAGTCGTCTCAGCAGGTCACAAACCCGTCTCCCATGGTTACACCAGTCTTCTGCAGATATGAAAAGTCATTTACAGATATGAACAACTGGGCTAAACCTATCAGGCAATGAACATTTTTCTTTTAAGAATATACATACATTTACAGACATATATAGACATACAGACACCAAATTATTCTAGCTTGGCAAGGAAAAATAGATTTATGGAATTGTCCTGCTTACTTTGTTAGCAAGGAAAAATAGTAGCTACTTAAAATGCAGTGCTGCCAGGAAAATTTAAAGGCAAGTGGGTTTTTAAAGTTACAGACATTTTCAATAGGAAAAGACAGATTTAGAAATAGTTTTCTGTTCAGAAAGCAAGTTAAAATTATCTTTTTTTTTAGTCTATTTAATATGTATCTCTCAGATCTCATTCTCCTATTTATTTCTTCAAGATTTAAGTTTTGAAGATTGTTCTTCACTTCTTAATAGAGTCCCTCTCATGTAGCATAGGACTCCCATGACGCAACTTATCACCTTGGCCATAAATTGAGTCCAAATACAAATTCCTTGACTGCAAGAAAACGTGAAATAAATCAGAAAGAGGAAAATAATGTTGATCCTTATATGAAGATTGCACTGATATATTCAGAATGGCAAGAGGTGAGAAATATTATCATTTTACTTTTAGGACCTCTCCTTGTCTCTCACTAACCAGTGTAAGGAATACTTGAACAGCAGCAGCAGATCAAACCCACTGAAACTGGCAAAGCCACAAAGATAAAGGCTGGGAGTGAGTTTTATACGCTTTAACTTCATTGGATTACTTCCAGAAGCAACATACAAAGTCTTTCAGATGCTTTTGTCCAAATATATCCACCTCTTAGGACACAGTCCCTTTCTTTTTTCCTTGCTTATTGCATGAAAGAGCAGTACCATGAGGAAATGGCCTTGCCAAACAACAGTGTGCAAAATCCTGCCCAAACCTCTAATCCAAGCTTCTAACATCCCAGTGTTTTACCTGTTCTCAAAACCAGCAGTTCAGAACCCCAGATCTTTAACAGTCAGTGTTCCCTCCATGGCTGCCAGGAACCACGCTTTTTTTCTCCCATTTAACTGCTACCCAATCATGGTTGAAGCTTTAGAAACAACAGTCACTGCTATCAAGGTCAGAAATCTGCCAATAGTCAGAAAAAATGAGGAATTAAGCTTATTTACTTCAACAGCAAATGTTTTCTTCTTGTTCCACAGGCAGCATAGGATGATGATCCTCTGTCACAAATTCATTTTCTTTTAAGAATAATAATATGTATTTTGGGCTTAAGATACTCATTTATTTTGATAAGCTCAACTTTCTCACTCAGTGATTTCAAGGCAGTAATAAAATATCTGCTTAATTCAGTCCTGAAAAGTTTTTTAAAAGGAATTTAACTTTTACAAGCTTGATATAAAGGTGAGCCTTTTAGAGTTAAAGTGAGTCATGTATATATTCTCTGAATAATTCTACAATCAAATGAAGGTCTATACAAATTATGTCACTGTGTTAAGAGCCAGCTCATACTCTGCTTTGCTTTTGCCAGTTTAATCATATTTCTGTCACTATCTAATAACTGACAGAAAAGTAAAAATCTCCAAAGTACAAATATGCAATTAGAAAGGTGTGATAATGTGCTCTCCCTCCCCTCCTCCCCAATATCTTGCATGCCACCACCTCTCCTTGAGTAGAGATGTCTCTCAAGGTTATTCCTTGAGGTTTAGAAATTCCATGCTGCACTAAATTCTCGGTTTTGAATCCTAGCTAAGTGATATGAAGGATTGATTGTACACATATGATCCTTTAGACACAAACCATTCACAAAGCCTGGGACTAGGAGTGGATCCAGTCGAACCTAGATTCCTCTTAGAGAAGGAGTTTAGAAAGCAAGGGAGTTCTTTAGGTATCTCGTGTCTCAATTGGAGGGTCTCCCTCATGGTTCTGACTGACCCGGTTTTCTACACAGTAAATAATCAAGTGTATCTTGTTAAACCAGTGTTTTATTTACTGTTGAACCTTATTATATGAAAAAAGTATTTTGTTTTTTCTGTCTTACTGATGAAGTGCATGAATCTGATGCCTAAGAATGTGATTTAATTTAATTTTAGAAGGTTTTAGAATAATATAGTCTCTGCTAAATTGCCCTGATCTTAAGTCTGAATACTAAAGTGCCTTTCTCACGAGCTGGCAGGCCTTGTCAAGGCCAAGCTGTTTTGAGCAGACACCTGCAAGATAACAGAAGACAAACAACAGGAGAAGGCCCAACTGCCCCCCCCCATTACAAAGGGGGCAGAGTGGCAGGACTTTTGGGTGGGCATTAGAGAGAAATGGGAACTTCTGATTGGATGTCCGTGAGGGGTATAAAACCCTGTGACTTCCTGACCATGGGGTCAGACCTGGGGTCAAACCCCCTGGGTTTGAATGTGGAAGCTTCTTCTAATAAAACCCTATATCTTTCTCCATTAACTCATCTTCAGTGTGTCTCTTTTCACAGGGATACGCAATCCAAGGCATCAAATCCATCCATGACAAAAGGAAAAGATGCAGATCTGTGCTGTCAAGGATGCTTTATCAATTTATAGGATAAATGTTGATGCCTTATTAGTATATTAATTTTTACTCTTGATAATGTTATTTAATTACCCTATTGCTATCTATGAAGTCCAGCAAAACCATGATCTCTTACAAGAAAATTGTTAAGGAATTACCATTCCCTTCACTAAATTATGCTTGCTTTAATAGATCTACCTTTTCAAATATTAGCTCCAGCAAGTTGCCTATTTTTAGTATGGGAGAGTTTAAAGCAAGAACCAAATCTTTTTTTTTTTCCTATAGAATTGTTATAATGATAAATTATTCTACCATCATTTTTTCATAGGTTAAAAGTAAATTATTGATCCTTTTCCAAACTGAATCTTCCATAATAGAAAATGTATTTCATTTGTTTATTTCCACCATACTCCTACTCCCCAACCTCCTAAAGTAAATCTGAACTTGCTTATTCACCAGTCATAAAAAATACTATTGTTTTTCCACATAGAAATGACATGCAAAATGTTCCTTTGGAACTAACATGTTTTTGAAGAAAGAACCAGTCCTGACAGTTTCTACACACATGGATATAAGAATTGAGCCTATGAGAATTTCATACTTACAAGTATTAAGGCTTGCATCCATATAGCAAAATCTCTCTTATCATGTCCTCTAGTTCATACATTGTTTACCTGAGATGAGCAACACCTACTGTGATTTATTATGCAGCAATCCCTCAACTGCCTCTCCATCTTTCAGCAAAGAGTGCATACTATTGCTAACCTTCTCATAATTTTCTGCAGTAAAAGCTAAAGGAAAAAGATTATTTTATTAAAATCATATTGAGCAAAATTTCTAAAAATTGTCACAGTGAGCAAGATGCAAGCTCTATACAAGGCATGCTGTAATTTGTGCTCTTTTGCAAATTCCTTTCCACTGTTATTCTTTGAATTTCAGCATTCCACAAATGTAAAATCTGTATCAGCATCTGTGTACATAGTAAATGTCTCTGTTGTTGTGTTAATTTGCACCTACTTGTTAGAACAATTCATCCGCTGAGATATGGAGAGTTCTTTTAAACAAAGGTCCAGATGAAACCTGCCAGAATTGGACATACAGTGCTGACACAACACTCTAATTTACTATAGTGCATCCAAGGAATTTTTGGTACTCATTTGCATAATTTTTCTATGTGATAGGCTTTTCACAATTGGATCTCATTTTAAGTCTTCTGAAACAAACAAAAAATCCTGTCAAAAACACCCATACAAAACAACAAAAACAACAATGTATTAAAAGACAGGTGTATTGAGCTTCAGCCAGATAAATTTCTTGGATAAAGTTCGGATGGGACTCATACAGCTTTTTTATTAGATATCAATAAAAATAGATTATAACATTTTTCTGCAGATAATTTTTAAGTGTCTAAAACTACCAAGTTCCTAAACTTACTATGAACATAGAAATCAGTATAAGAGATGGGAAAAATGAGTTCTAGTACAATAGATGATTTGTTATTTCATCACTGGTCTGCAAATGTGTGATTTTAGACAAGTCATATCTAATTTGCACCAATAATTCACTACACCCAACTTCAATTCATGTTCTTTTACCCTATAAACTATGAAATAATTGAGAGAAAAGTTCCTATTATTCTCAGTAAACCTTTACTGTGTTGGAGACAATATTTACATTGTGTATTATCTCAAATTTAGTGCAATGTATATTTCAGATATGTTCTGCAATATATTGTGCTTTTTAAGCTCTTCTTGTTGCTATATGTTCAAGAAATTATTCTTTACTAAATTACCATGTGAGTCAAAAAAGGATTTTACAGTATCATTTAGAAATACTGAAGCAGCCATGCATGTTTGATGGACTGAATACTGAGCACAGAATTTTTGTAAGTCCTGTCAAATCAGATAAGAAAAGCACTCTTTTTTCACTTTAATTTCAAGAAGCTAGATAATAGAACACCAGCACTTCTTAGATCTTACATTCTTTCCCCATTACTATCATACTGAATTATTGTAACAGAAAAATACATGTATATTGAAATAGTAAAAGACTAAGTGTTGAGGGATTACACCAGATAAGGTGCTATCACATTATTTCATCCACACTACAGAGAAAGAAGGAAAAAGAGAGTGCCAACTTTTCATGTTGGCAAAAAACTACTGATTTATATTTGCAGGTATTTCTTTAAAGCACATTGGAAGGACAAAGTAATAAAATTATTTCAATATAGCTTCTGATGATGTCTCTGCTACTTCAGTAGATGGGGCCCTTTCTAGAAAGAGGAGATGTAGAGATGATCCTTTACTTATTTATTTTTTTTCTTTTAACACAGGTCTCTAATTCAGTTATCCCAGTAGAATTCTGCAAAGTGAATTTGACCCAAAGTAAATA
Organism: Pithys albifrons albifrons; assembly: GCF_047495875.1. Taxonomy (NCBI): domain Eukaryota; kingdom Metazoa; phylum Chordata; class Aves; order Passeriformes; family Thamnophilidae; genus Pithys; species Pithys albifrons. The sequence goes on from NC_092460.1 coordinate 59,722,824, forward strand.
TTTGCTAAAAGTTATAGGAAAACAAAAAAACACAATGAAATATTACCATAGGCATTAGAATTTATTGTCTAATGTGAACTGCAATCAACTTTCCACTAACCTGAATAGTTTGAAGCTGGGCTAATAACTAAACCTAGAAAACATGCAGCATCTATAGTAGTATACTAAGCAGCAATGGGTAATATTGCCATGCACTGGAATCACACCAATGAAGCCATTAAACTGTTCAAATGTCTCCTGGCATGCCTTTGTCTATATCAAATTGCTGTCTGCTAAGCAATCCATAGAATAGGTGACTAGTATCTGTGGGCCAGAGGTGAATAGCAATAGAAAATTTTATATGGCTACTGGAAAGAGCTATATGAAGGGCTCCTGTTCTCAGCGTGTCTGCAAAGAACACATTTTGGTGAGGCAGACTTTTGAATTTTATTTCAGCAATAGCCGTGCCAGACTTACTTTGGCTCCTGCAGGGTCACTGCTTTACTTTACCCATATTTGGATGAAGTGACTCATAAAAGCAAGACTACGGCCTTGCCAGTACAAAGTTTCAGCCATTATCTAGCACTGCACCAAAATGCCATCTGGGAAGTGCCATGACATTGTATGGCCAGACTTCGAGAACAAAGATTTGGGAAGGGCTCTCCCCATGTGGGTGTGCCCTTCCAGCCTGCGCAGTGGATTTTTTAGGTGAGGCACAGCTTGCACAGAACTGGCTCCACCATTTAAGTCCTAAGGATCCCTTTGCCACAGCCGAGCGAACTTGGACAGTACAGACAAGTCCTTGGGACTGTCTACAGCACCCGGTAATAACCAGGGCTGACCCTGCTGAGCATCCAAGATCTGACAGCATTGGATGGCAGGGAGGCATTGAACTGCCAGGGGACAGTCCCCCCACTGAGACTCGAACTCAGGTCCTTGGGATTCAGAGTCCAGAGTGTTGTCCATTATACCACAGGACCACCCTGCCGTGACATTACTTCTGCCCTAATGGACACAAAAGATCCAGTGTGAAAGACTGATTCCCTGGGAGCTGGCCTGGCTAGAAAACTCAGAAGGTCCACTTGGGCTGAGTCTGTGTTGGAACACTGCCTTAGCAGGCTTAGATCCAGGATCTCAAGGTGTTTAAGGGACTGTCTTTACATGATGCCAGTTTCCTCCTAGATGCACTTTCTTATTGAAGATCCATGTGGTCTGAAACCTTTGAAAGCAGTACAGCTACCCACATAAGGCTCTGAACCTCCATTAACCTGGGGAGGTTTGAGTTCCTGGGCAACAGACTGCATCATTAAACCATTGAATGTGTTTTCTAACTTAATAATTCAGGTATATGAATATATGGAAAAATAACCCAAACCAAAACAAAAGACAAAACAAACCCTTACTCTTTGCTCCCCTGCTTCCTGACTTTAAGAAAATTTTAAGCAACATGATAAAAATGTGATAGTATTCTGGCTGTCACCGGTTGCCTCATCAAACAGATCATTAGCAGTGGTGCGTGGTGAGTGGACTTCATTTCTCTTCACCTCACCTGAGAAGTCTAAAAGATTCAGAAAGAGTTGGAGAAATAATGAATAATATTATAATATATAGTATTTGTAATTTCTGTAGAATAACCTTTCATGAAAACATTCAAGAATTATTTTATAGGTTCATCAGGGAAAGCCATGGCACAAAGTGTCTTTGAATGTCTTTAAAGTAACAAAAGCAATTTCTTTCTTGAGTGTAAAGAAGAAATTAAATTAATGGGTGTTATGACCTCATTCAGATCACCAGCAGATATCCTAGGTACTGAAATATCTGGAAAAGTACAATTCTTTTACCTAGAGAATTTTAGTGCCTAAATTCAGTTGGGAATTTAAGAGATGGATATAGTTAATGGAGAACTCTATCTGCCCTGAATATGTATTCAGAAGTCCTAAATATAGTGCCTGCCTCTTATTACAGTGATTTGATCACAGAAATGCAAAAGGAAAGGCGCGACCATCTGGATGTGAGAACTAAATGAAAAATTGTCCATGTCAACTAACACAAAATTCCAGACCAAGAACACCCTAATGTTAACCTCATTCCATTTTTTTTGGTAAGTACTGTCTGCACTTGTTCCTAGTTATTTGCTACTAAAAACTCAACCATAATTTGCAATTGTTCATAAATCTGGTCTGACAACTTCTACAAGTTGCAACTCTTCTTAAAATCATAATAGTATTGGCCCTAGCAGGAGGTCTTTCAGATCTGCATGGAGTTTTTCAACGAACAAAGCCAAAGGATTGCCTTTAGGAATGAATTTTTTGGGGTTTTTTTGTTCACTGCCTGTCGTATTAATATAACGTTTTCCGGGAAAAAAGAAATACTGTAAAGAAAATATTTTTACTACCCTCTATACATGCATGGCAAGACATTTTTCATATTTATGCATTTTTAAATTTAAAACTAGGCTCAGTATAGTTGCCTTGATGGCTACATGAAGCTGATATGCCAGTAAACTGCAGTAGAGCATTCAGATAATCTGTCCATCCTTCTCTCTTCCTCACAAAGGTTTATGTAGGAGAGTTTCCAAAGCAGTGATGTAGAACTGTGGGTGTTGGATGCATCTCTTTGCTGGAATTAAGGTGATGCACATGAAGTTTCCAGCTGTAGAAGGTGGAAAAGGCACATTGAGAAACTAAGAAACATTAGCAGTCATTGGAGGAAGAAAAAGAATATATACTGGCTCATGAATCATATCCACACAACTGTTTTGCAAACATTTCCCCTGTATATAGAAGAACAGCTCTGAGTTGTGCTCTCACTCTGAATTAAATACTATTCTTTGGTCTTTTTTGTTACTGAGTATAATTTGAAAAAGAAAGCAGACAGAAATAAATATTGAAAAATTATTATTGATTGAAAAAAAAAGAAATCTTTCCCAGTCCTATTATATGCATAGAGCCAATATTATAAATCTCAATTTCACAGCTCCTTTCATGTCTTTACCAGAGATTTTCTGAACTTCTTGTCTATATTCTAGAATGTGTAAGTGAAAGGAAGTATTTTCAGTCATAGGTCTGTATGGCCATAAGAAGTGTGCTTGGAAGACTTTGACAACCTTAGCTTATCAGGTTATTTCATTTTACAATTCCAGGTCTTTGTAATGTTGTTTTTTGGTGTGTACTTTGTGGAGGCTTTTCTACATTTCATATTAAAGTATCTTAATGTAACTCTGTTATCTCATAATGGCTTTATTTTGGAATAAAATGTTGACATAACACAGAAATGCAGTTTTCTGTGGCATATTCTGTATTATATGGATTGTGAAAGAGCTAGCCAAAGAGGTGGGTCTTTATAAGTTCTTTATATCTCAACTCAATGAATTTGGACAAACTCCTTAGTACTGTAATAGGGCTATACATGTGGAAGAGATCATGATAAATTTGAAAAGGATTTTATTCTTAGGTATATAAACTTGAACAAATTCTTGACAATGACAGGCCTATCAAAGGACTTACGGCCTCCAGCTGGGCAGCATATCCCAGGCAGCCCCACAGCAGACTGATCCTTAGGCAGTTTCCTTGGACGCCAACACAAGCAATATTAGAGCCAGTGCTTTCCATGGTGCAGCCAGCCAAGGGTCCAGATGCTGTTGCTAGAAAAATGTGTATCACAACAGAGCACCTGGATTTTGCAGCTGTAATGTTCAATGTTTAAGTGGCAGTTAAACATTCTTAAACATCTGAGAATAAGAAAGACAAAAGAGGTTCATTTGGAGCAGTAGCAGAAAGTAACCCTAGGAATGTAAGAACCAAGCATATGCCTTGCTGTGTGATCTTTCTGTCCTCTTCTCCCATTCCTTTGCATATTTCATCAACTCAAGAATTAACCTCTCTTTTGTTACTGACAAGTCATACCTAAGTGGGGGGAATTAGTTACTTGGAGTACCTATCAACAGAATAGAAACTCCAAAGTACCCAGCTATAATGATAAAAGTGCATTTTCCAGGTGAGGTCTGATTTCACAAGTACAGAGTTCAGTGCTGCAGGTTGAAAAGTACAATATGTATGTGTGCCTGCTGGAAAACTGAACTTAAATTCCTTATTAAAGCAATGTAACTTGTTGTCTCAGTTTAGAACAAAACTCCAAGATCTCTGACAGTGAAAGTGAGGAATTTTCCTGCATTAGAAAGAGGACCTCCCTTTCCTCAAGCCTCCACAACTTTCAAATTAAGAGGCTTTAGGAAAAATAAAAATGTAGAAAAGAGGATAACAATTCTTTACTACAATGTATAGAACAAAAAGAAACTGAAGAAGCAACAGCACCATAACCAAAACTTCCAAACTCCGAAGCCCGAGGTTGTGTTTCGGTGCAGTTACAGCCACAAGCGACAGGCGGCGCTGCTGGGCCCTGAGGCGGGGCCTGCAGGCGCTGCGGCTGGCAGGGGGCGCTGTGGAGCGCGGTCTGTGGGCGCCTCAGCGCGGGCGGGGCTGGGGTGGGGTCGTGAGGGCTTGGGGTTTGTCCCGGGTGGGGAGGGCACTGCGGCAATGGCAGGGTGGAAAGAGAGAAATTGGAAAAGGGGTGCTCCTCCCGCGAGTTCCCGCTGCTGGCGGCTGGCTTCAGCACGGGCAGCCACGAGGTGAGCCAGCACGGGAAGGAGCTGGGACCCTCCTCTCAGCAGAGGGCGCGGGTGGGGAGGTCGCTGTGGAAACTCCATTGCCATATTGCCCTGGGCAAAGCCAAGCACAAAGCCAGATGGCTCAGCTCCAGTAAAAGCACCTGTGCCTGCTCCGACAGTCCCCGGTCTCCCAACCGAAAAAGGGAAACACCATCCAAGAAAAGACAAAAAACCCACCACCACCAAGAAAAACCAACCAGAAACTAGCCAGTTCCTTTTGTTCCTTTTTCCTCCCCTCTTCCCTTTTTCCTGGTGTCTCAGCCAAAGCTTTTATAAGGATTTACAGGGAATTGGGCTGCCCCCACTGCCTAAGGGCATAGGCAAAAGAAACAAAAGTCTCACCTTTGCAAAGAAAGCTGTTAGTTTTTCAGTGGAAAGGTCATTGGAATCCAGCTAGAAAACAAGGAACCCTTAATGTTTACTTATTTCTCCTTAACAGGGACTTGCCTTCCCCCTGGTTATTGCCTGGCTATGTCTCGGTGTGAGAAATTCACCAAAAAATTTGAAACTATAACACTTGTAATTTCTATGTTGGAAAACATAGATTCTTAGCAGTACAGTATTTAAAAAAATAAACTAGCTTTTTAAGTTCTTCTGCAATTGAACATTTTTTTTGTTTGTTTCTCCATAAAACATTGTGCATTTCCTGCAAATATAGCTCCTTATCATAAGGTTTTAGTTAAAAAGATTTTTTTTGTTTTATTAAAATAATTTAAAATAGTCTAATGAATCAAAGGGTGACACTATTAGGAGATGCCATCTTTCCTCTAATCCTCCCAGTCCTGAAATATAAATATTGTGAAAGAAAAGAACAATTATATAATATGCCATAGAACTTTCTCAGCAACAGCTCCTAGAAAAATTACATCGGTGTAATGTGAGCTGAAAGAAGGATTAGTGAATGTTCTCTGAATAATATCCTGTCACATTCTAACCTACATTTCCCCTTATTTTCACAAAGTCCCAGGATACTGAACAGATATTAGAGACAGAAGAATTTGTTGCGACGTGACTGGGATTATTAGCATATAATACTGGGACTTTTACATTTGTGATCTAGTGCAACTGAAATTCCTGCATTGAAGATGTCAGACACATAGGAAGTGCTTGGATTTTCTGAAGTCACGATTCAGAGCAACTGCCTTATGCTGTAGGTGTATCAATTGATTTATCCTGTTAAATCAAGGCTCTCAAAAGACATATGTATGTATCGTGCCATAGCATGGCTTGCAGAAATATTTAAGTCTATTAATTCCTTAATGGCTTTTTGTAGAAACCGAAATAGAAAATTTAAAATATCTCTCTAAAATGGAAATTTTTCTCATCCTACTTCAGGATAAAAACTAAAAATACAACTTTTATAAGCATAGGGATTCCTATGAAAATTTTGGTTTGGAATAACATAAAGAGAAATTTTTAGCTTGCTTCCTGCCCAAAATTCCTGTCACTTTTACTGATGACAAGTGAAATTGGTGAAAGCCTCACTGACACAAAAAAAGTACCACTGCTCCCTAATAGCAATGAATTTTTACTTTTGTGACCAAAAAAAAAAAGCCAATACTTCAAAACTGAAGGCATAAAGCACCAATTTTGTTAATATTTCCCACTGAAAATTACTCCAACAGAAAATGTCCAAATAGTTTTAGTCCTGGTATAATAAATATTGGTTAAACACTTCTGATTTTACATTAATTCAATCTGTATAGTATGCATCATGGCATTTAAATTGTACTCTTTCACATCTCAGACTTTGTTTTATGTAAAAGATGAAGTAATACAATAAATAATACACTGTCCGGTGTACAAGAATTTCAAGATTCTTGACAAACATGATTCGACTGAGCTTCCTAACTTTTTATTTACTAGACAAACACAACTTTACAGATGTGCAAATAGATTCATGTGGGTTGCTCAACTCAACAAAATCACACACAAATTCTGCATAAGATGGTCCATTAACCTAAGCTTTCCTTATTTTTGGTCTCCCATGTTGTAAAAAGTTCTTCTTTGTTTTGGCGTGGCTTAGACTGTTTACAATAAACTTCTTGTAGGACAAGCAATATAAGGATGCATCTGAGAGCAACATGACAGAGTCCCTAGTATCATCCCATAAAAACTATGTAATATAATAAACATTATTAGAACTGCGTCTTCTATGCAATTTGACATCTATTTTTTGTTTGACTTGGACACATTTATTGCTAATAAGTTGTTCTATACTAACGCTCCTACTTCGGCAATAATTATCCATGCCTAAGTAGATTAATGTTTTGAAATAATTTAATTTTTAAATATGATTTTTCATTTCAGAAGAATGGTTGTTTCTTACAGACACATGTAGTTGACTGGAGAACCCTGGCAGCTGCGAAAGCTGAAAACTTATATTTTCTCAGAATATTTAATTTCTTTCAATTTAATTCTGATCACAAAATTCATCAGTTTCTTGGTTTGATTTCTTTCATATTAACTTAGCATCCTGTAGAGCTCTGTTTCCAAGGCAAAGCAACATGAAAGTTGCAAAATTGTTTGCGGATATTTTCTCAACTGCAAGAGTAAGGAAAGATAGCACTTCAGAAGAGCAGTCAAGAATTAAGAAGCTGAAAAGCCCATCAAGATGCAGACAAAAAAAATATGGCTTTTAAGTGACTTCCTCTCATGAACACTAGCCTTTTGATTGACTTATACAGAAAAGAAGCTGATAATGATTACTAGCTACAAGTTGATTGTTTTTATTTATATTTGACAGTTTTTGCTTACACTAGCTGGTTAGTTATTGACTGGTTAGTTCTCTGGAATTACCATTGGCAGAGGACCTGCAGACAGCAAAAGAGTTCAGCAAGAATCTGAATAAAAGAACAACAGTTTTTCTTTCGCCTTATTTTTTTTTCCCAAAAGTGTCAATTATTTGGCTTTGAAGGCATTTCAATAATGTTCTTTCACAGCAACAGAGCAGGAAATGCAAAGAAAAAGAAATTGCAAAATTGGAGTGGAGAAGCATCTTGTCTAATTTTGTCACTGTACTCTGTTGGATTTGGCTCTTTTTTTTCCCCCTGCTTAGAGTTTTTAAAGCTTAAACCAGACTGCATATATTATGCCTGAGGCAGGGGTTTTTAGCTGCTACAGGGATTCTAGAAGTCATAGAATTGTGTTCTGCACTCATATTGTTCAAAAATCCCTTACAATTGATAGGCTTCTTTCTCAACATAGATATCTTTCATCTGTGTTTTGTAGCATGAAACAAAATTGGATCCTGTATGCTGCTTATCTGTAGAAATGACATTGTTCACTTCACAACTCTATTGTTTAAACACAGTGGGCATACTGGAAAGAGATTTTACTTTGCAGCTGCATCATCAACCACCACTACAACTTTGTCATTGTAATTTTTCACACTCCTGGTTTAGAACAAAGCACAGCCAGTGTCTAAATATGTTTTTTTAAACTCTCAGGAAGCCCCAAGAATATTAATCACCACAGGGACTAGTATCCGTTCTGCTTCTGCAAGCTTTATAAATCATACAGCAGCAATAAAGCACAGTTAAAGATGATAGTTTTGAAAATCCATTACTAAGAACATTTAGACACTCTTCTAGAAAGACAGAATCAGTGAATGAATAGACTTGTGCCTGCCCAAGCTATAGGATCTTCAGGTGTTACAGGTTCTTCACGTGTTACAAGCAAGTTAATTCACGCATATTACATATTACCATTGCTTATCCATTTTTCATCTACTATCTTGTATCTTAACCTATACCCAACCTGCTGGGTGAGAGCCACTCTTGTTTAGAACAGTCTTGTAACTGGACTGAAGGTTAACTGTGATATCCACCAAGGAATGATGCTTTCATGTGGGATCATTGTAAAGCTCAGACCATACTGTCTTGTTCTTCCAGGGGCAAAACCCCTACCTTTACACCTAAATTTAGCCAGCACACTTGAATCTTTGTCTTATATAACCTATATAACCTATATACCCTAATATACCCTAATATTAGGGCATGTTGTGATGCCAGAAGACTGAGATTAAGAAGATAAATGGCAAGGATTCATGTCTTAATCAATTAAAAAACAGGTGAATTTTGCTGTCAGGCCAAATTCAGGCTGTTGACAAGTTAAAATCAGAAACAAAAGGTGTTAAATCCTCAAAACCAGAATAAATATCTTTGTAAAAGCCATACAGAAATACCACTAAAGAGACTCTTTTACGTGTTTGTGCTGATTGTCTTGTTCATCTAAGCCTATATCATGCCTAGAAAATCACTGATTTCTCATTTTGTTTGCAGATGATTATTCATATTCATACAGTTATAAACAAACCACACATAGCAATTGTACTATTGTACTCAACAGAAAAAAAAATAAATTCACAGAATATGCTGGAAGGAACTCACAAGGGGCAGGTCTAATGCTTAATTTATTTTATACTTATTTTATTTACAATTTATTCATTTAGCGTAATTATATTTTGTGATACAATGATTAAAAATAATTTTGGATAATAATTTAAAATTCAATAATTTGAAGATTAAAAGCTTAAAATTTCCAATAATATTTTGATATCAGTTTTTAAAATCAATATTTAATTTTGTTTGCTATATTTATTTGTTTGTTTGTTTGTTTGTGTGTGATTTTGGTTTGTTTTTGTTTGGTTTGGGGGGTTTTAAGGGAATACAAAAGCAGTGTTTGTAATGCCAGATGTATTAAAAAGCAATGCATACTTTTTTCTTTTAATTTTGAGATTCTTTCTGAACCCCAAAGTGTAGAATGTATATGAACACTTCTTCAGCTACTAAAGTCAATGGGAGATTATTTTAACTTCTGAATATGGCAGTAAACACTTTTTTCCTGTTATCAATGGCATAACATTAAATGGTTTTAGTTCTGTATTCTTTGCTGTCCTTCCTATTAAAGAAAAGTCTGCAAACCCTAACAGTTACTTATTTCACATCCATATCCACTCTTCAAAAACTGAGGTCCAACCAGAGAATAAAAGTGATTGTATATTGCAATTTATAATTATTTGCTTATAAAATTTCTCGCACTAGAAAAATGAGAACAAAATCATATCTAACAAAATTCTTCTGCATTGGATTCGAGCATTCCTTAAAATGTACATTACAGCTATGGTGTTCACACAATTACTTAGAGGGAGAATCAACTGCACCTGTTATCCCGCAACTGGAATTTTATTTCATTCTTGGGTTTTCTCAAGAATGTACTGTTTTAACTGGGACTAATATGCAGTTATTTGCACATTAAAGAAAAAAATGGTTTATTGCACAGGAAGACTAAGAATCATCTTTAATAAATATAAATGTATTACTTTTACAACAGCTTTTAAGAAAATTGTCTTGCTGAACACTATAGATGTTAAGGAATTAAACTGCTTCATATACATCAGAAATTCAAACATCTGGGGAGTCATTTACCCTGAATATTTTATCCATGAAAATGGATAGATTTAAAGAGAGAAAAAATTTGTTCAGAACAAAAAAAGCAAAGAAAATATCATGCTGTAATATAAATTTTGCACTATTTCATTGCCCAGCAGCTTGATCAAAATAAAAGCCAGGGTCTAATAATGTCTGATTTCTCTTATTAATGTCTAAAAAATTGATCATACTATTTTTCTATATGTTGTAACACCATATCATTTGGGACAGAAATACAAAAGCTAATTCCAGCTATTCTAGAGGGAAAATTTAGTGGCATATAATTAGGGGTATTAGGAGTATTCAAATACTGTTTTGCTGTGAACAATCCTGTGTGACTTTAGGTGGTAATTTCCCTCATGTCTCCCAATTAAATACTGATCTTATAATGCCATTGTCATTTAGAAGTATCCTCATTGTATTAATTATGAGATAGAATTATATGTAGGCACAGTATCCAGAACAGAACTGCAAAGCAGCTATTCTACCCTAAGTATCCTTAGAAAGTTTTCAGTTGGTTAATAGAATCACATAACTGTAAAAAGCTTACAGTATTTGCTCTCAAAAAATGTATCAGTTAGGATAAGTAGTGAAAAAAAAAAGGGCTAAGCTAAGAAAATGAAGGCAAGAAAACCTAGTCTTAAAATTAGTAAGTTAATTGTAAAGTATATAAGCTGTAGGGATAATTTCTCTGTGTTGCAGGTATAATTTTCTGGAATGTGGTTCCAGTAGGAGAAATAAAAATGGGCATGATTGGTTTACTGAAAGAGTTTAATCAGTTCAGATAAACCACTATGCAGTATGAAGTCTGGTATCAATCCAGAAAAGACAGTATAAAAGAAGCCATAATGAAAAGCATGCCTATTGGTTAATATTCTTTCTGCAAGGAATTTCTGTACTAGAACACCTCAAAGAATGAGGCAGTTGTTACCATACCAAAACAACTGTAAAACAGAAAATGTTGAGAAAGTGGTAGAAATTGTAATACATATAGAAACTGGATATATTTGTTTCTTTATGAAAATATGAAGTTAAATTTATGTGCATTTAATTTGTTATTCATGCTTTCTTTTTTGTTTATTTTCTCTCTTTCCTCCACCGTCATTATTCATCTGTTTATTTTAGCATGTGCCTCCAATTACAGTTGCTAAAACTACCACTGTATACTATTTGTATGCTGCAGAGAGCTTCTACTTTTTCAACCAAAGAACTGACACTAAAAAGGTTAAAAGTTAGGGGGGAAAATATGCACTAAAATAGACTTCCTGGTGAAAACATAAGAAGACCTATTTTATATGAAATTATGGTTATTATATGCCTCTACATTTGATTGAACAATGATTGCTACGGCACTGCTCTGATTGCACTCACACTGCAGAAGTCCCAGAGTGCCCTCAGCAGAATCACCCAGAACAAATAAGGTAGTTTTCTTTTTTCACCTAACAAGAGATTCAGCTTTTCACTTGAAATCAAACTCTTCATGCTAATCAAAAGGTCTGGACATGAACCTAAAAGAAAATTGAACCTACATTTAGTATGCAAAGGAATTAGTCTGAAAAATATGATAGTCCCATAGGACAGACACCTTTAGTCAAAGAGATTTTAGGCACAGAGATAGTAATAATTAATTCCTTAAATTACTTATGTTTTCTGAATTTTGCAAGGAGCATTTGACGTAGAAATTCTGAAAGAATAAAGAATTACACACAAAAAAAATTAGATACTTTGTGTTACCTGTATTTATCTTTATTATGAAATAAAAATATTTTTTTAATTCCAGATATCACTGTCAGAGTTGCCAGGTGTTTCCTAAGATTAAAATTATTTAGAAAGAAAATGAGGGGGAGAAGTGAACAGAACTTCATAATTCTTGAATGACATGGTACTACATATATAATCCTGAGACTGACAAATAGAAAAGAGTGATATGCCTCTCAGACATTTGCAAGACCTAAACCATTCCTGACAGTGGGCTATCCAACTTGTTCTTAAAACTTCCAATTATTTAGTTTCTAAATTTTGCTAGACTAGATATTCTGGGGCTCTTCAGTCCCTTAATGACTAATTTTTTTTATTATTACTAATTTTTTTGTAATTCCAACTTCAAACACCCTTAAATACACCATAAACTCATTGCATTTAATTTCTAATATTTGACTTGTTTTACAGTAATTCCCAGGTTAAGCCTGAAGAATATTGATAACCACTAAATCTCTGCATGTGTTGTATGGTCTGGAATTTTTCTATTATAGTCAACACATAGGAAACTACTATGGTAACAAAGTCTTGGCTTTATTATCCTTTTCTTACTGTAGCACGATTCTGGCCCAAGTGCAGTTAGTCCAGTGCTGCATCAGATTTCCTGACAAGAGAAAAGCAAAACATCTGCAATATTTGGAAATGGTGGACAATGGGAATAGTCTATTGGCACACATAAATTTTAAGGGAAAGTTTTCTCCTAAAAACTCTCACAGGTGCCAAGAAACAGCCTGAGTATCTGTTATTTCCCTGAGGATATGAGTTATGTTTCTGTCATGCAAATTTACAGTTTTTAACACCTGCTTATCTATCTTATTATACAGGGAATTGTGATTTTTTTTCTACAAAGCGCACATCCATCAGAAATCATTAATTTGGGAAGAACTATCATAAGAAAAAAAGTCTGAAACATTTAAATTTTAATGACATTTTTATTGTCTAAATATCTTAATAACCAGAGATTTAGAAGATACTCTTCACGATATAGGATTATTTCTGGTATAGGAAATTATGAGTTTGCCACTTAACAATAAAAAATGTTTCACTTTGGGGTGGTTGAGGCTCAAGTTCTAGGTTTAAATCAAGTAATTTCAGGTAAAGTCTTTTCTCCATGGAATTTCTTACATTTTTTTAAGTTGATGTCTGAAGGAAACTGTCTTCTTTCTACACAGGAATTAGACCAAATGGTGAAATATAGATTTTGCATGTATTCTTTTGTAATATCAATTATCACCTTTCAACCAGTCCTTTTCATTGAAGAACTATGTTGTAACATGAAAAGCTACCTAAAAACAAGTTGAAATGTTCTATTTGAAGAAAAGAAAGTACCAAGAATGAAAAAGTTGATTCCTTCTGTGGTTCATTCTATCTTCTTTGTAGGACCATGCAGGGAAAATAAGGACTTGCTAAATGGTCCTATGCTTTATAAGTACATGTTCTTTATCTTATCTCACTTTCTAGACAACTTCCTTAGCAGAATATTCTTATAGATCCCTTTTTTCGTTTTTTTTTTTTAAATTTTATTTTACTTTCTCCAAGTCAGCTTGTCCACAGAAATAGAAGACACTGCTTTGCACATCTTTACAAGGCAAACCAAATCCCCCAGTGTGTTTCACTATCATGAAGATTAAGAGGGAAGAAGACAACTAAAGTTAGAGAAGTCAAAATCTAACAGTGGATGAATACTTCAGAAATCTGTAAAGAGATTTTCTTATAAGATTTTGTCCTCTTTTTCATCTTTTCTTCTGACAAACATGATGCTATTTAATGCAATGTACTGAGCATGAAATGTTACATAAAGTTTAATTCACATATTTCTTTGAGATAACCTGGAGATTTTAAGAACATAGTTACCTGCTGATTCCAAAAATTCTGCATGTTTTAAAGTTTTATCAAATGGACCAGGATGAATGTCCACAAAAGAGATGAAAAGATTTATATTTAAATTATGTACATTAAAACATCCTTTTTTCAATCTACTTCATGGGCTGAGAAATATGAAATAAAAAGGTATTAATAGAACTTCAGGTTTTCAGAACTTTCTTTGAAGAAATCTCCAGCTGAAATGAAAGCTACTCTCAGCAAGTACCTGCTGTGAAAATAATGTGTAATGGGATTAAGGAATAGAAGTTGAAAAGTGTGGAAAGTGCCTAATCATAGAAATCTGTGTGACCAGATGCTTCTTTCTCATACTTTTCAAGCTTTTCTGAACAGAAATGGAACAAAATATGAAAATGTCAGACCTTTTCTGCTTATATTTCTTATTTGAGTGGGACTTCTTCATATATTGTGTATAAAGAAATATTTCCCAGGAGGTATCCAGGATCATTTCTACAGAACAGAACTGGTTTGCAATATGGAGACATTTTTGACAATTATGAAAATGAAATGAGTTCAGGAAAACACACATCTTGCACAAAGAGCTTAAGGCCCACAGGAACACTATTATTTGATTTTGCTGAAGATGTTCCCCACAAAGACACTCTTACAGCAGGCAGTCCCTTCTGGCAATTTGAAATCCCTCTGTGAATAAGAGACCAATTTTGCCCCCACAGATTGTACTACTGTGCTATTACTGCTTTCTTCCTTGTCACAGAAAGCTGTTTTTCATCACCTATGAGAATTTTAGCAAGATGAATACAGCAATGTTGACAAAACCCTCCTTTTTTGTACAAATATGGGTAGTTATGCTTGAAAATGACATGAACAAAACTTCTGAATTGCTTCTTGGTATATCCAGAAAATTATGTAACCCATATTTAGTAATCTCTGTTATTCTGCGAGATCCTCAACCACAGTGTTATAACTTCATTGCAAATTAACTCCAAATAATATTGCTTGGAAAAAAAATGTGCCTTTGAAAATACAACTCAAAAGTGGGATTTGTTTTTCCTTATATCAGCCATAAACGCACTTGGTAACTGGTTCCTGAATCTACCTGTGGTTAACCTAAACACTAAAAGCTTAATCTAAAGCAATTTTTCTTAGCAATAAGTCATCTGTTATTAACTAAGAGTGGTTATGCTTCAGACTCTATGGAAATAAAATATAACTAATTGGATATCTGAGCAAAAATTAAAGTGATACAAAGGGCAGTGATGTGATAAAAGTCCATGTGCAGTGTAGCAGGAGGGAATTGCTAGCAAAACATATGAGATTTCAGAAATTATTCAAATTAGAATATTATATGAAAACACCAATGGAAATCAATCTTTAAAATTATTTTATTGTTTTCTTACTGCAATGTAGTTGCACAGTGAGCCAATATATCATATAATGCTATTTGGAGTCTTGGTCAGGGTTGTTGAAGATTTTTAACAATATATATTCAAATTTTATTTTCTCTTACAATATATATAGCTTTAAACTTGCAACAGATTCCTTCTTTGCATCCATACACTCTGAGCACTCTAAATTTATAATAATATATTTTAATAAGTTAAAAATGAGCAAGCAGATTTTTATAATGTAATATGTAAATATTAATAACATCACTACAGGATGGTCAAGAGTTAAAAAAAGAAACTGGAAATAGATTTATGAAATGTAAGTTAAATTGTCTGAAGAATGCACCTAAGGAAGACAGTTGCACTGGGCATCTTTTTCTTGATAGTGTGAAATTGTTTAGCAATAATTTTTGCCATTTCAGCCTAGGAGAAAAAACCAACTATTAAAAAGATTGTTTCTGACCTAAATATGCAGCTTTCACAGCAACAAGCATTTAGTATTACAATTTAGATCATACATTCTATTGATTAAACAAAGACTATTTAACATTTTTATCTGTACATTGTCAACTTTTGGCCATGCAAGTAAAATGAAATAGCGCAAGTATTTTATATAATTCAGGAGTGGAAATCTTCGAGGTTGAAATGAAAGACCTAAACAATCACTGGCAGTAATGGTATAAGAATACATAAAGCAGCAATTGAAAAGTGAGGTGATGTTACCTAAGAAAACTATATTGATGAAACCTTTCCTATACAGCATCACCTTTATTTTTGCTGAGCCATTGACTTTTTAGAAAGCATATGCATAAGAAAAAAACAAAACAAACTCCCCAAAACTAAAACAATACAGAGCAGAATTTTCTGTTTTGAGGTCCTGAACACTCCTAACTTCCATGGACAGGTAGCAATTTCAGGATATGCTTAACTCCAGACATAGCCCATCACAAATGCTAGATTATAGCATGCAATAGAACACAGTTAATTCTGAATCCTGACTAATATCCTTAGATTTAGAAATAGGTTTACTGCTTGTGCTGGTTTAAAGGTGAACCAGCAGGGGAAATGAACTCACCATGAGAGAGATTATAAGTCAGAGCTAAAATTTAATAATAATATTACAATAAAAACACTGACACAAAAGGGAAGTTGCTTTCAACTCACAAAAACCCAGCAGTATAACCCAGTGTCCTGGGGCACAAACCCAAGGGGGTTTGTTTGCCCTTGTGCTGAGACCCCTGTGGCCCCCCCAAGTCCAGAGCAAAAGGAAATGAAAAACCTGTTGGTGCAGGTTGAGGGCTGTAGTCTGGGCGAGAGCGGTGATCTCCTCCTGTCGAGGTCCTGCTGCTGCTCTGGATCCGACAAGAAGTTCCCAAGGTCTTCTTACCCACCACTTATGTACCCTCAGGGAGCACCCACTCCCTCCCCCTAGGCGGGGACTCACACAATGAGTGATTAACTCTGGAGCCAGGGGGTATTGTTGAACTGTTGATGGCCCATTAGCAGCCACACCCCCTCAGGCTGGGTGTGACGGTGATAATGACTCCCTGGGCAGCTGCTGCTAATGGCTCATTGTCCTTGGGGAATGAATAGAGGGGGTAGAATACACAGCTTTGATCACCCACGCACAGTGTTAGCTGGTCCCTCCTGCTGAAGCTGCCCAGACCAAATTCCAGTGGGAGCACGCTGTCAACCCAGAATCAGCTGCAGGGTGTGCCTGTCATGCCCAGTACCTGCTGGCAGTAGAGAGCACAGACATGGGGAGTGTGCCCATGTAAAGGAATTGCTCCACCCCAGGAGGAGGCAAGTCACTTGAAGAGTACTGAGGAGAGTGAAAGATAGATCCTGTTCTCCCAGGGCTCAGTACTGGGGCCAGTTCTCTTTAATATCTATCAATCATTTGTATGAGGAAATTGAGGGTACCCTCAGTCAGTTCACAGATGATGCCAAGTTGGGCAGGAGTGTTGATCTGCTGGACTACAGAGGGATCTGGACAGGCTGGATCAATGGGCCAAGGCCAACTGTATGAAGTTACGAATATGGTTATGTATGAATCCTGTGTTCTGTTCTGGCCCCTTACTACAAGACACTGAGGTTCTGGAGCATGTCCAGGAAAGGACAGTGAAAGTGGTAAAGGGTCTGGAGCACAAATCTGGTGAGGACTAGCTGAGGGAGCTGGGGTTCTTTAGCCTGGAGAACAGGACCCTGAAGGGAGACCTTATTGGTCTCTACAATCATCTGAAAGGACATTGTAGTGAGGTGATGTCTGGCTTCTTCCAAGCAGCAAGGGATAGGAGAAGATAAAACTGTCTCAAGTTGTGTCAGGGAAGGTTGTGTTTGGATTTCAGAAGAATTTTTTTTTCACCAAAAGAGTGTTAAATATTGGCTATTTGTCAGCATTAGTTCACTTCAGTAAGCAAAATTCATATGTGCTTTGATTGTACTGAAAGGTACTGAGGTCTCTCAGAATTTAAGGAGATATGATGTTTTTTTTATCTATCCACTCTAAAGTTGGTGCTTCTTTCACTATTCAATAGAAATCCAAAATCATCAAAAACAGTCCTCGCTCTCCACAGTCCTCACTCTCCTTCCAACATCATGGAAAATCCAGATCTCTTCCTCTTAATAATGAAGGGAGATAAAATAATTTATAACAGTCAAATAGGAAAATGAGTTCCAGAAAGTTTACTTTCAAGTATGTAATTATTAAACATAAGGCACTTATTTTAATAACAGATTTAAACATTGTAATATTTTTCATGGTCTAGATTGAAGAGTCTAAAATCTGAAGTCTGATTGGTATAGATGACTCAGTAGCATCAATACAAAATAGTTTGCAAGACAAAGGCCAAGAATTCTATTTTATGATGCTTTGTTATTCAGTCATGTATCTTATTTTTCAACAGGGTATTAGTTTCTACAATTATTTCCTGAAAATTTAAATAAACTTTGGGAGCATTGCTATTCAAAATGAATTGTTGCAGCCAATTTTTTACTGTTAAGAATGCTAAATGAGAAAAGCTGGATTAAGCCCTGCAGATACATTCCATACTGTTTGTTGAACAGTTTAGATTTACTGTATGAGTTAGCAATAGATACATCACAGTACACAGGGGACACTTTAAAGAATTGTTATTATTTCTGTTTATTGGTGTGGGTTTTCTGCAGTGTAATGTACTGCACAGTAGAGAAATTGCTTTCAAGAAAACAATAAGTATCAACCCCTAGTAAGGCTGTTTTATGGAAAAATATGTTGTCTAAAATTAACAGGCAACGATATATTTTTCCTCTAGGTTCACTTAGCTATTTTAATTTTATCACATTTTATCCTTTTTATGCTTGAAGAAGTCTTTCATATTAGCTTCACTACTTGAATAGGGCCAAGTCAGAAAACTCAGGTAGATTTATTACTTCTTTCACAATGACATTTATCTGCCTTTTGTTATGGGGAACAGCAAATACACACAAACATCTATTACCATACTACCAAGAGGTCCAAGTACAAAAAGTGGAACTCTTATCATAAAATGAAATAAATATGGTACAATTGAAAAAGCATTTGAATCTTTCATAAGGAAAACATTTTAAGATGGAGTGCTCTTATCTAGCCACAATGTAAGTGGCTTACAGAGAGTTTAAACAATACTGTTTTTTCAATACCGATAGTATACAGGGAAAAAGGATGATTTGCATCAAAATCTGCTGATTTTAACATCCCAGCCCAAAATACCTGTGCCAGCTCAATCAGTTGGCACAGGTTGAAGTCCTCCACAGAAGTTCTGCTTTAAAATGCTTTGTTAAGAGAATCTCACAGTATGGTTAGTCCCTAAAACTTTTTATTGACTAACTTTGCAACATTACTTGAACAAAAGTAAAAAGCTTAACATGTTATAGCATAAAATAAAATATTTTTAACAATACTAGATTGCATTAAATAATATTATCGACACTATTATTTGACAAAAACTATGTCGTTATTTCTCAGAAAGATGATACTCCAAATAGTTCTGAATGCTGTTTCATATCATATCATAATGCCTAATATTATTATGATACATATCACCTAATGGAACTTTACTAGTATTGTCCCATAATGGTCTTTTACCAGTATAAATTCAGTTCCTAAATTCCTTTCTGTCTGTCAGAGGATGTTTGTTTCTTGTATAAAGACTCAACAAACTATGGAAGAGTTTAAACTTTGATTTCATAGTAGGCCATGTTGGGGTATTCACAGAGCAAATAATTGAAAAGAACCCCAAACTTTTATAATTATGTAATTATAAATTGTTTTCCCTAGTGAAAAACAAAAAAGAGAAAATTTCAACACAATATTTATGTACAGTCACTTCAAGAAGAATTGTTAAAAAAACGGATATTGAAGATGTGGAAACACCATCAGAGAATAAAACCTTATATACCTAAATATAGAACACTTGACAATTTAGTGAATCTTAAAATTCCAGCATCCATTTGTTCTTACTATCTGATATCTTTATTTGGAGATTTATTATCCCAAAATGTAGGAGCTTTTAAATGTAGATATTCCCATTTTTATTTTCAGGACTCAGATTTGTACCTCTCTATGGAAAATCAAAGAGGTTCAAATTTAAAAAGATAATAAATGTTAAATTGTGGAGGAACAATCTGTCTCTTTGGCAGCAAACAAAACAGAGCAATAGGAAAATTAGAAGTAGGAATGACAAATGGCAGAGATTGTGTCAGTTAGTGAGATTTTTCTCTTTTTAATGACTATTATTAAAACAGAAAGCAATTGAAAAATTCAATAGAATTTTACAATAGCCAGTTCCACTTTGGAAAGAAAATATAAAGACACCAAAAGACAATGAAAATAAACAGATAAGAAAAGCTATTTCAGTGTTGTCTGCCATCCTGTACCCCAGTTTCAGTATCCTCCATGTGCTCAGCTATCTGTTAGCTTTTGAAAGAATATTAAGGCCAAAGCAGGAAAAGCTGAAAGTCAAAAAGTAAAGAGCAAATAAAAAAAAATATTCTGAAAGTACTTCATCTAATAATACTTTCTATTAAAATTATTCCAAACAGGTGTAAAATGCATAAAGAGCCAGGAAAAAACGGAAACATTTCTTTTTAGATCATACGTCATATTGATGTAACACATGTTTGCTCTGTGAAGGCAAACATACCTATTCATATACTGAGGAGATCTTTGGAAACAACAAAACCAATTTTTTTATTATTTTATTTTTCCTTCATTGACAGCTACTTCAAGAGAGTGGTGCTAAACATTACATTTTTACAAACACACTAATACTTCATCTGAGATATATGCTTCAGTAGATAACAAGTCTAACATATTCTGCAAAAATCCTGTTGGAAACAGTTTAAAAGTTTCAGTTTCATAGTTTGTCATAAAAAATAAATTAGGCAAACTTAAAACCAAACATATAATAAAAAAACAGCTGTTCAAGATGCATTAAAAAACCCAAACAGTTAATGTGCTCTAAGATTCAACAGTAATAAACTTTTATTAGCAGATGTTTTGACAGAATTTAAGTTTAAAGATGAAACTATGAAGTGGGTTCTTGCTTGTTTTTGCAGAGTTTTCCATAAGCATTTTCAAATACTATTTTGGCCTGAATGGCTTTATAATGTAATTTAAAACACTGTGACTACTAGAGTGAAAAGCATAAGAACCCATTAGATTTATTGTTTCATTAAGTATTGTGGTTGAGATCATCCGTTGAGAAGCAGAAAACAAGCACAGACTCTTCCATTTCTTTAAATTATTTTCCCGAGGTTCCCCAAATTTTTCAATTTTTCTCACGTAAGTAAAAGTTCTTGCAGTGAATAAGTTTAGGACAACTATGTTACATCCAAAAGAAGTGTTTTTGAACTGTCTTAAAGTGATCAGGAATTTACTACTCTTTTCTATTGAGCTTAAATTGTTTCCTCAATTCATTAAAGTCAAAATCAAATTATGTAAGTAGTAATAAAAGTGTCTGTCCTAGTTCAGCAAGCCGGTACCAGTTTATCACTGTGTGGGTGTGACCAAAGCTGTGTATTCTAAACCCTTTAGACATTTTTCATGAACTCTTAACAATGGACCAATTGCAGCAGCTGCCCAGGGCACACCCAACCCCTCAGGCTGTGAGCTGGGTGTTAAAGAAGCCTGTGAGATAAGAGTTCCAATAACTCTCCTCCAGGAAGTCATTAGCACCTTCACACCCAGCCTGAGGGGGTGTGTCTGCTAATGGGCCATCAACAATTCCAAAAATACCCCATGACTCACAGAGTCAGATCACCTATTGTGCCCCCCCCCTTCCCCCCCCCCCCCACCGGGGGAGGTGCTGGGCATTCCCATCTGAACCTGAGAATATATAATCACTGTAGTACAGGATTATTTCAATTTACTGTACATAGACTGAAAAATGAATAAATCTATTGATTTTATGTGCTCAATAATCTAATGTTGATGTAAATGAATAAATATTTGCACTAGATATAATGAAAATAAATTTTATTTTTACATGAATAGAACAATGAAGACACCTTGCAAGAAACAGAACTCTTGCTTTCCCTAAACCCAGATATCCCTAAAGCCAGAAACTGAAATGATTAAGCAGAAATATTTCACGTAATGCTGCTAATATCTATGACTGCTGTTTTATAACAAAATAAACACACCTTGCTCTAGTAGTGCATGTCATCTGGTGCAAAATATTCTGCTTGGACAGTACCAGAGCATAAAGCACCACATCATAAATATCTAAATGGATTTCAGTTGCTCAAACTTGAAGTATTGTATAAAATTTTCACAGGCAACATACAATCTAGATTATTAGATAAGTTCATGGTTTGAGCATCTGCCAAAAGCAGATATTTTAAATTATTTAGACTCTTTGGATCCGAGGATAATTGAATGCCTACTTTACACTATTAACTACCCCACAATCTGCCATCCTCTTGCCATTCATTTTGAAAGGTTTCTTTACTTGGATTGTTTCTATCCACTAAAATTTGTAGCTATGCTGCAAATTCTGCTGTCAGTATTTGCTATTTTCTTGTTATTCAAATCCTGCAGTTCCTCAGCTGCACAGTGGGTGAACAGGGAAGGCATAGTGGATGAAATATAACATGTAATTAAATAAGTAATAAAGGAAATAAATTTAAATATAAAATACGGTCACATATAAATTTATGTGTTGTACTGTGCAGTAGGAATATATACATTGTCAGTTACAGCAACTAAAGCAGATAAACTGCTAAATCTGTCTTTAGGTTCTGATACTAGAAGTAAATCTTTCTTTTGAGGTTACTTGAGGCTAACTAAGAGCAATCACATCTTTCAATTGCTTTTACCAAATGATAAATGAGGAAGAATATTGTAAGATGTGCATAGTAAGGATTTCCATAGAAAAATTAGGTCAAAATAACTATCTATTTAGATTAAAATAGTATGAAGGAAGGCTATAGAATAAGTGTACAAGCAGGAAAGTAGTATTTTGTGCTTTGGTCATTTTCAGCAAATATATGTTATCAGCTCTACAGTTTCAATTCTGTTTGATGGCTTGATCTAATAATCCACACTGACTCTCAGGAAATTGTCTTCTTTTGCAGTTATAGGGTACAATGCTGAAACAGAATCCCAGTCTCAAAGGTCTAGGTGTGAAGATCCCTTTCAGTTCTAAGACAATTGACATTTTTTGCTGTTTCCAGAGATTCACAGTCTGCTCCATAAGAATCTCCAAAACACACTGTGTAAGAGCTGCATTGTATCAGCAGCTGCAATGAAAACACATTTGAACTGTAACAGCTACATATCAGCTACATGGATGTGAAGTGGCAAAAAAGTGAACCAAAAGGAACTCAAGAGCAAGGATTTTAATGCCAAAATGAGGGGCCTAGAGAAGACCAAACAAAGGGAAGATAGAGGTTCTTCATTCTAGCAGTATTATATGTGTAACTTAAATGTAAAATATGACTTTCACCGCTCACACTGGTGCTTAGATGGTGAAGGTATCTAAAGATATATGAAATTATATAGGTAGATTATTATCTGCTTCTAGATATTCCCAGAAGCAGCTGTGTCTCTAGAGGGAGGAGTAGCAAGTGTTTTCTGCTTAAATGAATTTGAGCTCCCCTATACAAACAATACAAAGTAAAAAAATTTAAACAATGAAGAAAGTAGATCAGAAACCTGTCAGTTTTAAAACAGGCTAAAATACAGAGCAATTCATAAAAATATTAGACCATTCAAAATCTACTGAAACAAACTTATTTTTTCATTATTGTTTTATCTCAATGTTGGATGTGTTAAATATATTATGATTGTATAAACAGACAATACTGTTTATCAAATTTTTATTAGTTTAAAAAGAATGTATCTTTCCAGAAATAAAAATACATAAAGATTAGGTTTCATTTCTCCTAACTTATGCCTTCGAAACATGATATGGCTCAATTTCTAGTCAAGTTTCCCATGATAATGGAAAGAGAATTAGGCACTGGAAGTGCCTAATAGTTGGCTCTCTGAGGGGATTTTCCTCTTCCAAACAGGCTGTCAACATGGCAAGCTAAGCCAAAATAACTTGCATATAGAGAGATCATGTGAAAATGAATATATCTTGCTACAGGAGATTCAAGGATGAAAACGAAAGCATTTATATTAGTGATAAAATAGAATAATGTACATGAACACTCTGCAAAGTTAAATGATCTAGGCTGCCTTCTTAAAGCTCATACAAGGCTTCTTAGAAGACCTAATTATTTCTGTATTCCCAGTTAGTAAGATTCTTCCTTAAGAATAATGATTTAAAACAGTAACCAGGAAAAATAAGTGTGTATCTCAAGTATGATTTACATAAAAGAATACATTCTGCATCATATTTACAGCCTTCATTACCTACCAGGTTTTTCATATTTGACACAAAAATACCAGATCATATAAAATTTTGTGTGCTGAGGGTGGGGGAGCAGGTGGGCACGGTGGGCGGAGCACCCAGGGGAAAGAAGAAAACACTTTTTTTTTAATAATACAATTTGAAATCTAATTTACTTTGATTCAAATGCCTAAGTTTGTATGTTAAGGTTACCAGGTGATTTTATAGAAACAAGTTTATGAAAAATTTAGACCAGAAGATTTTTAAGGCACACAAAAATAGAAACATGATAGATACTCAACTGTGCAAAATGTAGACCATATTAAGGCAATAGTAAGTGAAATAATATGCATACAAATGTTATCTTTTAAAAAGAATATTAAATTTCCCTCATGCTGTGTATGAATTAAGAGTTCTCAACAAAAACCCACAGCATGAACATATAATAAATTAGGCAAAAATCTAAAAAAAATAGTTCCCAGATTAATCACACAAATTATCTATATTGTTTGAGGAGAAAAAGCCTACAGTTTTTTAAAAAGACCCACTAATGAAATGGAAATAATTTCATTACAGATCCACAGTCTACAATAACATTGTATTACTAAAATTTCCTGTGATTATCTTCCCTACAGGAGTGGAAAGGATTTTGTGAGTGGAAGAAAATAAAGAATAGTACTGAAAAAGGGGAGGGGGGGGGGGGAAGGTAACTGAAAAATGCAAATGGCTCAAATTTCTTACTCAGTTTTGTGACTCTGTGAGCAACACTGGAAATAGCACATTCAGAGAGTTTGCGTAAAGTTATTGTTCAAGGTCTAGACTTAACTTGTGTTTTACAGTAATCTGCTTTGTATCTACTCTGTCTGGACAAAAAATAATGCTAGAAACTGCTCACAAGAGTGAGATTTCTTCATCCAAAATGGATAGTTCCCTAGGTCATAATCTTGTCTTAGAGTACCTTATCAGTATGGAATGGATGGCTGTACTAGAAATATTTGTGCTACTTTCAGTGTCATTCATACATAGAGCAGCAATATAGCAAACATAAACATTCTGCAGCTTTGCAGCAATTAAAACCATGGTAAGACTATTTTAATGAATACAAGTATTCACAGATTCTATTCACCCCATCAGTTTAATGATATATTGCTTTATTCAAAATATATTAGTAAAATGACCTAATTAACTGGTAGAGGTCCTGCGTAATGCTGATTACATAAAAAATGAATAAAATACTGTACTATTATGACCCAAATATGTGCTCAAAGACACTGTCAAGTTCTTACATATTCTAAATTGCTGCTTTTTACTGTCTTCATGTGTTGATTTCCATAATATGATTAGTCATTTCTCAACTTTCCTGTTTATTTTCACTCTAATATATTTACCTGAATGCATAAGCTAAACTAAGTTAAATGGATACACAATTTATAAATTATTTTGTCTCGGAGCTTGGAGTTTTTTTCCCATTCTGAAGACCCTTTATGCTTTACTGATAAATATGTATCCAATCTCTTTTTAGGAATCTTTCAAAATTCTTAAACACTTCCAATTAGTGACAGTTCTCTAAAGCTACTCCACTGTTTCATTATTTTTTACTTTTGGAAAGATTTTCCTTATAGTCAGCTTGAATCTCTTCTTTATTGAAACCTGTGGCTTTTTGTCTGAGCCATAGCCAATTATTCTTTCTTATTGCAGCATCATTCCCTGGAATAAATTCCTTATGTGATTTAAATCAAATTATTGACTAAATGCAATTAGCAATCTCTGAACTATACATAGACTATCAAACTGTACATTCAGAAAATGTTTGTAAACATTTACAAATTTCATCACTTTTCTGTAAGTAATGCCCAGAAGTCCTCCTCCCCACCTACCCCCCTCCATCACCTCTAAACTGTGGTTGGTTATGTGCCCTTCCCTCTTCTCTTACAGGACACATGGATTACAAATGCCTCCCTCCTCTTCCAGGCATACTTCCCTTACTTGCCTATGCCTTTCGTTGGAGGTGAAAGGGGGACTTCTATGTTTATATGCAGCCATGCTGCTCCCCCACAACCCACTAATCCATAGACCAGTGAGAAATCACCCCATGAGGTCATATATGCAAATCTGACTTGTGAGTCCCTACTTGTTGCACTCCTTAGTGCCAAATATCTATTTAGATTTAAGCTACTAGTGGCATTCAAAGGGAAGGATGTTCAGACAGATCTAGAAAAATGCCTACATGAAACCCAGCCTGATTATTGTGCTATTGTGCAGTGTTGAACCCCTCTGTCACAAATTTCTCTGCTTCTTTATGTTTCTTTTTTAAAGCTGACTCCTTTTCTCAAAAGCCTCAACCTACAAAATCTACCATCCTTTCATAGTGGAGAATGAAATTAGTTTGACTTGGATTACTTTTTTGAAACTCAACCTGCTTCTTCCTAATTTGTTTTTTTCCAGTTTGGTTACAGATATTTATTTGACTATGCCTTTCTTTAAAGCAAGTTTGTATTTTCCATTACTCAGAGACATTACACTCAAAATCTTGTTATAGACAAAAGAGAACATGTGGTGCTAAAGATCATTATTCGGCCAATTATTGCATTAACACATCAAATTATCTGATATAATATCTAGGAGTCCCATCCAGCTAAAAAGGTTATATAAAACCTTTCAGTTATGTGCCCTGTTTCTCTGGTGTTACAATCACCCTCTCAAAAATTCTCTGGTACTGATTCTGTCACTTCAGCCTTGATCAAAAAGGAGAAGAAATTTACTAAAAGCAGCCAGTATGCCAAGATCTCTACCTGGAGCTCATGGTGGTGACCAACCTCTTCCCCATAAAAAAAGTCATACACAGGAGAGGCCAGTAGTGTTAGTGAAAAGAACTGCACAGGATATTAAAGAATCATGGAAATCTGTTGAGCAATGATAAATAAAATGTATTCTTTGAAGAATAAATGTAAACAGTATATCAGCTGTGTATAGGAATCATACATGTTCTATTATGTATTAATATTTAACCACCAACATACCTGAAGAAATATGTAGGAGCAAAAAGCATATCTTAACTAATAAGAAGGGAAATAATTAAGTTGAATGATGGAACACATTTACAGACACTGAGATTCAGTCATGTAGAACCTTATAATGAGTCCTGCAGAGACATCCATACCTTTGAGTATTTAAAACTGGAGAGGGCAAAGCATTGCAAACTGTGTTTAGGGAACAATTCTTCATTAGTAATATGATGAACTGCATGCTAACTTGATAGAACTTTCTTGAATCTGTTATTCAAATTACCTTAAAAATAGTCCCTGTAGATATCAAGTAAATGTTAAATCTCATTAAGTCTTGAAGTGCATTTGTATATACCATGCAGAATTTCAGTTTCTCTTGATTTTCATTTTATTCTATTTTATATAAACAGACTTCTTATTTTACAGTCTATCTATGAAGTCAAATCTGCTAGTTTTTCTCCAAATTCAGTCCAATAAATTCTTTTTTCCTTGTAAGAGCATTAATTTTTATTTCAGCTTCTCCATTAAACGTTGTTCTTACTTAGAAAATAGAATCCAAGTTTATGACTAAGGTAAGTTTATAATTCAAGATAACAAGTCCCACTTTTCCACTAGAGTATAGAATTAATGTTTTTATTAGATTTTCCATGTTTGGCAACAGACCAGGGAATATTTCTAGCTAAATGATTGTTTCTGGCATTCAGACAATTTTTCTTATTGTCTTCTGAGCAATGATTATAAGCATAGAGCAACATGAAAAAAAAATCATTTAGCTGATAGAAACATCTACCACATTATATTTGCAAAACAAGGATTAAATTTTTTGTTCTGAACCATACCAGTGATCCAAAGCATAACGGATTTTTAAAAGTTGATTTATTAATCTAAAATGTGTATTTAATTGATTCTTAATCTATCCATAAAACACTTTACAAAGGCACTTTCACTCAAGAATCTCAAAGGAATATTACCAGTAGCAGAGTAGCAGTGTTCACATGAGGTTACCATTCTCAACTAGGCCGACTTTTTCAGAGGAAAGAAATATTCCTTTAGCACTGGTCAGTGAAACACGCACTCCTACATATTATGACATAATTGCATTTATGCAGCTTGACAGCTTTTCTTGTGTACAATTGTAATAAATTTTCCTTCACTCAGCTAAGTCTTGCAGCATGTGGAAAGACTATAGGTATTGATTACTTACAACATGAGCAGAAAAGATAATTACCACAGAACAAGAAAAATCTTACCAATTAATAAATTAATTTTTAAAGGGTTTATCTTTTTGACAGCTTGTTCTGGTATTCTATGATTCAGAAGTAGCTTATTGCAGTAAATAAAATAAATTCTAATCTTTCTTACTGGAGGTGAATTTCTGAAATTCTGAAGACCACTTTCTCAGCTAAAGGATTTTGAACCCCTATAAACTTCCTTTTAGAGCAAAAAGAGAAAAAAATCCTGCAGAAAACAGGCCACTGAAACCCAATAGGAACCAAGAGATTGGGGATCAACAGGTGAGATAACCAATGGGGTAGGACAGAGGCGGGTCTGGCTAGGTGGGCAGGACAAACATAGCCTGTCTAGGGAAGCCACATGGCTGCCACATGTAGGTAAGAAGAGATGGCAACAGACCAGGACACAGTTACTTTGGAAATAAACCTTGAGAGGTAAGAACCACACAGGGGGATAACAATAAAACTCTCTGAACTAAGAACCAACAGTAAAACACATAACTTTAAGATTTAAAATTAAAGACTTGACTTCATATAATCAACAATAATCCATAATAGTCCTTGGAAACTTGAAATGTTTTGTTAGCTTTTAGAAACAATGTAGAGTCAACATTGTTTTTAAGTAGCTCCTTCACGTTCCCTAAACTGGTGATAATTTGTAACTGTTTTTTCAGGGAGGCAAATGATTTGCTAGTATTATCTGTACAAGTGAAATTATACCTTTAATTGCCCTTGAGTTTCAAAGCTATAATAGCTGCCATTAAAAATAATGGTTTAATATATTATTTATTTACAATTGGAAAGTATAGAAACAGGAAAACATCTACATCAGGGAGCAGAATGTACAAAGGACTTAGAGACAGCTAATTTGTAAAGTCATATTATTTAATTTGTAGTAGCACTTCAAGCAATCCTTAAACTTTGCCTGACCCATGATTTCATAGTGTTTTAAAAAGGAAAAAGAAGATATTCAAAAGATATTAAAAAGGCTGCTACTACACATGCTCATTTGGGACATAACTCTATGACAGCATGTCCAAATAGGAAGCAATTAGTGTGATTAGTACAAAATCATGTCCCTTAAAGCCTCTTCTAGTGTATTGCCAAAACACTGTTTCTGGACAGCAGTTTAATAACTGCCTTATCTGTTGATTTTATTTAATTAATGTGGAAAACTTGGTCAATAAATATAAATATTTACACCATAAGACATATTTTAGGACATGTTTTGTTCTTAGTGATAGCAGACCCCTCATTGTAAGCAGCATTTCCAGTTACATTACAGTTTGTTAATAATGCCAAAAAATAATGCCAAAGGTTCTTGAAGTTGATCACACAAAGTGCAGTTCTCTCTACAGTGTTTTTCTTTTTCTTTCCTCTATGTCAACTCAGTGTAATTTTAGAGTGAGTTACTCTACATATGTAAGAAAAGAAAATCCATCTTTGTCCAATTACTCCTCCTTAGGTTAGAACACCTAGCAGTTAATTTTATCATAGTGTGTTTTCAGCTTTCAGTCATGTTCATTAAGGTGGAAAGTACTGAAACATTCATTGTATGTAGTTCACACAGTTCAGCTATATCCTTTTCTGGTGGAAATATATTTTTTAAAAATAAATTCTTACAGGATTTGAGGATATTTTTGTTTGTTTTGGTTGGTTGTTTTATTTATGGTATAAGTTCAAGTAAACACAACAGAGCAAACCCTTTATCATGTGCCCATTCAGTTCCCTTGATCTTGCTGTGTTGTAAAAGGTGGTCAAAGCTCAGCCTAGAAATAAAAAGTAAACATGATTTGCACAAAAACTATAATTTATGTTAAATATAAATAGGAAAGAAAAACTTCCAAAAGAGGCAAGAACATAAAAGTACATCTTCCTTACTGTCTAGCAGTAAGTACTTTCTAGAAAGTATGTGACTTTTCTAGGTTCTTCCAATATAACTGGGAATATGCAGTGCAATACAAGACATTAGGGAAGTTAAATGTCTATAATCTTAGGTGCCAGGCACTTAAGAAGTGTGCATTTACAAAGACAGAATTGAATCATACCATGGATAAAGTACTCAAATCTTATGGGTGCATCTGAGCTAAACTCCACTGCAGGATCCAAAGATATCTGTGCTGAAACAAAGCCCAAGGTGTTTATGTCATTAGCCATGCTCAAGTGGAGCACCACTTTTTTTGGAACTTCAGTGGTATTTTTGTTTGGTAGCTACATTATACTACCAAAACAAAACAGCCTGTTTAGGTGGAAAACTTCTGCGTAAGTGCTTTTTTAATACTTTTCATTGCCAGATTATGGAATTGTTCCTCGGGCACTGTCATGGCCAAATTATGGTCAGACCACATAATAATAAGTATCACAAAGTCTTGTCCATACTATATCAGTACAATTCAGTGACTAATTATCAGAAAAAGTAGACTGTGAGACACATCTTAGTTAATACTTACACTAACAGACTACTTAGGAAGGAAGAAATGAAAAAGAAAAAATAAATCTCAAGCTGTTGATCAGAGGTAACAGTCTGCTGTGAACTGAGAACTCTAAATACCATACTGATGCTGGCTGACACTCTTAGCTATAAGGTTTACTGTTAACTAGTCCTTCTAGGAGCAGGGAGTTGGACTTCATGAGCCCTATGGGCTCCTTACACCTTGAGATTTTCTGTGATTCTATGCTGTTAAAAAAGGTGACCTGAAAAGATGAAGAGTGTGTAAATAAACAATGTACTAATTCACAGCAAATAAAATAAATAAACTCAGTACCACAGGAATATAACATTCAAAAATAATTATGATTCTATGTCTTATAGAGGTTTATGTAGAGAGATAATATGATTCTTGATGGACAATCTTTCTGTCAGTCATTATCGACCTTTATGTGATGCCTGCTGGTTACTGGAAATATTTTCTCTTAGCTTGGCATGTCTCTTTCCATTAATAATAATGAAAAACTGACTGAGTTTCCAGGAAAAAAAAAAAAAAAGGCCACTATGTGTTTTTGTGGGTCTTCTCTAAGTCCATTTAAAATGATGAAAACAGAGAACTTTATATGCTACAGTCTTATGGTAGAAATCACCGTAAGTTATTTGCTGACTACATAGATTTAGTTATTGTATCATAGTAGAAGGGAAAAAAAATCCAAAACAAAACAAAAATTAAGGAATAATTTATCCGTAACACATTAGATCTACACTTGAAACTGGATGCTGTCTCAACAGTGGAATTTGTACAGGGCCTTATTTGCCCCCATAAGGCCATGTAAAATGACAAACAACATGGCCTGAAAGAAAAATCTTTCAGGATGACAAAAGGGTGTCTCACCAGCCCCACATTAACCTGTCCTCAAGATTGTCCAAGAAGATGTTCTATGGCCAATAGTGCAGCAAACTCATCAGCCACTTTCTAAATAAGCCAAGCAAGGAGAACTTTCTTTGAAAAATATAAAAGGCTCACAGGAATTTGTGAACTAGAGACCCTATTTCTTAGAATAATTAACAGCACTGTTTAAAAATTTGATCTTCATTTTAGTGAAGCTAAGCATTTGATATAGTAACTGGTACTTTGTATCTTCTAAAGAAATTCACTCTCTTGAACTGCCCCACTGCTGAGGCTTTGTTGGCACAAGCTGTTTTATACCAGTAATTTTTCCCTGAAAAGGAAATATTTGTGTTCCCTAATCCCAGGACCTTTAATCAGCTCTTTAATTCACTTTCAGCTGTAAATCGTAGTTTATAGGGTTTGCTTCTTCCAAGCACTCTGTTGGCCATGTCTGCAGTGCAAAAAATCAGTGTTATGTTACCGATTACCTGGTGAACTAATATATTCACCCAGGAAAGTCAAGCATATGTATATAACTGTGGGTCACAGTAAAACTGGATTAATCTGGTAGTTAGCAGCCAACCTAATTAACCCCATCTGGAGGCAGCACTAGTTATCTGATTTCCAGCAATGTTGAATTGTATTGCTTACTTATGCTTTCTCCAGTTCCTGAGCAACTTCAATGGGATCCAGCTCAAGTGTTTTGTCTAGCAGAGTACATACACCTTGTGGTGACATGTATGGAGTCATGCCTCCAGAGCTGCTTCATAACCACTGTGAAGCAACCACCTATTTCAACATATGGCTACTAATCAGATAAACAGAGATTTAGAAACCTGCCTTCAGGCAGGGTTCCTTTTCTAAACATGGGCTGCTCTGTGCTGCCA
Organism: Pithys albifrons albifrons; assembly: GCF_047495875.1. Lineage (NCBI taxonomy): Eukaryota > Metazoa > Chordata > Aves > Passeriformes > Thamnophilidae > Pithys > Pithys albifrons. The sequence continues at coordinate 59,755,188 of NC_092460.1, forward strand.
ATTTTTGAAATATTCTATTAGATTTGTGTAAAAACCAAGAAAATATATCACACTTAAAGATGAAGGACAATGTAGTTCTCATCAGTGGAACTATTTTGCCAATATGCTTCCTTTGGTAATATTAAACAAATATGTTGATATTTGCCTACGTGAGGGCCTTTTATGTGACCCAATAAAGATCAAACTGTTTATATATTCTTGAGTGGAATTTTGCTGTATTTTTTTTTTACAGCAAGTTACTCGTGATGTGGTATGCTGCTCCCTGATGTCTGTTACCTGAAAATTTAAAAAAATAAAAAACGAAACCCAAAACTGTTTATAATAAACAATCTGTGCAACACAGTTTTTTGAGATCAAAGCCGTTTTACTAAGACTGGGAAGATTCCTCTAGTCTGTATACTTCCATCAGATTAATACTGACTTTTTAGATCACCTTTTATACAGGAGATCTTCAATTTGATATGAGTAATGGCACTGCACTCCAGAAATAGAGATATACCAATTTTGTAAAGTGCTTCCCATATTGTAATAATAAGCTGATAAATTGAACCTATTACCTGGCATTACAAATGTTTTCAGTACTTCCTGACTTCAGATCAAAAGTGCAATGAAAATATATTCAGCCCTAAACAGTGAGTAAGTAGGTCTGATAAAAGCAAGTGGGTCTAATATAAAAACAGATAAGTTAATTCCCCTGAGTGTTCACTTTTGACTGAATCTGTAAATGCAATGAAATTATCTGAATGAATCCAGATCTTCATTGCATTGCATTACTGCTTTTTCTCTCATTAGAGATTTTTTTTAATAAAAAATTAAACTTTTCAAAATAAATGTTAGCAATAGGGTTAAAACAAAAACCCTAGTTAAAATAGAAAGCTCAACAAATCATTATGTCAGAAAGGATAGGAAAAATAATTGGATATTGATAGGTTCAAAATTTTAACAGAATAATGTCACTAAAGCTTTTAATGAATTATCTTTTAAAGAGTGTATAAAAGATAAGTGGATAAAATAGAATTAAATGAAACTTGCAGGCTTCAGATATTTATGTCTGTTACTAGGAGAGACTTTCTTAAAATGCCTTCAGCATGTTCCATGTCTTTAAAACTATTTTGAAAAAAACAATGTATCGAAAATAAATAATAACACATTTGCTTAAAGTTTAAATTAAAGCAGTTTTCTAAGTCTTTCAATTAGTGTCTTTCATACTAATATTTTTGAGAGAGACAGAAGAAGAGACTGTGAGATAAAATAGACTGAAGACAGAAAGGAGTTTCAGTTATTAGTCACCCTTGTGACTAACCGGCAAAATTTCAATACTAGAATTCTGATGTAGAAAATTTCATTCAGAAAAGTCAACTGTGCATTTTACTTCAGTAACATTTCAGGAAGCATAATGTAATTTCCATTTAATAAAGGATCTTGAACTGTCAGTAATATGTAGTATTTCTGTATGTTCCTAGACTTTGATCAAGATGTTTTTAATGTTGACAATCTAGTTGTTTTGGCCAAAAGCCCCAAATACAGTCTAAGAACAAATCCATGCTCTGCTTTTGTAATTTTTACAAGTACAATTACAGTTAAATTTTGAAAAACAGCTTCCAACGACTTTTAAAATCACTGGAGAGGAAAAGACATAAAATCTTAGGTATTATGGATTTTTTTTTGAGAAATAATAGCTGCACTTACTCATGGATACACTTATCTTCTGACAATTTGCTTGACATTATAGTCTAACTTATTCCGGGTGGGGTTGTTCGAAAATGTTCTAGTAAAACACTTTTAGCAAATGTGTTGAGTTTGGGGCCTAAAAGTCTTGTTTAAATCATCAAGTAGACTGGGTTTATTTGAAGGGTCATTTGGTTTTGGCAGCACGTGGAGGGGAGAATCATAAGTATGTTTGAATTTTCAGCAGGTCTTCTTGAAGACCAGAAGCCATCTGTACATCCTACCTCTTTCTCCGCTGAAAAAAATATTCTCTTCACCAAAAAAGACACTGCAGTTTCATTGCTGCTAAAGCAGCCAGAAGGAGGTATTTTAATGAAGACTTCAGGATTCAAGATTGCCAGAAGCTACAAATTTTGGCCCAGCCTAGCTTCCTGAGGAGGGCAGGGGGAGGGGAAGTGAAATCTGAAAACGTGGAAATTTAAACCTTTCAAAAAAGCTTTCCTTCAGTCCAACTTCTACAAAAAAAAAAAAGCAATAGTCTTTTTCATTTGTTTGCATTTTATGGATTAGGAGGATAGAAATCTCTTTCAAAATCTTTCATCATCAATGGACTTTAAACTGACATCAGTGGACTTATCTGACGTCACTAAATTTAACTGATATCACAAAATTTTGTAGCAGTCTCCCAAACTGCTACATGAAAATATTTGCTTGAAGTATTTGTACATTCAAAAGAAAAGATACTCAGTTTTCATTAACAAGTAACTGACCATCGGTTCAGTATATATACTACAAATCTACTGGAGTAAAAATAGGATCCTTGACAGATACATGCAGTAGAATTTGGTGTAAAAAATGTGGGTATTTTTTTCCTTATGTGCACAGTATTCTGCTCTAGTTTAATTCTGTAAGGACTATAAATACATTTACTCTCTTTGAGTCTAAACTTATTAGCCCTTGGAAACAGATAAGGACCTCAATGGTGGAAGCTGATGTGGATGTTATGCCTGTTACCACTCTGGAGGTTCGTGGATCATGAGCTTACTCTAATAGTGCTTTTAATTCATTCATATAGGAAGGCAGCAAGGAGAATGGGTCACAATTTCTCACATACAGAGGAAGTGCAAAGTATCATTTTAAGTACAGCAGATGGCTGAAGAAAAGCAGCTAGTTTCACGCATATGAGACTAGAAATCTTCCAGCCCCTCCTTTTATTTTTCTTTTCCAATAAAAATATATATATAAAAAAAGTCAGATTCTCTCCTAAAATGCTATCTGGCTTTTATATTGCAAGTACTGTGAGAGAAAATACCCAAAAGTCAAATTCTGAGATTGTTTTCTTTGTAACCATGTGGGTTATTTTTCCATGAAATCAACAATTCTGCTAAAGTGGTTTTCAACAATTCCACTTCTGTGTGTTCATGCTGTGCCCAGAGTTCAGGGACTCAAGGTGTCACTGAAACTAACATTCAAGCAAAAATCATCTCTCACACTATTTTCCTCTGTACATGTCACTTCCCACTGTCCTCTTCCTCTTTTTGGCTTGAGAAACCCATAACATATTATCTTTGGCAATAGCTCAGAAACCATAAGCAAAGCATCTATTCCAAGCCTGTCCCTTGGTATTTGAAATTTACATGTTATTCCCAGTCTTTCTATTACTGTTCAGAACATTTGCCAAAATAGGAGTAATGTATAAGTCATCAAAATCAAAGACTGGGCCCAAACCACTGTCAGACATTTTTCTTTTGTCCTCAGTTTTAGGGTTGAAATGTCTAAAGATAACAGCTTTTAAAAGGCTCCTCAGAACTAAGCACATCTTCAGATACAACTAGGACTAGGAGTCTCACATTAGCTACAGAATTTATCTAGAGTAGAGAACTCCTGATTTTTTACTCATAAAAGGCTGTTTAGATGCAAACCCTGTGGGAGATATTGCACTCCTAGATAGCTTTCTTTAAATTAAAATTTAGAAAGAGGACAAAAGGAATACATTGGTGTTGGGAGGTGGATGTTCAGATCAGATGAACTTTAGAGGTCACTTTTAACGTTAAAGAGTTCTGTAATTTACTACTGATATATATGGGATTTACCAGTGGATGTTTATCATTTTACAGGATTTACCAGTGCTATCCCTAACCCTATTATTTTTATGCGACAGAAATGAGTCACAAGGATAAATAGAGATATGTGCAACAGCATCTTTCCTATTATGTCAAGTGGCCCTTCCAGTCATAACTATAGCTCATAAGATTTGTTAAATTCTATAATAAAAAATTAATTTTTAAAAAGTTCCAATTTTAAGCTGCCTGTAAGTCTGTATGAATTTCTAAACATCTCCCACTGCTCACATTACTATACATCTGGGCCTTATTCCCATCAAAAAGGCATAAGCAAACCATACACATTTTGAAAGAGCCTCTTATATTTTATTACAGTACAAAACCTGAATATGACTGAAATATGTGAAGCAGGTCTTAATGACCAAGATAAAAGATAATAGGTTTCCAATACCCAATGTCGAATTGGTCAAGTATATTTTTATCTGTAGAAATTGTGTTCCCATCACTAATTTATGACATTTTAGCATTTTTACTTTCCCTTTATTCTATATCAATGAATTTAACAACAACCTGCTGTTAATTAAAATCTCAGTTAAAGACCTTATGCAGGCAGGTTTTCATCACGTCTAATACAAACTTATGCATTACTTTGGCTCACTTAAATGAAGTTATTGTCCAGGTTTTCTGATTGGAGAGTGAGTTGTATGTTCCTACTTCTGACTGGCACAGCAGGATTGCTTTTCTTTGAAACCTAGGATCATGATCTTATGCTTAAACCGGAATGACTGATGACTGCACATAGTGTTTCAGTGGGTGTGATATTTCTTGTACATTTAAGGTTCTGGTTCCACTACTCTATGGCATTATCTCTTTTCCTGTTATATTGGTCATAATGATATCCCTGGAAGTCAGAGCAGGAAAAGGAAAAAGTGTATGGGCATTTTTCAAAGATATTATGACACCCTTGATTTTATTGCATGTGTATAATTATTAGAAAAATTTCACATCAACAAAACATGAAAACCAAGTATTGGCATTAAACAAGAACAGCGCAAGATGTCCAGACTACTTCTATAGTTTTCTGTTGGTCCAATATCTGCTGGTCTGCTTCCACAGGGAAATGAGACAAGAAATAAGGGTGATCTGTGCACAGGCTGTGCCTCCACTATCAGAAAGTGGTTCCACAGGGTATGAGCACTGTCATCAGAGCTGGGAGATGGTGATGAGTTCAATGACAGCCCGAGAAAGGATGAAGAGATAAATAAAGTTCCTCATCCATCCAAGGTCCATACTGGTAACTCAAGTGAGTAGGAGTCTGAGAGAGGGTTGTAGCAGATGGAAAGTAGATCAACCCCAGGGCTAGAAGCTGAGATGCGTCAGCTCAGAACTGAGCAGAAATGAGGCTCCCAGGTCCATGAGCAAGAGTGGGAGTGCTCAGAGCAATTAAGACTTCTCTGTTCACTCAAGGCCCTGACAAATACCTGCTTCTATTTCTTGTGTCTAGAAAAGTTTTATCCTCTGCAAATCTATATTCTTTTCTATTTACTTAAGCAGCAGCACAGAAGACTATTTTTGGTTTCTCTTAGAGTTTGCATTTAAACACACAGGAAAGGGTTTTACACCCAAGCTGTAGCTGCAAGCATGACTACAGGGTCCCTTGGTAATTGTTTGGTCAGGTTTCTTTCTTATTTATCTTGGTAGGCTGCTGAAAGACTGTCTTTCTCCTCTGTCCATTTGTGCTGTTTCAGCAATAACAGCTCAATAGGCTGACAAAACTTCCTGCGTCTTGTTTACATTTAACTCAGTCTAAGATCAAAAAGTAGTGTATTGCAGAAAAAAAAGATATAAAATCTCCCAAACCTGAAGTAGACTATAAATTTATTCTCACACTAAGGCCTGAGGACCTCATTTTTTTTATGAAACACTCACTTGTACATGCTTCTTTGTCATTAGTTCACCTAAGATCCATTTAATAATTACATTAAATGTCAAGAAGTGTATCAGCTATTGACTTAGAGTAGTAGACTATATTTGCTCTGAATACTTCAAAGGCTAGTAATTAGCTTGTAATAAATTATACATGCAAGCTACCCTTGATTCAGACACATTAACAACAGAAGTACCTTACTTTAAAAAAAAAAAAGAGAGTAACTTTCCAGATCCCTTGTTGATATGCTCCAGTTATTAAAATTATTAGAAATATGCCTCTGCCTGAATTAAGGTGCAAATGAGACCATATGCCAAAGTCAATAGTATGGATTTTATTTAACAGTAAATGTGAGGCAGAGAAAGAGACAAAGAGAGAGAGAGAAAACAGGGAAAAGGAGTGGGAGAGACAGAGAGAGGCTAATAGAAAATGTATCACCACTCAATGGAATCCGGTGGCAATCCTTGGGTCCTTTTCTTCTAGTCTTCTCAGTGGTGAGGGTCCCACAAAACGTAGAGCGCAATGGGTTAATGTGCATTCAGAAGATGCTTAGGCACCTCCCCTGGGTGGGGGCACTTTATAGTCTCTTGAGACAGGCTCTGGATTTGTTACATAACTTGGATCATGTGCAGTCCTCTGGTGATGGAAGACATGAGGAATGTATCTAAGGGTGCTTTGAGGGTATGCGGTTGTTTATGACCCCTTCTTAGCTGCCTCTCTTGTGAATGTCCCATATGTACATGGTCTTCCAAGAGATCGGGTTTACTCCTTCTGTTTGGTGGGGAGAGATCTTGCCATCACACCCTCAAAAATTCTTCTCCACCCAGTGAGGCCAGATTCATCTTCCCTGAACTTTGTTTACATCTCTGATCTGAGCTGATTTGACATTAGTCTTATCTCAGGTTTCCAGTAATGACTTAAATTCCGGACAGGAGGCATATTTGGAAGTAGGGGTGATCCCAGGTTCTTCGGTGGTCCTGAACAAGACTCCGATAGGGAGTTGCTTCTTTGCAGTTTGACAAAATCTCTTTCTATGATTTTTGACAATGTTTAAGTCATTACCATTTCAGTCTCTCAGACTCATTAAAAGGATTTGGCTAGTGAAAGAGATTTCCCAAAAACTGTGAATTTCATTTCTCTTGAACCAATTATATTTTAATTATAATGGGGGTTCTCATGATCATATGACAATAATGTGGGGAGGGGCTTGGTTTTTTGTTTCAGGTATTTTCCTTCCTTGGTTGGTGTCCTGGTTGCAGAGAGAAGAGTGGAGCTTAGCTCTGTGAACATGACCAGGGTGTTATTCTGTGCCACCCATGTCATCACTGGGGGATGTGGTTTTGGAAGGAAAACCTTGGCCCCTGCCCAAAAGTCAACCTTTTTTGCCTTGCTCTCTCCATCAGGAAGGCGTTAGCATCAACCTCCCAACCACACCTTCTGCGGCCCATCTATTTTTTTTCTGCCCTTACTGTTGATCTGTGTGCTTTGGAAGGATGTGGTGCCGAGGAGAGGCAGCAGTGCAGCCCCAGGGTGTGGGGCTGAAGGGACAGCAACCAGGTGTGGCTGAGCCCAGCAGGGTTGGGATAGTGGAGCCTGGGACAATTTCTTTTTTCCATAGATATTTCAAATTACCAATACTTAACAGAGAAAATAAGGAAATGGTGTAAGCCAGGACAGAGCTTAGGAGCATGTGGAAAGGGCCATCCATTTGCAAATACATACTATTTAGTACTATCAAAAGCAAGCAGTATAAGCAGTATAAGTGGATGTCATTTATACAATAGTAGTCTTTGCAGTTGGAATCAAAATTTTAAAACACTTCATAATTTCTAAACATATTTATTTGAACTGGCTGGTGCTTAGAGGTCCCTACTACAATTTAATTAATCCATTTGTTAGAGTGGTCCCACCTGAACCTCTTTCTTCCCTGCTAACTACTCTAACTCACTCTATCTTCTCTGTGACAGCTGAGCAAAAATGTATTTTATGTCAAACTAAATATTAGACTATTGGTTTTGTCTTTTTAAATTTCTATTCTTTGACAGATCAAATATTTGAGTTTACTGTAAAATGCCTATTTTGGGGAAGTTGAAACTTACCAATGACATGTTGAAGAAATGTTCTATGTCAGCAAGCTGTTCAACCTGAACATTTTATTGAGTTTAAATAAATCCAGTGCTTTAAAAAACAAAAGAGCCTATGGAGATAATTGCTGTACTTTTATCATATCTCTTAACAACAGTAATTTAACTTCTAGGAACTTCACAAAGGGCTAAAAGAAGAGTGCACACTTTTAAATGTGAATAAGTGTAAGCACATTTTTCAGTGTTCTGCTTTGGGCTCCATGTTTCTACACAGAAATTTTTCATAGGGCAATAGAAGGAAAGTAGTTTGTGTTCAGGCAGAGAAAGAGAAAAGATAAAGTCTTTTTCATAAGAACTAGGTGGAATTAGACTTATAAAACACCTGGACCAATACAACATGCGGAGCAAATAAAAGCATTTGTTCATTACTGTCAGAGTAGTAATCAGAGATGAGTTAGTTGGACTAATTTATTTATTTATTTCAACTTTATGAAATATTAGATGGAAGTCTTTCAAGTCAACAATAAATACTTGTCATGATTAAAATTTTTATGGCAAAAATAGCAATAACAATAAAATGACTAATTGACAACTTATTCAATATTATCAGCTATTTAATTCAGAGGTTAAAACTTGGGTTGGTGTCATTGAAAGATCTTACCACATGCTACATAAAGATTTATCAAATAAAATTAAGAGCAAAATAATTGATATTGTATTTTGGCACATGTTGCAAAAATAGAGTGAGAAATAACAGCTACACAAAAAAGAAAGAAAAGGACTTGTGGTTGAAACACTGACTCATCATCTGGAAATTCTAAAGCTGCATTTTCAGTTTTCTTTAAGGCAGGACTGAAATCCTTACATTAGTGAAAAATCTGCAGTTATTTGCTTTTGTTTATTTCAATAAACCATAAATAAGATATTCTAAATTGATCAAAGTGTTTTGGTACAAGTAGTAGAAAAAAAAATCTTATTTCACAAGGAGAAAACAAAATATCAAGAAATTCTCACAAGTTCTTTTTTCTGGGGCGAACCAGTCCATGATAAAGCTTACAGCCAAATCAAAGGAAAATAAATGTAAGTAAAAATACTTAATTCCCCTTTCAATTATATTGGGATGGTAGAAAATTTACTAAAAGATTTGGCTGGCTGATTTAACAAAATTGCTCTTTCTTTCCCTCTGCTTTTTCACAAATGAAATGATATGCCATGATTTATAAGGAAACATTACCAAGAGGACAGTCAAATACTGGAAGAGGCTTTCTAGAGATGTGGTCAATGCCCCAAGTGCTGTGAGTGTTTAAGAGGCATTTGGTCAATGCCCTTAATGCTTTAAGTCAGCCCTGAAGTGATCAGACAATAAGACTACAGCATCATTTTTTCTTGCTCTCTTCTCCCTCTCTCTTTTCTCCTTCTCTCCCACCTCTTCCATTGATATATATTTAAATAAATAGTGGCATAATATTCAGTAGTCAGGTGGATCCAATGAAGAGAAAGAAATAGATATCTTGGCATTTAAAGTGCAACATACTAAAATCTAACATCTTGTATTTCCAAGTGTGAATTTAATGGAATCCATTATGCAACTAATTTTCTTAAAGGAGGATACAAATGAGCTGTTAATTCTGCCATTTCAAGTTAATCACTTACTAGAATTAATGCATCCTAGTTCTTTTCAGAAGTTAGATTCTTTTCCTTAAATATTTGATGCTTTGCATCAGTGGCAACAATCAATCTCAAATTCTGATTCTCTTGTAATTCTTCTATCCTTAATCAGCCTGATTTCCACTCCACAGAAAAGTAGCTGTTCCTTTCCAGCTTTCTAACTCTATTGTCTTCTGGGGAGCTACTATCCACTTGACAAAATCACAGTCAGTTATAGTGAGCTTTCACTCAGCCTCAAGGGGACGAGAAATTGGCAAAACGTCTCTTTCAGAAAGGCAATTTGAAGACCTAGGTGTTCTTCCCTCTAAATAGCATTTAGCTCAGTTGAGAATATTAATTATTAGCCCTATTCTGGAGGGATACAGAAAAGAAGACTTTTAATCCCATTAAATACAGATTTTAATGAAAAGTTGTTACATAAACAATTTTAAAACTCTTCATGGTTCCTTCCCATTTATAATGAAAGTATGCAAATAAAGGAAACTCTAAAATAAGTAATATTTTTTGTGATTTTAACTAATTTTGACAGTACTACAGGATTTTATTTTCTTTCCTTGCCTTCCCTTCAAATATTTGAGCTATAAAGCAATATTCTTTTAATATGTGACAAATATATCTGTTTATATATTTAAAGACCTAGATATTGTTTTCTCCAAACATCAATCAGAAAATGCAATATTTTCTAGAAAGACAAAAATATAACCTGTCAAAATCCAGAAATGCAGTCAAGGAATAAATATGATAGAAATCATGGTAATAGAGGATGTTGAAGTGGTTTCACTCCTCTTGCAAATTGTCTGCATAATTTGTATGAAATTTATATTAAAATCTTGCCTACTTTTATTAATACATCAGAAATCTGTTTATAGAAGAAAAATATCTGTTTTCTATGAAATTATAAAAATAACACTGTAACTTCTGATATCCACAACAAAATCTGCCAAGATATTAAATTTCAGACAGCTCTCCACATTGTTAATTAAACTGAAATAATTGTGTCATAACAAGCATAAACAAAAGAAAACATAAAGAATGGCCAAAGCTATTTGAAAATGATAAAAGTAAGAACAAAAATTCTAGGAATAGCAACTTTCCTATAAAAATTAAATCTCTGAGTTTGTATTTTTTTTTCCCCAGTCATGTAGGTAGAACTCCAAAGCTAAGTCTGAGTTTGAATTTAGATCAGTTTGTCCAATCTCTTTACTTGTTAAATATAGGCATATTTTTTACTTCTTTTTGTTAACTATGTGTTATTACTACAACCTTGCCAGTATTTTCTCTCTTTGTCTGATTTCTACTTAGACAACATTACAAAACATCTTCATGGTAAAGTTAAATAAGGAAGGTGTCTTTGTTGTGGTTTGGCCCTCACTGGGGGCTGGGTACCCACCAAAGCCACTTTATCTTCTCAACTGGACAGGGGAGAGAAAGATTCGTAAGTTGAATTAAGGGTGGTAACAGACCACTCACCAATTACCGTCACAGGCAAAAAAGACTTCACTTGGGGAAATTAGTTGAATTTATTACCCATGAAAATCAGAGCAGAATAATAAGAAATAAAACAAATCCTAAAAACAGCTTCCCCCCACCCCTTCCTCCTTTCTGGGATCAATTTTGTTTCTGATTTTCTACTTCCTTCCCTTCCAGAGGGAATGGGGGCTATGGTGAGTTCATCACTCTATTTCTGCCACTGCTTCCTCCTCAGGGAGAGGAGTCCTTTTCCCTGCTCCACTGTGGCGTCTCTCCCATGAGAAACCATACTCCACAAACTTTCCTAACATAACTCCTTCCCATGAGCTACAGTTCTTAATGGACTGCCTAGGCATAGGTCCCTCCCACAGGGTGAAGTCCTTCAGGAAGAAGCTGTTCCAGTATGGGTCCCCTACAGGGTCACAAGTTCTATCAGCAAACCTGATCTAGTATGAATTCCTCACTCCATAGGGGCACAGGAGCTTCCAGAATCCTGCTCCAGCACAGACTTCCAATGGGGTTGCAGCCTCTTTTGAGCATTGCCCTGCTCCAGCTTGGGGCTCTTCTGTGGGCTAAAGAAGGACAACCTGCATCACCATGGAAATCTCAGCTTTGACACCTGGAGCACTCCTTCTCCTTTTTCTGAATTTGGTATCTTCATAGTTGTTTCTCACTCTTCTCTGGGCTGAATTACCTCTGTGCCATAATGTTTTTCTTTCCCCTTCCTAGCTATGGAATCTCAGAGATGTTCTACTATTGCTGCTGCCAGCAGTGGGTTCATTTTGAAGCTGGCTGGCATTGTCTCTGCCTGAGGAAGCTTCTAGCAGCTTCTCAGAGAAGCCATGGCTATAGCTACCTCTCTCCCCCTGCAACCAAAACCTTGCCTTGCAAGCCCAATAGAGTCTCAAAATCAATGAACACATAAACATCCTCATATCATCATCAAATTACCTCCATTCTTTAACACACTACTTCAAATTATTATGTTTTTTCTTCTATAAAAATGAACACAATGATCTATAAGCAAAAATGTTTCCAGTCTTTTGCATCCTTTCAGAGATTTTGATCCCACATAAAATGTTGTTATTCAGGGTGAATAATTGGGGAAATAATTTTATTGGAAGGGGAAATGCAACTATATGGTACATTAAACTGACAGATATGTCATTTTCCAAGTTGTAGCTACGTGGAAGGTGAGGTACAGTAGAATGTGCCTCCTTACTTTACTTGTCAAAGGAAATCCTTTATGAAAATATCTATCCCTGGAGGACAGCTTTCAAATATAAATGGCTTTATTTTCCCCTATAGATGTCATTCCAACATAAACATATTTCTGATGCCTACTCTCTTATGTAAATGAGAAGTGTAATTATGAGTAAGAATAAACAATATGTTACTGTGAAAATGTTTTTCATGTGTCCTTTCAAAGTAACATTTAAATAGAGAGGTTTTTCTGCTGAATGCTGTGTAATTATTGTTGTTTGGTATGCCTTTTACTGTAAGCAAAAAAAGCTCTCTTTCTACTTTCTGTGCTATATTGTTGCTTATTTATTTCATTCTCAATTTAATAAATGTTTTCACAACATCTCTGTGTTCACTACAACTAAGTATCAGTTAGTCAAAAAGCCATAAAAATGTGATTATTTACAATTTATTCTCCATCTGTTTAGATCCATATTAATGCCAGTAAACTACCTCTTTATGGCCTAAGAGAAGTTAGTCTCTAAGTACTAAATGTTAAGTCACAGCTTCCTGGTCCCACTATATCTTTCAGACATCACTCCAAGAAAGACGTTCTAGCTAAAATATTTAATAGTTTGCATCTGGATCATAAACCCACACTTAGCAATGAAAATTTAGCAAAACGGGTTTTGAGAGGAAATATAAAAGAAGTAGTCTTTGAGCTAACATCTTGTTAGATCCTCATTACTTTGAAAATAAAAGGGTTATAAAGTAGATACAGAGCTGGTCAGTTTTTTACAGTGTCCTTTATTTACTTGTCTGTTACATTTAAAGGCACTTTTGCTGAAGCATACCTGTAAAAAAACTTGGAAAATAAATGCAGTTATTTTCTAAAACCTTCAGGTTTGAAATCAAATTTGTTTGATTTTTAGATTATTTGAACACTTATATTGTAAAAGAAAATTATCCAGAAGTGAAATATTTTTGCTTTCATAATTATTTTTTTTCAGTAGTAGGGAAATACTCTACACTTAAACACAGAATAAATGAGGTTGGCAGAGTCTCCTGGAGACCATCGATTCCATCCTCCTGCTCAGAGCAGGATTAGGTAGAGTAGGTTGCTCTGGGCTGTGTCCAGCTGGGTTATGAGTAGTTCCCAGCATGGAGATGCACAGCCTGTCATTTACAGGGCAGCCTGGCTCAGGGTTTGATCACCCTCGGAGCAGAAAGGTTTATTCTGTTTAAACGGAATTTCCTGTGTTTCAGTTTGTGCCCATTACCTCTTCTCTATTCGCTGGGCATCACTGGTCTGTCTCCATTATCTTCAGTTTACTCTGTCAGGTATTTATATACATTGCAAAGATCCTTCTGAGCCTTCTCATTTCTTCTCTTCACCTTTCCTTGCATGTCAGATGCTCTGGTCCCTCAATGATCTTGTGGTCCTTCACTGGACTCTCTACAATGTGTCCCTGTCTCTCTTTCACTATTGGTTTACACAATCTGAAGTACATACCACCATAAGAATAATTTATTTTCCTAATTCTATGAGAATTCTGCCTGCGTTTCTTCTCTTGAGATCCTGTACACACAATTTTCCTTCATCTACCGATACTGAAAGTGCCCTCTGAAGAGTAAGATTTTAATGGTGAAAAAAGGCAACTATTTTCTATGCAACTTGTCCCCCTCAGTCACCCAAATTATTTATGCAGCCAAAATAATAAAAGTTACTTTTGCAAAAGTAACTTCACCCTTCTCTGGCTTCTAGCACTTCACACACTGAACTAGGACTAGAAAATACTACACATTGTGTCCTTTATTTGGATTCTCATCTTCTGCAATAAAAATGTGGCTTTTTTGTCTTAATTTTCCCCCTCTTTAAACCAATATTTTTTAAAGAAAAAAGATCACTGTACCTTTTGTGACAAAAGATGTTTCATTTTAATATTTTTCAATTCATTAAAAAACCCCAACAATGCTATTCTTTTTCCCTTATTGCTTTAAGAAGTGTGTTTCACTTCTTATTTCTTTAGATTTATTTTGCTGCAGCTGGTTTGATTTGGCTTTGAATTTTTCCCTTTCCCTCCCTGCTCCTGGAGAAAGCATTTAAAGAAAACAGAAATCTGTGGGAAACATGCATAAAAAAGACTTATTAAACAAAATAAAGGTTTTGAGACTTACCAAATTCATCAGTCAAACTCCACACCTTTTGATGTCTTTGACATCTTGTATTTAGTTATGCAATCTACCTTCACATCTGAAGATACAGCAGAGGCTCAAACCCATTTTAGCTGTGTGAGAATAGGAATTATTTATTGGATGAAATACTTGTTTGTTAAAATCAATTATTTTTCCACATTATATCTTCCAGAAAGTCTAATCTTTAAAAGCTGTTTTTAATTTCCCAAAACAGTCCTGTGGTGCATGCTTGCAGAAATTTTGAGATTTTGAGTCCTTTTAGATTTTTTTCACATTGAATCTTCACTGTTTCATATTAACCTGCCAAATTTAGCCATAGTGAAAAGAGCTCAAAGGACTTCTTTGTACAACAGGGCTATTTTGTTTTAGTGTTACTAACACACCATTTTCTAACATGAATTTGCAATCTAAAAAATATTTGTTTTGCTCTCAGATGTGGAAACTTCAAATTTCTGTGGTGTCTCCATGACTTGGGATCTTGGTTTCATGCATTATAAGTAAATTTCTCACTGCCTATTATGATTTATTACATTGAGGGGTGTTGAAAGGTGAGTCATGAAATCTGAAGTCTGGATTCAGACCAAAAACACCACAGGCATATATTTTGCACTAGGGATGCTATGAAAATAGGCCATTGTGTTGCCAAATGTATATTAAGAAGTCCTCCCCAAAATACTAACTGTCATAATTTCAGACTCTGAAGGTTAAGAACTTCTGCTAACTATCAAGAGATGTTTAACTTGGAGCTTGCTTATTTTGCATACTGCTTTGGTGCTCTGACCCTCCATTGCTTTATTCTGATGTATTTCCATTGTGTAAAATTCTAACAATAGAACTATAAGGACAACCAGAGTAAAAGAGTAAATAATTACCCAAATAGTTATACTGGGCTTTTTTTTAAAATTATTTTAAATGCTTGAAGACTAAGAAGTAAATTACATCTTGCACATAATTAAAGTTAAAGAAAGCACAGAAATATTCAAAAATGCCACACCGACAATGATCTATTGCCTTCATGTAGGTCTATGTCAGAACCAGAGTGTTATTTTAGATACACCCAGAATAATGTACTATTCATTCCTTAGTATTAGTGTGTCATACTATATAATTTATAAGGATGATACAGTCACATTTGAGCTTGCATGTTTAGACATTTTGCAAGAGCAGCATACGTCACAATTTGAAAAATAGCTTTTCTCACACAAGCCAATTTAACACTGTTGAAAACACTCTTCAGTGTTTATTGAATTATGAATTATTTGGTTAGCTAATGCAACACACATCACAGAGTCAGAATTATCTGATAGATTTTATGGCAAAGAGAGCATTCGAAATACTAATGTAGATTAAGCACTGGATTACATTAGTTATGTAGGCGAAAAAACCAGAAAGTTGTGGTCATTATTCAAACTACCCTGTTCTCTCTTTACTGCAATGAGCAAGTAAGATCTAGAGCATTGTTTTATGTTGGTGGAACTTGATTAATTTAATTGTCCTTAAATCCATGACACAAACGGAAACATAAGCATCATTATTCACATGAACTACAATAACAACATAAAAATTCAGAATTTGAAGATGTTGATAGTACTTGTGATAATAGGTAAGAATCTAACATAAAATAACTTCCTAAAAATAATATTAATAGATATATTCCTTCTTATTTTTCTGATATAATTTTATTGGCTTCTTTGAAAAGGCTTTAAAATTGTATTTTCTAAAATCATTATTAATTTTATTGGATATAAAAAAGTGCTATCTTTTTAACTTCTTTAAATTTGCCACCAATGAAATAGATTTTTTTTTAAGTGCAGTATATTTAAGTGATTACTTCACATAATAAAATTAAATATTGTTGAAAAAAATTCCCTAAGATGTGCAGTAAACTCTTGAAATTGTGGCACCATGGATAATTGGTGTAGAAAAGAACTAAAGAATTAATGTTTTGGCATAGTTCTCACTTTCCAAAAAACAATCCAGAAAAACTCAAACAACCCAACACAGAAATACAAAACCTCTCAACATTCTTGTCAACAGCAAATTATACTTTTCAGTTGGAGAATAAATATACATGCATGTGTGTGTATGGGCTGAGGTGTGTGTCTGCATTTAATAATTCAAACATACATCTTTTATAGACATTTTTACCTTTTCATGTAGAAAGAATATTTGATGGAATAAAATTATTTTGAAATTTTAGAAAAGAAGTATCAACAGGTAAAACAAAAATATAATAATCTTGGCAGATACAGTGGAGTATCCACATATCCTCTTTAATGAAAATTAAATTCTGAGTTGTTGACATATGCATGTTCTTTTGCTTTTCCGATACAACCATATTGTTTTATTGAAATAGCTTTATGGACCCAGCATCTCTTCTGTCTAGTTAGCCTCATGGAAGATTCTGATATTATTAGTGGATTGTGGGTAGTGACCTAGAGGCTGCATTTGTAGTAATAAATTAAATAGTGACTAGAAGTGTCATCTAGCGCTGGAATATGATCATCTGTAGTTTTAAATTAATAGCATGGTCCTTAGCAGGCTTGTGGCTCATGTCAGCCATTATTCTCCCAGCAGTTGCCAGATACAGCTACAACACTCAAAGGTCATTCCCAGCAGGCAGCTTGAATGCACTCATACTGCTGTAAAGGCCGAGATAGTTTATTAGTACCATGATGGGCTGCTTCAGGCCAATTGGCCTAAGCCCCAGTCAGCATTCCTGAGCACACCTGGTGCCAGTTAGTGTAGGCTTGGTCTTGTTGTCCAAATTGACACCCCTTCTGACCCTTTTGTCAGTTCTTAGTAGTGCACAAAATGTGTCTTCATCAGTTAAATACCATCATATGTCTACTCTGTGCAATAAATTAGGGCAAATAGAGGGATTTTATTTTTGATCACTGCATGCTGGGTCATTTTCAAGGACTCTCATCTTGTTTAATGTATTAATTCTGTTAATATCTTCTCTCTCTTTGCAATAATCACTTTTTTCACCTGTGTAAACAGCATCTGCTTAAAAAGCAAATTAAAATATTGGTTGTTAGAGATGCAAAGTCATTGAAGAACAAACAGAGAAAATATCTAAATATGGGGAGATCTGGACAGGAGTTTTGTTCTGTTCTTATAGTGTCTATCACAGGCTTATAGAACTGAATACATAATCTTATTATGCATGTTTTTTCCTACAAATGAGCCAAAGACTTCTATCATCTTTCAAGCTAACTGCCCATTTTCTTGATGTTTGTGGACATTAGGAGTAAACAAGGAAGACTCACTCTGCTTAAAAACTGTCAGGTCTTTTTTATATTTTTTGGTGTTCATTTTGAAAAAGAATTACGCTAATTCACTCTTTACTCCCATCCCCTATAGTACCACTTGAATATGTTTTAAAAAGATATGAGTTTGTTGTGACTTTTTGTGCTTGACAGGCAAGAAATTGGTCAGAAAATCAGCATATATTACATTAGATATTTCATATTTAGTTCATCCAATAGATCTCAGCCATCCTGTAAAAGAAACAACTCATTAGACAGAGCATATACTAGAAATTCTTGCTTTACATATTTTGTCTCCCCTATTCTTCTTTTTCCCTCTGTTTTCTTCCTCAGCAGTATAGTTGTTATGTTCTGTATGCTTTCCAGTTAGAAAAAGAGCATCATATTCAACTGCTATTTTAACATGTCTCTCTCACACAGATACAGATGAGTCCTACCCATAGCTCTGAACTAGATTGGTCACAGGGGAGCATAGCACAGGGATATTACTTGCTGCCCAACACCATATGCATTAGACTATTCTCCAGGGTCAGTCATTTCTGGGGTTAGGAGAAGTGCTTCCACCTCCTCTCCTGCCCTCCCCTGGTTTTGGAATTGGTTGGAGTAATTAGATTTGGCTTTATTTGGTTTTGTGATGGGAAGTCTCCTTTTCCTAGAGTTTCAGTAAAATATGCAATCCCTTCTGCTCTTTCCCCTGGGTGTATTACCTGTCGTTATAGTATTGGTTGGACTGCTGTGAAGATTATATGCTCTATGTCTGGACATTGTAGAAAGACACTTCCTCTTGAAGGAAGAAAATAATCAGCAAAAACATCTGCCAATACCTGCAGCAGCAAACCCCTGTTAAGTTAAGGGGAACAAAGAAGGAAACATGAACAGCATCTATCAAGTAATACAGCAGCTCAGCATGCCTTTTGAATTAGGGCCTATATGCAGGTGCATTTGAAAAATTTCCTTTTCAAGCACAAGCTGTTAAAAGGGTGGGAGTTCAGATGCCATCTGTCCTTCTCTGGGAGTAAATCTTTCCAGACAACAGCTGAATCAACCACCTTTAGAATTTATGTGCCACAACCTCATGAATCACATTCCTAGGGAATCGCCATGTTGTCACCACTGATGTCAGCCTCAGTTGTCTGAAAAAATTCCCAGTGACCACATGCATGTATTCTTTTAGCTGCATATAATGATTATATAATGGTTTTCCAATTAAAAATAAAATAAAATTACATTATCAGGAATTTATGACATTCTTAAATGTCAGAATATACTCAATCCACTTTTCAGTATGTACCATAAGTTTTATGACTGTAGACATATTCACTTCAAAGTTTTGTCCTGACAATTTATATTTTCCCACATGTAATTACTGAAATCACTAGAATGCAAAGACAACATTAGTTGCATCCTGACACTTTTCACAATGATTTTTAAACAGTATTATCACAAAAATTAATGAATTTCAGAGTGGTTTATTTAAACTCAATTAACTAGCTATATTATGTTCTTATTTATCCTTAAAGTTACTTGAAAGGAACTTAATTCACTTCTAACAATGATCTAAAATATATATTAGTATTTATTTTGGTACATTTTTGTTTGCAACAGGAGCCACCGAGGGGCTTCTACTTGTTGCTAAGACCTTCACAATTAGCAGAATAAAACTGAGTGCTAGAAATTAAATTACATTAAGCATGATTTTATTCTAAATGGGAAGGAGGCATATAGAGATTTAAACCAGATTCTGTAATATTTTTCAATAATGTAATTATTTAGTTGGGATTAAAGGCTTCTTTTCCAGGTCCCTCCAGAAAGTGTCTAGTAGTTATTATTAGTATTTTAGGAATGGGTTTGCATATTTGCCTTTTTCTCCCTGTTAGAATTTTTTCTCTTTTGCAAATCTTTATCCTTTGAAAATGAAGAAAGGGTCATGGAAGTGAGACAAAAATCTGCATTAAAGCATATTTTATGAGAAAATAGGAACACAAGGAACTAAATTAAAATACTAATAGTAAAATATAGTTCCCATTTGCTAAAATGGATTATAATACTACTGACTATTTCACAACATCTTATGAGATATTTTGCAAAATAGAAGCATCAATACTCACACATGGTTGTGAAATGTCTGAACAAGTCAGTGATATCATCAGTCATTAGAGCTTGAGCGTTTATACTTTTTTTTTACTTTTGTCATTTGAGTTAAACAAAAGTTTACAGTGTAGAGACCAATGTCAGATTTTTCTAAAGTGGTTTTAGGTGCTCTTTTTTATGGGTTATATAGTGAGAGACATTTCAAGTTGGCATCTTTTAAAAATCAGGGCCATAAAATTGTTTCAAGATGGACAAAAATTCCCAGGATTTTTTTTTCTCAATCTTGACCTGAAAACTTTGCCTTTAAAATCATAACAAACTTTCAGATGCAGAATAGATTATCTCCAGTGGCTATCTAGACATGTATTACATGCTCTTTACTATAATCTTAGGATGACAGAGCTCCAAGTAAAATATATTCAAGTATCCTATATTACTCCTGATGAGGTTTCAAGAGAATTATTCTGAGCAGGGAATGTCATGCTTCACATGCATATGCTCTAGCTTTGGAGTAAAAGCAAGAATGCATCTTGGTTACAATGTTAATACATACATTTTTTTCTACTCAATAAAAGGGAAGACGCCTATATACAGTGTATCTCCTGTTCTAACAAGTGCAGAATCTCCATGGCCAAAAGCAGAAAATTGTTCCAGTACAGTACATACTTGGAATACACACCATTCCAGGGCACTGCAAACAAGACTGCATAACATTCAACATGTGGAAGGACTGCAGCCAGTAATTGGGCATCGTTATAAACGCTATCCTGTCTGGATTTGGATACTGAGACTTGAATAAAAAAGTAGCTGTCAATCATCAAAATGCTTATACCAAGTCTCTGTGCTTACAGTTATACAGGAGGCTACAGAAGATGCTAACATTTTCTACTCACAGAAAATTATGCCAGTAGCTGAAAATTTTGGACTGTTGTTTGTTTGCTTGTTTGTTTGTTTGTTTTTTAATGGAAATACTCTGCAGTGGCATAAGGGTGTTCCATCTGCCTGAGTTTAATTTCTTTGAACACTTACCCGAAACAATACTTTGTGTGATCACAGTCACCATAGACAATAATAAAAACAAAAACAAAAAACAAACCAACAAACATGCAAAGTATCTGTTCCAAACTCCCTTTTCCTTCCTCTTCTTCATGGTGAGTTACAATTAATACAAGACATAACTGCTATGAAATTTGCAAGTGATAAGTCTTCGCCTCAGTGGCTTAATTGTGAATTAAGGTCAAAAATCTGCAGTGTTACCAATTTCCAACTGCTTCAGAACATAATTTTGGCCACTGGGCAGCAGGAAGCATAATATGTAAAACTGAATTATTGGTATAAGAATCACGAATAATTTTGAATAGTTTGTTTTATATTCAGCCTGTCAAAAAAATGGACCACATTCCCTATGAACTTTGCAGCTCAAACATGTTTCTAATACTCAGCTGTATAAAAGAGAGCCTTCCTTGCTACCACTGTGTCACACTTGATAAGGCTGTTGGCATTAGAAAGTCACTGTGTACACCTTGTGTCACAAGCTACTTCCACGTTACTGGACAGCCTACAAGCTCTCTTGATAGATGATGGTAATGTGTAGAGTTAATATGGCCTTTGCAAACAGATGAGACTCTTGACTATGGCAAGTTATCTTTGAATGCAGAGAATGCAGTCTGCTCCAGCAGCTGGAGTGGAATGTGCTTGCTCAAGAAGCAAGAAGTGGAATGAAGTTTTGTAGCAGACAGCTATACACATCAATGGCTACAAATTCAGAGTTGTTTGCTAGAATAGGTGACAGACTTGGAAGGAAATAGCAATTATACAGTACATGTAGACTTTGCATGGGTTTGCAAACTTGGAATTTAGTCTGCTGCCTACTAAAGATATCTGATAGTTTGTGGGATACTTCAGAGAGAAGAGATCAGAAAAAGATTTTAGAAGTCAGTAGAAGTGAAGAATTATAATAGTCTACTTGTCTGTGTTTCCTGAATCTCTTACACATGTTATTTCACCAGTTATCCTGTGAAGCTTAAACTCCTTACTGCTCTATGGATTTGATTTATCAGCAATTTGAAGGACTTTTTTTTCTTCTCCCTAAGTAGTTGTCCACAGCATCTGTGCAGAGCTGGCAGCACAGAAAGCAGGTTTTCATTACCTTAACAGCTGCTTAAAAGATCCCAAAAACATGACTTGTGCTGATGTGATATTTGGAAAAGAGATCTATCTTCATTAAAAAAAAAAAAAAAAGAAAAAAAAGTATGTCACTCACCTGATCCAGTACAGATGTTAGTAATCACAGTAGCTTTATTCCAGATGAGAAAATGTATTTGATACATATCCTAGATGAAGCTGTGCTCAAAAACAATCACTACATCCAATGCTGAACAGTTCATGTGTAGTCAGTTAAACCTTTCCATCAGCTAATTTAAAAATTGTAAGGTACAGAATTGAGGTAATCTGAGAATTTGATACACAGGGAGTTATTCAGACAAATAATAAGAACAGGAACTAAAGAAACAAAATGTGATACTCATGATAATAAGATCTTTAAGTAATCCTGCAAGGTCATTAAAGGATGAAAATATGAAGAGTAGAAGTCTCTAAATAATGCCAGTAGAGCTTTTCTACAAGAGAAAATGGTCACTGTGGAAGAATGAGTGAAAGGAGGAGAAAAATTATTTTTCCTGCATTTTCTTAATAGATAACTAAGAAAAAAAAATACTACATTGAGCCATTTGTTCTCCTTTTCTAGACAGTTACTGGTGCAGGCTGCTTTGTTTTGGTTTGTTTTGTTTTTTGTTTGGCGGTTGGTTTTTTTTTGTTTGTTTGTTTTTTTGTTTCTGACATCTTGCAACAGAGAACTACCTTGAATCTTGAAGCTGTAACACTTGTGTACAGGAGGACTACAGATGCTCAGGAACAGACAAGTCCTGATCCAGAACTTGAAGACAGCTGCACCTCAATATAGACATAATGAACAATTTTTGTCAAATGGGTCTTATTATTCTTCCGCTGGTGATAAGATCCATCTTTAGAAGCCATTAGATGGAAATTATTTTGTTTTATACAATCAAATCAGAGAGTTCCAGTAGGAGTTGAAAGTCTCATCATTTTCTGAAATCCTATCAAAAAACACACTTTTATTTTTTAAAACTTGTCCACAAAGAAGTTAATCCTAAAAATATATTCAAAAAAAAATATTTACAGAATTTTTACACTGAAACAAATGAAAGGTCTAGATAGGCTGGTTTCATATCATCCCACTAAAATGTTAATAAATATTTGTCTATTTAATTTTATTTTATCTGAATGTACCAGGATTCTACTGGATGTGAAAAAAGAAAACACATCAGCTTTTAACCATTCAGAGTTATCTATCTGGCTTTTGGAAGTCAAAATTTCTGTCAGACCATATTTAATACAAGATTATTTGCTTATTTATTTTTTTTCTTATTTTAAAAAACCCTCCAGTTCTAATCAAGGTAAAGACATCCAATGACAAAACTATTTAAATCCTTTTCTTATATTCAGAGTTTACTTTGATGCAAGGGTATTATTTTCTTTTTCTTTCTTTTCTTTCTGTTCCATGTCCTCCATACTGAGTAAGCAGTTCTCTATTAACAATTCATTCAGGCTTATGATATAGATCTTAATTAACAGAAAAATTGTCAGCAGGCACTAAATCCCTGATCAGGAATAGAAGAGTCCCAATGGCACAGATTTTCTTGGCTTCAATTTAATGAACTACCACTATCTAAACAGACCAGGCGAGCAGGAGAGTCTATGTCTTTATTAGACATACTGCTCAAAGTGCACTGTGTGAATAAAATAACTAAACACCATATTCTATCCTTCAGAAAGGATGTAAACTTATACCAAAGAGGAATGTAGAAAATGTGCTATACTGCAGTCTTTAATAAGAGCAAATGATAGAAAGAAAGATCATGGTAAGATCTGACTAATAATCCAACCTAAATATTTTTTTTCTATTCTGTCTAGAGGCAACATTAAAAAATTCTATATTTTGTTTGCCTGCCCTTTCAGTCCAGTTCCAGTATCTGTACATAAAGTGAACTTCAACAGCCAACAGCCTGATGGTTACCCCTTAACCTGACAAGTCAAAGAAGTCAAGATCAAATTGGGATAAAGAGAAACTTAGCATACTGGCCTTCTGCATAACAGACATAAAATCTTGACTCTTGATTCCTTGCTCATTTAAAAAGTACAACCTCAGAACATTTCCATAAGATCCTCTGTCTTGAAACTGACATTTTCCCATTAAAATTGTAGTATATGCCTAGGGAGACACCATCCAATCTAGCTGAACTTCATATAGTCCAAGTTTCAAGAAATTTTTCTTTGTGTTAGATGAATAAAACAGTTAAGCCATACTTTCCTAAGCTAAAAATTATTTAGATAGCTGAATTTGATTTATCAGATAAGGAAAGTAATAAATTTGAATTCCATTATTATCTTTATCAAAGTTTAATTATCACTCATAAAGTGTAGGTCACACTTTTATGCCCAGTCTGAATATCCACACCATTTTTTTTTAATTTAGGATACTAACACAGACGTTCACATTTAGAAAAAAAATATGCAATTTTTTCAAAGTATTGGTTGTTTCCCATCCTTATTTAATCTTCCACCAACACTTGATTTGCAAAAAATGCTGATAAGCTTTTGCTAATGTAAATTTTACACTTTTATTTATACTTTGCTAAAAGGACCAGATTGCACAATAGTAACCTGTTTTGGAAAAGTGTTTTCTCATCAGTTACAGTAGCTTCTGTGAGTAAAGTCTAAATTTTTTAGCTTGCTATTATTATTTTTGGAGCATTCACTTCAGTAAGTTTCTTTCTTCAGAGAGAGTATTTATGAAAGTTTAGGACATCTTGCAAAGGTGGAAGGCAGTGCTGTAATAATGGATCCTCCCTCGTCTTCAAGGGATCAAGATTTTTGCCCTGTTACTTGTTATTTTCTTTTTCTTCTATATTGCACATTCTTTCTTTCTATGCTGCAGATTGTCAGCTGTGCACACTATTGGCAGGGGATGAGGAGGTCAAAAGGAGATTCGTCTCCAAATCCTTCTTTCACTGAACTTTGTGCCTTCAGAATCTGTAATTCAAGTCTAAAAACTCCTAGTTCATTTTCTGCCATAGACTGTCACTAGAAGGTCTCTTCTCTCTCTATGTGTTATAACATCGAGATGAGAAACCTTTTTTGGGTAAGACTTCAGTCTGACAAACTAGTACTGTCAGACGCAAATTATTTTGTGCAAGGCATAACTGGAATAATCTGGTTCTTCAGTACAGTATATTTTCAGTGATCTTTTACGAGTTCTCAGCCTCTGTCTGTGGAACAGCTATATCACGGAATGACAGAATCACAGAATCAATCAGTTTGGAAAAGACCTGTGAGATTATTAAGTCCAACCTATGACCCAACATTACCTTGTGAAATAGACCATGGCACTAAATGCCATAGCCTCTCTGTCCTTAAACATCTCCAGAACAGTGACTTCACCACCTCCCTGGGCAGCTCATTCCAATGCCCAATCACCTTTCTGTGAAAAAATTCTTCCTAATGTCCAACCTAAACCTCCCCTGGCGCAGCTTAAGACTAAGTCCTTTTGTTGCCTGGAAGAAGAAATCAACCCCCACCTGACCGCAACCTCCTTTCAAACAGTTGTAGTAAGCAATAAGGTCATAAATGTGTCTGAAGTCACTCTACTCAATGAAAATATGAAGAAAAATTTTCACAGTGTTATTAATAAAAGCATTGTATCTTATCAACATATGTAAGTATCAAAAGGGTATCAAGAGGATGGAGCCAGGCTCTTTTTGGTAGTGCCAAGCAATAGAACAAGAGGAAACAGACAAAAACTGATGTACATAAGAAGTTCCACCTGAACATGAGGAAGAACTTCTTTACTGTGCAGGTGACCAAGCACTGGAGCGGATTTCCCAGAGAAGTTGTGGTGTCTCCCTCGCTGGAGATATTCAAACACCATCTGGAGGATAATCTGTGTAATGTGCTCTAGGATGACCCTGGTTGTGCAGGGAGATTAAAGCAGATGACCCCACCAGTGATGTCTCCCAAACTTTAACATTCTGTGATTATAATTTACATATTCTGGTGAATTTTATAAAAAATGTATCAAAACAAAAACTGAGTGAAAATCAGCAAAAGCCAAATATCAATCAAAACACCAGTTAAATGTTAGAAGCTAAATGTCTTTTACCTGTGAGACTTCATAAAGTTTATTAGGCAGGAAGTGAAAAGTTTCTGCTACACTAATACTACTAAAACTCAAAGTAAAATAAAAATAGTTTCATGTATCCCTTAGAACCACAAGACATATGGATAAGAGTTCTCTGTTGACCATTTAACCAAAAGTTTATGCCAAACCCTTCTTAGCCAGGAGCAGGAAAAGCTCTGAACACTGAACACATTCAAATTAAGTCACTGCAATGCTCTTTCATATTTCCTGATTCATAATCTATCTTTTTGTAATACAAAAATTACCTACTTTTTATTTGTTAAAAATTCTTTGCAAAACTCAATTTAAACGCTACATAACTGACATTCATAAATATTTACCAATGCACTTGTGTCTAACAAGTTGGAAAGAGGAATTCTTCTAAACCTTATACTTTTGACACCGTTTTTGAGGAAGAAGGCTTACAAGCTATCAGCTTCAGACAGTTATTGTTTGCATGCTTTTATGTCAAACATTTCTGTTTTGCAGGTTTCTCTTGTGACTGCCAAGTAAGCATAAAAAGAGCTCATGCATCTTCCTATAACTTCACATAAGACTAGAATGAAGTCTCACTGCAGTTTTACATAGGAAAGGTAAATAATAAAACTTCCCCTGCAAAAGTTAGCACTTGTCATGGTTTTCTGCAGTAAAACTTACCATAATTGTATGCGTTATAGTTAGTAAACTTTGCTTGCTGATAAAGAAATTGTAATTATTTATTTCCACTCCACATCTCTAATGCAGGTGCAAATAAACACATATAAACTAAACTTCTTGGTAGCATGAGTGTTCTCTTAAACACAATAATTACTGATCACTGAATGAAAACTGCACTGAATGTTTATTAGTTCATACTATAAAGCTTAAGAATTAATATCTCTTTATCACAGTTGGAAAAGGTGAAATTTCAGTATCAACTGTTGGGGCTCACCAATTCGTTCTATATTTCTATACTGAGATTACAGTTATAATTGTAAAAGGAGGTAATTCTTCAAAAATTTTAAAAATGTTGACCCACCAGACATCTAGTCTCCAGGAATGAGACTCTTCAATTTGTTTCTCTACACTATATCCCACCTCTCTTCCTCTAGAAATTAAGGTCAATCCTTCCTATTATCCTGATTAGTTGTGATGATATCTGTCCACTTTGTGGCATCATTGAAGTTTACTAGTGCAAGGTTATCACAAAATGAAAGCTCTTCAGGTATATACTTTTTTACCTTCATGCTTACTAAAATCTAAAAAGAAGTCAGATTCGGTACTGACTTTTAATGATTTACTGCAGTACTGACTTTCTTCTGCTTAATCTGCTGTTGCATTTTTTCATTCCAACAGCAAAGTCATGGGTCTTCAGTTTCTCTACTATGCTTCTTTTCCACCATTACATAACTTAGACTGGATTTCTTTTATTTGCCATTCTTTTAAAATAACAATATCAATAATAGACTCAACTACATTTGTTGTATCTTCAATGGAAAATATTTTCTGTGGCTTAATTCAACTTTTAAATAGAACTTGCATTTTTATCTCAATTTACTTATTATTTATTTATTATTTATTTTTATGTTATTAAGGAATATTTTACCATAATATCAGGCACATCTGTTCCTTTCAACACACTTCCTCCATATTTTCTCTTTTCTAGTGAGAGAGCAAGACTGTTACGTGGAGACACTGATTAAATAAATTTTTCAGATAGTCTGTATTTACAACTTTCACAGTTCTTGGAAATTCTGTGATATAGATTACTTGACTTTACTAGTTTGAGTGCACCATTCTCTTTCAGTTTTCACTTTTGTCTGCAGTAATGATTGATATATCCATATAAATCTTTTGCAAAGTATTCATCTATTTCTAGGGACACTAACAGATTGTCATCTACATGCACTTCTTCCTCTAATGCACTGCTATTTCACTTTGGTTTTCCTTGTTCTTTTTTTAATTTCTATAACTAAAGAGGTTGTGCTTTTAATTTATTTTGCAGGGTCTGACTCAATTCGAGTTCTGGATGTTTTCATTTCACCTTTAAACTACCTGACCTCTAAGACAGACACTTCTTTGATGGTTTCCAATACACTTTATGAAGCAGCTGTTTAACCAACCGAGCCTGAATTCCGATTCTACAGCATGTCCCCTTTGTCTGAGATAAAAATTCTAATTATTCTTTTATCACTAATGTTTAGAATAAATGTCTAGCTTAATTTAATTCTCTAATCTTCTCAACCCAATTGATTCAGTTGAGTAAGTAAAAAGCTTCCCTTATTTTCTTGAAGTATGACCTTTAGAAGAAAAAACACCAAAGTGCTCCTTGTTTGAATTGGTAATCTTTGGTTATTCTTTGGTTAGTCTAACTAACATATATGTGTTCTGTAATCAAAAACTGAAATTGCACTCTTGTGTCATTAGTCTTTCTTGTGTTGATCCCACTACTAACAAAATAATGGATATTTGTCTGCATTTGAATTTGGGCAAAATATTTCTGGACAGTCAGGTATTATTCTGTGGCCACAGAAATTTGTAATAAATAATTCAATTGTCCTGTCAAAATATTTCATTTATAACTTTTCTATAAATGTTAAATCTCATGAGGAAAAAAGAGTGGAATTACTGAAATTAATTATGAATAAAATTTTGCTCATGGGGATGAAAACAGAGCCCTGTGAGATGCTCATGCTATTGCATATATGGAGAATAACAGACACCACTAAAAGTTCTAATTGATATTTGATATTTGGAAGATTCTGACTGTAAAAAAAGATAAAACTATGGCTTTTATTTTACAGGCTTCCAAAGGAAAATAATTTCAAATTAGAACACTGCTGTGTCTTATCCCTACATTTTCTATTGAAAAGTGGACTCCTGGGGGAATGCTAATTATGGACACTGACAATACTATGTCAAAAGCCTGAGCTATTGAAACATGCTATCATATTGTTGTTTGGTCTTCCTAAGGAATATTCAATCTGTGTGATAGAATTCACAGCAAGATATATGAATGTTTTCAGATTCTTCTTCTGATAGAGACCTTTCTTAAAGAAGTTGTGATTATGATAAAATCAGACTCTAAAAAGCAAAAGTGTAAGTCTTGTCTTCTGGGGAGAGAATGCAGTGGCAGCCTCAGTAACCTACTTGCAAAACATAGACAAAAACTGGTTTATTATATAACATGGTTCTTACTTTGAAGAGTAGAGTAAGGGGTACCTGTCCTGCTTTGAAATGAAAATAATTAAGCCATGACTTAAGATATTAATTTAAATTTAATGAATTACATTTGTTTTAAATGAAAAAAGTGAAACAAAACAGACTGATAATCTGTACTTCATTCCTTGGCTAAGTATGACATGATGTTATAGTTTTTATCTGTGACTCTGTAGAAATATAATGCCAATAAACTAGCAAGCCTTTTCTGTGGTGAAAGGTTGCATCTCCAAATATAATCATTTCTGGCATTGTTCTTGCAGACATTGCCAACACTATCAAAAGATATATTAGTTTTAGTCTTTAGCTTTTCTGCTCTCCTGGGACCTTGGATATCTCAAACACTTCTCATTTATGCTTGACGAAAAATTAAATCCTTTCAAAGGAGGAAAGCTGTTTAGAGAAATTCGCTGAGTTATCTTGTGCTGTTTTCTCATTTAACTCACTTTCTGAGCAGTTTCCAAAGCTGTGAGCTCTTAATCCTGTAAGACTACTAAAAAGAACTGAATCTTCCTTTATGTAAAGAAGTTGAAAACACAGCTCACTGTGAGATTAACCTCCTGCTTTGCAAGTTTGAGAGAAATGCTTTAAAGGCAGTAAAAGCTAAAGGTTCACTCGGGTGGAAAAGAAAAACAGTGCACAGAAATCCAGAGGTGAGGAAAAGGTCAGGAGATAAAAACTCAGGTATACTGTTAAGATATGGCAAATTATGCATATTTCTCTTATTTAAAACTTATTTATGAACAGAGAAACATGAGAAATAGAGTTGCCCTATCTGTTCTTAAATAAATTCATAAATACGTACACAAGAAGGCTTTAATAAATCACACAAAGAAAGTTTAATAAATTAATTATCATTTTAAATGTCTCTACTTCTGAATCTGTGTGGGAAATCACCTCCCTGTCAAGCACAATATTCCTGAGCCTTATTTTATTTTTTTAAATTCTATTTAGAAAGAATATAACAGAATACTCAGTACCCCAACCCAAAGTCAATTGAAACCACTCAGCTCTACTGAACATATAATTATTAATGTCAGCAAAAATGCTTCAACCAAAGACATTCATAAAAGCTCATCCTAGAATTACAGCAACCATGGGAGAATGTAGGAGCTGCAGGAACAAGAAGAGGGACAGACATGCAGGTTGAAGATATTTCTTTTCATATCTCCAGACAGCATCCTGGGCAGTCAATGACTGATAGTCCTATGGTGTCTCCCCCACACTGGAATCTAACTGTTTTAAGTGAGAGTATAAACATGACAGCTATATTTCCAAGTAATTGTTCAGTATGGATGGTACCAACTATTTGAATTTATTTCTTCTGGGAAGTGACCTTTAAGTTATTCACTTCCACAGATATTTGTATCATTCTGTATTTTCAGTTGGTTCTTAGAAAATATATGACTAGTGGTAGTTCTGCCTCTTGATAAATTCACTTTCAAATCCATAAGGAGGGTTCTGAAGAACTGTTCAAAAAATTCTGTATCATACACAATTGGAAAGATATTTGATTTTATTTTTATTTATTTTAGATGAAGGAGTATTCAGTCTATCATCACAGGAATTAATGTTACTTTGTGCCAGATCATAATCAATCCTAATCAATGTGCAATAATCTTGTCCTACGATAAAAAGAGTATGTCCATTTCATAGGCTATTATGAGAAAAAAATTGAGACCATTAGACACTACAATTATGAGTTCACAGACTGCCTTCCTTAGATAGTCATTACTGTTCATTGCAAGAAACATCCAGTTTTAGTCACCAAAATTAACAAAATACATTACAAAACTGACTACATTAAAAATTAGCATGTTCTCACTTTTTATTTGGATATTAGCCTAGCTTCTTTAGTGAGCATTAATCTATGTAATTTTATTTTTTTAAAATATATTTTAGTCTAGAAGCTCCATTTAGACCTGGCAAACATCTTTGAAATAGCATAACAGAATTTCAAGATTTGCCTTTGTATTTTAATTATCTTTTAAAACTAGTTTGTAAATATCCATCCTGTCTTATGTATTCATATATATAAATTATAAACATGAAATTAATGTAAAACATTAAATGATTCACAAGAGAATTAATAATTAACAGTGTGCAACTCAATTACATAAGCTAGGCTCCAGACTTTTCTTTAAAAAAAATCTCTGTATTTTATGTAATTAAGGATTAAAAAGTCATAGCTGAAGTTAATAGTTCTGGATGCTTCTGCTTCAGTGAATCTAAGGTAAGTAACCACATTAATGGGCATGAACACACAGAGCAGAGAAAAATCTCAGTGTTTACGGTCTTTTCTAGGAATACATAGGAGAAGTTAAAAACAATAACGCAACATGAAAATAAACTACACTTTCAGATTTAAAAATGTTTTGGTTTATGCAATGCAGAAGAGTCAAGCTGATCTGGATGAAGAATGGCACAACAGTAACAACAAAATTGACTCCTAATAGTCAAAAAGAACTGTCATCATAGCTGTCATCGCTGAACAATATTGTCCTCTACAACTGGTTAACTACATCAGAGCATTAACCACAGACTAGTCAAATCAGCTTTATGACATGATATTCTATACATCTATCAATCATGTAAATAAGATGAGACAGTTTGAAGTGTCTCATAATTTTAGCCAGTATTCCAGATTAACAGATCTTGTTCAAACTGTAAATGCTTCCTGAATACTCTACTGTAAGTTAGTCAATACTTTAAAAAATAAGACTTTCAGTTTGTAAATTTGTCATTGATTGCAAATGTCACTTGCAGGTTCTAGATAAATACTTCAACACAATCAAATTAAAGTAACACTCTGTGCCAACGTCTCTCTCTTCCCACAGGCTTAGTACCTGATCCATTTAATGATCTTGTTTCAATTCAATAGTAATAAATTATGAAAGCTTGGCAAACCAAGCATCTCTGTAAAACATATTTTGTATTACTTTTTACATATTGATATGTCTTTAGCAGTAAGCTTTAATCTAAGCATCTGAGGATAAAGAAAGTGAAATAACTTCTAACTTTGTACTCATAACACTGAAGTAATTTCGTGAACCGTATTACCATTTTTGCAGCCTTTGATCCAAGTATCAGCTATCTAGTGTGCATATATCATTTCAGTTTTAAGGAGAAGTGCTCTTTGCTACTGCACTGGAGTTTAGTTTCAATATAAACTACTGCAGAATTATGTTACCTGAATTTGAATTCTGATCCAAATCACATTTCAGCTCTAGTAAAGGGAAAGTTTTTTTTCAGTCTCCTCATGGATGAGAAATCCAGCAATTAGTAAGATAATTTGAAAAGAAAGAGAAATAAATTTAATAGAAATAAAATACTATGTCTAGAATTCTACTTTATGCTTAAGGGGAAAAAGTATTTCCGTATGTAATTCAAGATGTACCTTATTGAGCAAATTAAGCTATTTTTAAACTGTTCTTTTTAATGACATTTGATATTAAAACTATTATGTTGTTCAAAGTACCAGAAATATGGCTTGTCAAAATTTTGTATTTAGTAAGATTTGGTGATGAAATTTGGAATTAGCTTTGAACAGAAGTACTGAAGAACAGAAACTCTGAATCACTACAATCTACTTGTAATTCCCTTCTTCAATTTCCATATGCAGACAAATCATGGAGGGCAGAGAGCCTCAAGTCTGCTCTCAGAATACAAGCCTGCCATGATTAAGATGAGGCATCATATATAAAATCAGAGAAAATGGGGTACCTCACTTTTACACAACTTCATAGAGCCATAGTGTCCATGACAATCACCTTTCTTGGTGATGACAATCACCTTTCTTGGTGTTAAGGTGTCATTATATGCATAACATCAGGAGAAAAGGAATCACTTTAATTCTACTGCTCCAGTCAGGAAAGGTCTGTCTTACTGTTTTTAACAAACTCAATAGTTATTCTTACAGGTTGTTTCTAGGGCAGTCTAAGAATACTTTTTCAGGTCCTTCAACAGTTTCTGTGACTTAAGGAAATAGCAGCTTTTTGTACCCCTTGTCCCTTCCTCTAGTTTCAAATATCATGACAAAGGGCATACTTCATTTGCCCATACCTCTTAATTTTGCATTTCTTCTGCTATGCTTACTTGTATGGATAAAGTAGCTGTACAATTTCAGTCCATGGGAAAATTATTTTATTCACAGTTTTCTTTTCTCACTTGTAATTGATTCCAGAGAGAAAACACACACATTAATACTTATTCTGTCATTTGCTGTGCAGATGCCTAATCATGAAGGCAGTCCCTATGTGAAACTCCCATTGAAGCCAATCAGAGCCATGCCTATAAGTGGACAGCAGACCAGGAGTAGATTTACTTTCATATAATTTTTATGCATTGACAGAGTGTGTTTACTTTCTAATACATTACAGAGAGTGATGGATAAACCACAACATTTCTTAACACTTGGAAAAACATCAAAAACTGTGGATGTTCTTTTGAACGGTATTCCAATTGTCTAAAGCCACTTGATTCTCCACAGCTGGGATAGAAGATTTACAAGGTTAGATATTTCAGCACTTCAGCTTCCCATTCTGGCTAAGTGGAGACAGTGTAAGTTGAAAAAGGAGGAGGACAGGAAGGGGGAGGATCGAAAACAAGACCATGGCAAACAATAAACATAAACTAGATTTTCAAATATTTACCTGTTAATCTGAGATCCAAATAAAGTTCTTTTCTTAATGTGGATATCCCAGTGACTCTGGCCCCAGATCACGTGACATTTTGTTTTCTCAGTTATACGCTATGTAAAATACTTATTTCAAATCTAAATAGTAAGTTTAGCTCCCAATCAAATGATTTGTTCTGATACAGACAGTAGGTTATCTGAGTCACTGAACCATAACTAACTTTATTCACCTTTCTAAGGATTATATTCTTCTAGCTGTCGGAAAATAATATGGAAAAAAGTATTGAATTTTTCATGGAACCCAATCAGTCACTTTGTATCAGTCACTTTGCATATCTCATTTTCACTTTCACATGTTAATCAACCTGAAGTTTAAATAAACCAAAATGAGTTGCATTGAATCCTGATATTTTAATACCTATTTT
Organism: Pithys albifrons albifrons; assembly: GCF_047495875.1. Classification (NCBI taxonomy): domain Eukaryota; kingdom Metazoa; phylum Chordata; class Aves; order Passeriformes; family Thamnophilidae; genus Pithys; species Pithys albifrons. The sequence continues at coordinate 59,789,324 of NC_092460.1, forward strand.
TCTTGATGACAGAACTATGCATCAGATGCTATGTGAAAGTAAATATTGCACTAGATTAGCACTTTCTTTCTAAATGAAATTGTAGTGTTTCTTGGCCAGATGTTAGGAGAAACTTAATCTGAGACTTATCCTAGCAGATACTGATGATTTTATTCAAAACACTTATGCGAGCAGTCTGGCAGGCTGCTTTAAAGCTTCGTTACAGATAAAGAAAAAGGTCATAGTTAAAACAGCTGCTTTTTGTTCCATTGCCATCAATTAGAGTATTTCAATAACACAAAAACTGAAATCCCACAATACATACCCACTAATTAGTTCTTTTAATATCCAAGCACATATACTAAATATTTCAGTGAAATTGCTACTAGCATTAACAGATTAAAAAAAAGAAAAATGTTTGTGCATTCAACTTATATATGTTTAATTTTAAAAGTAATTTTTTTCAGAAAAATTATCCCAGCTGTCAGGAAGTAGCAGGAGTGGGGCTGCACTCAGATGGAGATGAGCCAGGAAACATGATTACCTCAGCATTCCAGGCTGGGCAATGATGCTCCCACAGCACGCAGTGCCATGGTACCTCTTCATGGGTGGTAGTAACAAGTCCAAGTGACAAATCCAGAGAAGGTAAGGCAATGAGTCAGCCCATCCAGGAAGACCAATCAAAAACAGCAGGAGACTGGGCTAGAGGAAGAAACAGAGATAAGGCTATGCACAAGCTGAGTCCAAGCCCTATTCAGTAAGCCCAGCCAGAAGGACAGAACGGTAGGTAGCAGAACATGTGTACTTAGACTATCACTTGGGAAGGTGTGGGTGTCAAGACTTATCTTAAATGGAACCCACAAATACACAGACAGGTCCCAAATGAGGTTGGTCAGTTCACGTATGGCCTTTTGGTGCCCTCTGAAACCTAGTAGTTTTCATTACAATGCACTGAAAGAAGAAGTAGGTTCCATGTCATTGAACCCTTGTGAAAAGTATCTCAATGGTGCTATTTTTTACAGTAAGAAATTTTTCAAGTTTGGGGAAGGGATAATATCTGGGGCATTATACTAGGCAGAAAGGGAAGCTAAATACTTCTGAAAAGATTTTCTCTGTGGATGACTCTGCCTAATCCCAACTAACAACAACTGCTGTCTCTCCAGTCATGTGACTCTACAAACAGCCACTGAATAGGTAATGGAATTTTCAAGGAGGTTATATAGCCACAAAACCTAAAAAGAGCTCATTATATCCTGGGGTTGCGAGGAAATTTTCCTACCTAGAGCAGATAATGCTGTCTCAGACATTGAGAGGAAACAAGAAAAGATAAAAATGGAGATAGAAATGGGATAGAAATGGAGAGTATTGAAGAATAGAAATGGATAATAGTGAAGGATAGAAATGACAAATTAGAAAGGGAAATGAACAAAATTTTTGAACATTAACAACTAAATATTTTTACATAATCAACTGATAAAAGGCACAAGTACCAATCAAATGCTGTCTGAGCTCAAAACTTGCCTTACAAATCATCCTATCAATGAATTAAGAATTATTTTCTCAGATAAATTAATCATTTAGGATTAATTAATTTGGTGAGATTTTAATGAAGTACGAACTCCAGATTAAAATTGTTCTCACATAGGTCTCTAGCTGCCATGTATCTGAACCCCCCAGTGTCAGCTCCCCCCAGTGTCAGCTCATGCTACAGTTTTTTCCCCACTCCAGGGGCCTTAATAAGGTTTATTTCCTTTATTTAGTTATCTAGCTTTCCCAAATTTGCAAGATTTTCTTTATTTTTGAAAATCACATCACTTTCCCACATGTGAACTGAAACTGGCAACTGGGTTTACACTTTACTGGATACATATATTAAGAATAACATGACTGCATAAATATTGTTTCCATAGGAAAACAGGTAACATAGTCTACTAACAATATCTGAAAAGTTCACTTTAATATTATCATTAAAATAGCAATGATTTGGGTTCTTTTTAGAGTCAAATCTTCATAGAATTGTTACTCTTTTTTCCAGAAACTTGAGAATTGGCAGCTCAGATGAACTGGCTTTTATTTAATGGATATATCTCAAAACAGTCCTATGTCTCCAGTTCATAATGCATGAAATAATTTTGTGGATTTTTTACCTTTGTATAAATAAAACGTGTCTCTGTGTTTATAATCAGAAACATGGATAGATAGAAACTGATCTTTAAGTTTAGAAACAGGAATATGCTCTTTGAATGTTGCAAAATGCTATGTTCTGTGCCACATATATATTAAATACACTTTGGAAATAAACTGACTTAAAACAAGTCAATTATTACCTTCCATTTTTGTGGCTGAGTCACTTCCCTTCCTCTTTCCGCTGGTTCTTCTACCAGCTCACTTACATAGCATTTCAGCTTCAGGAGGAGTAAAATCAACCAAATTAGTGTCTTATGATGAAAATAGAAGATCTGAGATATTGAAGTATTTGTATCCGTCAACATATTTCATTGTCTCATTTAAACCAGAGAGAATCATGCAGATTGAAAAAAATTCTAAAAAATAAAAAAAAAAGCTTTATGACAAAGCAAAAAATTTGGAAATTCTAAGATTTATTTCAGCCAAAACTGTAATCTTCTCTACCACATTAAATCTCTTTATCCAAGTGAAAATTTGGCCAAATAGTCATTGAAGAATTTTAGGGTAAAGGCAAGGTTTGCAGTTGATTAAGTCAAACACCCAGTCCGTGTTAGTAAGACTCTAATTCCTGGCTGGAATTACTACAGCACTTGTAAATAGAATAAATTTGGGAGTGAAGGGAAATAACTAATGGAAAACTGAAAAGTGCTTATTCTAGATAAAGATAGGCAAATTAATTTTAAATTTTTAACCCACTTGAAAATCCTGGACTTGAAATGTCAGCTCAGGCTTGAGTGATTGGGGTTTTGCTTTTCTAAGGAAAGAATGAGATAAAGGGAGAAATGACAGATAAAAGCTGTGGAAAAGTATATAGCGACAGCTGAAAAAAGATAGTAGACACAGTAAAGTAATGATATGGGTACATTGTAGAGGTTTTTAAAGAAAAAAATTCTGCATGGAATAGTACGTGTAGTGAAAGCATTAACTTCCTCCTAACCCGAGATTGAAGTTAGTTCATTTACGTGCTCATCTCTATCTCACATTTCCTCCAGCTAAATCAAATCATTTTCCCAGGCATTTTTGAGGACAGCATATGGGAGATGTATTTAAAATCAGCTTCACATAAAGCAAGCTTCCTTCATTGCATAGCTCTTTCTACTCTTGAGTAAGGACATCTGGATAGTTAGTGTTCTCGCATTCAACTTCCTTTCATACCTTTTTTTTTTTTTGGTGTTCACATCTTGGCACTTATTTTCTTAATTTAAAAGAAATTTTACTTTTGTGCTCTAACCAGCTTGTGTGCTGACTTCTTTCTTAGTGGAAATTACTATTTTTGAATCTAATCAATACAAAAAATGGGGACATTCTTACAAAAAAAAAAAAAACTGAAAGACAAAAAAAGACCTGAAAACAAAAAGAAAAGAGAAAGAGAAATAATGAGAAAGAAAGAAAGAAAGAAAGAAAGAAAGAAAGAAAGAAAGAAAGAAAGAAAGAAAGAAAGAAAGAAAGAAAGAAAGAAAGAAAGAAAGAAAGAAAGAAAGAAAGAAAGAAAGAAAGAAAGAAAGAAAGAAAGAAAGAAAGAAAGAAAGAAAGAAAGAAAGAAAGAAAGAAAGAAAGAAAGAAAGAAAGAAAGAAAGAAAGAAAGAAAGAAAGAAAGAAAGAAAGAAAGAAAGAAAGAAAGAAAGAAAGAAAGAAGAAAGAAAGAAAGAAAGAAAGAAAGAAAGAAAGAAAGAAAGAAAGAAAGAAAGAAAGAAAGAAAGAAAGAAAGAGAGAAAGAGAGAAAAGAAAGAGAGAAAGAGAGGAAAGAAAGAAAGAAAGAAAGAAAGAAAGAAAGAAAGAAAGAAAGAAAGAAAGAAAGAAAGAAAGAAAGAAAGAAAAAGAAAGAAAGGAAGAAAGAAAGGAAGAAAGGAGAAAAGAAAAAGAAAGTCAACAGATTTTTTATATTAGATTGGGTTCCAATCTTATGCTCACATGTAGTGTAATTTAAATTAGGTTCAAGCAAAACCTAATGTCTAGGATCAGTTTCATTATTATACAATGAATCCTTATATTTTGTAACACTACCAAAGATCTAAGAAGAATTTAACATTCAAGACATTTAACTTTTGACCTAATAGTTTTATATTTTGCTCCTGCAATCAGCTAAGTGTCTCAGACTCTCATCTCAAATAAATATGTGCAAGCCTGAAGTTTCTCAGATATGCTTGGGAGCCTATTATGGGCTTTAACTGCAGTACTTCGTCTTAAAGTTTCTTTTACTTCAACAGAAGGTCTCAATTTTGCTTTGATACTTTTCCCACTAGTTCAAGGGAGTTTGATTGAATTCAGGTCATTATAACTTCTAAGCTGTTGCTTAAATACTGATATGCAGCTGAAAGGAAATGTTTTTACTGTTTCTTATATCCATGCCTCTAAAAATGCTAGCGCTTTAATTTTCTCATAGAGTATTGAATACTTTGGAACAAAGTACTGTGATTAGATGGTTTTTTTTTTTTCCATTTTTACATCACTCAACTGAATAGAAAGTAAGCTTCCTTGACCAAAAAAAAATATACAGAAAACTCAGACTATATTTTGCCTTCACTTCCTTTCTATGACATACATTTAGAAATCTAGGCAATATTCTAGGTTAAGATAACATTTATTAAATCATTTTTATGGAGTCTAGTTTTGCTACCTGCATAAAACTTTCAACCATTAACCTATGCCTGAATGATCAAACTTTGATAGCATAGTTTTAGATTTCAGTTCTGAATGTGAGGGCTTGGGGTTAATTTAAACAGATTTCTGAAGGGATCAAACCACACCAAAGGGGAGAACAAACTGATACCAAAGGGGACCCGCCCATCCCAGTAGTGGAAGGATGAACTGACCTGACAGTGGGCCCAAAGAAGGACCAATAAGATAACAAGCAGACTTTTACCTCAAAGGCAATCCATGCAAAAGTCAAGTTAGCCAGGTGACCCTAATGGGAGTCCAAGATCTCATACAGTGATTGCACAGGATTCAGCTTGCATAGGAAAGGAAAAGTATGAGGAAGAGAGGGTCCATCTTGGGAAAAAAAAAATATTCCATCTTCTATCATGAATACACCAGAAGATACAGGACATCCTACTCTGACCAGCCTACTTCAATATTGTTATTTCCTATTGTCACCTATATTAGTCAATAAGTAATGCTATTTCCTGTATTTTCAAATCCATTTTATTTTCCTAGACTATTTTCCATCTTCTTAGATGATAAGTTGCCATTACACTGCCCTGTGTTTGTACTTCTCTGTGGTATCTCAGAATGTCTCTGGTTTCTACACTGGGTGCACTTTGAACTGGACAGCTGAAGTTGTCAAACGTGCTTCTAGTTCCAAGACCTGGTTCTCAGGCTCACAGTTCCCAGGGTGGCAGCCAGTGTCTGTCAATATTTTCAGCAGATACTTTCTTCTGCTTAGTATTCTCCTCTTTGTGCCAGGCCACCCTTACAGCTGCACACATGAGTATTCTCCATGGGCAGCAGTTCCTTTGGGGTAGGCACTGCCTTGCCATGAAGCACCTCCTTCACTTCCTGCCTTGCTGTTCCTTTTTCCAGTCCTTCCCAGCTTTTTTTCAACATATTTTCCCAGATGTGCTCCCACCTGAGCTGTGGGCTCAGATGTGCTCTGCATTGGAGCTGTCTGGAACTGGCTGTGACCAGCTCAGGGCAGCCTTGGCCTCTCCCCACAGTGCCCTTGCAGCATCCCCAAATCTGAGACACCTGCATACATACATACATGCACACACATATGTACATGTAAACTCCGTGCCTTGGTCTATCAGATTTTGATTATTGAAACTGCTAGAGAAACTGTATTCCTACAGAACATAAGGATCAAATTCAGAGTATTTACAACAGGAAAATCAGTTTAGTACCAATATGATAAAAAAATAGAAACCCACACCCATATACCAATCGGGACAGCTTTTGTCTACTTGCTGGTTAGTTCTGGCAAGCTATTCTGATCAGGGTTTTCTTACCACATCATGCAATGTAAAAACCCCAAATCTTGGAACAATTATTTTTAATTTATGCTATGTATTTTACATTTTTTTCCTGAGTTTCTTAGCCAACTACCAGCAAAATGTACTTGTATTACATTTTTTAAAAGCAGTTTTGTTTTACAATGGAATTCAGAAATAAAATCTAGACCTGAAAACTGTTTGCCATGTATGACTATGTCTGCAAGAGGCTGTTAGCTTGCTAAATTATGAATGACACTGAAGATACAACATGCCCTATTGATATACTATGAATTTAAACTATAACTGTTCATTAATCAAAGACTTTGCATTATATTGCTCACTTCATGGTGTATGAAATTCGATTTTTAATATTCTACTGATAATTTCATACTTTCAAACTGTGTTCCTCTGACTTTGTGACCCCATTTTAGAGTACAGATTTCATAGCCAGTTTTTTAAGAAAAGATCTTTTTTTAAAAGTGACATCACAGAACAAAAGGTTTCATGTTATGCTAACTACTTAACGTTCCATGTAGTTCAACCAAATTAGGTATAAAGGAAGATGTTCTTTTCAGATGATGTTATCATTTGTTGCGGAAAGTCAAGAGATATTAAACAGTTCAATTTTTTCCTGTCTTCCATTTTTACCTTCCCATTCCTGTTTCTTGTAAAAAGCTAAATGTAGTTGTGAATAGTGTTCTGCTTAAGCAAACTGTCCTTTCTAACTCTAATCTATCTGTTGGCAAAAGAAAAAAAAATCAGTCTGCTGACAATGATTTACTATGCAAAATGTGTGAGAAATCAGTTAATAAGCTGAACCATTTGTCATTTTCTCAAGCATACATGCTTTCCAAGTTGTTTTTAAAAGTATTTTTCACTATTTTTGTTGAACAAAAGAAGATTTATATTTAAATCCTATGAAGTATTAAAAATCTTAATGAATAGATATAGCCTGCACAGAACAGTCATTCCTGATTTCATAAAAAGAAGAAATTGACTGTCAATGGACTCTAATTAACAATGTAGACACTTCATATGTATTTAGAAATAATCATTTGTTCCCTGTCATAGTGTGGTATAACTATGCTGTGCAGGCCAATCGACATTCTGTTGCTGCAGTCAAGGAATAGGATAAGGTGAAAGAAAAGGAAGAATTGCAAGTCAAAGCCAGGCAAAAGTCCTCTGTTTTGATCTGCTATTAAATGCCTCAGACTTAAAATATGATCTTTATTTCAAACAGTTATGAGCAAGGTCTGTCTAAGCAGCTAATTCCATACATGCTCTGAATATCCTGTTGTCTAGACTATTCTTGAAAATGATTTAAATTTCTCTGTTTTATTTTGCTGTAAAATGTCTAGTTTCTTGAGACAGTTACAGTATCTCTACCATGATAACCATCACTACCAGCTGAACACAATAAGGCCACACCTCTCCACTGCTTACAGTGCGCTTACCTGTCCTCTAATTATTTTGATATCTCAGATACAGGGATGAGAAGAGAAGAAAAAGTGTATTGTCTTCCATTACTTTCTCACATTTAAATGCATGTCTGTGTAGGTGGCCCAGTGTGATGTGATGGTTTTCATTAAACTGAGACATGTTTCCTCCAAAGTGAAATTAGGGAGCACCAAGAACAAGACAACCTTTACTGTTGTACTATTATTTCAAATATAGGCTTCAGTTGGCCAAGGGATAATATGAAAAGAGTCAACAACTTTTACACAGCCAAAGGAGTAGGCGTGTAATGCATTCATATCAACAGCACAGCTAAATCTTCTAAAAATTCTCCCATTCTCACATAGTAATAAGGATAATCTATAAAAAAAGGAACACAGGCAGTATTACTCTTTACCAAAATCTAGTAATCTGATCATACACAAAAATAAAGGAATGAGAAAACAATTGTAACATATTTCACTACAGTTTATAGACTACAGTGAAGCAGATGAACAAGGAAACATTCTGAGTAAATATCACAACAGGCTGCCAGGAAAAACACTTCAGAAAGCAGAATATTACTTTTGAAATCGCACAGATTTCTATGTTGACATCACTGCCAATTTCAACCATTCAAACCTCAGATAACCGTAGGACTGGCTTAAAAATAGAAACACACCCCCAAAAAAGTAATTTGTGTTTCTTTTTACTAGCCCTTTAATTTCTGATATTATAGAGATTTAATGTTTAATTTTTCCAAGGCTTTATAAACAAGCATTTAAACTTTATCTTCTAAACTCACTCCTCCCCTAACCCTTGTGGGATGGGGAAAAGTATCTGAAAAATGAAAGCTAAACAATTAAAACAATAATATAAAAACAATAAAAGTAATGTAACAAAAAGTGAGACAGAAATATTGATGCACAATACAATTTTTCACTTCCCACTGACCCAGTCCATACACAAGCAGTGATCAGCCTCTGTGTTTCCACACTGAACATGATATTCTGGGGTCTGGAATACTCCTTTGGCTTGTTTGGGGAATCTGTCCTGGTCATGGTTCCTCCCAGCTTCTTGTGCATCTCCTTACTGACCGAGAATGGGCATCTGAAAAGAGTAAACACTACTGAGCAACAACGCAAACGTACAGCAATGATTTGACTCAATAATCTTAAAGGTCTTTTCCAATGTAAATAATTCTATGATCAGTGTACTATCAACATTTCCATAGTAAATTCAAAAGACAGCACTGTACCTGCGGCTAGAAAGAAAATTAATTTTATCCAGCAAAAGCCTGCTATCTCTTAATTCCTGCCACAGTGGGTTTATGAAAAGATTAAATATGTTATTTTATATACATATACATATACATATACATATACATATACATATACGTGTGTGTGTGTTTTGTATATATATTTTTTTTATATATATATATGAGGGCTGGGAATACAGCCAATTAACAGGCAACTTTTAAGACCCATTGATGAAATCATACAAAAATGCATTCTTAAAATAGTTCACACTCAATTTTTGGCACAAGATAGACTCAAGGCTGTTGCAAGGCTGGGCAATTGTGAAAGCAGAAGTCAGAAGTGATGGCAACTTTACTAAAGTGATGGAGGAGTAGATAGGCAAACTGGAAGCAAGGAATCTAGATTAGACCAACAATCTTCATATCATGGTCTTGCATGATTTGGTACGCTGCAGCTGATGTCAGGGGGACCTGCGAAATCACTGCTCTCAGCAGACACTGAGCAGCCTGTAACTCCAGCCTTACTGCAACCAGCCTTGCTTCACCCAATTTGATGATTCTTTTAAGACTGAATACAACAAAAATAATCTGTGGCAAATCAGATATACTCTCCTGCCTAACTGTCCTCCTTCCTCCTCCTCCATCTTAAGTTTATTTAGACCCTTTCTACACAGCAAGTTATAATGATATAACAACAATGTAATTCTTCCATACAAATTTTCAGGCATCAGCTAAAGCACAATAACTCGGCTTTATGGCAGTGTGACAAGAGTATAGCCACAGAATACTGGAGAAAAATATAAGCCTTTAGGCAGTAAGATCTCTTGAACAAAGACAATTTCTCACACTGAGAATGTACAGAATCTTGGAAAAACTAACTTTTGAATATACATCACTGTTTCTAGATGCTATTGTAAAAGCAATAATATCAATACCATCAATCAAAAACATATACAGGAAAAAGAGGCCACTTAGTCATTGCTTTGTTTTTCATTCCATTTTAGTTGAAGTCAGTTGTTTTGGGGGTGCCTTTTTTTTTCCAACAATCAAAATTTCAAAGATGAAAACTTCGAGAAAGTATTTACCTATCGGTGTTGTCACTAAAACTGTTAAAAGTTCTGTTAACGGATGACAGAAATGAAGGTAATTATCACAATCAATATTGTATATCATGTTGATCCACAGTGTCTAATACCTGTGTATAACTTGTAATTACATTCAGCTCTATCACTTGGAAAGCCACTTACATGTGAATAGATACAAACTCCCTTTGATTGCTTTCTTCCAAACTACAGAAGATATTAAAGAATGAGACTTCTTGTCATATCTCAATGTACATAAAAGCAATGAGAATGTTGATTCATTGACTATATATTTTAACACTTCTTCATAGAAACATTGCAATACAGTAAAATAAAATTTCATCATAAATAAAAATAACTGAACAACAAAGTCAAATTTATGAACAACATGATAGAAGAGCAAGATCTGCTCTCCTAGGTTGTGTGCCTAAGACCCTCACCATCTTAGGACAAAGATTCTAATTTATCCCATTTCTGTTTTAGTTTACATGGTCTTTCATCTCTCTGTCCTTCTTCCCATTATTTTTCTGTGTTGTCTTGTCCTTCTGTTTACTTCACATGCACACAGACTTCTCCTTTCTCCTAAAGTTAGAAAATTTTTATTTTGTTGTCATTTATCAAGCTGGTCATGTCTTAGTGTTTTGAAAGGGCAAAGGAAGAAAAGAACTTCATAAATGAGATAATTAGTACTATATCAAAGCTATGAGAATTACAACAATGGAGAGATTCCTATTAGCTTAACAGTCAAATACCAGTGCAGAAGCTCTTGCCTGTGAAAAGGCTGATGTGGCAACTGCATAATGGATAGATTAATGTCACACAGCTGTTATTACAGTCACAAGTCACAGTACGTCATAGAAGTTACAAACTCCATTATGTCTGAATGAGTTTTAAATCGGTCCATGTCCATGAACATTAATCAATTCTTTCATAATCACAGCAATCCAAGAAGCATTCCTTAAAAATCTCAGTACTAATAATCATACTCTCTCTTCAGCCATAAGAAAAAAGTTTAATTTCACTCTTTTTTATTTTTTTGGAGATTTTTTTCCTGATAATGACAAATTAAAAAGTATTATATGCAACAATGTTAGTATAAGCATTATGTTAAAATCTAAGACATTGGGATCCCATAGTTTCAGATATTTTAGACTTAAAACCTTCTTAGATATCAAAGTCTGGCTACTCCCCAATCACAGAGTCATACAAAGGGCTGCAGGAAGAGACTGTGAACTTATAAAATCTGCCCAAAGGCAAAATAGATTTCAACTTTGTTATTGTTGTCAGAAATTTTTATAATATGATTTTAATATCTCCAGTGATGGAGATTTCATGATCTCCAGTGCTTTATTATTCTTACATTCCTGAAGACCTGCCTTACTACAAAATAAGGAATTTTATCTTTTGGGGAACAACCTCTTGCCTTTTTGCTGGTATAGGAAATTACCAAACCCCAATCTGAATACATTTCAGTTGTTCAAGATAAAATTGACATCACTGAAATGTGGAAATTCAGAATTTTTTTGTGGCAGGGCTAGAATGAGAGGAGCAGCCACTAGTGGAGTCCACAACATCCTTAGCAACATGTGTTTGGAGAAAACTGTATTTTAATCCCCCAAAGAGATTGTTAGATTCAATCTTACTTCCTCACATCTGAAACTTCCTCCCTTCTCCTCCCCTCTCTCTTTCCCTTTCCCTTTCCCTTTCCCTTTTCCCTTTCCCTTTCCCTTTCCCTTTCCCTTTCCCTTTCCCTTTCCCTTTCCCTTTCCCTTTCCCTTTCCCTTTCCCTTTCCCTTTCTTGTGTCTTTCTACACTTCACAAAAACAACTAGAGAAGGCAGTCTGTTACAAAACATGCATCTAGCAGAGTTCAGTTCCACTTGTAGCTTGTTACTCAAATTGGTTTCCTATCTATTGCAGGGAGCTGCTGGACTCTTGGATTCTCTCATACCACAAGACAATTCAAGAAGCAATTCACACTGTTATTTCCAGAACTAGCTGACCCTTTCACCCTGCACAATGTGACTTTTAGTCTAAGGGAATTACAAAGCTCATCCCCAGGATATTGGTATGTGAACTATTAGTTCTGAAGAGTTCTTTTTAGCTTTTAGATATGCACACTGTTTTTGCAAATGTAGTGACTGAGGTGACTGTGGGTTGCATGGTCTTTTCATCTTGCAAAGATAAACCATTCCTGGGTGATTTATGGAAAATATGTCATGGAACCAGATAAACTATCAAAACAGAAATTCAGTGAGTCTAAAAATTCCAATATCCCCTCTCTGCAAACGGCCACTACCATATGCTTTAGGGGAAAGTCTAAGAAAAATTGAAGAAAAATAAATAATCTTTTCTCAGAATTAATGCCTTTTCTAACTCCTACTCTTGGATGACTGTTTATGCTCAGAATCACTGAAACTCTGTCTTTGTCAGAATAATAATAAAAAGAAAAGAATAACCTATGGTTAATTTTGTGGATGGTCCCATGGCTCATGTAAATGTCTTATTCACTTAACATCAGCTACATTCTCAACCCCCCTAACAGGCTCTGCCATTCTTCCTGAAGAAAGGAATTTCAGAGATTAATTATATGTTGTAAATTATATCCCTTTTCAATTCAACTGAATGCTGCTTTTCCCCACCCCCACAACCTTTCCTCCCTTTCACTGTTTTGTACTTCTCTATCATATCTCTCTCAATGCATTTTCCTTATCCCCATCATACATTCCTCTCTTAGTTTTTGTTTTTTATGGAAAACTGCAAGTAGAAACACTCTAAGGACTGCTTTTCACTAGTTCTGGAGGAATGGATGCAAAATACATTCTTGAGCAATGCAATCCTTTTGGTACAGAGAAATGAAATGTGAGCAATTCATATCTGTATGGACTCTGTGAGACTGAAATGGCTACCAGCAAAGAACGAATGGAGACACAGGTGCTTCTAAGTGGTAGGGAGGAAACACTCCCCGGGACCTCACACCAACTCCCCAGAAGTTTCTCATGAGAACTCTTCAAGCTTCTCACAGAAGTCTGGATATGCACCTGGGAACAGTCAGGATGTTTTCATCAAAACACTGGACTTGTGAGATATGGACTATAACCAATTAGAATTGTAGCTTAATGGTGTGAGAATTACTTTAGCCAATTAGCATGTAGCTTTCACCCTATATAAACCATTTGCAGTGTACTAAAAGATGGCATTCACTTGATTACATTGGTCTGTGTGTAGTGTCCTTGTTCCTCTGTGAAATATTGTTTACTTTACAATCTTATAAAGTTTAGTATAACGAAAATTAAAGCACATCCAGGCTGTGAAAATATTGACATGGGGTTCATTCCAATAATTCAAGCAGCCATGACAAAAGCCCTAAAATCAAATTTTGTGAATGAATAAGTTCATAAATTAGGAGAATTCTTTTCCAAACAATGCACAATGAAGTGATCACAGACACATCTGGCAGAATACCTAATGAGTATTGTGTTCCTCTCTACTAAGTACCAAACTAATTTTTGCTGTCCAGTGATGCATTTGGATGGTCAGTGGGTGTCATCTGAAATGTATCTTATTAAGGTGATTTTGGAATCAAGATGAAATTTGTACTATACAGTCATAGCTAGTACCTTTTAGCAAGATCTAAGTCTACTAACATTTACATATGTTAGGCTTGCAAAACCATTGAGTAAAATCCTGGTTCCATTTTTGCGAGGACAGTATAAAAATCATTGTAAATCAGACTTTGGGTTTTTTAGATGACAGTGATATAGATTATGTGCATTTTCTTCTTTGTAATTCTTATGTGCTTAAGCCCTTATGTTTTGTCTTCTTAAAACTTGTTTAGTAGTAATGATCTGAATACTAAATGAATGTTAACACATCAACCACTTCCCCTACACATACCCTTTCTCTCAGTCCAATAGAGATTAAAGGAATCAAAGTATGTTTTATTGTATGTTTTCCTCTTTAAACTCCCCTTGAACTAGATAATGTCACCCCATGTAAAAAGAGATGAGGTAAATGAACATAAAGGGCAGAATCTGGATTTAAATGTAAGGAGAAAAACCGATAAATGTCTTTCATGTCAAACATGAAAAACAGTAATTACCTTGAAGTTCTGAGGCTGTTTATAGAAGCATCACTCAGAAATAGTTGAACAACCTGAAAGATATGAAGATTTTTCTCTTGCCATACCTGTCTTTCTCAAGTTTACATAGCACAAAAGTAAGGTTTAGACAATTACATGCCTACAAATTTAAGTCTTCTTTGGTATAAATATATTTGCTGTCATCACAGAGAACATTTAATGTATGCTCTTAGTTCTGTATTGCTAAATCACTTTTAATGTTCACCGGAAAAAAAAGTAAGGATTCAGGTTAGCTTTGATTTTAACCAATATTCTGAATATTGATTCTATTGTTAAAGGTTATTTGGTTAAGTGGCAATAGGTATTCCAAGATACTTTTATGTATGGAGCCTCATTCTATTAATGTCCTATTCTTCAGTGTATGTTCTTCATCTGAGCAGTACCTACAGTTAGAGTACAACATTGAAAACATCAGATATTATTCTATCCAAAACTTCACTGGCTGATAAACCAGCAGCAATGTGAAAGCATAAAACACATTACAGTGATTATTATAGCCTATTGCTGGTCTGTTTTTATAATTTTCTCCTTTACATTGTAGATTTAAACTAATATTTGTTCCACAGTCATGTCCCACGGAGCAGAATGGAAAAAACAGAATTTTACCAAGAAAGAGAACACATTCACATACTGCATAGGAAAAAATGAAATAACACTCTTATGGCTTTATGAGGTGTAAGCTGTGCCCAGTGCAGCTAGACAATGCATACAGATCTAAAGCTTTAAAAAGCTCCATCTTGCAGAAATGTATTTTATGTGAGTTTAGAGATACTCAGTAGAACTGACCCTCCAAGAAACACAATTTCCTTTATGATATTTAACTCTCAGAATTTTATACATAGGATGGTTTAAGAGAACTGAAACCTCTAGATAAGCACATAAAATCACAGCTGGAAAAGTCTAGAAGCAAAAACATGAGTAAAGAAAGAAAAAGTTCCTAACATGCTTTGTGTTCTTGAATGTTAACTTTTCTGCCCGTATTGCTGTAACAGGAATTATTGAAACTTAAGATCTGTTCAATAGACACTGTTTTCTATAATTTAAAATCACTGAAAAAATCAGATTGGAAGGTATTCTTAGAGACCATCTGATCCAAGACCCTGCTGAAACCGGGACTAAGTTCAATGTTTGATCTGATTGCTCAGGATTTTACCAAGTCTTGTATTTTCTTTGTGCACTTCTGAGAGGTTTGTGTCTTCATCTTCTTTATAACAACCTGTAGGCGTGCCAGTGTTTGTGTGGATTTCCTAAGGTCTTAGGTAACTGACAAATGCAACCTTAACAAGCAAAGACCTACCTGTAGAATGTGGAATACCTTGTAACCAGTAGGATGTTTCCATGTATGTTAGGTGAACTAACTAACCAATAGTGTGTTGACATGTTATATACAAGAGTAGATAAAAGTGGAGCTGTAACCAAAAATAAAGTCCTTTGTCTTCAATGAGCCTTCTGATCACACTGCAGCCTAAGTTGTCTCTTCCTCCTCTGACCGCCGCAAATCAAACTTATCCCGATAACAACCCATGAGGTAGTTGAATGCAGCAGCCAGACTTCACTGACACTTCTTTCTCAGACTGAAAAAAAAAAAATCTATGCATTTTCTCAGATTCTTCTCAGAAGGTATATTTGCCTTAGTAAATGCACTCTGTAACTACCTAAGTTTGTAGTGCACTGGGTGTAAGTCCTTTTTCCCAGGTAACAAATTATAGAATTAAAGCAAATGGCCTGAAGTTGCACCAAGGAAGGTTTAAATTTGATGTTAGGACAAATTTCACGACTAAAGGGTTCTCAGACATTTAACTAGGCTGCCCTGGGTAATGGTTGGGTCACCATCACTGAGGTGTTTTCAGAGGTGTATATCTGGCTTTGAGGCACATGGTTAAGTGGTAGATTAGCAGTGCTGATTAATGTTTGAACTCAATGATCTTAAAAGTCTTTCCTAAAATAAATGGTTCTATTCTCCAGCCCTCTTGGTAGGTGTCCACTGGATTGTCTTGTTTGTGAATGCCTTTCTTGTACTGGGAAGCCTAAATTTTGGCATACCACTCAAAATGTGGTTTCAGATGGCAAATAGATGGGGATAATCACTTGTTGTCCATGTTTTTACTACTCCTACTGACTATGCAGTAAGCCTTCATAACCTTAAGAGCACACTGCTGAATCAGGATCAACTTGCTGGCCACCAGGACTTCCAACGCCTTTCCCTCAAAGCTGCTTTCAAAGCAGTTAGGCCTGTTCTCTTGCAAAGGTGTATTCCACTCCCATTATAGTTAAATTTCATGAGGTCTCTGTTAGTCCATTTTTCCCAGCAGACTGAAATCCCTTTGGATTGTTGCCTTTCCCTTCAGCATATCAAGTACTGCTTCCTGTTTGGTGTCATGTATAAAATTGCTGAAGGTGCTCTTCATTTAGTCATCCTACGTGCTAGTGAAAGACATTAAGTAGCATCAACTCATTGTTTTCCCATGAAGAACACCTCTAGTAACATGAGACAGCCTCTTCAGAAGCCTTGTCTTACTCCATTATCCCATTGGGGTCCTATTGTCTTGTTAACTGCATACATCCGAAACATTTTTGCGTTGCTTCAGTCCAGAGTTCTGTCTTCATCCATGCTGGCCTTCTGCCATGCTTGCTTGCCTTCCTGCACAGAAAGATGGAAAATTCTCCTGCCCTGAAGAGATAATTCTTGAGAATCAACCAATTCTGCTAGGCGCTTTTGTTCTTCAGAGCTGTCTCCCAGGAGAATCTGCAAGTACTTCTATAAAAAGACTAGGTCAGGTTTTCTGAAGACAAAGACTGCAGTCCTACTATTCATTTTCACACAATCAAAGACTATTTGAGTTTTGCAGGGTTGTCTTGACATTGTCAAGTCTAATCTCTCCTGCTGAAGCACAGTCAGCTAGGGAAGGTTGCCTAAGACTGTCCAGTCCTTACACCTGTCTCTCGGGGTTTTAACATCTAACATCATAAACATAATGGAGGTTTCCATCAGTCTTCAAAACCCTGATTATTTCTTTCTTGTTTATGAAGAACAGGTCCTGCAGAGCTTGTACCCTAGCTGACTTGTCAGATTCCTGTGTCCTTGCTTGTGCCCTGCATGTCAAGTAGATATTAAGATGAAATTTCTCATGAGTACCATGGCCTTTGACCATGAAGCTTCTTCCTCTATAATCTGTGAAGTCTTCATGTGTTTCCTCCTCTTTTTGATGTCCTATGTAGGGATCACTCAGAGCTTCCCTCTTGGTTTCCATTCTTTGACCTGTCAGATTCTGACAATCTTGTCAATCCTCCCAGAGCAAAACTCTACATAGTCAAGTGTTTCTCCAAAATCACTATCCTGTCTTCCTGACCTGTCTTTCCCAAAAAGCTGATACCTACCAGTGTGCTCCTACATCTCTGTGATCTCATTGAAATTATATATTTCTGCGTGCAAAAGGCTTCTAATTTTAATTCTTTGTTTCCAAAGACACATGTGTTCCTGAACAGGTACTTAAGACAAGCACCCAGATACACAGATTTTGGGGGGAAATGTGATAGCCTTCCATAGCAGGCTGTCCCACGAGAATTTCTGAGGTTCTTCCACCCCATTCTTCCACCTTCCCATGTAGTTTATGTACTCTCTCTTTCTGAATCTCCATTTAAGGCCAGCCTCCACAATCTTGAGAATCTATAGCCAATCATTTAAAAATAACCTCAAACCATCTGTCTTACATGTAATAAGGACTTTTTTTTTACTTGCAAGGTTTCTGCAAAGATCCTTTTTGTGTCCTTCCTGTCTTCCTGGATGTTACACCATACACTCACCTTCTCCCACAGTTCTTTCACTTGACAGCCCTGTGTCTCTGCTAGGGTGTACATACACAGTGGCCAGCACTGAGGTAGGAGAAACCACAGGTATTTCTGGCTACCTAATACCTGGACAACCTTGTCCTTCTTTAGGAGTGATGTCTTGTTCAAAGCCATGTCATTATGGGGTTGATGGATGGCAAAGGGATATCACTGCATGTTCTGTTGGGAGCCACCCTCCCTGATACAACCTTGCCATTTTTGGGGGTTTTCTTTCATTTAAGACCCTTGGGATAACATGTATACATAGAAAGACCAACAGGCATGAAATCTCAGAATTTCATTCTTTGGAAATCTTCTTGACTACAAAGTTTAATTCCTGCTTTTTAAACATATTCTAGGCATATGAAGCTTTTTTCTCAATACAGTAAAGCTGTTTGGTAAAATGCCTCTCCTTTTGCTGAGTATACTCACTCATAATTGTACCACAGAATAGTGTTGAGGATTCAGAAGAAGAGCATGAAATTTCAGTGTTGAGTCACTATTGTACTGAGAAGTCCTTGAGTTCTTTTTTTTTTTTATGAATAATTTGATTCTTGATAACTAAGATGTGGCCCTAACAGAGTGTGGCATCACTGTCACCTTGAAATGTACTTTAACTGAGGGACTTTGATGGGTTCTTAAACATTAAATAATGTTTGACAGTAGGTGGTATCTGCTGAGAAGTAACCTATTGAACCATTTGAACATAGTCCTATGCATTCCTCAATTCCTTATTATCTCAAAGAGGTGTGATGCATTCTCTTGCTATAAAAGTGTTTCCAATGGAAGTGGAAATACCAAAATATCTTACAAGCCAGATTTAGAAAGTGTTGTTATTAAAAATGATGGACTTTTTTTTTGTCAAAATATTTGGGTTTACCTGTTTTGAGATTTTAAAGGACAATGCTCCCCTACCCTTTCTTTTCTAACAGTTTCAATGAAATGTTTAGAAATGGCAGCCATATGAAAAACAATTTTCAGCAACAAAGAGCATTGTTTAATGCTGTCAAAAATTGGCACTTACTATAAAGGTAAGTTACTACAAAATTAATGCAACAGCTATTCATTGTTCTTGACTATGAGGTAATTTGGATTGGATGACTTGATACTCATCACAATCTTCTGTGAATATAAATTAGGCTGAGAATTATTAAACAGCAGTTTTAAAATAAACAAAAGACAAGACATGATAAAACTATGGAAGTCTTTTTCATAGGATATTGTAAATGTCAAAACATAGATTTAGGAAGGATTAGAAATATTCATGGATGAAAATTTCATCAAATGCAGTTAAACACAAAGGTATGGTCTATACCTCAGAAAATACTAAAACTGCAGATTTCTCAAATGGTTTATTTGGGGAAGTATTACTAGGGGATTATTCTGAATGTATTCATTACATTTTTTTTAAGATTGAGCACTGGACTATATAAATCTTTAGCATGTTCTAATATGGTCATATTTATATAAATTGTGTGTCAACACAAACACTCTTTGGTGTATACAGACTGCAAAGTCATACTCATTTATCATTTCATAAACATTCCTTTACTCCAGTTCAAAGTGTATAACTTTCCTAGTACAGAAAGGACCTCTGACTGACACAGTTTAAAACCCCTTTTGAAAGCATTTGAACTTAAAAAAGCCTAATTTCACATATACCTTGTCTTAGGTCACTAATAGTACTTTGTGACAAATATGGCTCTGAACTACTACTCATGATGTATGTGAATGTGATGTAACATAGACATGTACTCAGTTTGAGTCCTTATATTTAAACTAATCTCACTTCATTGCTAGCACACAAGGTTTACATTGCACGACCCTATGATTTAATTCCTGGCATTGCATTTATACAGATACATTCCATGCCATATGCTAAATCTTTTTTTAATCCCCTAACAAATTATTATTTCAGCTAGGATGCACAGTAATGAAATTATTGTATTAATGTTCATCCTTGAACCTAAATCCACTTGTTTCCCAATGTGCTGGTTTAAAGGTAAACCGGCAGGAGAAATGAACCCAACACAAAAGAGATTATAAGTCAGAGTTACAATTTAATAAAAATATTACAATAAATACAACAACACAAAGAGAAATTGCTTTTAACCCACAAAACCCAGTAGTATAACCCAGTGCCCTGGGGCACAAATGCAAAGGGGTTTGTTAGCCCCTGTGCTAAACCCCACGTGGTTCCGCTGACTCCAAAGCAAAAGGAGGTAAAAAACCTGTTGGTGCAGATGACAGTTGCATTCTGGTGGAGTGGTTTTTGCAGTCTGATTGAGAGTGGTGGTCTTCTCCTGTCGAGGTTCTGATCCCCCTCTGGATCCAACAAGTGGTTCCCCAAGTCCCAAAACCCCCAAGATTATATTCCCTCAGGTCCAGCTGGGACTGCCCAGTACCTCCCCCCGTGCAGGGAATTACACAATGAATAATCTCACTCTGTGAGTCATAGGGTGTTTGGAATCATTAAGGGCCCATTAGCAGACTTGACACCTCAGGCTGGGTGTGGACGTGCTAATGACTTGCTGGAAGGGAGTTATCACAGCTCTTATCTCACAGGTGTCTTTCACACCCAGCTTACATCTTGAGGGGTTGGGTGTGCCCTAGGCAGCTGCTGCAAATGGTCCATTACTAACAGTTCTTGGGAAATTAATAGAGGGTATAGAATACATAGCTTTGGTCATACCCACACAGTGATAAGCTGGTCCCATCTGCTGAACAAGAACACCCAAGAAACCAAAAAGTATTTTCTCTCTGCTTCAAACACCTACCAGTATAAACTGAGTTGTGTAGTTTTTAGGGCTGGATGAAAAACTGCACTGATACCCCTAGAAAGTGAATATTAAAGTTGCATACTTGGTGGCTCATACTTGACAAATTCTAATTCATGGAAAATGAGATAATGTATGGGGTAGTAAGAATCCCCAAACCCTCAGACTCTTGACACAGGCAAATAAGAAGCCAGACAAGAGTCTGAATTCTTCATACCTACAACCAGGCATGCACACACAATTTCATAGTACTCTGACATACTACATTAAAACTCTGTCCTAAAATAATAAATCCTGTAGAAACCTATTTTTTCCCAGCATCATTGCTTTTGGCAAGGCCTATGTGACCTAGAAAGGTAAACCTGTAGCAGTTTGTAAAACTTTCTGATGCTGCTTCTCTGATACCTCTCATCAAATTTCTTCACTCTGTAAAAGATTCAGTGATACAATGACTGCTGCAAGGTCTCCTCCTAGTAATAATATCAAGAGGTATAACATTGCAAAATGTGCAGTTTCATAACTTTGCAAATATTGTATTATGTATTGTAAAGCTATGGCTTTGCCCTATTGAAGACAGTGAAAATTTTGCATCTGACTTCTATAGGGTGACAATCCTAACCTTACTGGAATAAGTCTTTGTAAGACTTCAAATTGTTTTTTAATACAGTTATTCATAGACATTGTGACTGCAGTGAGGAATTTCAAATCACAAACTAGAAAGTGAGGAAAAATTTAAAAGAAGCATTTCTGTTTCTTCATCTTATCTACTTTTAGCAAAATCACATTTAGTGTGTTTTCTTTAGAAGACTTAAGCAGTTTGAATATATAATGTCTTTTATGACCTTACCAATTATTAACAGTGATCTGAAACTGAATTACTTTGTTTTAAATATCATGTTCAAAATTTACACTTAAATAATACAAAAATGTTTCTTATATAATCAACTTCCATAAGTGTGAAGAACTCATGTTCTTTCAGAAGTAAGTAGATTCTGTGATTATGTAAATTAGTCAGCTGAATGTATTTATTTATATCTTCTAAGTTGCCTTTCAACTTATTTCTAGCAAATTTTCAGCATTTAAAATGAAAACTTGGAATTTATGACGAGTTTAAAAAAAATCCAGCAAATATACTTTTCTGATACATATTCTCTAGGTTGAAGCCAAATTACCACTCAGAATAATTTATAAATGATCTTCATCTCTCAACAAGATCATTACATTAAATACTGTTTTCTGTACATGGGTTGAGTAGGAAGGAGTGGGAAGGAAATTTGGGTAGACAGCAATCCCATTTGTTAGTAAAACCAAAAATTTTAATATGAGGATCTGAGAACAGTCACTGAATTGTTAATTTCTAATTTGTCACAGTGTTATTGTACTGCTTTCTGTTTTCATTAGCACTATTTCCTGTTTTCTAAATTCGCATTTTACAATAATTTCCTTCTTTGTCATATGCTTGAATGAGGCTATTATCAAAGATAGAAAGATATCTGACACAACAATAAGGAAAACTTATTAATGAGCATTTTGTTTTTTGGAAATTGTACCTGATTTATTTTCCATATTGAAATGAACAGTTCTAATCTTAATTTTAAATATGACAATAAATGGAAACCTAATTTTCTTATTTTCAATATTTATGCCAAACAATGAATACAGCTGACAATACACAACATTCCATACAATTTGTGCATGGATTAAGCAAATATATATCTCTCCTGAAATCTATAATAGCAAGTACCTTCCATGTGCTCACGCACACACCTATTGTAGAAAATTTGAACACTCATTACTGTAAGCTTACAGTAAGTACCTGTCATGCATTTGAAAGTGTTATGTCTATTAGAAATTTTACTAAAGACAACAGTCTCATCTTCAGAAAAAACCATTCTAGTTCTCTTTATTATCCACATCTATCTAATCACTGATGAAAGTTGAAGCCTGTACAGGGCTTTTTTTCACTTCCATCAAATTTCCTAGATACCAAGCTTGAAATTACATTATTTTTAAATCAAAACTAGTCCAAATGTAAATACTTTCTGAAGATAACAGAAGTCTGTCTCATGTCAAAGCAACTGCTGATTTACTTTTGTTTTTTGTTCAGATATACTATTCCCCTATATACAACTAGCAAAATTCCTTGGATTAAAAACAGCTGTTACTCTAAGAAAAGAGAGTACCTTTTTGTTTCTCTGTCTCTTGCCTATACTATATTGGAGATCTACAATTTCCTTTTTAGAATGAGATTAGCAGAGAATGTGGCTGTAGTAGGTAGTAGCAGGTCTGATATATTTGGTTGTAGTTAAGTACTCTTTTTAGAGACATTTGCCTGATATTTTCTGATAAAAGAGTCTCAAAAGCCATGAGGGGTTCACAGAAGGAAGTAGTGAAATACTAGCTATTCAGGATTTTGAGATTATTAACAATCCATTTTTTTTAGAATGACCTTGGAAAAGACAGGAAGGCATGGGGCAATAAACAGCAGGGGCACAACAAGCTCAGGCATGCTGGATACATTCAAATCCCTGGAACAAGATGGATTTCATAGCCCAAAAGAGCTAGCTACTGTGAGTTTTTAATTCAACTGTCATCTTCAAAGAACTATAGTGATGAAGGCTGCTAGTAAATACTAGAAAAAAAGACTAATGTTATGACAATTTTGCCTCAGAAAAGGCAAAGAAACCCATGTGGGTCCAAGGAACAAACTTAGGAGCATCAGCTTAGACCTGGAAAAGGTCACAAAACATTAATATTAGAGTTTCAAACAAATTAAGGATAAGTGTATCTGGAGTAGACAGCACAGATTTATTAAGGGCTTGACAAACACAAAAACTTTTTGCTATGAAACAAATTATTAGGTTGATGAGGAGACAGTGGTAGACACATTCTACCTTGTTATTAGTAAAGCTTTACCAGTATTTCCATTTGGAAAGTAAGAAAACATAAACTTTTAGAAAAATTAATTACTGGATGAATTGAAAATTGGCTTGACTGCCAGGCACAAGTAGTAGTGAATATTGGCTTGATTTTGACTGGAAGTCTCTAGCAATCAGAGAGTTCCAGTGGCTAATTTTCTCCCCCGTATGTATTCAACATCTTCAGCCACTTGGGTAATGGCATAGAGTGCACCCACAAGCAAATTTGTAGATGAATATAACCTGAGGGGAGTTGTTGGCACCAAGTTTCAGTCCAGAGGGAATTCAAAAAAATTTGAGGACTGTGGCAAATAAAACACTTCTGATTTGTGTTAAGATAAATTTCAAAGTAGATTTCAGACCCAGTTTCAGGATCAACTGGGAGCTGATCGTTCTCACAGTCATGATCCTCCAGATTAGGGCACCGAGATCCCTTTTGTTCATCATCCATGTTGAAGACAGATGTAAAGAAAACTTTAAACACCTCTGCCTTGTCTCTGTCCCTGTTTGTGAGGTGACCATCTTCATCCTGTAATGGGCCAATGTTATTTCTATACAGCCTATTGCATTAATATTTGAAAAAAAAAAACCCTCTTTTCACTGCCCCTCACATGTCTGGCCAATTTCAACTCCATTTGAGCTTTGGCCACAGGAATTTTCTCCCTGCAGTGGCAAGCAGTACCTCTTAAGTCTTCCCATGTCATTTCACCTTTCTTCCACTAGGCATACACCTGCCTTTGGTCTTATTTCCAAGAGAAGTTTCCTGCTCAGTGAAGCCAGTCTTCTGCCTCACCTGCTTGACTTCCAACATTTGGGAATCGTCTAATTCTGTGCCCTTATAGGTGATGTTTGAAAAGTGACCAGCACTGATGGACTCCAGCAGGTGCAAAAACATTTTCCAAAGGGAGTTGCTAAAACTTATTTTTTTGCAAATTGTAGCAAATTTTATAGGTTAGTTAAGATCTGAGATAAAGATCACAAAAGATATTGATAATATGAGAAACCCAGTTTCATTAAAAAAGAAGGAAAAAACCCAAACCAACCAAGCAAACAAAACAAACTCAAACCCCAATGTGTGAACTCTCATGTTATAAAAAAACCAACCAAAAAACAACAAAACAAACCAAAACAAAACCAAAAACCAACTAAAGAAAAAACAAAACTAAAAATACCTTAGACATATTCTCATATTGTAGATAGTTTTCTGGTGTTTAGGAGCCTTGCCCATGTTCTGTGAAATCCAAAATGGGATTTCTGCAAATCTAATGCAGTATGCAAGAACTTATACTAGCACAAAAGTGAACGTCATGCTTCAGAAATAGTCGGAGAAATAAAATAGTTATTTGAGGTGATTTTGTTTGTTGCCTTTTTACTCATATATGGGCAATTTATTTTTTGCATGTTGTCTATACATTGAAATTCATGCATAATATGAGTGTTTATAAGAAAAGCTGCAGCATCCTGCAATGTTCAGAAGTCTTGGAAAGAAGAAGACATTAGATGAGGTAACATAAATCTGTCACCTTATCAAGTGCATAATAAAAAAGAAATAGTGAAAAATGGATTGTATGACCCAAGAACACTATTCTCTTAGTCCATTATTATTAAATATATATATAGGAATGTTTGCAGCTGCACATGCAAGCATATTGCACTGGAATTTGGATTTTGCCCCAGGTAGTTAAAAACGTGAAGAAGTAGTCCAGTATTTTTTTAAGTCTGAGGTCATCCAGCCAAAACTATGTGGCATGCATTGAATAAAGGTACTAGGTTTTTTCTTGTCTGAGGTTAGCAAGTCTGCTCTGTTCTGGAGGGTTGGTGTAGAGGTAGGAGATGGAAGTGCCCTTGAGTCTGCCTGCTTCTTTTCAAATTATTTATTTCCAAGAGCAAGCAAGCACCAAGCTGACTGTGTTTGTAAGAACAGACATCGCATGCCTGTGCAAAGGCTGTCATCTGGCATGCTACTGCACTTGTTTGCTGAAAATCCCTTCAGTAACTTTAGTTGACATCCACTTTCTTTTGGATGGCTGCTCACCACAAGATGTGCAGTAGAGTTTATAGGACTGTGCATTGGGTAGACCTAGAGTGCAGTAAATGAACAATACTATTTTCCTGCTTTTCAATCTACACACACCATTCAATAAGTACTACTTTAGACACTTTTCTAATATATATTTCTGGCAAAATGGCAAATGATGCAAATAGAAAATCAAATCCTGATGATTAGTCTGAAGCCTGAAGTTTCTTTCTCATAGTAGCAGCTTGAATGGCTGAGGTTTTGGCATATTTTTACTGTTAAAGTAGATTTCTAAGTACAGTAATAACGAAAATTTGAAACTGAAGACTGGCAGAGTGATTGCTTGCTGTTTGGCTTCCTGTGGTTGCAATCAGAAATTACTTAATAAAGCAGCTGTAGTTAAGGCACTGTTTTGCAATTTTGGTGTTGTCCATTGTAGTAGTTTTGGCTTTAGTCAGCATAGGTCCCCATGTAGGCCTCAGTTTTTAGCAGGCCTCAAAGGTTGTGACACAGATTAGAGGGGACAGGTATCATCTGACTTAAGCAGCCATAGAGGTATTTCATATCATTTGACATCATCAGGAAGTGTCGGGGAGTATAACAAGCAAGGTGGGAGGAGTCTCTGCTCTCTTTGGTCCATGCTTCTGACCAGGACGGTTCCCGCTCCCTGACTGCTGATATCAGGCCCTCCTGCCGGTCGGCACGTCTGTTTAGCCGAGGACGTGAGCATATTCCTGTTAATTCCTCTTTCCCTCTTGCTGGGAGGTTTCCTTTGGGGAGGAGGTTTGGTTGGTTTGGAGTTTCACCTGTTAGCTGGGGCGACCTCGGTGAGCCTGTTGTTGTTTCCTGTCACCATGTGCTATTTCATATTCTGTGTTAAGCTCTCCTCTTCTCTGTATAAATATAAAAACCTCACTGTGTTTAAAGCCTCGTTTCTGCTGTTTTCCCTCACTCTCCTGCTCTGGGAGTGGACTTTTTGACTGGGTACCAGGCAGTTGGCATTTTGCCAGCCCAAACTATAACATCCATGAAGCAGCAACATTGTACTAGTCTGTCAAATTTTATTCCTTCATCTGCTCATTTTTTACAATTTTCTTGTACTCTCTTCTTTAAAACACGAAATGGAAAGAGGATTATTGAAATTCAGAGAGGTAGTGTCAGATGAACATTTAAGGGGCATTATTACCCGATATGTGATCCAACATCAACTATTTCTGCTAACTTCTAACTCAGCTTTGAATGGGGCCATGCTATACAAATGAGAATCTGTACTGTGTGAGCAATAGAGGAGTGCAACCAGCTTGACTTGCATGCCATGATTGCTGGTATTTGACAGTTTGTAGGTGCAATATGTGATATATGTTCTACACTCATTAGGGGAAAAATTTCAGCTCTTATCGCAGAACCATGGAATGGTTTGGGTTGAAAGAGACCCTAGTCTAGCACTGCTGCCATCAGCAGGGATGTCTTTCACTTGATCAGGGTGATCCACTAGATCCAATTTGACCTTGAATGCTTCCAGAGTTTGGGCATCCAGAGTTTCTTTGGAAACCTGTTCAAATGCCTCACAACCCTCACAGTAAAGAATATCTTCCATTCTAAATCTACCCTCTTTAAAGCCAACACCCCTTGTCCTGTCACTCCATCTTTCTTATGTTTCTTTAATATATTAAAAGGCTACAACATGGTGTCCTGAGAGCCTTCCTTTCTCCAGGCTGAAGAATCCCAGCATTCTCTCCTTGTCTTAATACCTTTCAGATAGTTGTAGAAAGTGGTAAGGTATCCCCTGAGCCTCCTTTTCTCCTGGCTAAACAATCTCAATTCCCTCAGCTGCTCCTCGTAAGACTTAGGCTCCAGTGCCTTCATCAGCTTTGTAGTCCTTCTTTCAGCATGCTTGAACATGCTCAAGCACACAGTTGCTGAAGATTAATGAATATTTTAAGCTAATTAATTGCTAGTTACTAAAAATCCTTAAATTTTGCCTCTCCCTTCCTAAGAAACTTCAAAGAGTTCAGTTTTGAAAAAATCTAAAGTATTATCTGATTCTTGACTTTTTAAAAGCTGTAAAAAGCAATGCTGAGAGTGAACTGATTCAAAAGTCTGCTGAGATCAGTGAAAATTATTCTGCAAACTGAACTGGGCAATACTTATCATTCAGCATTAATTTGTTCTGAAAAGCATGTGTTTTTAAGCTTAGAAGTTGTTTTTGCTTATTCACATATTAAGCACATGGTCGTATTTCATAAAAATAACATTTCAAGTGCTCATCTCCTTTCTTTGTCAAATTAAACACTTCATATTAAATCTTATTTCACAGCAGTCAGAAAAGTCTTACCAGCTCTTTAGTATTAATTGATTCAGCAAAAAAAAAATTAATCCTGTTATTTAGGGCTAATAGTACATATCTTCATTTTACAGTACACCCATGTTTCCTTTAACATATATGTTCAAGTGAGAATTAAATTTTAGCATGGGAAATAAAAGGAAATTATAGGAAGTTAATAGATGAGAAGGAAAATTCTTTCTAATTCCCTGATCTGAACCAGACACAAAACAGATTCAAATCTAAGTGTACTACATTATCCATGACTGTTGTGACCATTAAATCTACTCTGAAGGTTCTTTAAATTTTTCTACCTCTGTCTGTTAGTTCCAGGAAACTCTTCTTTTCATGAAACCTAAGGGATTTGACATATTTTTTATTCTGGCAAATCTGTCTTTTCTGATAGCAAACATTGTGTGTGAAATGTTCTCACAAAGAAATCACAAAATAAAAAAAAAAATCTTATTATCTTCAGTAACACCAGGTTCTGCATCAATTTTCAGGTGAAAAATTTGAGGAATTTATATAAATTATAAAGTGGGGTTACAAAAAAAGGAGTTCATCATTTCTGGAGCTTGACAAGATGAATTTCACCATTTCCACCATTTTCTCTTTTCCAGATAATTTTATGGAAAAAACTTCAAAGGGTAAAAATGCACACTGCTCAAGGGAACAATTCAAGTAAGAAACACAATTAAAATTTTTATATGCACATAGTAAATAAAAGCATTCAAAATACTTTAAATGGGTAGGAGATCAATATTGTACAGAGTGTTAGATATTCATGTTAAGAATCTCATTTTATGAGAAAATTTCTCTCAGTCCCTCTGAACAGGGTGTTTTATTCTGGGAAAAACCCCTGTACATCAAAATATAAACAATTTCCTTTTGCATTATAACAATAATAGATCTAAGATAATAATTTCCATTTTTATAAGAATTACTAAATTGTGTCCCCCATTGTTGCAACTTCTACTGTAAACTGTTTAGAAGTGAAAATCTTCTCCACTACACTAATGGAAAACTATTTTTTAAAGGTTGATCTATATTATCCTACATTGATTATTTCCAGGTTTACAATGTTTGAAAATGAGATATTAAACTGCAGCTGATCATTCACACTCTGCCTTGACACCCTACTTACTACCAGTGAATGTCTCTTGTACCTTCTTAAAACATTTACAAAACAAGTGATTCTCTGAAAGGAGCTAACAATGTTACCTGATCCTGAATCAATGCTCATGAGCTGTGCCAGTGTGTCAAAAGAGCAGCCCATTGCTACATAGTGTTAAATACATGAAAAAGCATTTGGAAATTGGCCAATTAATTTCCTGAGGAACCAAAGGACTGGAGAAATCTGTATTTTCCAATATACTTACAAAATTTAATGTCTCCCTGTAGAGAGACACAGCACCTTGCCTCTTCACAAACCTGTGTAGACTATATTTCATTCCTGTCAGGAGGAAAAAAAATTAGATTTTATTGTGTTCAGTAATATCCAAGACCTTTTTTCTTTTTTTTACCACACCATCAGTAATTCCTTGTGACTTCCTTATCAATAACTAGAGAACTCATCAATCAAGAATGAAATATCTCCTTATTCAGTAAATTTATTAGTATTAATATACCAACATACAATTCTCTATTAAAAAAAAAAAAAACAACAAACCTGAAGCAAACAAAAAAGGAACTTGTAGATACTCTTTCGTGATTGATTTGACAGTGTCTTTCATCTTGAGACTTGCACAGTTAAGAGTAGTCTTCCTAATCCTACTTTTGCTCATTTTTTTTAATATGTGTTAGCGTTTTCTTCCCCTTGAAGATTCTGGCATCTTTGAAAGAGATTATTTACAAGAAATGAATAAAACCAACAACAAACATTTTCATTGTTACCAAGTTTTTGTTGGTATTGTGTTTCTCAGCCCCTAAGGAGACGGGGGCAATTTCTCTGTCAAGTTTCCTGCTTTTTTGTCTACTCTGGGGTACTTCATACAAATGTAAACCAAAGCCGAGTCAATGGAGATGACCAGGAGATTTGTTTCAAAACAATGCTGAAACTTTAATTTGGAGTCCTCTTATGCACTAAGAAATCCTTGTGCAAATGTAGCACTGCTGACAATAATACCCTAGCATAGTAGTCCCTTTTAAACTCATTGTTTTTCATATTTAACATGAACTGTCAATCATAAGATTATTGTTTTAAACTGAATACACAGAGGCATAAGGAAGATTTGAATTCAAATGTGAAAGATTCTTTCTTCACTTTCATGACTACAAAGATGGCCTAGTGATGAGAAAGGTCTCAGTCTGTGATAGGTGTAAAAAGAATTCCCACATTAATGAAGACATATTCCTTACTCTTTGATGCTCCTTAAGATTATTATCACAAGAGTAATAACCTTATTAGTCCCATTATCACAAGACTAATAGAACTGTGTTAAAAGACTTGGGTATGAAATTATTTGAAGGAGAAAGGTGCAACCAGTAGTTGCAGAGTCAGTCCCACCAGGCTCAGTCCAGATGCCAGTTCAGGCAGCGTTAGGCTTCTCCAGAACAGCTGCTTTCATGCTGCTAGAAAATAGTAATTTAACTCTTGAAGTAATTTTTATACTAAGGCACTAGTGCTATCAATCCTACAGGTAGAGGGCAATATCTTGCTAAGAATGAGACTTCTTTACATCCAGTTTAGGTTCAGCATATGGCTTCTGTGTTTCAAAGATCAGTATGTGAAGCTCCTTCTTTGCTTCTTCTTAATTTCTCAGTGCACTGTTCAGTGTAATTTCTTGCCATTTTTCCTCAATATTTTCTTTGGAAACATAGCACTCAGTTTAGTTTATTTTCACAAAATCAAGTTGAATAATAATTCATAAATCTTCATGGGCAGTGGCCCAGTGCCCTGGTATATTAGGAGCCATTCCAGCATGAATTGTACATATGATTTAGACACACTTTTGACTTTTCAGAAAAGTAATCAAACCAAAATTTCAAAATTTGAAGTAAAGCACCAAACTTCTCTTAACATACCTAGATACAACTTCTGTGCTTAAGATATGTTTGAAAAACTCTTCGTTATGCCAAGTGCTATTGACATCACAAGGGCAAACAGTCCTTAACACCTTTTGGAACTTATTAGTTCTTACACAGTGAAGACAATGATATAGATTATGGTGGTAAGATGGAATACAAATGCAAATCTGGCATCTGAAATTCCTTTAAAAATGGACAGACTTTCTCAGTTTGGAAGCTTCACATATTTTTTGCTTTCCTTTCAAATATTTCAAACTCCAAGGGTAGTAGTAAAGCTTCTCTTCAACAGCATTGGGAAATAGAATCCAAAACCTGAAAACAATTAGTTTTGGGACATGGGGGATGAAATACTTATCTGTTCAATGCAACTTATCAGTCAGCATGTTTTCTTTTCCTTAATCACTTACTTAAAACAAGCTCCAAAACTGAATTTACACATTCAATTTGTAAGCCAGATTTTCCAGAATATGGAACTTTGAATAGTGCCCATAATTTCTTGCTGGAGGTTGATGAATTCTTGGTACTTCTAAGTATTAAAACCCATCTGTCAGTGTCTAAGAAAACATTTGGAAACCTAGCTTTACCCATCTATTTTGAAAAGTTGTATTCTCCAGCTGAATGCATCATGGGTGATATAATCTTGATTTTGTTCATAGTAAGGCATGAATAATTGAATAATCTCTAGTTAAGAAGTGAATACAAATTTATATTTCATTATTGGATCAGTCATCTAGATAACAGAAAAATGCATTCCTCTCTCTCTTCATGGAAACAACTCATTAAAATAGAGGCATTGATGGTACCATTTTGAAGTTTTATAATATAATTCAGTTTGGTTTTCTTTCCCCCCCCCCATCCAAACTCATATGTGTTAGGATTTTTTGAATCACTTTCAAAAAGAGTGAGCATTTCTGAGCAACATTTGGTTTTATGTTAAATAGTTTTGAATTAAGATATTCTGGAGTTTTACTAATGATCACTGAAAAGATAACACTTTTCCCCTGAGGAATTTATCAGTTTTGATTGTACATCTTCAAATATACTACATTTCACTTTTTATACAAAAAGTAAGGCATATAAAAACTCACCATCCCATCATGAAAGGCTTGCCTATGTTGCCTGAATATATGACCTATTTTCTAGATAAATCATGATTTTCAAAAAAGGTCGTGAGAAACTTCTATCAACCACTTAATGACTTTACAGCCATTGCTTTCAACATCTGTGGTTTTCAGTTTAAATAGCTTCCATTTTACTTCTATTTATTTCCATTTCTCCTTTTCAAACTACAGCACCTCGAAGACAAGAAAAAACCCTTGACAAAATGACCCACTCAATCGTCAACCATCAACAAATTCACAATAGTTCCTACTGCATGCCAAAATTCGTAACAAAATCACAACAGAAATTTCATGAGAAAAAAAGTAAAAATAAACAAGTAGAACTTTGAAACTTTTAATTGGATGCAGAAAAATTCTGTTTCAGATTGGAGTCCAGAATCTGTGCAGAAGATTCTGTTATTTCCAAAAATTTTACTGGCAAACCTTACCTGCTGTGTTCTGGTTTCAATGAATCATTTCTGTATTTTCACAACTATTTCTAATGAGAACACCAATTCTTTAGGGCCATTTAAAGGCTGTAGATTTCCCCCAGAGTGATCCTATCCAAACATCCAGTGCTGTTGGTAATAGCTATTTCCCTTCACTACAGACTTAAGAGGCAGTTTCCTGAAGGACCAGTACAAGGGATGACACTTGAAAGTTTTTCCTCCTTCCCTCTCCTTCCACTGGTACCCTGGGGTCATTTCCGAGTTCTGTTTGGCTTGTACTATATTTTGGAACAGGGAACTTATGATTGATTACATATACAGAACTCTAGGTATCATGGCATATTGTGTTGCCATCAAGATAGTAAATTTAATGAACTAAGAGTAAAAATGCAGATTAAGGAAATTATGCTGCAAGACTATTTAGAGCATACTTCTGTGAACAAAGGCTTCTGTCTGAACATCTCCTCTACACATGTATATGTAGGATTTGCCTCAAGTGATGTAGGGAAAGCATTTTAAAAGTAGCACAGAAAATGTAATTTCTAAAAAGTATTAAAAAATATAGCAGTTCAGTATTTTTATCACTGGGTTTCAAACTTGTTTAAATAATATTACTTGATGCAAAAAAAAAAAATTAAATCAGAAAGTGTATTCTTGTTTGGTCTTGGTTTTGTTTCCTTTTTCCTTTTACTGACTTGTATTGCATTGCAAAATTATATATTCTTTCAGAAAATAGATCCCTTCTATGGAGTTTCATTTTAATGATATTCCAGATGTCTATTACACAATTTAATAAATGCAGGTTTATAATCTCTCACTCTTTTGAGAAGAATAATATTGAATTATGAAGGTATGAAAAATCTACTAAGACAAGAATTTTCAGGAGTAAGGTGTTTTATCTGATAAGGAAATTTAATGTATTAGATTAATTGCAGCATGTGAAAAGAATAAAAATGTGAGAAAAAAATGTACTCGAATGCTTTCTTTACAGTTTGATGACTGTATTACCTGAAATAACTGAAACATTAATTTTTCACGAAGGTGTCTTAAATTGTCATGACTATATACAAGCAAACAAAATTAATACTACAAGAAATAAGAAAAAATTAATACCTGTAATAAAACTAAAAATTTACAGCTTAATCGTCTTATTTCTCCTTTTTTTCTGTACACCCTCTCTTTTTTTTCTTCAAACAAAACATTGAAATAGACAGTGAAAGTATAGTTGAACCATGTAAATATTTTCATTGAAGTTATCTAGTGTTGCATTTAGTACAGACCAATAAAATTTTAAAGCAAAAATTAGGTAACAACATTATGTATAAAATTGGATTTTCAAAATGCCTTTTTACTTTTCTTTAGCCAAATATTTAAGACATATCTGTGTATTACGTATGAACATGTATTTGGAGGTATGTCCCTCACTATTATTTGTCAACACCAAAATGCAATCAAGGATCCTGTTTGGGAACTGAATTTCCATCTAAATGCTATTATTCAGTCAATTATTTAAAGTGTGGCACATGACGTTGATAGTGTTCATTATTTTATAAGAGTCATTAAACTTCAGAGTAACTATTATAACAATTACATACATTACAGTTACCCAGTGAACACCCCTCTTCCCTCCCAGCTCTGCAAAACAAAGTCCATGTTGATACAGAACAAGAATTTTTCAATTTGGACAAAAAACTGCTCAGATTCAAATAAATGAATATACAACTTGGGTGTATTAGAAATACGTAGTTATCCATTTATGTCTCTAAGGAACAGTTTCAGACGCAATTGGAATCACTGGAAATCTTTCCCTTAATTCCCACTATATTGCATCTAATATTACATGATACCTGTTCTGCTCAAATTCCTTTGCACTTATTCTTTATTTATCTTTACTTCCTACCCCATGATTTTGGTGGGACTTTCTCCAAAAAGTGAAAAGGATTACAAAGCCAACACTGTCTGAAAAGTTTATTTGAAATTCTGATACTTTTACAGTATTGGACTAAAGTCATTAGGCTATTCAGGACTGTATGTTCTACATCCCCATCTGTATATCCCTACTCACCTTGTTTGTACTCCACCTACACCATTTTGTAATTATGCCTTATACTGTTCCACCAGTTTTAATGTTTTTTTCTCACCCTTTTTGACTAGTGTTATATTCACTCCAAGTAATTATGAAGATTTTAATATTAGTCTAGTACAATTCTTCATAGCTATAAGACATACTGTTAAAGAAAAGAACACACTGTTAAATAAATGAACTTCGTCAACAGGTGTGCCTGATGTCAGCAAGGCACACTTAGTCAGCTGAGGCCATGTCTTATTGATTATTAAGGAGTGTTGATCCCCAGAAAAACAAAACGCATATACACACACACACAAGTGGACATTTTTCTTTATGGTGCTGTATTGTAACTTCTTTTCACCTGAAAATCACCTTTGTTATTTATTGGCTAGTTCAAGCCATCCTGCTCCTAAAGAACAAGCCATATATTTGCCCAGCAGTATTTGGAGTCACCGAGCACTATGGAAAAATGAGCATGACCTGTCTTATGTATTCTTAGCTGTCTCTTTAAAACACTTGGTACCAGGAGTTTCAAGGCCTCTTGATTTGAAATATTTATCTTTTCTCTAGGGAGCAAATGGGAAACTGGATAAATATGAAGGCCAGCCAGGCAGGACCATCAAACATGGGCAGAAAGAGGAAAATAACACTAACTTGCATTCATTGGTCTCTGGATAGTTGGTGGATTTCTTCCCTCAGTAACAAAGAAAAATTAGCCCATAGTCAGTAAGCTTAAGTTCATTAAAAAAGGAAATATATTACCACCCACATTCCTTTTTAGGGAAGCACAGATTGAGAGACTTGTATAGAGAGCTGTATCATCTACCACTTGTTATTCCTGAAATGAAGACAGCAAGAATGAAAGTAATATAATCCCTTTGAGTCATGTGGAGAATATAGAAGCAACACCGATTGCATTTGCAACAATCTGTGCAAGTATATTGAGCAAGACTTTTTTGATGATATTTGCAGAGTGAAATCTAATGAAAAATAAATGGGAGGAAATCACAATCTATTTATAGAGAAGCCACAAGGAGAATAAAGGACTAACCTAATCATATACATAATTTACAGCAAAATATTCATTCAACTGTCTCTTTCTACATAGTGCTGTTTCTGTTTTCTGTGATAGTTTAGACTGAACAGTCACAGTTGTCTCTTCTTCTTTTAATATTAATAGAGAGGGAGCTTTTCTGGATGCATAGTGCCTGACGCAAGCACAAATTGTTTATGTCCATGTATGATGTAGGTGGTATGCTGTTTTTATAAACACTCCAGTAAAATCATAAGATATGAGAAGACAGAGTAGGCTGTAGTGGCTGATGGGGTTGTTTTGATTCAGTCTTGGGGGGGAGGAGTGGGGGGTTAGATTTATTAGGTTTTGACTGAATTATTATATGCTACTTTTAGTTTTGAGTCAGAAAGGAAACAGCTGGAAGGTATAACTGAAATCAGTTTTGTTATCTTCTCTTAGTCTGTCTTTAGTTGGACCAGTTCCGAGATCATCTCATTGCTTCCTCATTTTAGCTTGGTTCTTTTCTGTTTGAATATCACCAGCAAAATAATATTTTTTTTCCCATTACATCAAAGAAAGGACAAATAGAGTACATGCTCTCATTCATTAGCTTTTGTAATTTTATTTTAATATAACTTTCTTAATAAGAAATAAGGCTGAATTTTCCATTCAGAGTGAGTAACTCAGTACAAAATCAGTACAAGTAAGAAGGAAACAAGAAAACCTTCCTTGTCAAGTAGAATTTGACTGCAGTAGATTTCATATTTTTAAATTCAAACCCATGTAAGAAGGTTCTTCAATTTTGCTCACATGTCCTCTAAGCTAAATTCTAATACTGTCAGAATGTATGAATGAAGAGATACTAATTACTCCTCGTGTAAATTTCTTACCCAGCTGAAGCATCAGTCTTCAAAATCATTTTTGCAAATAGATTGAAAAGAAGTTTTCATGTTGAATTGAATTGCATCAGTCTGAGTCTCAGATCTGTTATGTAGTGAACAGTGTCAGATGGAGTGCAAGTAGAACTATTATCTTCAGTAATTACATTGGTCTCTATTCACAGCTAAGCTTCACAAAGTTTTATTTACCAAATATAACTGTTTCTTAAGCATTTTTTTTTATGTACCAAAGTATCACCTAGTTAGTTCCTTCTCACAGTGTTTCTCCTGAAAGTATAAATAAGCTTAGGGGCAGTCCCGTGGTGTAATGGTGAGCACGCTGGACTCTGATCACAAGGTCGTGAATTCGAGTCTCAGTGGAGACCGTACCGGGCAGTTCAATGCCTCCCTGCCATCCGATCCCGTCAGATCTCGGATGCTCAGCAGGGTCAGCCCCGGTTAGTACCGGGTGCTGTGACAGTCCCGAGGACTTCATTGTCACCGTCCAAGCTCCCTCGGCCGTGACAGATGGACCTTGGGACATAAATAGCGGGTCCAGTTCTGCGCAGGCTCTGCCTCACCTAAAGAAATCCACTGCGCAGGCTCGAAGGGCACACCCCCTCGTGGGGAAAGCCCTTGCCAAATCTTCGTTTGCGAAGTTTGGCCATACATACATACATAAGCTTAGATTGAGAAAAGGTAGCATAAATGCAGTGTTATCTGACAGATGCATCAATTCAAAAAAGTAACAGATGCTTTACTTCCCTCTGCTTATTGATCAGTTTGAGCAACTTTTGTTACATAAAAACTACAGCAGTTGGAATTAAATTTCAATCTATATTTCATCTAAATTCCT
Source organism: Pithys albifrons albifrons (assembly GCF_047495875.1). Classification (NCBI taxonomy): domain Eukaryota; kingdom Metazoa; phylum Chordata; class Aves; order Passeriformes; family Thamnophilidae; genus Pithys; species Pithys albifrons. The sequence continues at coordinate 59,826,592 of NC_092460.1, forward strand.
GTTTCATTAGAAGGGTTATCCCAAGAGCTGCAGGAAAATAAAGACCCACTCACGGCCACACCCTCCACACCCACAAACCAGAAAATAAACCCAAACAACAAATCCTTTATTAGCTACAATTCAGATTTAATGCTTTCTTCTGTCTAGAAAGCCATGTACTTTGGTAGTTTTAATATCTCAGCATTCATTTATTGAGATGTCTGCAAATTGCACTGCTAGAAATAGGTACAAAGCCTATGTATTCATTAAATATTCACATCATTCTCACTTCTTGCAAGGTCTAGTCTTCATATAATTTCACACAATTATTTGTCAAGTTTTCATTTTCAAGATTTTGAGTTAAATACAAATTTAGTTGAGACAGATAATACATAGTTTGGGTTAAAGTTATGTTACTTTGCCGGGTAATACTATTTTAACCAATAAATTGAATAACTGTATAGACTGTTACCTAAAATAAGCCAGTGCATGAAAAAAAATTAACATAATACATTTAGCATATATTGCATATTTCAGAATTATTGTATCTTTTTCAGGACGCATCTTATTACTTTGACATTCTGGTAATAAGACTTCATGTTCATCTCAAGCTTTTAGTATGGTTGTCATTAACAAATTCTGCCTAACAAAATTTTATTTAACCTCAGACTTTACTAAGATTGGATATAAATGCTTTTTTATATGAATATTTATGGGCTATTATCAGAAACACTTCTTAATGCCATAGTACCATTTATTTTGAAGATAGAGCAAGGTAGTTTACTGTGATTTTAAAACAAAGTTAACTGTCTGTCTTCCTGAATATATTATCCTGTCACGGTAAATTAATCCAACCTGTGTTCTGTAATAATTGTCTTTGCTAACACCTTGTCCTCAGGAAAGTCCTTTCTTAGCTCTGCTACCCTTATTTTCCCTCCATTGTTCAGGCCAAGATCAGCACCAGATTTTCATCAGTGAACTTAACTAAAGCCCTCAGAACAAGTAGCTTTTTCCATAGTTAACTTTAGTTAACTTCTGTTGAGGAGGTTCTGTAACATTTTTAGCTACCTTCATCCTGCTTCAGTGTGTCAGGTTCTACAAATATTATCTTAATAAAGATATTCTAGCTCCCTATTTAAATATATAGTTTAACAAATTATTTTTGGTATTTCCAAGTCATCAGTCCCTACTGATCTGATTACCTGTCTCCACAACTAGACAAAGGTACCCATGTTTAGTCTGAATAGGTTTCAGTGATAGAGTGGCCCTCCTGGACTTATTTACTTGAGCTTACAACAGAAAGCCTAAATGTAATGCTGTAATAATGAAGTTCTAGACCTTTCAGCTGTCTCACTGACAAGTAACTTTGTGAGTTCTACTCATTACTACATTTTATGGTATAGACACATCTAATAAGTATGTATAGCTTATGGACATGAAAGGTCCAAACTCATCACTTCAAGTATAGGCATAAAAAATGGTAGGGTTAGTGCCCTTTCCAACAATAATAAGATCTTATGAAGGAATTTTATGCTGCAAAGTGAAAAAAGGAAGAAAATAAAAAAAAGAATAGTCTCTAGTCACTGCCACAGATTGAGGCTGCTTCTATGTACAAACCCAAGACTGGAAGATTGACACTAGTTCAAAGTTTCCGAAAAAAATGTCTCTTTCATGGTCAAAAAATCCCAACAAAAACCAACCAACCCACTAAACAGTGAAAATTTTGATAACTTGTTTATGCTTTTTATAATATTAGAATTTGGAATTTTTTACAAAGTTTAAAAGTTCCGAGGAAAATGTTGATCTTCAAGGAAAAAAAATAAATAAAAAATTAAAAAACCCAAACAAAAAACAAACTGAAACCAAATATTTCAATTTACTGAACTGGTTTTAGAATATTCATTTTGAGGTACTACAAAATGTATACCTTCCAACTATGACAAATTATAAAGTGCTTCAATAGAATAGCATAATCCTCTTGCATCCATGTATAGAAAAGAACTGCTAAGTAATAAAAATACAATTTCCATGAAACAACACTCTACCTCAGAAAAATACTTGCATTGATAGACTTTCAGAGATTTGACCAGTAGAATTCAGTTACTTTTCAACAAGCACAGAGTTCTCAAAGTCATCTAAGCTTTCCTTTTAAGTCTGGTAGGCTACACTTGACAATCAGACAACAATTAATCACAACATTCTTACACCACTGAATTACAACAAACCATCTCAAAAGTTATTTAATGCCTACAGACACTGAGAACCTAAGTTCATTGGTGAAAATAGTAGTACTCGTAGACAAAAGTCCTGTCCAAACAAACAGGTTTCTGAAAACATGCTACCAAATATTTTCTGACCATGTTCTACAAGAAAATTTGCAATCAGTTGAACATGAAATTTCAAACATAATTAATATATATTGATTTTCTCTTGCTAAGCCAGTAAGAGAAGAAACTCTTCTCAATGAACTCCACATACTGAACTCCAAATAGCTTAGAACACTTGATTCATACATTTCTGGTAAAACCTGTAAAATTACTAGAGCTATGTTTTTTTAGTGACAGTTATGCAAAGCACCAAATGTTGATGACTGGAAAAAGTAACAGATATAGATGTAATACAGATTAGGTCATGGTAAATTACCTCATGCTACAACTAACCTTTAAGTTCTCAACTGCCTAATGGCCAAGCTAGAATTTATTTATTTATATTTTTAGTAGGAAGAACTATTTAATGGAGAGTATGAAATTTATCCCATTTCTATCATCCATGCAGAGACAAGTAATGGGCAAATTAAATGTCCCTATTCACAGTACTGCTAAAGATCATCTTAGTATTTTCTAACTCTGAAATATCAATTATTTATTCCATTTGAAATAAGATTTTAACCTTGTAGGTACAGAGGCGGTATTCTGTGAGCTAGCAAATGTGAAGTGTTTCACATGGGTTTTAATGTCTTACCAAACAGGACTGTGACCTTGAAGTTATTTCTTGGTTTAGTCCCTTAACTATCCTCAACTTAGAATTTCTAAAGTTTTTTGGTGTGTATTTTATGATTCTATTGAAAAAATAGAATATATAATTATCTTCAGAATTCCAAATACAATATAAAAACCATATATACTATGGATGGAATTAAAAGCCAAACATGCAATATTAGCTGTAGTTAATCCATGGCAGCTGCAGTTAATCCATAGATTCAACGCATGACAAGTTAGTTTCAGTTTTATCCATGACTGAAGTCATGCTTTAGGATCTCCTTGGAAGAAATACCATCATAGATGAACTTAATTTGCCTACAGGGTATGTTTATTCTTCATCTGACCAATCAACAGATCAAATGTACTGTAATTTCAAGGATTTCCCTTGCAGAATAGATCTGACACAAGTTTTGTAAGTAGCATCTTTTCAGAAAATGAAGGTGATGCCCTTGGTATTTCCTGGTTTTATTCAACTAGTTTTACCACTTAGGAAATTTAATATCTCTTTTTTCTAGAGTCTTAAGAACTGCAAACTGCATGTTATCGTCTGTAGAGCTTTGAAAATGTAAATGTAGAAAAAGATTAGCTACTCTTATAGGTTTCTGCATTTCATATAGCACTGGCAGATGTGAATTTCCTGGGTGATTATGGCACACCCTCAAAATTCTATGCATAGCAAAAGAATGATACTATATGCTCAACATATAGAACATTATTATTGTTAATAATATGATATGAAGCAGATTTACACTAAAAGTATCATAGGCCTTTGTTTTCTTTCATGTAAATTTTCTGAAAAGCAACCCTTTCATATAACTATCTGTCTAGACTCTTTCCTGTTTTATCAAAGTTTATAACATAAATGTCCTCAGGGTGAGCACTTATTTTTCTTTCTAGACCGATGATTCTGAATGAATTCATCCATCTCTGTAGTGTATTATCTGAAGTGCACAGCTGCCACAAGACTTGATCATCTGTTTTTCCTCATTACAGCTGCACCAACAATACCACTGTACTTAAGGCACTGCCATCCTTCCTTAAAAAGAAAAAAAAAATTATCAAAGCCTGCAATTTCTCTGTCAAGTAAACTTTGAGCAAAGTTATAGTACCCTTTCTTTCTGTAAGTTTCATTTAAAGGTAGAATAGCAGTCCAGCAGAATATTAATTAAATCTATTAATTCATCTGTTAATACAGGCAGCCAGCACAAAATAGGCTGTATATATTGTGAAGACTTGTATGCAGAGTTATCTCTTCTGTAGACATTTTTAGATAAATTTGGAATACAGTAGATTCAAGGCAGGCCATCTCAATGAGATGATGAGTAAGAAAAAATATTAAGTGATTTCGGTCATCTAATTCATGTGTAATACAAACTGCCTAATAATATATGATGACAGTTCATTCTGGAGGTAGTTAGACATTAAATAAAAACTAGGTTTTCAACTGCTCTTCAGAAAAGTTCTTACTTTTAGCGTTTGAGGTAACTTCTAGGAAAGTGATTCATCCTGTATTATGTCTCCAAGATTGTGTGGGTGTTCTTTAAAAATAAAGTATGTACTTATATGTACAGAAGTACTAAATGGCTCACCAAATAGACCATCATCTATATTTGGTGCCTTGTCTATATCAGATGTATACAAACAGTATTTGAAAAACACATGTACAAAATCAAGTCATTATTGTGTCCCTTTATTTATAGTGTGAGAGAATTCCACACTTCCATGGGAACTACATCCATGAAAGAATGAAAAGGATCTTGGAAAGTGTACTACTTAGATTCAGCAGCACACTCTTTCAATAATCAGAACTATGAATGTGAGGTAAAATGTTCTTCATTTCTTGTCAGGATCTAATTCCTATTAATTCTTACTATGATCAGGCCCTCTTTGTTTGGGTATTGACTGGAAATGGGCAATCCCAGGTGACATATCTATGACTCATCCAAAGGAGATCAGTCATCTGGGTAATTCATATCACGTTGTTTCCATTCTTTTCTCAGCGAATTTGAAATGATGTTGAGTAATGTTTAAAAGTAGAAATGGATTTTGTTGGACTGTAAAGCAACAATTCTTTTGACGATTCTTGGTTATGCTGACTCATTTAATCCAAGGAAGGAAGAGAAAAAGACTGGAACTAATTTGCGGCATTTCTATTTCTCTCTGAAAATTCCTGGAGATGCGATGGAATTATTAAGTAATATAAAGTAATAAAGTTTTCCAAGAAGTTAAGCAGGATGTGCATGCTTGTTGAGTCATTTCTTTTAGATGGAAGAGAAAATCAATAGCTGAAACCAAAAGATCTAATTCAAAATAACACAAACCTGAATAACAAATCTCCCGGATATGAAAGAGACAGTCTGGGAGTGCCTATAAAATATGGCAATAACTGAGCCGTAATTCAAAACAAACCATTTAATGTCACCAAAATCACCCTAAAATGTTCATAAAATTCACAATGTATCACAAGTACTGTAACCGTAATGATTCTGTGTAAGGGTCCTGAGAGGATCTGTGATTCACATACAAGGTCAAAACTGAAGCACTGATTTTATTGAAGGATTGGAACATTCAGGTTTTGCACTGGTGTGATTTTTGCTATCCATACATTATTACAGAAATTTCAAGAGGGAATAAAATCTAGGGAAAAAATATACCATGGGAAATTTAACATAGCTTTTATGTCACTAGAAATTAAAATCATACTATTCATTTTAATGGAAACCAGTAATAATTACAGTGAGAAACTATAAACAGCAAAAATCTATGAATCCATAGGAGTAGCATTCAAATGTTTGCTTAAAAATATTAACATTTCATTATGGAAAACAAATGTCATTGAGCCATTCTCTAGGTAGTATTAAACTGTTACCTGCAGAGAAGGAATAATTTATATTACAAGAGTTTCTTCACAAATGTGTCTATAGTTCTACATTTTCTACAGTTTAGGATAATTGAAATTTACAGGCAGTGTGCGTAGGTTTGACCCACTATCACAGTGAAGTAAACGCTTATTTAAATCGTAACACATTTCAGTTTCTGCATTGTAATAAAACCAAATCATGCATTATGTACCTCAAGTTCCACTTTTTTAAAACTTTTTTTTTTTTTGGCACACAGTACAAGTCCAAATGAGGAAAACATTGACTAAACCAGGAGAAGAATTCCTAAGTTGGTCCTTTACACTGCTGATAATTAACAAGATATTTGGAAATAATATCTAGGTCCAGCTAGCTCATATTAGGACAGAGCAGCAGACTTCTTTATATCTGTTCCATGTTCTTAAAAGCATTTTTATGTAGTTTTTGCATTCAGTATTCTCTCAGTGAATTGGCTTACGAATTTCTATTCATAATTTTCATTGTAAATCTCCTTATGCTGGCAGGTAACATCACACAGTGGGGGATTTCTGCAAAATGCATGTGCTCCATAATACTATATTCTTCTTCTGTGGTTTATCATCTGTGTAAAACCAACTGTCAGGACAATATTCATTGCTAATATGATGTGTTATTTTTTTCTGTTTTATTCAGGTAGATTATTACTGATAAATTTTAAAAGTTCTTTGCAAATTATATGCTGAAAGGTTCCTCTTTATTATTACCCAAGAAATTTTAAAAGGGTTGTTTGTTTTTTTTTTATAAATTAAAAATAATGACATAGTGTCTTGGATTTCCAGTAGCAGCTTGGATTTCCAGTAGCAGCTAATGCACTGGAAAAAAATGCATTGTTAAAATATTAATTTTAAAGGAAAACTCAAGCTTTAATATTTTAGGGAAGCTTCAGTTGAAGCTTTGGAAAGTTAGACAACTCTAACGTAGGGAAAATGGGATACTAAAAGTGATTTCAAGATAATATTAGACTAAGAAAAGAAAGAGGAGTTGACATTCAAAGCCAGGTCATTCATTCAAACACAATATAATTTCATTACTTCATTGGAACACTAGGATTTTGTCAAAATTAAAGTTAACTTCATTTAAAGTTTTAGAAAATATTGGTTCTAATTAAAGGTCTTGCTTATATTTATGCACATAAAAAACAGAAGAACCAGCTGAATAAGCATGAGAAGAAATACTGAATATCATCAGTAAATGTGAAAATGTGATGTTTAGTATGCTGGTGTTGTCTTCTCACAGAGTCTAAAACAATAACTGATTTTTTACTTACAGTCATCCATCAGTTCCCTGAAGTACAGTTTGTAGTAGTTCATGAACTACTAGAGGATTTTCAAAGACATTTTGCATTGTGTGTGACTTGCATATTTCTAGTTCAACAAATTGAATCAATCCATCACAATATCTAGAATGACAGTATATCAAATATTGTACATTAATATCATACCCTGAAAAATCAACTTCTTCTTTCTGACATTCCCACTTTCTGTGGTGTTAAACAAATATTTGCACTGTTTACAGCATCAAGAAAGCATTTGTGAGCTACAAAATAAGAAACTAAAAGGTGTATATGTATGGACACAGCAAAAAATCTATCTAATCATAATATTCCTTTATCCATATTATTCCTCATTTGTTTGCTTACTCCTTTCTTCAGTATTCTCATACCTCATGCTATGAAGCAATGCTTTTCCTCTTATCTTTGCCTTAATAGTTTCAACAGCCTTTGCTGTCACGCTTGAAGCTCCTAGATTTTGCAAGCAGATAGATACCTTGGTAGCTTAGTGACAGCATATTCTACTTGTTTTTGATTGCAAGCTTTATGATTTTGAATGAGTTTGCAAAGTTGGGGAAGAAAATGATACCTACTTTCTTGAAAATATTCAAACAGCTTTGAAAAGCTCATTGTCAGAGTAGTTACAAACTCTAATCCCAGTGAATGCTACAATACTCCCAAGGATTTGACTACAGATTACAAACACTATAAACTGCAGACATTTAGAGCTATCTGTGCAGTGTTCAAACTCAGTTGCTGATTGTCTCTCCAAATGTTGCCAAGCAAAATTCCTGAAGACTGAATTCAGCCCTTCACTTGCTTTTACTCAGCACTGATTTTTCAACAGATTGTAGAAACCAAATAATCTCTGATACTTCAAGGTTTTCGACAAATTTCCTTGAAACTGGCAAGTGGTTTAAACATCTTGCAGATGTACACTTGGTCAGCTCACAGTCACCATCCTTTGAAGCGGTGGAGGAGGAAGAAAAAAAAACCCATAAACCTAAGATAAAATATGTTTTAGATATTTCTATACATATACATATGAAATATTTAAATAACAAAAAGTTAATGTAAATATCAAAGACCTGATGACAGACAGTAAAGATATTCTGACACATTTTTTAAGAAAAAAGAAAAAGCCACATACAAATGTAAGTAAATTTTCTTTTAAAACATATCCCAGAAGATGCTTTAGTTGAGAAAAAATACAGTTCTCATGTCACATATAATTTAGGGAATAGAAGTCATTACACTTTTACCTTAATAAGTGTTTTTATTTGAAGAAAAGATCAGCTTTAATAGCTCACAATATTAGCATTATCATTTGCACCTTCAGGGTATTTCAAAGACTTTGAAATAAAGTAAAAGGTCAGTTTGGGAAACACTAGAACCCAAGCAAATGAATGGATTAGGGCAAGGACAAGAGACTGACAATTCTGCAATGGACTAATATTAAATCTTATGCTGCAGGAACTCTGGCAGCATTTGGCAATGATTGTCAAGAAAAATGGGGGTCAAAGGCAACACAGGTTAGAAAATAAGTGTTTAGTTTTGTAGAAAGATTGAAAAGTCAAGATTTGACTGACATTGCAAAAAGTAGTGTGATGGTCTCATAAAGGATGGGAATCAACACAAAACTGTTCTACAGAGAACAATGTTTCTTTGCCTTATCAGAGGCAATAATGAAAAGAAACACATTGTTTGGAATGTAGTCATCAAAAGTTATCCCACTCTGGTATCAAGGTTCCAGTATTAGAAATGCTAAAGATAGATTTTGTGAACATGAAAACAGTTAATGCATTTTAAAATCAGGATATCTTTAACTTTTTACCATAGAAGATACCATTTGATTTTGTTCTTAATTACAATTTTTATATTAAAAGGAAATTTAAGTCTTCTTTAACTCATGCAGTCCTTAATAATATGATATGTGAAAGCAAGATTTATAATTACTGGCATTAAAAATATGCTATTTAGGAAAACAATGAATATTTAACCAGGTTTTTAGGTGTTATTGGTTTAGCATCAAAATAATAGATTAAATTCTGCTATTAGACACATGCTTTAAGATCAACTTTAGGAGAATAAATCACAAAATCACAGAATAGTTACAGATGGAAGGGACCTCTGGAGATAATCTAGTCGAAGCCTCAAGGACAGAATTTTCCATTTGGATAAGGAACCAAAATAAGCAGCATCAAGTTCATAATTGTTTTTTTGACTTGGTTGTGGGCCTGTAAGTGTATCTTGCTGCAGAGATTTTTGCTTCCTTTTAGAAACCACCAATCATTTGTTTTAATTTCTTTGATGTTCCATTCATTATATTTTCTGCTTCAAAAGTTTTATGTTCTATATAAGTAAATAGACACCCGGGAAAAAAGTACTTTAAAAAAAAAAAAAAGGAAAAAAGACATTAAAAGGTTATATTATTTGAGAGTCATACAGAGTGATCAATCTGCAAGTAAATTTGAGAATGAAAGATAGAAAGGTTGAGAAAAATTCAGTAAATGAGAAGTCAGTTGTTTCAATCTTGAAAAATATGGATTGCATCTTGATTGTAGAGGTATAACAAATGAAGTACGCTGTACTTTATTCAAAATGAAAATAGTTCAAAATTATGGGGGAAAAATCCGTTATCTCTGACTAACACTTGCTTACATTAAGGTATTAATGTATGCAGCAGTTCCACACAGAGAGATCTGCTTAACAGTGGAAACAGTTTACATATAATATAGTTTTGGCGTTAGATGCAATTAAATAACTACAAATAATTTTTCTCAGTTACTTTTTTAGCTTCTTTTAGAAGCAGTACCTTTGCCATAGTCCAAAACCCTTTGTTGTGATTTAGGAATGGTATTCCTCAATTTGGTGTTCGCACTAAAACACTCCAAACCACGTGTGTTGCTCACTCATTCCTTGTTCCTTTTGTGGTGGTCTAGAGAGCAGAATTGGAGGCACAGAGGGTAGAGATAGTGGGTTGAGAAAAGGACAATTTATTTGAAACAGAAACGGAATAAGAAAACTAAGAGTAACAGCTACAATATCAGTAAGAAAGGGAAAGAGGTGCTACTCAACTGCCAGCTCTGACACACTTACTTGGCTCAAAAAGAGCCCTTCCCTCCAGCCCTGGAAAATTATATAAGGTGGTATAGAACAGCCTCAGAGTCCTGGCTATGTTCCTCCTGACCACTGCAAAAATGAAACCTGTCCTGGGAACCAGGACGTCCTTGAATTACAATACTCTGCCTAGGGTTTTTTTCTAATACAATCAAATGGATAGTTAGTGACTAGTTAAATCACAGTTCACCTGGGAAAGAATAGATTTACAGGAAGGAGGATACACCTCAAAGGTTTTTTTATTACCATGTGACTTTTCAACATGAAAATCTCAGACAATTACCATGTCTATGGGAGTCTTGCAGTATTTCTGTATGTTTAGTTATGAGAGTCTCTAAGGTCAGGCCATAAAGGATTATCATCAGAAGATACCAGAAAGAATATCAAATTTCAGATCTTAAATACCTCAGACGTTTATCTCTGTAACAAATGAGGCTGACAGCATTCCAGATACTGCTCACCCCTGTGTTGTCCCCACACCTCCTGCTATAGTTAATTAGGAACATTTGTCCACAGATAATGATAGAGGACTGACAAATGTTAAGTGGCAGACACCTGGCACATGTTTGAAAAAATATACAGCTATGCATTAATCTTAGCGTGTCTTTTCAGCTAGGGAAACTACATGTCAAAAGAAAAAGGTTTCGAAACATACTGAAATCATACTGTCAAACTTACTAAATAAGATTGTCTTTAAATAAGATTGTCTTTCTGTCATAACAGAGATGTAATGAAAGTTAAGTCAGCACTACAGTTCTAAACTCTTCAAGGGAATTGCTATCCAAAATTGTAAAACAGGAGTGAAAGGGTTGAAATATGCCATTCTACCCTTTCGTCCAACAGGTGCTTTTAACCATTGTTTTGCTGGGTGGATTTTAATGCTGTTCAGCTTTTTGAATTGAATTTCAAGTTCAGATCCTAAAAAACAAAGTAACAGGTTTCATTTCTCATGTAGATTTACATTTAACATTTTTACATTCCAAAATATTTTTTCTTTGAAAGCACTTGTAGGAAACTGTCCTGCTACTCAAAAGAAACAAATATAGATGTTAACTAGTGAACTCCTGTTTTTATTTCCTTTTATTTTAATTGGTTTTGGAAGGGAGACAAGTTTATCGTGACCTAATGATTGATCATTTCTCCATGCAGAAAATGTAATGGTCTAATGTCAACACAATTATATCTATGCCGCATTAAATGAGGATTAATGGAGTATATGATAGTTCTCATTTCCACATCATTCCCACTTGAGTATAGGATTTCCTGCTTATTTAAAATCTACAGGCAAAAGAACATGTGAAAATGAGAAACTGAGTTTATTGGTCATTTCCAGTTGGTCATTCCAAAGCTCATTATTAGCTGAAACCAGACCTTGTGTAAGGAATAGTTTTCTACCTTAGTCCTGTGATTAGGGATATTTTCCTTGATTTTCTATTCTTATTGATAAATAGTGAGAAGGCCTGCTTACCCAGGTTCCTCATTTAAGAAGGCCACAAATGAAAGGAGAGGAATGGTACAAATAAAGTCAGACTTCAGACAAATATTTGTTGCTGAATAGAAGAACAGGGAAAAGAGGAAATTTATGAATAGTCAGTATTTGAATCCAGGCATTTCAAGAATACCAAGTAGTGTCAGCAGTAGCTGCTGGGCTATACTGCACCCCAGGGAGCATACAGTTCCTATCACATGTATGTAGAGGGGAGACGTGGCGCAGAACTTACTGGCTGCCTGGAGAACAAGTCTGACATAATCCAGAGCTATAAAACGGACAACTGTACAGGAGTGTAAGGAAATAATTTAATTTACAGCACATCCCTCTAGCCTGAAGGCATGATCTAGAGCACAAAATTAATTTATGTTAATGTACCTTTTCATAGTGTCTTCTTTCAGCCACTATGAGCTCAGAAAGAATGAAACTGTAGCATACCCTGAAAAGGAGCATTATGAATAAGAAATACAACAAAGGGGAAAAAATTTTGGAGGCAGTATTCAACAAGTTAGGACCTTCTTAAGCAATTATAAAAGATTTTACTTTTTATGATGAAATATATGCAGGTAAGCTAAACACTAGTAATCTATCCATACAAGCTTCTGCATTATAATCACAAGGATGGGGTATTTTCAAAGGCCCTCTTCTATGGTAGTTGATTAAAATGTTCAATAAAATCAAAATCAAACCAAATCAAGGAAAGGGAGACCCTGTATTTTATAATACATTAGCAGTAGGACTTTGTTAAATTGAAGTCAGCACCAGGATTTTATGAATAGTGGTTTATGAGAAAAATAACCTTTGAAATCCAACTTTCCAGATATTAGTATTTGCTGTGTAATGGTCCAAACAGATCTATAAATGCAACACACACACAGAGCTGGTGGGCCTCCATAATCAAATATACAGTACTATTTATTAACTATGTTATCATATCTAGGGTGTGGCATATATATGGACACATATTTTTCATAAATTGCTACAGTACAATATTCTCCAAAGGAATATTTGGGAAATTAAATTAATTTTCCTGTAGTGTATTTCTTTTCTTTTAGTTTGGCTAAGAGATTAAGAAAAAAAAATAAAGAAAAATGTAGTGCTATACTGATTTATTGAATGTATTTAAAGTAGTTGTCTATCCAATGCTTCAGTGTCTCACCTTTACATACAAATGCAAAATAACAATAAAATACATCACATAAGATTTAATCAAAACTGCCTTCACTCTTCTGCCAGAATTTACAGTTAAGTGTTCCCTGAAAATGTGGTATCTGGAAAGCCTTTTGGGTGGGAAGGAAGAGTGCACCAGAGTTCAGGTCTTTTCTCAGAGGTGGGTGTAGCAGCTACCTCATTTATAAAGAAATATGCCTAGGTTCTTTTCAATATCATAGCTTCAAATGAAGTGTTTTTCATTCAAATATGTATGTAGTGTGCTTAAAACCTAATCTGTGGTGGAATAACACATAGGACAAAAATCACTATGAACAGAGCTGAGAGGATGTGGTGGTGAAATCAACCACCCACCATCCCATAACCTGGAAAATATATGAAAATAAAATTATATCTCTTTTGGAGATTTCACAAAAACACAGCCTCATCTAAATCACCAAAAGTATAGTGCTTCATATTGCTTTATACTATAACTGAGTCTCCAGTGCTCCATGAAATCCTACAGTGAGTAAAAAATCAACAATGGAGGAGAGCTGGAAGCCATGATACACATTTAGCAACTTAGGCACGGTTGTATAATTCCTTTTAAATTTAACATCATTAATATGCATCCTTTTCCATTATTCTCATTTATTGTTTTCATGTTTTTTAATAGCATGTGTCAACCTGAAAGCAAGAATACTATTGTATAGTCATTAAGCAAACACAGAAAAAAATTTATTACCTTTCCCTAAATTATTTATAGCCTTGTTGTAGGTGATGATAAAAGATAAATACAAATAGGGAGATGGGACAATAGCTGGGTGGGTTCTGACCTTCTTCTCCTGGTAGCTAAAAACACATAGAAAAGGTCTTCTGGCATCCCTGCTATGAAGACAAGGAAAAAATTCTTTTGAAGATTTTTCTGGGAATTTATTTCTCAAATATAAAGGATTATTTCTGACTTCTCTTCCTCTGTTACCTCTCTGTGACAAAATTATGATTTCCATGAAAAATAGACTTAGAGGAGATTGTCATAAAATTAAGGAGACATTCAAGGTTGATAGAACCAACAGCAGTTTCCCAAATATTTTCTCATGTCTGTCCACAAAATTTATGTAATTATTAGTACTTTCTATTTTGCTTTTCTCTCCCTTTGAAAGACATGCATCTTTGCTTATCTATTTCTTTAAAGACCAGTGCTGACAAGTCAATATTTTTTAAGAAAAAATTTGGAAACATAAATCAGCCAATAGTTGCAAGGTGAGATAGAGTCACGGGCAATCTTACAAGTTCATACTGTAACACGGAGGGTTCAGAAGGATGCTGGAAGTGAGACTAAAGACCGCTGAGAGCTTAATAAAACAGTGTCTTTATTACCAGAAGTGGCCAAGTAAATGGGAAGCTGAGAAAGAGAGAAAAGGAGGGAATAGAAGCCCTTCATGTAAATACCCTCACTCACCCAGGGGTTACTCACAAGGTTGTTTTACCAACCCAGAATGCTTAGACTCCTCAAAGGCAGAGGCAGCATTCTCTAGGCATTGGCTGGTTTACAGGAATAGTGGGCATCCCCACCAGAGGCAACGTTGTCCTTCATTATGAAGCAAGCAGCACAAAAAGCATGAGCCATGTGACCTTTATTCAGTCTGCCAATGACATCTGCCTGGGCAGGTGTGGCCAGGACCTCACAGCCAGAGGCCCCTGGCTCCGCCGTCTTGTTATGTAAGTGGTACTTCTTCCGTGCATACACGTGGACTTTGGAATTCCCCAAGCATGGGTGTTATCACTCAGAGGGTCTTTATCAGATGGGTCTGCAGGCTTTCTTCATCCTCCTTATCATCACTTTCTCCTTCAAATGTCCTCTAAAGGCTGTTGGCCAGTGAGGAAAGCCAGTTAATTTTAGTTTGTACAAGCTCTGCCTTCAAGGACAAAAACTTCCCCTTTTCAGTGCCTATTCCTTATAACTTGGCAGGAAAAAAATAAATGTTCCACAGGTGGCTGGCCAAAACACAGAGCAAAAATAGCAGTATCTTATTAATCCCAGATACACATGCTTACCCCAAGCAACAGTTTTGAACGCAGTTTATGGAAAGTGTAAACAAATACATTTTTATGTAACTATTTTTCATGAGAAGATTTGATTTATGAAAAATACATAGGGTTCACTGTTCAGTAAAATTGTACATCTAATATCAGAAATACTGAAGAACAATTTCAGTTTATAAGATTGTCATAAAAAAGTCAAATAGCTGCTAGTTGCAAATGTGGACTTGGACTGACAACTTAAGAGCTCCCCATGACTGATGTTTTAATATACTATGAATGTCTTCAATTCTTGATTATGTTTGAAGAAAATTATAAATAGATTGTCATTCTGGATGTTACCTGTCATAACTTTGTGTTGCCATCTTAGTGTGTAGATTTTAACAAAGAGACATTTATAAATGGTCTATATTGTACATGTGTTTATCAATAAAGGTCTTATGCTCCCAAACATATAAATGTTATCTGAAGTTTGTTACATGAATTATTATCCCAAAGCTTGGGGAAAAAAACCATAAAAGGGTGAAAATGATTATTTGGTGTCCAGAATTGAAAATATTTTTTTCTTGCTATTGACATTTACTGAAATCCTTTTACGTATGCATCTGTTTGCCTCTGAAACTGCCCAGAAACAGTTTTGTAGTTTGGTTTGAGTTAACTTTCCTTTGCATCTATTCATTTCACCTAGTATCACGTTCACTTGGATGTATAAAAAATGTATTAGAAGAGTAGATTAAAGAAAGAAAAACCTTCCTTATATAAATGTTCAAAGCTTTTGTAAAAAAAAATCTACCATGCAAACAGACTAATTAACTCCACAGGTTTAGCTTACAATATGCATTGAGAAGAATTTCTTGAAGTGCTTATTTGCATAACACTACCAAGACTACACTTAAAACACTGACTTATTTCATAAAACTACTTCAGAAAAAAAAAGGAATTATTCTTTTTCCATTTGTTCCAGTAGTGGTGAACTGGGTGATTTGATAAATATATATATATTCCAGAATTAACACACACATTATTTTGCATAACTTGTGTGTCTTATTCTTAGGTTAAACTACTCCCTTAACAACTGGCAAGAATCACTTTTTTCTTCTCCAATCTACAGCTGGGTCATGGTGAATCTCACACTGTTAATCATAATGAAAAAGTACTGAAGAAATGTTTGTTTAATGCACAGAAATAAAACACATCATCAGCATGATGCATCAGAGCAGATATTCTCCAAGAGTTAGTTCTGCATCCTAATTCTGATCCATTCAGTCATTTAATTTGATTGCAATTAACATTCTCTTTGCTGATTTCTTTTTAATCATTTCAGCTGCTATAAAAATTGTAAACTGATCCAAATTATATTCTCTGATCCAAGTGGAGTTTGAATTTAAACTACATGAATCAGCTTGATATTGCTGATCCTCTCCAAGAAGGGAATTCAATATCATTCTGAATTATTTGTTTAGGTAGACAATATGACTGAAATACATGTTATACAACAAAAAGAATCTCAGTTAATCTTAATACCCCAAATTATTACTTTCATTTTTCAAAGCATAAAGAAATCTCAATTAAAACTTAATTTCTTCAATCACTTCATTCATTTTGATAAATAGGGTGAAATGGAAGTATAGCCCCAGTTGTAATTATGCAGTACACTTCTTTTCCCCATACTCATCTACCTCACAGTTTAAATGTAATTAGTAGTCAATCATGTTGTATGTATTTTGTAGTGTTCTGATACAACTTCTTTCCCTGTAGGGTATTCTTACTCTTCCTCAGGCATCTCGTAAGCACACAGCAGTTCTGTGGCTATGAGAATCTGACTATGATGCATGCACCCATTTCAGGAAATTTTATAATAACATTTCTTTCAGATGCTAGCCAGAATGTCTGATTCTTGCCCATTAAATTAACCTTGGGGTCCTTTACATATTATGCTTAATTTGGATATCACTGTAACAATGCTTCACCTCAGTCTCTCCTAAGATGCAGGGAGACATATACAGGCACAGTCTGTCAATGAAATCAGTCCATGAGGATACTGTGCTGGTTTAAAGGTAAACCAGCAGGAGAAATGAACTCACCACGAGAGAGATTATAAGTCAGACCTAAAATTTAATAATAATATTACAGTAAGTACACTGACACAAAGGGATATTGCTTTCAACTCACAAAACCCAGCAGTATAACCCAGTGTCCTGGGGCACAAACACAAAGGGGTTTGTTAGCCCTTGTGCTAAGACCCATGTGGTCCCCCCAAGTCCAACGCAAAAGTGAAAAACCTGTTGGTGCAGGTGATGGCTGTAGTCTAGTCAAGGTGATGGTCTCCTTCTGTCAAGCTCCTGCTCCTCCTCTGAATCCAATAACTGGTTCCTGAGGTCTTCTTACCCACCACTTATGTACCCTCAGGGAGCACCCAGTCCCTCCCCCAGGGCGGGGACTCACACAATGGGTGATTAACTCTGGGAGTCATGGGGTATCCCTGAACTGTTGTTGGCCCATTAGCAGCCATGCCACCCCAGGCTGGGTGTGAAGATGCTAATGACTCACTGGGCAGCTTCTGCTAATGGTCCATTGTCCTTGGGAAATGAATAGAGGGGGTAGAATACACAGCTTTGATCACCTCCACACAGTGATAACTGGTCCCACCTGCTGAACTAGGACAGATACCATGATACAGCTTTTAAGCAGTTTCAGGTGTTTTTCTCCTGTTACTCATCAATTCATAGCCTATACCAAGACTTATCACACTTTTTGCATTGTCCTCTCTGCCACTGCACAGCATACTCAGATACTCCATTCTTAGGGCTCCCATGAAAGCAGGTAGGATGAGGAGTATTCCAGGGAGATCTCTCTCCTACGAATTACAAGCAAAATTTCAGATACTCATCTCAGGTGTGTCCGTGAAATAGAAGCTTTCAACTAAATGAGATTAAACCATTCCCCATATGATGAGCACTTTGAAGATGATGGTATGGGAGCAATGTATATAGCAGACATAGATCTACATATATTACATATAAGGAACTCAGAGTCTGATTTTTTTTTCTGAAAGAGTCAAGGTTATTTTTAAATTGTAGTACAGCAACAAGATCAAGGACAGTAACTATATCAAGTCATATGCTCAACAGTGTCCCTGGTTTCTGCAATCACTTCTCTCAAGCAGTCCTAAAGGATGCTATGAATCTTCCACCAGATAAATACACCTCAACACACAGAACCTGTATTTTTGTTACTACCACTTTAATGATAAGCTTATCTTGTGATATTGGCACTTACTAATGGCCATGTCAATGGTGGAAAACCAATTCTGTTCCCAGTTTACTTCTTATTTTCTTCTTACTTAGAAGCTAGAAACAGAGATTTATAATATTAATACTTTCAGTAGTTCAACTGGCAAATTAAGAAGAAATAGCAACCAGTTTTTCTAACCTTTTTCTCTCACACTGTCAATGAAACAAATAATGCCTGCTGCTACTTAAATTTAATGGAAACATTAAACTAGATTTTAATTAAAACTGTTTTCCAGTGTATGTCATTCCCTGAATATGACAAGGAACATATCTTGTGAAACTGTTTCAAGACAGAACTTTGAAAGCTCTGAGGCAGAGAAATGAGTTAACATGAACCATTTCAGCAACATCCCTTCCTCAGGAACAAAGGATATTTATGAATAACAAGGTGAAAAAGTCAAAGCTCAGTCAATAAGGAAAAGACCACCACAGTATTTTGACTAAGCTAAACCTTGTTTCATTGCTGCATGAACCTGTGCAGAACAGGACATCTGACAGTCCACTTTGCCACTCCCAGGGCTGCACTGGCAGATGCAAGTGGACTGCACAATATCTTTTGGAGAGTCAATGAAGAGATGAAGTAAGCATTTTCAAGATTATGGTACTATATTCTTGCCCAAGGGGATCCTCCTCAGGAAAAGAGAGTTCATTCAATACGATTTGATATTTTTATTCAAAAACCTGTTGTATAGTTATTATTTCAGTTGATTTCTCCAGCAGCGTGGAGAACTCCACTGGCGAATATGAATATCTTCATTACACTGAACTTTAATTTGCGTGAATAGGTTAGTTTCATCTCTGCAGTTTAGTCATGTATTCCATGGTCCCATTTTTATTTCTTCAGCAGATTTTCCAAAGCAATCGGCTTTCTCTTACTACTTACTTTCTAGCATATTTCTTTCTCTTCCATTTTTGATCCCTATGTCACTCTTACCATTTCTGTCTTCTCCTTTGTAATTGTGATATGTTGTGAAGAAAGATAACACACAAGTGCCCCTGAAATGCCAGGCAGTGGAAGAATTTCAGGAAGATTTATTCCAAAGTTGAGAACACTGGCCTTAGCAAAGAAAATCTTAACAGCCCTTTGAACATCAGGCCTGAGGAAAGATATTCCTTCTGTACTTCTTTTGTATTTATCATTACTGGCTCCCCACAACCTCCCAACACATGCCTGTGAGGGTGTATCTCTCCTTATACCAAAGAGAGCCTGAAAGCCTCTCTGGAATGTAGGAGGAGAAAACATCCAAACTACCTTTGAGAAAGATGCTTCTTCTTAGGAAGGAAAGCTTCCTTAAGTGAAACAAGCTCTAATCTCCCTTCCATAAATCTTCTGGAAAGGGTGTTTTATCCTTACATATGTCTTCCAATGTCTTTTGCTCCATAGTAATCTTGTCCCTTCTTCATTCTAATGAATAAGGGAAAAAAAACCCAATTAGTTTAATAGCTAAAGTAGCATCCCAAAGACTAGCTAAGATCAGAGAGACTAATATCAGATATGCACTTGAATGTTCATTGCAGAGACTGTCTATCTTGGCTGCCACTAAGCTAAAACGTAGCAAATTGAACCAGATATTTCTCGTTTATAACTTCTGC